>NC_051313.1:3808467-4498633 GCF_015220235.1 Choloepus didactylus
GCAGCGGTCTGAGGAGACCCTCCCGAGTAACCTCCGTCGTTGGTCCAGTGAGGCCCAGCCCCATGGGCTCCTCCCAGCCAGCAACTGAGCCCAGCAGGGAAACTGAGGCAGGCCTGAGTCTGCGAGATGCTGGGTGCCTGAGGTGGCCAGCTGTGGCTCAAGGACACCAGACGGCCTTGCCAAGCCCTGTGGTCTGTGCCACCGTCCACGAGCCCCCTCGCCCTTCCTTCCCTCCTGTCTCCCCCGGGACCGGCCTGGCACCCTGGCCTGGGGCCCTTGCAGGCCCCTCTTCACCCTCCCCATTTCCTCAAGGCCGTTCCCCTAATGAGGTCCTTGCACATGAGTCCCTTCTTGGGGCTTCACAGAGCACCCGGCAGACCCCGGCCAGGGACCAGCAGGGAAGGTGGACCAGGCAGAGAAGCGCCTGCAGGGGTGGCGGAGCCGAGCAGGAAGACAGGGTGCAGTGGGGGGCTGGGGAGGTTACGGGAGGTGACCCGCCCTGTAGGCCCCGGACACGGCACGCAGGAGTCGGGCCTCTCCCACAGCCCCGGGCCGGCCCAGCATTCTGAGGGTGACTGACAGGCTCAGGGTGGCCTTTGCAAAAAGCTCTGGCACCAGCGTCCAGTGACTGGCCTGGGGGCAGGGGATGGACTCGGCTTCAGTTCCCAGAGAAACGGCACAGCGAGGCCCACACCACGGGCAGCACCCACGGGTGCGGCAGCGGCGGCAGGGGGAAGGGGCGCGCTTGGCCCTGCCGGGTGGGTCACGGCTGTGGGCGGAGCAGCCTGGGCAGTGCCCTGAGGGCCGTGCGTGGCCGGGCAGGTGCCCGGGGCCAGGTCAGCACCCAGAGGTGTGCACGAGTCGGGGGTCTGGGGAAAGGACAGCCGGAAAGGCGCGCAGACACCAGGAGGCCCCCCATGAATAGTGCAGGTCAGAGCAAAGGCGGCGCGTCGGGGTGCCACGTGCACCTCCACACCAGGGGACCTGGGGGAGGACAGGTGGGGGGGGCGGGCGGGGGCGCCGTCTCCAGGTCAGCGGGAGACCCTGCCACTGGGCCTGGGCTTATGCCTCCCTCCCTCCCTCCCTCCCTCCCTCCTTCCTTCCTTCCCTGCTTCATTCCTAAAGGGACAAATCCCCAAGGGCGGCTCCCATGGTGACCGCAGGGGCTCAGGAGAGAGGGCGCCCAGCTGAGGCTGAGACCCCTGCCAGAAAGCAGGGACCCCGGTGTGGCAGGTGGCCCCTTGGCACGGCTAATGCGTTTTCCTGACTGGGGGTGCCGGGCAGATGACGTGCAGAGAGCTGGGCCTCTCTGAAAACAGAGGAAGGGCTTTGCTGATGCATATAGTCTGTGTGCTCTGCCATTCCCCCCATTAGAGACCACGGGATGCTGAGCTACAGGGGCAGGGACAGGTCCACAGGGCTGGCGGTGGCACTGCGGGTACAAAGACGTATAGATTAGGAAACAGAAGAGGTCCCAGCGGCTATGGATGCCTGCAATTAAAATAGGGCATAAAATACACCTTTAAGGTAAGCATTAAGAATTACAGGGTTGAGGACTCATCTCGCTCATTGCTGTATTCTGCATTTCACCAGTTTAAAAACATCTGCGTAGTCTCACCCAGGACCCCACCTCGGAAAACCTCCTTTCTCACCAGTGGTCATGTCCCTAGCAAAGGCTCCCGGGGTAAAAGGACATCTCGTCCCTTCTTTATAGCGTGTGCTGTTTATTAATAAAGATGCTCGATGTTTATATGACCCTATAAATTCTAGGATTCTAGGTCCTATTCATTATCCATTTCTAACAGTCCCGTTTCATTGATTGCAGCTATTTTCAATTCTATTAAAACCAAGTTGACTATTAATCTGATCACAGCTGGATGCTTGCAGCCATCACCTTGATTACAAGTGAGTGAACTTCATGCTGCAGTTGGGGATTCTCTGCATATTTCAGAGAGGAATAGAAACATCTGATGGTAGAACAGAGAATGGTAGAATTTATACACAAAATCCGAGATTACAGTTACCCTATTTCATTGTTTTTAAGCTGTGGACAATCTTCCCTCATTTCCTGTCAAGACAGGAACTTGATATTACAGAACCTGCAAGACATTTTGCGTATGACATGAAACTATAAAGCTTCAGGGCTGTTTTTAAATAAATATAAAGGCACTGGGACTGAAAGAGGACTGTTCTCTCCCTGGATAGTTCTGTCCGGAGGCCGTACACCTGCTCCTGTGATGGCACAGTTCACACAGTTTTGAACTCGTGGTCGGCTTATGAACAGTTCTCACCAGCGCTATCCCCAAATGGCGCCTCCCAGGCGGGCACCTCTCTTGTCCCTGTTTCTGGAGGTGTCACCACCTGTGACGTGTGCCTGGAAAGCCTGGCACTGGCAGGCTGGAAACAGCAGCCGCCTACGCTAAAAGAGCTTTGAAAGCTTCCCACCTTCCACTCCAAAGGGCCTGCTGGGCTTCCGGGTTGGTTCTTTGAGCCATGCACTAAATGACCCGGCACCCCCCACTTTCAGGAGGCAGGATTGTCAGCGGGTCCTCTTCCTGCCCACAGCGGCCCTCGGGCTGGTCACGTGAGCATCGCGAGTGCGTCGCCCGCTGGCCCTGGAGCCCACCCCGAGGAGGCAGCAGCAGGGAGCCGTGGGGACGGCCAGCGGACCCTTCCCTCGCTACTGCGACCGTCCTCCACGGCCACTGCGACCGTCCTCCACGGCCACTGCGACCGTCCTCCGCGGCCACTGCGACCGTCCTCCACGGCCACTGCGACCGTCCTCCGCGGCCACTGCGACCGTCCTCCACGGCTCTCCAGGGCAACCGCAGGGCTTCCGGACTCACGGCTTGGGGAGCATGAAGGCAGCCCTTGCCAAGTTACCTCACTGAGCAGCTTCTTCCTCTTAACTCTAACTCAGAATATGTTCGGGTATTAGAAGGAAAAGCAGGCATCATGAAAATTCTTACCATTACAGGAAAGAAGAAAACCCTAACACTCAAAGAAGGGCCATGGTTTCTTTATTCCCCTTTATCAGCGAGTATTTCATTTCTTTTCCCTGGAGCTTGGCGGCGGCTCACGGAGTCGGTCAGGGCCGGCGCTGGGTCCGAGGAGAGCTGCAGTGACACGACGGGCAGCCCTTAGCACCTGCCGCCTGCGAGGCCGGCTCTCTTACTCCACTTTGCCGATGAGGAAACTGAGGCACGGAGAGGCGCGGCTAAGGAAGGGGTCCGGTGGGTGCCAGGCCTGACCTGTGCTGGGCTCCTGGGGTTACTGGGGGGCAGGGAGAACTCCTGCCTTTCTACAGGCGATAGTCTGCTAATTTCCCCTAATTCTCCAATGGGAAATGTGGGAAATTTAAAAATCCACAGAGCTGCCACGCAAATCCGCGAACTGCTCTCCGTGGCGGCACTGGGCCAGGTCTGGGGTCTGCTCCCCACCGCGAGCACCGGCCTCGGGGCACAGAGGGGACTTTCTTTAGGGAAAGGGGATGAAGTCAGAGATGAAACCCACCTTGGGGTCAGCTGAGAAAGAGATGGGAGACACCCAAGCAGGGCCCACTGGGGCTCGGCCTCGGCAGTGCTCACATTTAAGCAGGACGAGGGGCAGGTCCCGGCGCCCGGGCCCGTGGGCAGCTCAGCAGAGCCCCAAGGAGCCCACGCTCCCCCTCCTGCTCCTCATGGCATTTCACTGCGAGGCATCTGGAAATCGGAGCACTGGCCTGGCAAGGCCATTTGCAGAAAGAGCCAGGAGCTGAGAGGGGAGGGCAGGAAGCATGGCACACGCGGGCAGGAGGCCTGACACACGGGCAGGAGGTGTGACAGGCGGGCAAGGGCATTACCTGATTTGCACATGAAGCCCAGCTGCCAACACCTGGTGACTGGGCAACCCCCTGCAGCAAGGCGGAAAGCCAGACATCCTCACGGAATTCTTCATCAGATCGGAATTTGTCCTTTTTTCTCTCTCTCTACTCAGAGTTCTGCACAAATGTCACAATATCAAGTAGATAGTAAAAAAATTTGTATAATAACAGAGTAAGTAAACTGACTGAAATTTAAATGGTCTCTCAGACATACATAAAAGGGATATTTGTCATGTAACATTTATTAAGCTTACTTGAAAATCAGGATTATTTTAAGTTATTCCATTTCACTGCATAAAAAGAATGGTCCACAGTAAAACAGTGTTTTCAAGAACATTATTTTATTCCCCCCAGTTCTCACACTTGGACGCCTGACTTTAACTAGCACAGAATTGTTCAAAATAAAGTTTTTACCCAAACTGGACCACGGAGAGGCAGGCTGGAGAGAAATAAACTCAAAACAAGCAAACCAGCATCAGTAACCAGAAAAAGTGTCTGTTTCTTTACGTGTATATACCATATTTTACAAAATTAATGTTAAACCAATTGGTCATTATGTACATGGTGTTAGTGAATATTAGTATTTAATACTTACACACGTGCATATACAACCATAATACAGTAAATTTTAAATTATTTTTACCTATGAAAAATATATATACTGTGAGTGATACATACTTCAATTTGAGTGCTTGGTCAATACTCAGTGCTTAAAAATATTTGGAAAAGACTTCCCAAAATGTATTCTGGTGAAAGATATGAAAAGTGAGAGAGAGAAGGAAATAGCCAAAAAGTGGGTGAGGTGGGCAGAAAAGCCCAGCCCCCACCCAGGGGGAACCACAGGGCATAAACCAGACGAAGACTCAGAGGTGAAGGGCTGTGTCACTGGAAACCGAACAAAACCAAGGGAAGTTTTGGGGTCAGGGCCAGCGATTAGGTTCTGATCATTTCGTCCTGACGGGTGCCCTGCAGGAGGACCCCAGGGCAGCTTTTAGTTGAAGCTTCCCGTAAGAGAGCCAGTGCCATCTGTCATATAATCGCCTCACGTAACCTGCAGGAATTTGTCCTCACTGGAGAGACTTCGGCGGCGGCGCACGGCTTCCGCAGCGGGAGCTGGGTGGGAATTCTTGGCCCCCGCATTTGTTCTCTAAAGCGCGGGGTCCGTGAGGGTGAGAGACGCCCCTGCCCCTGGCTGTCGGTCCCCGAGGACCCCGGGGGCCGAGCGGCCCTAGTCGGGGCTGGGGCAGCAGCAGCAGCAGCAGAGCGCGCGGCACGGGTTCTTCTTCTTGTACTCCGCGGCCTTGCGCACGTACGCCTTGGCCTGGCCCGTGTACTCGAGCGCCTGGAGCACGTTGGCCTCGATCACGTCCACCGTGTCGGCCTGCTCCTCCACCAGCAGGGCCATCTGCAGGAAGAGCTCGTGCACGTCGCGGATGCGGTCCTCGAGGCGCAGCAGCTCGCGGTGGCGGCTCTCGAGCTCGCTGAGCGCGGCGCGCGCGCCCTTCACGTCGGCCAGCAGGTTCTCGGAGAACACGTCCCAGCGGCCCTGCTCGCACAGCGCCTCCACCTGCTCGGCCGGCACGTCCTTGCCCATGATCTCCAGCTGGCGCTGGATGCGCGCCTTGCAGTAGTCGCGCTGGCGCAGCTCGGCCTGGTTGTACTCGAGCAGCGCGCGCTGGAAAGTTTTGGAAAGCGCGTGGTGCTGCGCGCGGGCGATGCGCGCCACGGCCGAGTGCGCGCCGTGCTGGGCCTCGAGCAACTCGGCCGCCTCCTGCAGCGCGCGCAGCTTGCGGTGCACCGCCTCGCCGCGCGCCTTGATGGCCTTGGCGATGGCGTTGGTGTCGCGCTTGATGCTGCTCAGGCGCCGCATGGACGTGAGGAAGCGCGTGTTCTGCTTGCCCAGCCGCTTCACGTCGGCCATCAGCTGCCGGGTGTCCTCCTGCAGGTCCTGGATGTCCCGGTACAGGGACTCCAGCAGCTGGTCCGTCTCGAAGCAGATGTCCTCATGGGGCGCTTCCAGGGCGTCATCCCCGTCTGGGAACTGCTGGTCGAAGTGTCTGGACACCTCCAGAAGGTCTGCCAGCCGGTCCTTCATTTTGCCTGCAGGTGGAGAGACAGAGTCAGCGCCCTCCCAGCCTCAGGGGTTGAAGCCTCAGTTAAGGATGTGTTCTGCTCAACACCCCCACGGTCGCTCTCCGGGGAGGGGTGCTAAGTGCGCTGCGAGGGCGAGGTCCCCTGGCCCTGTGCTTGTGAGCAAACGGACAGCAGGAGCCCCAGGCATGATGACTCAATCAGCCGTCTAAATGTTTTGATTGCATCGGGAAGAAATCTTTTCCTTGCTTTAGGTTTTCCAATCCAATCCAATCAAAACATACCCCCAAAAAAGGAAAAATACGGAAAGACTTGCCAAGCCAAGGGCTTTTGAATAAGGACAGTCTCCTTATAGGCTTTGGGGTCAGCGGTTTCCGCTCAGCAGGCTCATGCATCATAGCAACTCTGACATCATGAGCTGCTGCACTAGGGCTTTAAAACCGTTTTCTCTTAAAAATTTTACAAAAGTGAAATGTGCTTGAAGTAGAACAACAAAATAAAGATAATTATCTAATGGGGAGTGTAAAATGTAGAAGTTGGAGTGTCCCTGCTCCCCTCCCCAATAGCTTTCCTACTGGTAAGCGTTGTTAGCGTAAGTGCTTTGAAACACTTTTATATGGAAACTTTCAAACATGCACAAGCCTAGTAGCAATAATATAACACTGTCCCACTTCCCATCAGGCTACGGCAATATTTGTTCATTTTTAATGGCTTCTTGGAACAAATTGGCAGCTTACACAGAATTTCCGTCTTTTTGTAAGGGTGATTTTGATAACTCCCCTGCTTAAGCAAGGCAAAATAATGTTCTGTGTGCCCTTTGATTTCCAAAGCTTTCATTCTTGGCTGGTGTATGTGCCAAAATACTGAACGTTTTGCCCTTACCTGAGACTTCATGACTAGGAAGGCTGTCTTTCTACTATATAATTTCCAAATGAGAGGGGAAAAAGTAGTAGCACGGATGGCTACTCAATCTAGGATGGATCTGGACCCCAAATTAAAGGCTTCTCTAAAGTCATAATTAATTTTATAGCGTGACTAATGGAATGCTGACAAGTTGGATTTAGTGATAAATGGTGAAATATTAACCGTGACCTCTCATCTACCACGATCATTATTTTCATAAATTAACAGAAGTCTTACTCCATGGCACTGACAGAACAAGTCATCCTGCTGAGAAGGCCACTTCTGCTCCCTGGAGATCACCCCAACCACGGAGGAGGTGCCGGTGTTGGCAGAGGGAGCGAGAGGCAGGAAATGGGCCCTGCCTGGGCCAAAGTTGGCTTTCTGCTGGCCCAGATTTCCCTCTATTTGAATATTTCCTCACATCGAGCATAATGTAAAGACAGACCACAACGTGCAGGGAAAGCATAATATATGACAGATGATTGGCTAACATCCTTAATGTACAGAAATTCTTCAAAAGATAAAAATTAGTAAGTAAATAAAAGGACCTCTTGTCCAAACAAAATGAAAGGCAATTTCTAGAAGCAGCAGCAACTGCAAACGCCTGTGTGTGCCAGCTGTTTGCTGCCTGCCAGGTGCTGTCTGGGCACTTTTCAGGCACTGCCTTCTTGAAACTTCCCACAGACTCTATGAAGAAGGTGTTTCATCATCGGAGGTGGCAGGTGAGTCATGGGAGACTTAGGAAGTTCTCCAAGGTCACCAAGAATTGAACAGTCAGGCTCCAGAGGAGCCTCCCATCCAAGCACACACACAGTCTTTAGCAAATGTATGAAAGGATCTTTGACCTCACTACTAAACAAGGAAAGGTAAGTTAAACTACTGAGATCTTTTTTTGCCCACCAAATTGGCTTTGATTTCTAAAAAATGACAATTTTTAAAAATAGGTGAGGATTTGGGGAACTCAAAAATGCTGTTAGGAGGTAAACTAGAGAGCCTTTCTGGAAAGCAGTTTAGCAATATGTTCTAAAGCTTTAAAAGGTGTGTCTGCATTGACTCATGCTCCTTTATTCTAAGGATTTATGCAATGACACGTGGAGCTCAGAGCTGTAAATATTTTCAATTGTCACATTTTCAAAAACAAAAATTCTGAAATAACTTAAATGCACGACAGTGAGGCTGCTGCATGAATCCCAGATTTCGGAGGCAGTCCAACGGCATGTAAAGTGCTCTCAGGCAGAGAAAAAAGGCAGAGTGAGGAGATTGTGCTGCACAGTCCACACACATCCTGAAACAAAGCTGTGAAAACACATGCACACATGTACACACACAGGTATGTTATGTTAACAGTAGTTTTTGCTGAATTGTGGACTTACAAATTCTTTTAATTCTTTGTGCTTCTGTGTATCTTTTTGTCCTTGTAGATTTTTGTAATTAAATAAAACCCCAAGGAAAATTATTTTTAAAGGGCTAACTCCTTAAGGTCCTCTTCAAGGCAGATGTATGTCAGACAGTTCAGCCCCATATGCTTCCTGGGAGAGCACGTTAGCTGGCTAGCATGGGGTCAGGCTGCTTCTCTCCGTGTAAGATGGTATTCAGGATGTGCGACAGGTGGGTGACAGAGATGGGTAGTTGTGATGACCAAGGCAAGGACAGGTGGTAGACACCTTCCTTTCATCTTGGCCAAGGTGTGTGGGGCCCTGCAATGGAAGGGGGTGGGCGGCTAGTCCCACCTGAGGGGCCTGTTAGTTGCATTCCCACTAGTCATAGACAGATGCCATGCTTGTTTGTACTGCTGTCTTAGTGCCATGAAAGAGCTATTTGGGGAAATCATCTCATTCACCATGTGAAGAGCAAAGCACCGTTTCACCATGTTGGAAATCACCATGAGGAGTAGCCCGTCCTTCTCGAGACCTAACAGCCATAAACCCTCCAGCCCTAAGTCAAGTGGAGGCCTAAGTTCATCCAAAGGCCCAGTTCCCTGATGCGGGAAGGCAAAGGGAAGGAGAGAGGGATTCAAGATTCTCTGTGAGGTGGAGACAAGACGAGGTCTTCACCTTGACTTCATGGTCACCCTTCCTGCCCACGCCCAGTTCCAGGTGAGTTGGTCCCAGAATGTCCCTGGTTGCCTGGGGGCAGCACCAGGAAACCTACAACGGAAAGTCAGCTCAGAGGCTGTGATTTCTAAGAATGTCCCTCAAAAGGTTAAAAACGCATAGCTTGCAGAAGGTGTCCCAGAATGTAGAGATTGGTGCAGAAAGCACCTCAAAATAACCTACACATCCAGTAGCGTCTGCACTGTGAGGTGTTTAGAAAAGGGATATTCGGCAAGTGAGAAAGAAAAATCAACTCCCCACTGACCTTGCTGCCTCACTGTGATGAAGGAGAAAGTAATAAACACTGGTAAATTGTGTTCATAAATTTGCCAAGGTAAGTCCTGCTTTGATTCACATGGAGATTAAGAATTCAAAAGACAAAATTACAACCAACTACCAGACATCTGCTTCTGCTTTCTATTTTCTTTTGCGGCACAACTGATAATCTGTCGTGAGAACTCTACCCAACAGGGAACGAAGGGGAAATTGGTCACGCCATTTTTATTGGGCAATAAGATTTTAAGGAAGAGAAAACAGAGGACAGAGAGAAGGGGGTGGCTCCGTGGCCCTCAAACTTTGGGGAGCAGCAGAATGGACATGGCGGAGTTGACGGCCCGGGTCTCTGCGCCGCGGGGACGGGATGGCCTCCAGGTGGTTCCGGTGCACCCCCGGGTTAGAGACCCGGCACACAGACACCTGCCCGCAGCAGGTGAGTCCGTGAGCATCACGCAGTCCCCAGGAACGTACCGTGGTCCCCAGGCCGCGGGAAGCCTTGATGAGCAAACGGGCGACCGGGACGGAGAGGGGTAGCTGCGGGGCTGTGTCCCCGCGGGGAAGAAGCTGGGGCTTCTCTCAGCACCGCCCCGCTGCCCGGCCTGGGCCCGCTCTCAGCCCAGCGAGCACCAAAGCATCCGACGACGCCCAAAGGGCAGAGTGACCAAGGAGGCGGGGGTCATTTATTCCAAGCCCTGTGTTTTAGGATTTGACAAATATAATTGGTGCAGGCACTAAGTAAAGGGGAGTGTGAGCCAAACTGAAGATTGAGCTTCATTCTTATTAGGTGCCCTCAGGGACACGACCCATATCAGTGAGGGGAGCGTGAGGAATCTGTAAGCAACCGGGACACAGGGTGCCCCAGAGAAGACTGTGAACGTCCTCACTCCCAGCTTGCTGCAAAGGGGTCACAAAAAAATTCCCAAGGCCCATCCTGACCAGAAAGGGCTGTGCACCTCCTTCCTTTAAGGGGAACAAGGGAGAAACCGTTCAATATACTAAGCTAATTTTGCTCAGTACCAGGAAAGAAAACCTTTCCCTGTCTCTCAGGCATATGTTGTGCTTTTAGAAGCAACGGGGAACTCCAGACCTGGGGCTGCGCAGAGCAGGGCACAGTCAGTGCAGCTTGCTGTGAAGGCGGAACACGGAGGGGACACGGACCATGCCAGCACATACACATCCTTGCACATGCACACACGCATGTATGTGCACTCACACATGCATGTACATGCACGTATGCATGCACGTACACACACACATGCACACACGCATGTACATACAGTCACACATGCACACACGCACGCACGTACATGCACACATGCACACACACACGCTCACTCAACTTTGCATATGGTGTTCAGCTCTGTGAAACTAAGAAAATCTTGCCCCAAGATACACACTGCAAATGAGGACATACAAGCGGTCAAGTTCTGATTTTCACATTTTATCCTCTTCCTCTCCAATATCCTGAGTATGCTGCCAGTTTTTAAAGTATTGCTAAAAAAAGTGATGCCTGCATATCAGAATGTGTCGGTTGCCCAGGACGATGGCCAGGCCACATGGTGTCATAATGGCCTTGGGGTAAGGTCCATGTGACATCGTCTTTGGGGACACACGAGGACAGCCCCTTTCCTGGGTGGACGCAGCCCGCACCTGGGCACGTGGCCTGGTCAGCAGAGCATGGAGGGGAGTCCAGCTCCTCCTGTCCCTCCTCTGCCTACCCCCTGCCATCTCCAACCCCACAGGCAAGGGGTCCTGGATAGGCCCAGGTACAGGTCACACCAACTCAGCGGCTCCTGCCCAGCACACACCTGTGAAGGCACCCACAGGGCAGCAGGTGCAGCAGGTGCACCCGCCAAGCGGCTGACACAGCCACGGAGCGCGATTCCACTCAGCTGCGTAAAGCCAAGTCCTGCTCAGGTTCTTGATTAACAATAACACACCTAAGAGGGAAAACTCATTTTTTATCATCTAAAAATTATAGGTTAAAATAAAAGAGAGCCCCTAATAGGTCTTATTTTCTTGCTACTCTAAAGTTGATTTAAAAAAAAACAAAAACGAGTTATATTGGATCTTAAAGTATGCTGGGCGAGCGCTACATTTAATTGCTTAATTTCTTGGGG
Source organism: Choloepus didactylus (assembly GCF_015220235.1). NCBI lineage: Eukaryota > Metazoa > Chordata > Mammalia > Pilosa > Megalonychidae > Choloepus > Choloepus didactylus. Next base: position 3,819,813 of record NC_051313.1, read on the forward strand.
TTCATTCCAAGCACAATTTGAGAGTATGAAGAACATGAATTGAGATGGGCTATAATTATAAAAGTCTGAGTCAAGAAGACATAATAAAAATGTTTCTTGTTTCTACTCTTCACTAATAAGCAAAAAGCCAGAAGGAGTTTCTCAAAGCATTTTGGGGGGGTTCTAAACTAAAAGAGCAGACGGGTCCACTGTTTAGTTGCTCTACTCATTTGATGCTTCCTGACCCTTTCCCTCCATCATAATCTCCTGCCAATGTCTGGACAGAAGTGGTTGGTTCAAGATGCCCCATCACGAGCAGCCAGTGAGCCGCTGGGGTGTTGCTTCTGGGAATCTGCTTTTGCACATTTGGTAGGAATGCCAGGACGGCCAACCGCTTCTCCCATACTGGCTCCCATGGATGCCGCCCCGCAGCTGGCCTCCATGAAGCACTTGGAGTGTGCCAAGCCCAGGGCTAGCTCTGTGCACACTTAACTCCTTCATGCCTGAGGAGCACACCATCCCCACCCAGGGGAGCAGACTCAAGGTGCACGTGCTCCAGCCACTTGCCTGAAGTCACACAATCAATAAACACGAAGCTCATCTGAACCAAGAGTGTCTGGCCTGAGGGTCCATCTGTAGACTACAACACTATACTCGCTGCTTCTTCCTAAACCTCCCCAAAAAGGGTTCCAAAGCCTTTAACCATTCAGGGATTGCGGTCTTACACTGGGAACAGTTATTATCATCTAATAACCGAGAGCTGGATTCGCAGGTGAAAATATCATCACCAGGAGAGTACAACCATCTTTCCTCCTGTCATCTCTTCATCTCAGGGTTGCCAACACTGCAACGTTTCCGTTATCAGAGCAGCCAATCCGGGACCAAACATCCCCAAGGTCCGCAGAAGTACGCACTCGGATAGCTCCCTAATGGCGGAGCGTCTCCGTGGCTCTTGGTTATGACTGACCCGAGCCCAGGTTGGGCCCCATGGCACAGAGGGCTCCAGACGCAAGCCTTGGCGCAGACCCTGGAAGTGATGACAGGAAGGGGCGGGGGGCGAGCCCGGAGGCAGCCAGCGCTAGGGGGTCCCGGGTCACTCTCCTAAAGGGTGTCCACTGTCTGTATTAGCCTTTACAAACAAAGCCGCTGGTGCCGTGGGCTGCATCTGATCGGGCTTTGGCCCGAGAATGTGAAGCAGATGCTCAGCTGGAAACAATAGAAAAAGAAATCTATATAGATAAAAACCAATAAAGAATAAATTTTGAACTCAGTATGAAAACTTGTATGCCTTGGTTAAATTTACACTTCATAATAATTCCATAGAGCATTTTTGTGGTAAAATACATATAACATTTGCCATTTTAACCATTTTCAGTATACAATTCATTGGCATTAGTTAGGTTCACAATGTTGTGCAAATGTCCCCACTGTCTATTCCCAAAATCCTTCATCATCCCAAACGAAACTTTGACCCCTTGAGCAGTAACTCCCCAATCTTCTTCCTCGAGAAGTCCCTGCTAACTCTAATCTGCTTTCCCTCTCGATGCATTTGCCTATTCTACATGTTCCATGTAAGTGGACTCATATAATATTTCTCCTTTTGTGTCTGGCTTCTTTCACTTAGCATGATGTTTTCAAGATTCATCCATGTTGTAGCATGTATCAAAACTTCATTCCTTTTTATGGCTGAATAATATCCCATTGTATTTGTATAATATAGCTGTTTAAGTCCCTTTTCCAATTCTTTGGGGCATATACCTAAGAGTAGAATTGCTGGGTCATTTGGTAATTCTATGTTTAACTTTTTGAGGAACTGCCAACCTGGTTCCTTCAGCTGCACCATTTCACATTCCTCTAGTAATGTACAAGAGTTCCCGTTTCCCAGGGTGTACTTTTTAAAAACAGAAATCAGTGGAGTTTCCAGAATCATCAATGACCTTTTGTTTTCCAACTCATAATACAACTTAGGAAAAATCCCACAGGATTTTAAAATGCCTTTTTATGGTCCTTTGTCTTTTAGACAAAGCCCTTTGAGTCAGTGATTCTAATCTCATTGGCTGGTTACTCCTTTTCAATTCTGCAAGCAAACAAATTATTATTTTTGGCTGACACTTTTTACATGCAGCACAGAAACATCTCAGTTATGAAACACAATCAGGGTATGAGATTTTCCCATGTAAGTGATTTGTAATAACTGAAGTTTCTCCCTTGAAATATTAAAGACATTCACCCCGTTATGTTGGAAATCTTCTGAAATGCATTGATATACTTCATTGCTTCCTTAAAGAGAGGAAATTGGGCACAATTTATGAATGACTTGGACAGCCATTGTTGACATTTTGGACTATGTGATGTATTTTTGTTTGCTTTAAAATGTTTCTCTTTCCTCTGGGTTCAAATGTCAAGCTCTACCTCAGTTATCATCGTGCACCATCACGGACAGTGCACTCATCCTCCTTAGAGACCGTGGCAGGCTGAGAAGTTAGATCACCAAGCATTTAATCACGGTAAGCTTCAGGTGGGTCAGCAGTCCCCAAGAAGGAAACCTAAGGAGGAAAGTAACTGATGGAAACTCACTGACATTGGACAATTGATATATAATCCACCAACAATAACTTCTGAGGAGAGTGTCGTGATTTCCAGTTGACTGACAAAAGGAAGTTAAGTTCCTTATGCAGCTCACACAGTCCGTGAGAGGGATGGAATTTGAACCGCATCTTCCCTTCCCGCTGTATCCTGCTCTGAAGCTGTGTGGAGAGTGGGGCTGTGGGGTGTTGATGCTGTCAAGGAAGACATGGTTCTCTGCTCTCCACCTCCTCCCGCCTGGGGACATGGAGTCATGTATCCAGCGGGTGACTCTGCCAGGAGAAGTTGTCCGTGGTGGTCCAGCCCCTTCCCTTCTCTCTCTCTGGGAAGTGGGTCTCTGAGCTCAGAGAGCCGAGCCCCCTCCTCCTGCTCCTCGGTGGGGTGGGAGAGCCAGCCCCGGGGACCGTCCGTCCACCCAGTTCTGGGGTTGGGATCATGAGGCACAGCCCCCGCCGGTGTCAGCCACACCCTCCCAATGTCGTGATCTGTAACTGCTTTTTCCCTCTTGTTGCTCGGATGGTGTGGAACGGGGTCCGGGGACACTACTTCCTGTGTAAGCCCAATAGCCAAGCTAAGCAAAGCGGAGGACGCGAGGGCAGCAGCAGCTTTAATGCTTACCTTGCCCAGTGCCTTAACTTATAGACAAGGAAAGAGAAACTCACTCTATTTAAGTGACCTACAGATAGTGATGAAAAGATTATTATTATTTACTATTTAAGTGACCTACAGATAATGATGAAAAGATTATTAGGAAGAAAAAAAAAAGTATGGAGAGTTTCCACTTACAGCAATAAAACTTCCATAGAGGTAGCATTTTCAGAAACCTGGCATTTATTAGGACCTCAATAAATGAGAGCTATTACTTGTACTAGTTTGTTACCAGATAGTATCCGAACTATGAAAACATGAAACTTTCAGATTATTTCCATGATATAATGACCATCAACTTTCTTAACCCGACCTCCTAAATGTGCTTTTTTTTTCCCCCCAAATTTATATGTTCTTTGGGGAAGGCTGAACAAAAAGACTCCATGCATTCTCTGCAGCTCCTTTCCCCAGGAGGTAGCCACTACTTCTCATCTCGTTGTTATTGAGCTTTGTCATGGGACAGGCTTGCTTTGGAAAATGGGCTGCTCATGAACATGATAAAGGCAGAGGCTTGCAAAGCACTTGAGCAAAAGGGCCCCCTGAGACAACAAGACCACTGTGTGCAGAAAGCTAGGCCACCTGCCATCTCGTGGCTGCAGGAGTGAGCCCAGGAGGACCAATGGAAGGCTGCTCGGCCAACAAACTGAACCACGAGACGGGATACAGCGTGGCACTGAAGCCACTAGACTGTGTAAAACGATTTCTTACGTGGCACAAATGAACGGGTACAGCGATTGGCACCCAGAAATGAGATGTGGCATGCCGCCACGGCCCAAACCTATAGCAGGCAGCTCTGGCTTTGGAGCCAGAGACCAGGTGAAGGCTGGAAAGGCAGAGAGGCAACTATGAGCAAAACCTGGGAAAACGGCACGCAAACTGTTATGGAGGCTGGAAAAGCAGAGAGGAAATTGCTAGAACAAGCTGGGGAAAAGGCTGCCCACATTATGTAGCAGCAAAATAATTGGCAAAAGCATTGCCTAGGCAGCTCAAAAGACAGAACATGCACATGAGGTTGGATCTAGCTGTGGAGTTCCCGAGAAGGGTGTTCAGAGCGTCTCTTGAGAGCTTATGGCAGCAGCATACGACGAGGTCCGACAGAGGGGGAGGTGAGCTGGAAACTGAACTGCTTAGTCAGCAAGCAGTATGCAGAGGAGATTCAGAGAAGTCAGAACCAGGAGATCGGGAAATAGAGCCTGTTTCCCTCCCCAGCCTCTCAGCTGGAAAGAGATCCTCACGGTGAGCCCCGGCCTGGGGTGCAGCCTGATGCTAATCTGCCGGCTCTGCAGGCCTCCCAGCTCGGCCGGAGGTGCCGCGGCTCGGCAGGCACCGTCCCAGGCCACCTGCTGCTCTGTCCCAGGCCGCCTGCTGCTCAGCTGGAGCGGAGACAGGCCTCCCTCGGAAACCTCTGTAGGTGGCTTTTGGGGCCACGATTCCTAGAGCTGCTTCTGCAGAGTACCACGGACTGGGAGGCCACAAACACCAGACATTTCTTCTCTCTCAGTTCTGAAGTCTGAAAGTAAAGTGTGGCCGTGCTCGCTCTGCAGCCTGTGGGTGAGTCCTTCCCCTGGTTCCAGCTTCTGGAGGCTCTGGGGGGTCCTGGCTTGGGCTGGTCTCTGCCTCCATTTCACAGGCTTCAAAATTCCATTTCCTTTCTCTAAGAGGAGAAGGGCTTAGGGCCCATCCTAACCAGGAGGACCCCACCTCGGGATCCTTCACTAGTTACCTCTGCAAAGACCCTTTCCCAAAGAAGGCCCCTTCCCAAGTTCCGGAAGGCAGGGCATGGTCATTTCTTGCGGGGGCTGCCGTCCAACCCACTGCAGACCCTAACTGGGTTCTGGGGAAATCCACCAAGTTTTTAAGAGGGTTGTACTGGTGAAAGCACCACCAGCCAGCTTAGATAGAGGCCGTTCAGGTGGAAAGGGGTCTCAGACCCACTTTCTAGGAGCAGGAGTTAGGCCGAGAAAGCTAATGTTTCAAAGCACAAATGGGCCATTTCTTATGGGCTGGGAAGTCTGTTTCAAGGATGGAGCCAAGAGCAGGGAGCAGGCCTGAGCAGCAGAGCAGGGTCCTCACTTAGGCACGCCCCGGGCCCAGGGTTCAGGGCCAGCGACCCACACCCGGCTGGAGGGAGGCACTGCTGGGGGCTGCTGTTCAGGCTCTGCCGGCTCATTGCCATGGGGTGTCCACCGCGGCCACCTGCCTCATCTCACCAATGTATACGGGGGGTGAGGGGCAGGTAGCATGTCCCCTAGGGCACGGTCTCGGTACCAGGAGGAGCCCTATTGGCATCCACATCCGATGCAGACCCTGAGATCCCGGGCTTGGAGCCTGATGGTGCAATGGATGAGACTTTCAGGAAGCCTGGGATGGGGTGACCATATTTTTCTCATGGGAGAAATATGAATCATTTGTGTAAGAGGCAGACTACAATCAATTGCAAAAAATAGCCACCAATTCCTAGCAGTACCTCCCATCAAGAGGGGGTGCCTGTTTTTCTGCCCTTGGAACCTGGGCACGGCCACAAGGCTCACTTTGCACAAAGGACAGTGACAGTGTGATGTGGGCAGAGGCTGAGCTGGCACTGGCACCGGGGAGAAGGGCTCACCTCCAGGGTGAGGACCTGGGAGAGGGGCCGGCCCGGTCACCCTCCAGCTGACCACAGCTCCTGGCTGTGCCCAGGCGGGGCTGGCGGATGAGCCGCCCAGCACATCCTTTCTGCCAGGTCCTGTGTGTTCTGGAACATTCCAGGGATGTGCTCACTTGAACCCTACAACCACAAGAAGTAACAGACTGGTACTGGGGTATTGTTACACTGGGAAAGCTAACCGATACACCCAACTTTAGACTTCTCTGGCACCTGAGTGTGTCCACTTCTTTGAAGAGGACGAATCATGGATAAGTCATAATATTTTGGAGAATAAGTTCCGATGCAGTCACAATTAAAGCAAGCAGCAAATGCCACACAATTTTCCTGCTGATATATGGCACCTCCTCAGTGCCTAAATTATCTATGCTGATTTCATTTCAGTGTATATTTATGATATTATCGCATCCACATTGTACACAAAAGTTCATATAAAGCATACGCAGGAGAAGGACACGTGTTTCCTAACATGACTGAGGACAGCCCTTCCTTTCCTTTGAGGACTGTGGTCAGCATCATGGTAAGGAGGAAAAAGATGCTACAGAAAGATTATCTCGCACCAAGCAGCCTCTGCGGAAACTGACCACACAGCTGGTGGACCTGGAGTCAGGACAGCACGGCCGCAGCTGTCCAGCATTGGCGAGCTTCAGTCCAAGAGTTCCTGAGAACCCGGAGAGCCAGGTTGGAAATGCAAGGAGGGAGGTTTCAGGGTCCAGATCAAAGTAAAGTGCATCAGGTGAGCATGGCTCAGCTTCCCAAACCACGCACACCTCTGCCACGTGCCCGGCCGCCTTTCTGGTCACATACCAGACGAGAGATGCTTCCTGCTTCCACGTTAAAGAGAACCAACGCGTTACCGGGATGCGAACTCGGATCCTACGAAATGGCAGAGGCCGATTATGGCCCTTCCGAGTGGAAAGCCGATCAGGGGACCTCTTTTCAGAGCCCTTGAATCTGCTCAGTGCCCGGGGGTTGTGGATGACAGTGGCTGCAGGTCCACCTGGGGACAGGTTCAGATCCCATCTCCGCCACCAGCCGGCCGGGCCCCGCCGAGAGAGGATGATTCCTACCAGATCGCAGCTTTTCTGGGCTAAGCTGCTTGCCTTCTTACTGCTCACCTTCCCACATACGGGTTTTGGGAAGGGGCAGGAGTAGACGGGATGGGCGAGGCACGGCCCACAAAACAGCAGTCTGCAAACACCGCCTGCTGCCCTACTCATGTGATGTCAGTTCACTCAGACGCTAATTTAGGTTCAGAAACGCTGAGCCTCAATAGTGCATTTGCCACTTGCGGAAGCACCACTGGCAGCTCCCATCCCATCCGGGATCCTAGGTGAACACGCACACCTGGGGTTGCTCTATTATTTGGGGTTTTACATAATTTGTGTTCCAATTCTTGTTATGGAAAATTTCTCTGTTTCCTGGCTATAAAAGCAACCCATGCTCTTTGTTTAAAAAGAAATCAAATAATATGGAATTTTGTTTTCATGGAAAGTAAAAATGCCCCATCATCTAATGTAATTAAATTTAATTATATAAAATTATATAAAATAACCAAAGGTAACAGTCTTTCCCAGACTCTGTTCTATGCTGGAAGGCAGGAGTACTCGGGCACAGCACTCAGAGCATCTGGTCCTGCTACTGCGGAATCGAAAACCCTTCCCGGGTGAACGGCAGGGCTCTGTGGGTTCCTTTTTGCCTGGGTGTCCCTCGGGGCCTCAGGGCGCCCGCACTGCCCTTCCCGGCAACACTGTTCTGTGCAGGTCAAAGTTGCACCGAGGACAACCCGAGAAGGGAAGGGGAGAGACCCCTCCTGTTCAACAGCCCTGCAGTGGTTACCCCAACCCCACACGCCGTGGGCCTGTGGACAGCCCTGAGGACGAGGACTGACAGCTTCAGGCTCGGTGTCTAGAAAGCCAGGGGCGAGATTTCCTTTTGGGAACAGATTAACAAGTTTAATTCCATGGCATTTGTCATGGAGGTGAGCCCTGTTATAAGGTGTTGTTCGTGGACTTGGTTTGGTTTTGTTTTCCACTGGTGTGAAGGGTCACACGGGCAAGAGGTCCTGCTCCTCAGCCAGGGGCTGTGAGTCCTGCGAGAACCCAGTGCCAGTGCTCCCACATCTCAGGGGTCGCGTGTGCTTAGGAAAGTGCCTGGGGTGGAGGGAAGGGGCTGGCTGGGGCTCAGGGGCCTTGTTTCCATCTCCAGTGCTCAAGACCACCATCCATGATCATTTCACCAGGGAGTTCACCCAGATCCTGCGGGAACCAGTCCTCGGGAAACAGGTGCAGACCCTGGGATCCAAAAGCAGCCTGGAAAACCTACTGGCTATCTCATATCAGGTTCTGTGTTATTTCTATAACACAAGCGGCAGAATAGTAATGCCCAGTCCTCACTCAGAGTCTCGGGAGAACATGAGTTAGCCTCCGCACTGTCACTGTTTAAAAGACGGCCAAGAAAGCAAAGCCACGTATGTTGCAAATTTTTATTTCAAAGTGAATATCTCATATTATGCTATCAAAGAAGACAAATAAAAAATAACTCCCTGCAAAACAAAACTGACAAACTAAGAAGCAGTACCTGATCAGATTTCTTACACATTTACACCAACCTGAACTCTTCCAGGTGGCCATTGTGCTCTTTAGTGCTGTACCGAAGCAATAGCTACAGGTGTTCAAGGAAAGAAAAATCTTTCAGACCTTTTAATCTTAACAGAATAACTGGCCTAGCATATCTAGGACAGTTAAATCCTAAGCTAACAGTGAAGAAAGCCGGTCATCTAAGTTACTCATAGAACTCCCGAAAGCTCAGGAATCAGAATCAAAGGCTGGGTATCTATGAAAAAAGAGTGTAACAACAAAATAGGCTGGCTGGGAGCTTTCTACAAAGTGAGACAATCCTCCTTCACCTGCCCACCCTGACAGGAGACTGAACTGTGGACAGAGCCCACAGAACCTAGACTGAAAGCATCCACCGGGAAGGCTGGGCCCCAAGCCCTCCTCCTTCACCTGCTTTCCAGCACACTGCTCTGTATCCTACGAGCAGGAGAATGCAATATCCTTTTTTAGAAGCTAGAAAGAAAAAGAGAGGTTAAAGATCACAGAGCCGATATAAGAAGTTGAGCGGGCCAGTCCTGCCGCACCTGATTCTGAGTAAGATGAGTTCTAGAGAGAGGACACATCCTGTACATCATGTACAAGCACCAGGAGTCAAAATGCCTGTGGGCTTCTCAACAGCAACACTGGGAACTTGAAAATAATGGAATGAAAGCTTCAAAATTATGAGAAAAATGTATTTCTAACCCAGAATTCAGAATTTGGTACCCAACCGATCTATCAATCAAATGTGCAGGTAAAAGAAAGACGTGTTTCAGGTATTCAGAGTTTCAAAAGATGTTACCTCCCATGTTCTTATTCTCAGGAAGAGACTGGGGAATGTGTTCCAAGAAACACGAAGGGAAGCAAAAAGGATACACAGAATCCTAACATGGGATCCCACACAAGAGAGTAGCAAAAGGCATTCCAGATGATGGCAAAGGGAGCCTGGAAATGGCAGCTGTGCGCGTGACCATAAGGCATCTCTCCCCAGTATGTGATAAGACTACAGGGGCGATTTCTTCAGAGAGATGAAACTGAGAGGATACCTGAAGGCTCAAACCTTCTTGAGAGGAGATTTTGACAATTTGGGATTATGTTGTAAGCATAAATAAAACTAGGCTAACCAAAGAACAAGACAGTTAGCCCCTAGGAAAGCAAAAAAGGACTTTGCAGTTATGGGAAAGTAATCATGGAATCACATATGGCTCAGCTGTGATAAGCATTTTCATAATCATGAAAATATAATCCCTGAATACTGAGCTAACTCAATTCTGACATAGCTGTTTGGGGAGAATGAGGGGACAGGAAGTGTGCACATCTGCTGAGGACACAGGGGTGAAAATGAGTTAAATCAGCATCTGCATAAGGGAATTCAATGGATAATGACTAAAATGGAAAAACTCAAGAAATAGCAACAGAAGCATATCATTTAGAGAAATGAAAATAAAAACCAAAAGAATAAAAAAATAGCTGAACCTTGTTCCCATGGGGAGGAGAAAATGGAGGAGGTGATCAGAGATTTTGGTTTTTCATTAAATGTTTTCTAGGACTCTCTGACTAGAGAGCGAGAGACAGACAGACAGACACAGACATTGAGAGAATAGCTATGTAGAAATCACAACACCAGCCAAAAGGGCAGTGCTTGGGGGTGACTGGGCACTCTTCAGGAACTCCTCTGTTGCCTGCTCACTTCTCTCTCCCTTTCTCTCTCTCTCTCTCAATCTCTCTCTCTCTCTCTCTCTCATAAGCATCTCTTTACAGATTCCACTTTAGAATTAACATTTATCCATGTTTATAAGTGGAATCTGAAATTCTCCCCTAGACAGTTTTTCACTGCACTAAACTCAAAATTTCCACCAGGGTTTTTGTTTGTAAATCTGAAGGAAAAAAAAAAAAAAAAGATCCTGAAATAATCTAAATCCTAAGTGATTTAAATATTTTAATAAATTGAATAGAACACAGCGAAGGTGAATAGGGTGAGCCCTAGCAGACAGGAGTACATTATAGAAAAATAATTAAAACATAGTACTTTTGCAAACATAAAAATACAGATACATGAATAGAACATTAAGATATAGACCAATTATATGTAAAACATTAATATATGAATAAACCATCAGAAAATAATGGGGGAAGGAAAGATTTAAGCAACCAGACTGGTATAACTGGCTAGCAAAAATTTCTCTTCGATCCTTACTCTAGATCTCATACCATGCCTCTGAGACTTCAAAGAATTAAAAATTCCATAAACACTAACGGAATAAAGCTGAATATTTATCAGTACTTTGGGATAATGATAGCTTTCTATGAAATCTGAGGTTGCAGTAGAAATTTAAAAAAAAAAGATAGGTAAATTTGACTACATAAAATTTGATATCTTTATGCAACACAAAAGAATAACTAATATTAGGAAATAAAGCTAGAGACTGGAAGAAAAAATGTGCACAAAACATAATAGACGTCATGTAATGATCAGTATTATATGAAGAGACAATCCCAACTGATAAGAAAATAACATGACAATAAAATATTGGACCAAATTTATAGAAAGAGCAATTCTCAGGGGATAAAATATCCTCAATAAAATATGAAAGAATACTCAGCATCAGCTACTTAGTCAAATAAATACAAATTTAAAATAAGATGCTATTTTAGACTTAGTTACTAAGCTAAAAATGAGGGGAATGATGCAAATATTAAAAATGGCTCTCCATCTCGTCGGTTAACAGTGGCAGGTCGGGCCACCCAACTGTCAACAGAAAGGAGAAAAAGCCAATGGCGCTGGAAGTTTCAACAAAGGGCAATTAGCAACTGGAGAAATTTTGCAATTAAAAAACAACAAAAATATACTGACCAAACAAGATTTCCCTCTACCAACTGTTAATCTTTTTTAATGCTTTCATGCTATAATTTTCTTTCCTCAAGAAATGAGGTTGATCCTCTAAAGGATTCTGCATTTTTAAAGAGAGAAAATATTTCATTTCACCACCCTAGCTTTTTATAAACAAAAATATCAAATACTTAATGAAATATGAAATTTGAACTGGTTTACAATAAATGAAGGATTCAACTGGATTCACAATGACTAAATTCTTGCTTTACAATAATGAACAAAGTTCAAACTATACAAAATAGAAAGTTTAAGAACAAATATCTAGAATTTTTTCCTCACCATTCATATACCCCTTATATAAAATATTTACAGTAAAATCAAACCAAAAATCTAGACGTAAATTAAGTTACACTTGAAGTAAATGAAGGAATATGCCAAAGGGGATAGGAAAGATGTGAAAGCACATGGCAAATCAACTGGTTGCTTCAAGCCTGACTTACATTTTCACTTGCACTGTGGTTTCTAATTCCCTATTTGGGTGCTGATGTTGTGTTGAGGTCTTGGAGGGTGTGGACCAGTTTAAGTTGCCTTTATGAGGGACATAACAGAGCATTCCACACCTCCACCTATACGCAATAAGTGAGGCCTCGTGGGGCCCTAACCCTGTCTTTCCTTCCATCAGCCAAATGGCCGGTTTTCTTAGTAACCAGAGTAGATATTCATAGGTTAAATATGCTCATATTGGCACTTGGCTTATTTGCCTTGTGTTGTCAGGTTAACTGAGAAATAAATCCTCACTATAGAACCAATCCAGCCACTTTGTCAAGCCAAGGATTCCCTCTTACTTCAGCTGTTCTATTTAGGGTTATTTATTTATTTACCTAATTGTGGTAGTTTGGAGCTGTTATGTACTCAGAAAAGGCCATGTTCTTTTAATCCATCCTTGTGGGTGTAGACCTATTACGGGTGGGACCTTTTGATTAAGTTGTTTCAATTGAGATATGACCCATCCCATCCAAGGTGGGGCTTAGTCCTTTTACTGGAGTCCTTTATGAGAGGATAAGAGAAATGAAACCAGGAGAAACTCATAAAAAAAAATAATAAAAATGCCTTTGGAGGAGCTGAGACAGCCACTGAAGCCAGAAGCTGGAAGCAATGAAACCTGGGAGCGAAGGACCAGCAGATGCCGCCATGTGACAGAGGGACCCCAGATGCCGGCACAGCTTTTCCTCAGAGAAGGTATCGTCCTGTTGATGCCTTAATTGGGACATTTTCACGACCTTAAACTGTAACTTGTAAGCTAATAAAGCCCCACTGTAAAAGCCAACCCATTTCTGGTATGTTGCAATCTGGCAGCCTTAGCAAACTGCAACACGACTGCAACACCATTGCAGTAGAGGAGCTGCAGGAGATTCAAAGACTACAAAACCAAGAGGTCAGTGAGCCAGGAAGAACATGCACGATAGGCTCACACTGAGTCTCCACCACGGTCTCTACAATAAACCCAAAGGAAATCTGTCAAGCACCTTCCTGGGCCATAATAATCAGAATCTTAAAATTAATTTCTTTATAAAAAGCTGTGATATAACTCATAATTTTCAGAGCTTTAAGTTTATTTTCTTTTACTTTAGGTCACATATTAAAATACTAGCAAGTTAACTTCTAGCAATGGCACCTTAAGTAAGACACAGAAATCTCCCCTGTTCCTTGCCCCTATTTTACTCAAAATGAAGGAGTCATTTTCTTGTTCTCTCTTTGCCAATGTGTGTCCCCCATACTGGATACACACATACGTGCATGCACAAACACACATGGGAATTTCTAGAAATTGTAACACTGAACTTTTTAGTGAAGGATTGATCACTTTCAACTGGATAGACCAAAAGATCTTCCTTTGTTAAAATGACAGCCCTTGTCTTGTAACCAAAGCCAGTCTCATAGCTTCTTTGTTCTAATATAAATTGTGTCTTCACACCGATGAGACACTTCCTCTGGCTTGCTCTTCGCAGGATCTTGAACACCTTCTGGTCCTTCCTCTTTCCTGCCTCTCTCCTGGCCACGTGTGGCTCCCCGAGCCCTTCCCCGTAGACCTGTAGGCAAAGCTCAGCCTACGTCTGTTTTCCGGGAACTCGGCCCGCGACCCTGAACCTGCCTCTTCCGCTCAAGCAGAGGCAGCACTGTGCCTTCCTACCTGGGTGGTCTTGGGTGGCCACTTAATGTCTTCAGTTGTCTCCTTCCTCATCACACAAGGCAAATACAGACAACAGCCACACTCACAGCACGTATGATTTCTGTTCTGCGGAGCTGCCGAGAATTAGGGTACTTTGTACACAATAAAGAGCGTGTATAGTATCCTCAGCTACCATCATTGTATGTCAGTTTGCCGTGCAGTCATCAGGGACATGCACTAATATCACAGACTTCAGCTTACATGCTGTGCCCTACTTGGCTGCTGATCAGCAGATGTGTGTCCCTCATCAGCACATCACAAGGCATAACAGAAAATGAGAGAGAAAACCCCGAGGTGAGACGTGCATTGCTGCAATCCTGAAACTGAAACAGAAGACAGAGCAATACGTGTTTGCTGTCAGTTTCCATCCAAACACGGCAAGAGGGCAAGTTCCGCTGTTCTCAAAAGTTGAAATTCACATTGTTACCCAATAAGTTATGCAGTGAGTAATGGAATAGCATCGTTTCTATCTTTCAACTGGGAAACAAGTAAAACAGAGTTGGTATACCAAATGGGGAATACTTTTCTGAGAGACTTAGTATTTTCTTGATTACCTATGACTATATCCACTGAAGAGTTAAAAAAAAAAAAAAGTAAACAAAGTTAAAATGCATTTCATCAGTTCTAGAAAGATAATTTGAAATTAGCAACTCTAAAACTTCACTTCATACTAAAAATTAACAAATTATTGAGTCTTTGGGCCTTGAATGAGATATACAAACAATGGTCGTAGCCATAGACTCCCGAGTGGTACCAAACAAATGACTTGCCCTGATGGGTGGTTTCATTATCAGTAAAAGTCAGAATCCACAGAACCAGGAGGAGCCTTCGAGATGACTGGGGACCAACAGGGCCCCAACTCTAGCTGGGCCTGGGCTCGCAGGGCAACCACAGTCCCACTGAGGAGGCAAGACAAGCTCACATGCAAAGTTACCCACACTCCTTCCCTCAGCTGCCACCTGACCTCTGGACGGGTTAACGCAGGCGTGGGGGAATCCACACCCAGGTGAACGTGGGGGCTGAGTCATCACGCAAGGCTTTGTGTCACCCTCATGCAATGGGAAACTAAAGACCGGGATTCCCTGGAACCTGAAGAAATGCTCAGTGAAACACTGAATTCCTGAGTGGAGGGAGAAACATTTTAACTCTTGAAACTTTGAGCCTGCTGACTGACTTTAGGTACAACATTCAGTCTGTTCTAATCCTTAAATGGTCCAAATAGAGGCCTCTGAGGGAAAAGTAATCAGAGATGAATCACTTGCTGAACAAAAATCAGGACATTGATCCAAATCAGGGGAGGCTGAATCACCAAGCAAAGAGGGAAGAGTTGGAGCCAGACTTTTCGGGAAGAGAGAGGTCGTTGGCCCAAAGTACCTTTTTCAGGACCAAAGGAACAACATGGATAACGCAAATAGGGAGCTGGGTCAGAACCCAGGAAACTTGAACGAATGTGCCAAGCTAAAATGAGGAGCCCAGGGAACTCGAGAGGGTCGGGTTCACTTACTGAGATTCTGGAAGTTAGAGGCAAGTGGTGCAAGGAAAACACCTGCTTCAGGGTAAAACCAGAACAAAATTGGCCTCAAAAGGCAGCTCATGAGCCAGAGATGTAAGTCTGGATCCTTAAACACCTGTCTGCGTTTGTGAGCGACTCTTCCACCATTTGATCCTCTTAGTGGATTAACACCCTCTGGCAGCCTTCCTGCCTCTCCATGGGGTACTATAGATCTTAGCAGCAAAACGCTGAGCCCTGCCAGGGAAGTCCCGGGCCATCCGCAGGAGCAGCTGAATGCCCAGAGCTTAGGAAGGACAGTGGCCAGCGCACCTCAGAAGCCCTCAGTCACTGCAAGTCTCCATTAAAATTTAAATTCCCAGGAGAAAATTTCTGAGTGTTCCAGGCTGATTCCTTGATCAATCAGGTATTTCTTGGGGTGAGGATGGGAGAGTGCTACTCTACGCATTAGGGTCACTGGGGGCCAAGCTTAGGTATGGAGGTTATTCCGGATGAGGGAGAACTGCTGGGATCAGGAGAACAACTCCAATTTCCCGCCCTGTCCAAAACCTCATTCATTCACTCACGGAGGCTGCATTTCAAAGCACCGTCATTCTGAATGCAAACTCGAGGTCAGGTGCTTGGGGCGGATTCCTGGCTCTGACAATTACTAACATCACACTTCCTGCCTTTGTTAAAAGTAGTTAATTGTAGTATCTATCGCAGTGGATTGCAGTGAGGAGTAAAGATGTAATTCACTTAATGATCCTGAACAGGCACATAGTAAACATTCACTAAGTTATGGCTATAATTATTATCATTCATTCAGTCAGTCACTTTTAATGAGCACTATGGGCCAAGGGCTCTGTGCACTCTCCATCATCCTTTACCCCAAACCTGCTTGTGCACTTGCATTCCTGTCCTAGTAGTCATTAACAAGAAATGTGGGCATCATCCTGAGCAACTCCCTGTCCTCCACTGCCCACTTCTAAATACACTCTGGTTCTGTCTCTTAACCACCTGTCAGCTCCTTCCCTCCTTCCCACTCCTTACTGTTGCTGCCTGATTCTTTAATTTCTCATCTCCACTATGACAATACTCTCCACTGTGCCTCCCTGAGACCAGGGTCACTCTCATCCAAACTGTTTTCCATATTGATTCCAAGTTATTTTCCTGTCACATGCATGTGACAGTGTTGTTCATGTGCTCAAACCCCTCTGGGGATGGACACACAGTTCCAACATGACACACCATCCTTAGTGATCTGGCCCCTGCTCACCTCTCCAGCCTCCTCCCCAGTCCTCTCCTGGCCCTTCGCCCTGTGCCCACAGTAACTGAGCTTGAGTTCTCTGACCATACGATGCTGCTTGGCTTCTTTGTACCCACTGTTCCTTCTTCTGGGTCACCAATCCCTCCATCTGCCTGAGAACTCCTCCTGTGTTAAGGTTCATTCTTTAATCAATAAATACTTCCTAGTACTTTTCATGAGTAAAGCCTGTGCTAAGTTCAAGGAGTATATGATAAATAGTACACTCAATGGTTTTTCTCATAGAAAAAGGAATTTCAGACTCTTGAAGGAGAAATGAAGTATGGAGATTAAGGTTAAGCCATCTCAAAGTCAGCACTGTCTCCCTTACTACTTGGATAACATACAGAATTGGAGAACTTAATACACATTGGCATCAATCCCAAAGAACCTATAAGATTTTAACCCCAACAGTAAGTTGTGGTATAGTGAATTTAGTCATTTATACTTATAGAACCGTAGTGTGTTAGAAAAGATTGATTTGAACTCAAAAAATAATGACCAGAAAGTTGTTTCAATATGATGTTACAAAGTTATGTCATTAATTAGTCACTTTAGACAAAAAAGGGGCGCTGTTTAAAAGTGCCCACAATTGCCTAGGTATAACAATAGGCTGGGTTTATTTGTAAATGATTATTATATAGCATAAAATATGGTTAATTCAAAAATGTTAAAAAATCATGCCTTTCTAATTAATGTATTCGTCAATCATCTTATTGAATGAAGAATAAGCTGCCTGCAAAGAAAAGGAGATGACTAACCTCAAAACCTTGGTTCCTCCAGCAATGACCCAGGCCATTTCAGATCTCTGTTTTAAGGAAAGTTCCGTTATATTGGGACCAAAACTCCACTTTGGGCATTGATTGCTCATAGCACTCTCTCCTTGGACTGGATTCACCTTTGTATTAGTCGGTCTTCCCTCCTGGTCTCTAAGGCCCTTGGTGGCAGGGTCCTGTCTGATTCATTAAAGTATCACCAGGATTTAGTGACAAGCCTGCCAGAGAGAAGGAGCTTGGGAACTGTGTGCTGGGGCTGAACTCAGCTCCAACAGAGAAAACGTCCTTTCCTTCCTTCCTAAAAGTTTACTACCTGGCTGCAAGGGGACCTGTCAGCTTAAATGTTTACTTTCTCAGCTCCAACTAGCATCCACCTTCTTAAAAACTTTCACCAGGCTTAGCACTAATTTAGTGAAGACAAACTGACAAACTGTACAAAGTATTTTGACTCAGAGAGTGACTTACAACCACTATATAAAATGACATATTGCTACCATACAGTGAAAGTCATAGTAAAAGAGTTATCAAATAATGAAGTTAATTTTCCTGTGGGCCTCTGTGTCAAAGCACATGATGTGAATGGTTATCGTAGATCAGCTGAGTGACCCTCGCTGGTATGTTGAATCTCAGGCACTTTAGGCAATGAAAACTTGAATGGTTACTTCCTACACCACTAACCCCACTTTAGCAGGGCATACATTTCACCTGTGTAGTCTCATTTTAAATACAGGCAGAGCAAACCTCACTTTTCCAAAGTTCATTAGCAAAGCCTCACAATTTAAAAGAGCAGTTGTGTGACTCATTTTTGGATACCCATGTGGAAATAACAACCCCTCCCATTGCTGAGAAACAGCTTAAACAAATGCGTGAGAACCACAGGAAGTACTTACAGATCTCAGCTAGTGTCAGCTGAGTCTAGAAGAGGGGACAATTCCCTCGTGGGACATGTGGTTCTTGTAGGAGCTCCCACTACTTCTCTCCATTCGGCTTTTTTAAAAAAAGAGCCTTGTGTGGGCTTGGAAGGAACTGTTTAAAGGCTAGATCAGTTTCTCCCATTTCCTGAGTCATTCTGTCAAGTTCAAGTCAAGACATACTCGTTCTGGTGTTTTTGAGAAAGTGCACCCTAATAGGAAGTGAAGAAGTGATCGGACCCACTATTGCCCCCACTAACTCAAAACAAAAGTTAAAACAAAAGTTCTTCTGGGTGGCTACTTTAAAAGGTGTAGTCTATCAGTAGTTTTCTCCGAAATAAATTATGTCTATGAAGCCCCAAATGCTCAATCCCTCATCTTCCGAAATTAAAAAAAATAAAGAAAGCAAAAGTCATTTGGCTGTATCTGGGAAACCTGAAGCCCTGTTCCCGAGGAAGCAGAGCTGCGGGGAGGACCCAGCACACCGGGACCCCCTCTGGCCCCAGCCCCTGTCCCGGACGAACGGGAGCCCCTCCGCCGCCGGCACCCCAGTTCTGAGCGCGCAGCCCGCGGGGTGCCCCGCTTTCAGGGCGGTCGGAGGGAAAATCAGACACCGGGGGACAACTGACCGGAACCGGACGGGACGAGCGAAGGGAGTCGGGCTCTCTCCTGTCGGCGCCCGGCCCGCCGTGGTGGGGACGGGACCTGCTGCGCCGCGCCCGCCCGCGACGGCTCCTCGGCGGCCCCCGGCTGCTCCCCGCTGCTCCCCGGCTGCTCCCCGCTGCTCCCCGGAGGCTCCCCGGCTGCTCCCCGCTGCTCCCCGCTGCTCCCCGGAGGCTCCCCGGCTGCTCCCCGGCTGCTCCCCGGCTGCTCCCCGCTGCTCCCCGTTGCTCCCCGGCGGCTCCCCGCGGCTCTGCGGGTCCTCCACCCCCGGGCTGGGTCTCCCCGGCCGCTGCCCCCGCCCCGCCCCGCCCTGCAGACGCGCCCGCAGCTGGGACCGGCCCCGCCCAGGCCGATGGCGCCCCCGCCTCTGGACACCCAGGGCCACGCGCCCCGTCCTCCTGCCTCCTCCTACCCACCCATCCCAGCCCACCCCAGCCCACCCCACGTTCCCGGGAGGGGCCGTGGGCGGGACCAGACGCGCCCGGACTTTCCCCGGGAACCGCCGGACCTCCGCAGGGGGATGTTTCCCACCGCACCAGCGCGAACGCCCTTGCCGGCACCCGGCTGCGAGAGGCCCCCTGGCACCTGTGAGACCCTCGGGGGCGACCCAGTGGAAGGAGATGAGGCCACACGGCGCTGAGTCCCGCCTTCCCCGAGCCCGAGTCCTGGGACCAACCAGGGAGGTCATTCATTCATTCAACAAACCAACTCATGAGAAAAGGGCTGAGGATACAGCCATGGTCAAAAGCTGCCAGGACCCTGCCCTCAAGGTGCAGGCGTTTTAGTGGAACTTATGGACAAAACAGATAAAGTAGATATTATGTGAGGTGGGGATATGTATCTTGAAAAATAAGGCAGAGCTTGAAAGTAAGGAAATGTTCAAAACAAAACAAAAGAATCCTTAAAGATAGTGTACACGGGAGCCAACTGAAAGAGCTCCCAAAGGCCAAAACTGGAACAATTTGAGCAACAAAATAAAGCATTACTGATTATAGCCCAAAGTAAAAAATAAATATCGATGAGTTGGATACTGATAGAGTAAATGATTTATACTGACAGAAATAAATGGAGGAGATGAGACAAATCTTTCATAGTGAGGAATTCTAAATAATTTATATACATACTCTGCATTCCAGGAGGGGAAGCATAATTCCCCCTCTTTTGGTGTGGGCTGTACATAGTGACTTTCTTCCCAAGTGTAGAGGATGGAAAGGGGTGGGGAGGAGAGTCACTTTACATTGGAGAAGCCAGATAAACACTACCTCCTCCAGGTGACCGAGGTCAACACCGATAGTCATAGACCATGGTGATAGTGTGTGCCTGTGATCTGACATGTGAAAAGTGGTACTTTCCCTCTGTGTTCTTTCTCCCCAAAACCCAAAACCCCAGTCTCATCATGAAGCAACACATCAGACAAATTCCAGTAGTCAGGCATCCAACAAAATACCTGACCAGTACTTCTCAGAAACAAGGAAAGTCTGAGAAATTGACATGAACAGGAGGAGCCAAAGGACACATGATGACTAAATATCACATGGGATCCAGGAAGGGATGCTGGAGCAGAAAGGGTCATTAGGTTAAAAACTATGAGAGTCTGATAAATTATGGACTTTATTTTATAATAATGTATCAATATTGGTTCATTAATTGTAACAAATGTACCATACTAATGCAAGAAGTTACTAATAGGGGAAACTGGAGGTAGGGTGTATGGGAACTCTCTGCAGCACCTTTGCAATTGTTTCTGTGTATCTAGAACTATTCTAAATAATAAAATTTATTAAAAAAATAAAATAGTGAGAAGAATGTGGAGTGCTATATGAAAACAGGTTATTGCAAAGGCCTACAAGACAAAAAAATATATATGAAACAGTTGAGGGAAGAAGCAATGTAGACATTTGGGTAAAAAAGGACCATTCTGAGGCAAAGAAACTGCAAATATAAAGGCTTTGAGGCAGGAATATACTTGGCTTCTTGAAGAAGCAGGAAAGAGGCCAGTGTGGGTAGAACAAAATGAGTGGGGAAAGAGTGATAGGTGGTGGAGTAGGGGGTGGAGAACAGAGTATGTAGGGCCCTTGTGGTCATAATAAAGTATTTGGATTTTACTTTGATTGAGATGAGAAGACACTGAAGAAATTTTAGCAGAGCACCACCATATGTGACACTTATTTTCTTTAATCTACTGTTGTGTGGAGGGTGGATTAGGGACAAGGATGGGAGCAGGCAAAACAGTTTGCAGTGGAGCTGGTGAGAAGTGGTCAGGCTCCGGTTATGACCCAACGGATAGCCTGACTGGACTTGCTGGTTAATCGGATGTAAGGCACAAGAGAGAAAGAGGAGTTGAGGATGAGTCAAGGTTTTTACTCTGAGCCCTTATGCTGAGTTGCTGAGTTGGTGAAGGTTGTCTGAGAAGCAAGTTGTGGATGCTGAGGATCAAGTCCCATTTTGGACATTGTAAGTTTCGAGTGCCTATTAGACATCTATAAAGAGTTGTCAAGTGGGCAGTTGGGAGGTGAGTATGGAATGTGGAGATGAGATCTGGGATGATGACACAAATGTGGACGTCTTCAGCATATAGATGGTGTACAGGTAGAATGCAGATGTCTCAAGTCTGGGTCCTGGGACCCTCCAAAGTTCGGAGGTGAGGAAGAAGAACAACAAAGAAAGGAAAACGAGAAGGTAAGATCAGTGAGATAGGAGATAAACGAAGGGGGGATGGTATTCTAGAAGCCAAATGAAAAAAAAATGTGTTTCAACAAAGAGTAAATTAAGACTGAAAACTGAGTTCTGGGCTTGGCCACATCTAGGTCAGTGGTGCCCTTGAAAAGAAGAGTTTTGGTGGCATATGGTGACCAAAGCCTGATTGTTGTGGGCCCAGAGAGAATGAGAAGAGAGTAAATCAAGACAGAGAATGGGGCAGGAGCTGGAAGAGAATATGTAGTCAAGGGAGGGATTATTTTTCTTAATTAGAGGATCTACATGTTTGTATACTAAGGAGCATGAGCCAGGAAAAGGGGGAAATAGCAACGCAGGAGAGAAAGCTGGTGATCACTGGAGCAATGTTCTTGAGCAGGTAAGGGGGGTTGGAGTCCAGTCCACAAATGGAAAGTCGGGATTCAACAGGAGAAGAGAGTTCGACCACTTTAACAGGAAGGAAGGCAGAATGAGTGGGCCCAGATGCTGGGAAAGATGGCAGCAGGAACGTGTGAAGACTGTCCTGTTCTGTCAACGAAGAAAGGCCAAGCTCGTCAGCAGAAAGTGAGGCACAGAGACAGGCTGTTGGGGGTTTGAAGAGAGAGGAGAAAATATGCAATAGTCGTCTAGGACAGGGAGAGAGTAACTGGAATTTGAAAACATGGGCAGGTTGTTGGTAACGCTAGGGCCCACCTGAGGTGTGTGATAATGAATATAAAGGGAGTCCAGCCAGAAAAGTTGTGTGTTCTCACCAGCCTCATTTACCTACATTTAGGCAGAGGTCTGGCTTCAGCCAGAGTTTGGAGGTGCCAGGTGAATGTGAGAGAGGAAAGAGGAAAAGGGGCTGTGTGTGGACAGGAAGGGATCACTACACTGAAGGACTGTGGCATCCGAGCCAGGCAAGGAGAGAGAAAAGGACATGAAGGACAGTGTGGAGGGCAAAGGAACGGATAGATGGGAGGTTCCAGGGGGGTCAAGAAATTATTGCATTTGGGGGTTAGAGAGATTCAGTGAGAAAAATACAAGGTTGTTTCAGAGAGTGGGGTTTCTGTGACTGTGGTTATAAATTTAAAAACTAGTTCCACAATCCATTAGCTCTTGTTTGCACCTTTCAAGGACTCAATTGCCACTGTGGCTAGTGGACAGGGAAGGATAGAGCCAACATGTTGGATACAACATCGCAGAGAGTTGTGTTGGGCAGGCTTTCTAGAAAGATCCTAGTAGCCACCTCTGCCTGGTCTCACAAATCACACTTGGATAAGCTTTTCCAGAGCTGGGCAGTTTACAATTCAAGATGAAGACAGTTCTTTCAGAAGGGAGGAAACATGCTGCCTAAAAACGTTGGTGGCTCTTTCACCCACAAACAGCTTCTCTGCATGGTCTCTCATTTTCATGACTAAATATTTTGTGTGACATTCAACTGTCACGTGGTTTTGGTTGCTCTTGGTAATTACCTTTACAAATGCAGACTCACAGAACCAGTTACATCTTTCTCTACATCATCATTCAAACCTTCATCTACTAAATAGTAAGCTTCAAAAAGGCAGCTCTTGTTGTCTGTTTCCCTCCTCCTTCTTACCCAAAGCCTAGCCCAGGGCCCAGCACACAGGAAGCCTCACTGAACTGTTGAATGAGGCTGAACGTGCGATCCCAGTAAGCCCTGAGCTGAACCGTGGTGCTCAGGGCCCGAGATAGCATTACAGAGGAGGTGCACGGGAGTAGAGAGACTTAGACATGGTGAGAAAAGATTTTATTTTTCCAGAACAAAATTTCAAAACTATGCCTCCCCCGTTGTTCAAAAAGTAGTTTATAACATAATTCCAACAAGAATCTTGTCAACTACATGTATATAAAACTACCTACATTTTTATAAACATTAGTCACCAATGAATATAACAAAAGGAAAATCAATTCTGGAATTTTATAGTGCTAGCACGTATGCCAGATGTCTTCCATTTGCTTCCCTAGAAACACTTTTCATCTCCCTCCGCCCGGCTCTGCTCTCGTGGACCTATCAGAACGGATTATTCTAACAGCTCGTGTGCTCTGTGGCTTCCCATGGGCTTTTGAATAGAGAATTCTGGCAGGAGAGCAGGGGAAGGCAATGAGCTCAGGGGATTTATTCCAAAGAAAGGGGGTGGGTCCCTCAAGAGACGGCCCTGGGTCCTCTCCTGTGGCCTGCCCCCACACCTCTCTCCTTCCTGGCCCCAGGCACCTCTCCTCCTGGTGATTTTGAGGCTTGGAGAAGTGACAACCCAGGGCTCCCCTGCA
The DNA here is from genome assembly GCF_015220235.1 of Choloepus didactylus. NCBI lineage: Eukaryota > Metazoa > Chordata > Mammalia > Pilosa > Megalonychidae > Choloepus > Choloepus didactylus. Next base: position 3,843,440 of record NC_051313.1, read on the forward strand.
GTTTCCTTCCACCTGCTCACACCTTTGTAACTGTGCCCTTATAAATAAATCCTCCCTGAACTAGCCTAATTTCAATGTGCCCTCCTTTCTCCACTGGAACCCCAACTGCTACAGCATCTTTAAGTTAGTAGCTAGATCACAATCTCCAAAACCCAGCTCCAAAATTTTTATACTTATAGTCCTTACAAAAATGTTCCTTGATATTATCAGCTTTATTTTGACCCACTGGTGAGCTGTCTGAAGAAACTACGCTGTACACGATATGATACAATTTTTTCTCCAATACCCTCAGACTAGAAAAATACTCTCAGATTCACAGGCAAATCTTTTGGAATGTTGCTTCTCTGTATAAAATGCAATTTATGGAAATACATAAATAAGAATTCATAAGTAGTTTTCTTTTTAAGGTAGTTATTTATATATCAAATTTTAAATTACTTCTAGATAATTGAGGAGTCTGTATTTCAGAATATTTGCCTTTTTATTGCAAACAATTCATCATTACTCAACATACTCAGCTGTCCCAGAGAACATGGTTTCTAATTCTTGAAGCTTAAGATTTAAACATACAATGATTAGCAAACTCCAGGTTATTCAAAATATAAGCCCTATAATACTCAGGCCAATATTAAAAATTACCAATACTTTTTGATCAGTTACAATGTTCCAAGTCCAGTGTTAACATTTTCATATATGATCTCATTTAATTCTCATCACAAATTTATCATGTGTGTGCTATGCAACCCCATTTGACAGAGAAGGAAACTGAGCCTTAGACTCTCCTGCCCACTGTCACAGCACCAGTAAGTGGGAGAGCATAGATTCAAACCCTAGTGTCCAATGCGAGAGTCCAAATTCTTAACCATGAATAAAGAAACTGTTCTGGTTTGCTAATGCTGCCAGAATGCAAAATACCAGAAATGGATTGGCTTTTATAAAGGGGATTTATTAGGTTACAATGAATATATTTATTTATTGATGATGGTTTAGTTTGGACACTTTTATGGCCTTAGAAATGTATTTCTTCAGTTCATTTCTGCCTGCCATGGAGCTGTGGGGTGAGGTTTGGTAGCCATCACAAGGCCATAAAAGTGTCCAAACTAAAGCATCAACAAGAGGATACCTTCACCCAGGAAAGGTATCCGGAACACCTCTGTCAGCTGGGAAGGCACATGGCTGGCATCTGCTGGTCCTTTGTTCCCAGGCCCTGGTTTCAAAATGGCTTTCTCCAAAATGTCTCTGGGTCTCTGTTTCTCTTAGCCTCTATCCCTCAGCCTCTGTACATCCTTGCTTGTTCTCCCAGGGTGTTTCTCATTAAGCGCTTGGGGGTCCTCTCTTAGCTTCTCCGGGGCAAACTCTAGGTTTCGTCTCTTAGCATAGCATCTCCGAATGTCTTTCTGTCTGCATCTCCAAGCATCTCCAAGCATCAGGATCTGTGTTGGCTCTTAGCTTCTCTTAAGTTATCCAGTGAATCACTCAAGACCCTCCTTGAATGGGGGGTCCACACCTCCATGGAAATAATTTAATCAAAGCTTTCACCCACAGTTGGGTGAATCACATCTCCATGGAAATAATCAACAGGTTCCACACCCAACAAGTTTGGATTAAAAGATCATGACTCTTCTGGAGTCCATAACAGTTTCAAACTGGCATAGAAATGAAGAACAACATCAAAGAACACAGAAGAACCAAAATGCCTTTCAAAGCAAATGATTTCTTTCACCTTATTATCTGAATTCAAAAATCAATGCAAAATCTAGGTAGAAGGAAATTGTGGGAAGATGGCAGAGTAGGAATTTCCAGGAACCAGTCCTTTTACCAGAACCATTAAACAGGAAGGAACTGTGTGAATCCACTGTCAACACCGTGAGGCACCCAGGGAAGAGCAGAGGAAGAGGCTGGTACATTGTGGTAAATGCAAGTGAATTTCACTTTCTATGCGAGGGCTACCATCCCTCACCCCACAGCTCCACGGCAGGCAGAAATGAAGTCCTCAACCCCAGCTCCTGGTGCTGCTGGCTGGTGTGAGGGTAGATTATGAAGGACTAGTTCCCCAAGATCTGGAGATGTATGTTCCAATCACTGATCACTGCATTTGATCAGCTACTTCAGAGGCTGAGCGCTCGGCTCAGAGGGCAGCCATTGTTCCAACCCACCCAGACAAAAGCAGCAGAGGAGACTTAAAGACAGTCCCCTTCCTCAGATCTGGAGAAAACAGTTAAAGGTCTACATTTACCTGACAACTGCTGAATCAAGAAAATACTTCAAGAGTCATAGGAGAAGCTCTCAGTGCCCTTGCTGGACCTCCCTCGGCCCCTCCTCAAGGCAGTGTGGAGCCATCTGGCACTCATTTTGGGGGTACCTGGCCTCCTTGCAGCTGGGAACGACTGACCTGGGAAACACTTCTTCTGCTTGCCCTTCATCCAGAATTTTCCCTCCAGGCAAAAGCATTGGGATAGCTAAAGCAGTGCAAGAAATAATTGAGTAAGGCAGCCTGGGGCAAAGGCTTACCTGCTTTAAGTCATGTGGTGGAGAACTCAGGAGAGGGAGAAAGTCTTTTGCACAGGCAGTAGAGGGGACATGCAAATTCCCATAAACAGAGGAACTCCCAAGGCCACCAGGACAAGATACAGACCCCGAGAAGACAAGAAGGACCCTGCACACTGTGTTTGCCTCAGGCTGACCTTCTGGATAGAAGGGCTGAACTCTGATGGAGGGCACCAGCCAACACAAAGCCAATTTGCAAAGACTGTGAAAGGTGCTTGCTTTGCATTGGTTTGTTTGGTTTTGTTAGCTCCTGGCACTCAGGAAAATCTCTGTCTTATCGCTATATAGATACAAACTCAAAAAACAGACAGCTCAGGGACTAAATTCCAGGGTTAAAGAGGATAAAAATACAGAGAACATCAACAAAGAAGACCAGGCCATGGACATACAGAAAAATGCTTAAAAAATTATCTTTAGTAGGCTCAAGGAGATGAAGGAAAACACAGAGAAAGAACTACAGGATATCAGGAATATAATGAATGAACAATGTGAGACTCTCAAAAAGAGAAATTTTAAAAGGAACCAAACAGAACTACTGGAGTTGAAGACACAATAACTGAAATGAAAAATTCCCAGGAGTGTTTCAGTGGCAGATTAGAGCTGACAGAAGAATCAATGAACTCAAGGACAAGACAATTGAAATGAGTCAGGGTGACGAGCAGAAAGAAAAGAGAAATAGAAAAAACAAAAATAGCCTAAGAGGCCTATGGGACACCATCAGGCATACCAATATATGCTTCGTGGGAGCCTCATAGGGAGAAGAGGGAGAGAACGTGGTAGAAGGAATATTCAAAGAAATAATGACAGAAAACTTCCAAAACCAGGAAAAAGAAATGAGTATGCACATTCTAGAAGCCCATTGAACACCAAACAGGGTAAATCTGAAGATAAATATGCCCAGACAGATGGTGGTCAGACTGTTGAATGGAAACAACAAGGAGAACATTCTGAAAGCTGCAAGAGAAAAGCAACACGTTATGTACAAAGGAGTACCAATTAGATTAATTTCTTATTTCTCATCAGAATTCATGGAGGCAAGGAGGTAGTGAGTTAAAATACTTAAAGTGCTGAGAGAAAACAATTTCTAAGCAAAAATTTTATATCCTATGAGACTTTTTTCAAAAATGAGGGGTAGATTAAAACATTCTCAGATAAACAAAAGCTGAGGGAGTTTGTCACCATTACATCTGCTCTATAAGCAATGCTAAGGGGCATTCTTTAGACTGAACACAAAGGACACTAGACAATGGACTGAACCAGCATATGAAATAAAGACCTCCAGTGAAGGTAGCCAGTGAATAGCTACCTTCAGCACTATTGTAATGTATTTTTTTTTTGGTATGTAACTCCACTTCTTTCTTCTTATAGGTGCTAAAATGCAAATGCAATACATAGGAGGCGGGGCAAGATGGCGGACTGGTGAGCTGTATGTTTTAGTTACTCCTCCAGGAAAGTAGGTAGAAAGCCAGGAACTGCGTGGACTGGACACCACAGAGCAATCTGACTTTGGGCATACTTCATACAACACTCATGAAAACGTGGAACTGCTGAGATCAGTGAAATCTGTAAGTTTTTGCGGCCAGGGGACCCGCGCCCCTCCCTGCCAGGCTCAGTCCCGTGGGAGGGGGGGGGGGCTGTCAGCTCCGGGAAGGAGAAGGGAGAACTGCAGTGGCAGCCCTTATCAGAAACTCATTCTACTGATCCAAACTCCAACCATAGATAGACTGAGACCAGACACCAGAGAATCTGAGAGCAGCCAGCCCAGCAGAGAGGAGACAGGCATAGAAAAAAAACAACACGAAAAACTCCAAAATAAAAGCGGAGGATTTTTGGAGTTCTGGTGAACATAGAAAGGGGAAGGGCAGAGCTCAGGCCCTGAGGCACATATGCAAATCCCGAAGAAAAGCTGATCTCTCTGCCCTGTGGACCTTTCCTTAATGGCCCTGGTTGCTTTGTCTCTTAGCATTTCAATAACCCATTAGATCTCTGAGGAGGGCCCTTTTTTTTTTTTTTTTTTTAACCCTTTTTTCTTTTTCTAAAACAATTACTCTAAGAAGCCCAATACAGAAAGCTTCAAAGACTTGCAATTTGGGCAGGTCAAGTCAAGAGCAGAACTAAGAGAGCTCTGAGACAAAAGGCAATAATCCAGTGGCTGAGAAAATTCACTAAACACCACAACTTCCCAAGAAAAGGGGGGTGTCCGCTCACAGCCATCATCCTGGTGGACAGGAAACACTCTTGCCCATTGCCAGCCCCATAGCCCAGAGCTGCCCCAGATAACCCAGTGTGACGGAAGTGCTTCAAATAACAGGCACGCACCACAAAACTGGGCGTGGACATTAGCCTTCCCTGCAACCTCAGTTGATTGTCCCAGAGTTGGGAAGGTGGAGCAGTGTGAATTAACAAAGCCCCATTCAGCCATTTCAGCAGACTGGGAGCCTCCCTACACAGCCCAGCAGCCCAGAACTGCCCTGGGGGGATGGCACTCACCTGTGACATAGCACAGTCATCCCTCAACAGAGGACCCGGGGTGCACAGCCTGGAAGAGGGGCCCACTTGCAAGTCTCAGGAGCCATACGCCAATACCAAGGACTTGTGGGTCACTGGCAGAGACAAACTGTGGCAGGACTGAACTGAAGGATTACACTATTGCAGCAGCTTTAAAACTCTAGGATCACCAGGGAGATTTGATTGTTAGGGCCACCCCCCCTCCCTGACTGCCCAGAAACACGCCCCATATACAGGGCAGGCAACACCAACTACACACGCAAGCTTGGTACACCAATTGGACCCCACAAGACTCACTCCCCCACTCACCAAAAAGGCTAAGCAGGGGAGAACTGGCTTGTGGAGAACAGGTGGCTCGTGGACGCCACCTGCTGGTTAGTTAGAGAAAGTGTACTCCACGAAGCTGTAGATCTGATAAATTAGAGATAAGGACTTCAATTGGTCTACAAATCCTAAAAGAACCCTATCAAGTTCAGCAAATGCCACGAGGCCAAAAACAACAGAAAATTATAAAGCATATGAAAAAACCAGACGATATGGATAACCCAAGCCCAAGCACCCAAATCAAAAGATCAGAAGAGACACAGCACCTAGAGCAGCTACTCAAAGAACTAAAGATGAACAATGAGACCATAGTACGGGAGACAAAGGAAATCAAGAAGACCCTAGAAGAGCATAAAGAAGACATTGCAAGACTAAATAAAAAAATGGATGATCTTATGGAAATTAAAGAAACTGTTGACCAAATTAAAAAGATTCTGGACACTCATAGTACAAGACTAGAGGAAGTTGAACAACGAATCAGTGACCTGGAAGATGACAGAATGGAAAATGAAAGCATAAAAGAAAGAATGGGGAAAAAAATTGAAAAAATTGAAATGGACCTCAGGGATATGATAGATAATATGAAACATCCGAATATAAGACTCATTGGTGTCCCAGAAGGGGAAGAAAAGGGTAAAGGTCTAGGAAGAGTATTCAAAGAAATTGTTGGGGAAAACTTCCCAAATCTTTTAAACAACATGAATACACAAATCATAAATGCTCAGCGAACTCCAAATAGAATAAATCCAAATAAACCCACTCCGAGACATATACTGATCACACTGTCAAACACAGAAGAGAAGGAGCAAGTTCTGAAAGCAGCAAGAGAAAAGCAATTCACCACATACAAAGGAAACAGCATAAGACTAAGTAGTGACTACTCAGCAGCCACCATGGAGGCAAGAAGGCAGTGGCACGATATATTTAAAATTCTCAGTGAGAAACATTTCCAGCCAAGAATACTTTATCCAGCAAAGCTCTCCTTCAAATTTGAGGGAGAGCTTAAATTTTTCACAGACAAACAAATGCTGAGAGAATTTGCTAACAAGAGACCTGCCCTACTGGAGATACTAAAGGGAGCCCTACAGACAGAGAAACAAAGAAAGGACAGAGAGACTTGGAGAAAGGTTCAGTACTAAAGAGATTCGGTATGGGTACAATAAAGGATATTAATAGACAGAGGGGAAAAATATGACAAACATAAACCAAAGGATAAGATGGCTGATTCAAGAAATGCCTTCATGGTTATAACGTTGAATGTAAATGGATTAAACTCCCCAATTAAAAGATATAGATTCGCAGAATGGATCAAAAAAAATGAACCATCAATACATTGCATACAAGAGACTCATCTTAGACACAGGGACACAAAGAAACTGAAAGTGAAAGGATGGAAAAAAATATTTCATGCAAGCTACAGCCAAAAGAAAGCAGGTGTAGCAATATTAATCTCAGATAAAATAGACTTCAAATGCAGGGATGTTTTGAGAGACAAAGAAGGCCACTACATACTAATAAAAGGGGCAATTCAACAAGAAGAAATAACAATCGTAAATGTCTATGCACCCAATCAAGGTGCCACAAAATACATGAGAGAAACACTGGCAAAACTAAAGGAAGCAATTGATCTTTCCACAATAATTGTGGGAGACTTCAACACATCACTCTCTCCTATAGATAGATCAACCAGACAGAAGACCAATAAGGAAATTGAAAACTTAAACAATCTGATAAATGAATTTGATATAACAGACATATACAGGACATTACATCCCAAATCACCAGGATACACATACTTTTCTAGTGCTCATGGAACTTTCTCCAGAATAGATCACATGCTGGGACATAAAACAAGCCTCAGTAAATTTAAAAAGATTGAAATTATTCGAAGCACATTCTCTGACCACAATGGAATACAATTAGAAGTCAATAACCATCAGAGACTTAGAAAATTCACAAATACCTGGAGGTTAAACAACACACTCCTAAACAATCAGTGGGTTAAAGAAGAAATAGCAAGAGAAATTGCTAAATATATAGAGACGAATGAAAATGAGAACACAACATACCAAAACCTATGGGATGCAGCAAAAGCAGTGCTAAGGGGGAAATTTATAGCACTAAACGCATATATTAAAAAGGAAGAAAGAGCCAAAATCAAAGAACTAATGGATAAACTGAAGAAGCTAGAAAATGAACAGCAAACCAATCCTAAACCAAGTAGAAGAAAAGAAATAACAAGGATTAAAGCATAAATAACTGACATAGAGAACAAAAAAACAATAGAGAGGATAAATATCACCAAAAGTTGGTTCTTTGAGAAGATCAACAAGATTGACAAGCCCCTAGCTAGACTGACAAAATCAAAAAGAGAGAAGACCCATATAAACAAAATAATGAATGAAAAAGGTGACATAACTGCAGATCCTGAAGAAATTAAAAAAATTATAAGAGGATATTATGAACAACTGTATGGCAACAAACTGGATAATGTAGAAGAAATGGACAATTTCCTGGAAACATATGAACAACCTAGACTGACCAGAGAAGAAATAGACGACCTCAACCAACCCATCACAAGCAAAGAGATCCAATCAGTCATCAAAAATCTTCCCACAAATAAATGCCCAGGGCCAGATGGCTTCACAGGGGAATTCTACCAAACTTTCCAGAAAGAACTGACACCAATCTTCCTCAAACTCTTTCAAAACATTGAAGAAAATGGAACACTACCTAACTCATTTTATGAAGCTAACATCAATCTAATACCAAAACCAGGCAAAGATGCTATAAAATGCAAATGCATAAAAAGGAATGATAAATCTATGGTTTTGTACATACAATGATCAAGGATATAATTTGTGACAAGTACAAAGAAAGATGGGGGACATAGGGGCATAATAGCAGTGTATGTGTATGCTATTGAAGTTATGTTGGTATCACATCAAAAGTGATTGTTACATGTTTATGATTTTAAATTTTAACTCCATGGTAATCACAAAGAAAATATATGAAAAATATATCCAGAAAGAAATGATAAGGGACTCAATATGGTGCAATACTAGAAATCAAATAAGTATGAAAGTAGGAATTTTTGAGGGTCAAAAAAAAAGCTATAAGATTTGTAAAGACTAAATAATAAACTGAATAGAAGAACGTCCTGCATTATCAGTAGTTACTTTAAATGTAAATGGGGTAAACTCTCCAATCAAAAGGCAGATACTGGCACAATGGATAAAAAAGCACAATGCTACTATATGCTGTTTATAAGAGACTAACCTTAAATTCAAAGACACAAGCAAGTTGAAAGCAAAAGGATAGAAAAAAATACCATGCAAATAGCTAACTGTACTATTATCAGATAAAATAGCCTTTAAATCAAAAACTGTTACAAAGGACAAAGAAGGCCACTATATACAGAATACAGAAGGGGTCAAATAAACAAGAAGACATAACAGTTATATATATGCACCTAACAGTAAAGCCCCAAAATATATGAGGAAAATATTGACAGGTTTGAAGGAAGAAATGGATGGTTCTACATGAATAAAAGGAGACTTTAATACACCACTTTCAATAATGGTAGAATATCTGAACAGAAGATCAATAGGAAAATGGAAGACTTGAACAATACTCTAAACCAACTAGACCCATCAGACCTATACAGCACACTTCACTCAGCAGCAGAATACACTTTCTTCTCCGGTGCACTTGGGTCATTCTCCAGGATAGACCGTATGTTGGGTCACAATAGGAGTCTCAATAAATTTAAAAATATTGAAATCATACAATGTATCTTCTCCAAACACAATGAAAATGAACTAGAAATCATTACAGAGGGAGAAACGGATAATTCACAATTATATAGAAATTATACAACATACTCTTAAATGACTAATGGGTCAAAGAAGAAATCACAAGGGAAATTAGGAGATCTCTTGAGGTGAATGAAAATAAAAACACAACATACCAAAACTTATGGGATGCAGCAAAGGCAGTGCTGAGAGGGAAATTTATAGCATTAAAGGTCTACACTAAGAAAAAAAGATCACAAATCTGAAACCTAACCTCACAACTGGAGGATCTAAAAAAAGGACAGCAGACTAAATCCACAGTGAAAAGAAGGAAAAAAATAGCAAAGATTAGAGTGGAGATAAATGAAATAGAGATTTTTTAAAAATAGAATAAATGAAACCAAAATTGGTTCTTTGAAAAGATCAATTAATTTGGCAAAGCTTTAGCTAGACTGACAAAGAAAAGAGAGAGAGAGAACACAAATAACTAAAATCAGAAATGAAAGGGGAACATCCCCACCAACACCACAGAAATAAAAAAGACTAGAAGAGAATACTATGAACAACCTTGCACCAACAAATTAGACAATCTAGAAGAAATAGATGAAGTCTTAGAAACACACAAATTGCCTACACTGACTCAAAAAGAAATAGAAGATCTCAACAGACCAATAACAAGTTAAGAGATGCACTCAGTCATCAAAAACCTCCTAACAAAGAAAAGCCCAGGACCAGATGGCTTCACTGGTGAATTTTACCAAACATTTCAAGAAGAAATAATAACAATCTGCTCAAATTCTTCCAAAAAAATTGAAGAGAAGAGAACACTTCCTAACTAATTATATAAGGTCAACCACTAACAAAACCAGATAAAGATAGTACATTAAAAAAATTGCAGACCACTATGAATATAGATGCAAAAGTCATTGACAAAACACTAGCAAACTGAATCCAGTAGCACATTAAAAGAATTATACACCATTATCAAGTGGAATTTATCCCAGGTATGCAAGGGGGGTTCAACAAAAGAAAATCAATTTATGTAATACACCACATTAATAGAATGAAAGGGAAAAACCATATGATCCTCTCAATTGATGTGGAAAAGCCATTTGACAAAACCCAGCAAACAGAAAGACATTCTGTGTTCATGAATTAGAAGACTAAATATTGCTCAGATGTGAATTCTACTCAAAGTGATTTACAAATTCACTGCAATCTCAATCAAAAGTCCAACAGCCTTCTTCACAGAAGTGGAAAAGCCAATCATCAGTTTTATATAGAGGGGTATGGAGACCCAAATAGCCAAAACCATCTTGAAAAGAAGAATGAAGTTGGCCAACTCACTTTCCCAATTTAAAAACTTATTACAAAGCTACAGTAATCAAAACAGCATGTTTGTGGCACAAGGTTAGACATATCAACCAATGGAATTGAATTAAAAATTCAGAAATAAATCCTCCCATCTAAGGCCAATTGATTTTTGACAAGGTGCCAAGTCCACCCACTGGAGAAAGAATAGTCTCTTCAACAAATGGTGCTGGGAAAACTGGATGCCCATATGCAAATGAATGAAGGTGGACCCCTTCCTCATGCCATATACAAAAAGTAAGCCAAAATGGATTAATGACCTATAAGAATCAGGACTATAAAACTCTTAGAAGAAAACATGGGGAGGCATTTTCAGGATCTTGCGTTAGGCAATGGTTTCTTAGACTTTACACCAAAACATGAACAACAAAAGAAAAAATAGATAAAAGCTCTTCATCAAAATTAAAAACTTTTGTGCATCAAAGGACTTCATCAAGAAAGTAAAAAAGACAACCTACAAAATGGAGAAAATATTTGGAAACAAGATATGTGATATGGTTTCATATTCAAAATGCAAAAGAACTTCAACGACAAAAAGATAAACAACCCAATATAAAAATGGGCAAAAGGTTTGAATAGATGTTTCTCCAAAGGAGATATACAAATGGCCAAGAAGCACTCAATGCCATCAGCCATTAGGGAAATGCAAATTAAAACCACAATGAGATAACATTTCACGCCCACTAGAAATGTTACAATTAAAAAAAATGGAAAATAACAAGTGTTGGAGAGGATGTGTAGAAATAGGAACACTCATTCATTATTGGTGGGAATGTAAAATGGTGCAGCCTTTGTGGTAAACAATTTGCCGGTTTTTCAGAAAGTTAAATATAAAATAACCACGTGACCCAGCAATGCAGCTTCTAGGTGTATACCCAAAAATATTGAAAGCAGGGTCTCAGGCAAATATCTGCACGCTGATGTTTATTGTGGCATTACTCACAGTTGCCAAAAGATGACGGCAATGCAAGTGCCCATCAACCAATGTATCAATAAACAAAATATGGCATATACACACAATGAAATATTATTCAGCCATAAAAAGGAATGAAGTCCTGATACATGTGACAACATGGATGAAACTTGAGGCCATTGTGTTGCGTGAAATGAGCTGAAAATAAAAGGACAAATACTGTATGATCTCACTGATATGAAAAAATTAGGATAAGCAAATTCATAGAGTCAGAAACCAGAATCCAGGTCACCAAGCATCTGGGCAGGGGTAGGGAAGGGGGGAATTAATGAACTTGGTACAGAGTTTCTGTTGGGGGTGATGGGAAAGTTTTAGTAATGGGTTGTGGTGACGGTAGCATGACCTTTTGAATGTAATTAACACCACCAAATTATATTTTTACATATGGTTTAAAAAGGAATTTTAGCTTGTATACATTTTACTAGAATAAAATAAAAAAAAATCCCATCAGACTGTACAACAGACACCATGAACCCGAATGTAAAGCATGTCACACACTTAATAGTTACACAACTATACAAGGGTGCCACACTAGTGCAAAGTGTTAATAATGGGCAAAACTGTGGGGGTCAGGTGGGGTGGGAGGAGGGTACTTGGGTAACTGTATTTTCTCCATGATTTTTCTGCAAACCTACAACTTCCCTAATATAAAATTAAAATAATTTGGGGCTAGAGATAGAATAATTCATCTGCTGAGTAGCACTTCATGGAAACCAATTTTTCTGCAACTGTGATTTTGCATAACAACTTGCAAAAGTATTTTCAGAGGAGACGGTTACTCAATACTCATTTCTGGTAAACCCTTTCTGCACCATTGCCCCGTCCAGAGGAACTGACAAAAGTTAGCTAGAAAAGTATACGCAGAATGGAACAAACAAATCATATATGCCTTTTATAAATACTCATTTTGTCAGATATTGGCTTTGACTTTGAATAATTAAATTAGTTCTCAATAGCTGTAATTTTCCCTCAACAAGCTTTTTCCATCCATATTTTGCTCATATAGATGAATTTGTACTCTCCATTTAGAAACAACATAATTCACCAAGCGCCTTACTTTGGGGTTGAGGCATGGGTTTCTTCTCTTCTTCGTCCTCTTCTTCCATTGCACCCGCCACGTCCTCGTTTGCCCTAATTTTCTCTCTGACACGCTTTCACACGGACAGATTACGCCTTCAGAAGTGGCTTGTGACTTCCACGACTTTCGCCTGCGTCCCTCTGCAACCCTAAAGAAAATTAACAAGTATTATGTTGGCACACAAAGAAGCAAACACATCTAACATGAATTTGTTTTTGAGATGAACGTACTCAAGGTGACCCAGTGAACCCAGACTGAACTGCACGCAGCAGACACAGAGACCAAGGACAAAGTGTCTCCTCAAGGACCCCTGCCCCTCGCGACAGGGATCTTGCAGAGGAACGCTCGGGGGCTCTGGCGGGCGCTCCCCGGGCCCGTGGCGTCCTCCCTGACGCGTGTGTCCACTGTGACGAGGAGTCCCTGGGAGGGGCCCACCTGGCCTTGCCTCAGAGCTCGGAGTGTTGAAAGCGGGCAGCTCCAACTGATTTCTGTGCACCCTGTATTCTGCAAGTTGGTAAAGGGTGAAGGTGAGTTATGAAACAGGAACTTCTGCCACAACCGTATCCCTAGCTACCAAGCCCATGCCCCCTGCAAGTAGGAGCTCACGGTTCATGGTGATGCGGACGTGGGGGCCAACCACAATCCGTTCACCCCTGACTCCTTCCAGGGCCCTGGCACCCCATTTATGAACGAGTGGACCCCTTTCCAAGAGAAAAAACACACGGCACCCCAGTGCTGACAGATCATTTCTACTCCAGTGTTACTTGAGTGTAATATAAAGACAGTGTCATTAAACTCAGATGTGGTGTAAGTTCCTTATGCCTGCAGACCCTTTAAAACACTATAAAATCCAAACCAACCTCCTCAGTGAGAATAAATAGTTAATAACATTTAATTTTATTTTAAAATATGTAATAGTTATTAAGTAAATAAACAATAATATTTAATAATATTAAAACAAACAGCATTGGTTTGATGTTATTTTGATGAAACAAAACCAGGAATGGTTATTCAAAAAGTTGAGAAGCGCAGTTGGCTGCTTTGTGTTTCACTTGTTATCTGTCTGATACTTTTTATTTTAACATTATCATTGTTGTGATTTTTCCTTTTAAATTATAAATTTACTTTGAATTATCAATCTATGATTTTAATGTCAATCAATTTAAAATTCTTCCTTTAAAAATGCTAAAATAGGAGGGTAACAATGAAAATGTCTTTATTGGCATTTTACAGCTGTATGTAGACATATGGCCGATGCCTGTCCTCCCCCAAGGCCCTTCCGTGGGGGCTGCATGTGGCCGAGGGGTGGCCGGGGACTCGTGTCTACCACCACTTTCTCCCGGGCCACTTTCCTTGGAGGGCAGCCTTCACTGAGTGCCACACAAGTGTCCCCCCACATGCAAATGGTGAGACCACACACACTCCGAGTGTACAGATAATCCCGAATCATAATTCTGGGGTTATCAAAATGAACGTGAGAACAGCTTTGTGGAACAACTGGACCCCTGAGAAACACCTGCCTGGTAATTGGTGGCATCGGACGGAAAAGCCAGCCCAGAGGAGGGGACTGGGTCCTCAGCCCAGTGCATCTGTCAGGAAGACAGGGAGGTTGGGGGCTCTGCAATCAGATGGCCGGTTAGTGTCCTGCTGGTGGGGACAACCTGGCCCCGACCCCTTCCAGGAAGGCCTGGCTGCCTGCGGCTGGGCCTGCACCGGGAGGGCCCCCTCCAGCCCCATGCGGCCCGGCTTTGCCTGAGCTCAGAGAGCTGCTTGGCCAGTCTGCACCCTCCCCAGCAGCCGGCACCCCTGGGGGGCCGAGGCCCAGCCTTCTCGGGCCTCCTCAGGACACACCGGGAAGCAGCGTTTGCTCGGTGGGGGCCTTGGCAGGCCGGCAGCACGGTTTGACTCCCTTCCCTGCCCAGCTGTTTCCAGTATCTTCCTTCCATGGTTGCTGGTTGCTAATAAACATCTTGCTCCACACGCTCCGTCTCAGCAAATGCTTCCAGGAGCCACAACGTTCTGGTTGACTTTGGCCAAGTTGACGAACACCTTGGGGCCTCATGTCCTCATCTGTGAAATGGAATGTTGACAGCATGTTTCATTTTATAGGAGATGCCTTTGATTGGGGGGCACCTCTGTTTCCTGTTCTGGTAACAGAGACCCGCAGGAGGGGGGCTCTGAGAGAAGACCCCCACTCAAAGCTGATGCACAGTGTGGGGGGAAATAAAAAATAAACTGCCATGCAGAAAGGTACAACGAGAAAACGTCTCTGTCTCCATCTTGACAGCAGGTGGACAGAGAAAAAATCTCCCCTGAGAATTTGCATAAAGCTGGTGGTCGTGAACATTTGAAGTCTGAATTCACATTATCCCTTTGGGACAGAGGGCCTCAAGCAGGTAATTTAATTTATAGTGGACTTGGTGGGCCCTGCCTCCAGGTAACCACCAGAAGTAAAGGCAGATCCTCTCTGGAAGTTCTGTGTTGTGTGACGGCAACAACCAAAAGATGCATCCTGATTTCAGAAATGTCAAAATGTGCATTGTAGACTGTTCTGGTTTGCTAGAGCTGCCATTACGCAAAATACCAGAAATGAATTGGCTTTTATAAAGGGGATTTATTAAGTTACAAATTTACAGTTCTGAGGCCATAAAAGTATCCAAACAAGGGCATCAACAAAAAGATACCTTCACTGATAAAGGCTGATGGCATCCGGAAAACCTGTCAGCTGGGAAGGCACGTGGCTGGCGGCTGCTGGTTCCAGGCTGTGTTTCAGCTCCGGTGTCTCAAAATGGCATCCATAAGATGTCTCTGGGTTTGTCTCTCTTAGCTTCTCCGGAACAATCTCTGGCTGCATTTCTTGGTGTCCCTTAGCATCAGCGTCAGCAAACATCTGGGCCTGTGTGGCTCTTTTTAGAGGACTCCAGTGAACCAATCAAGACCCACACCACACTGAATGGGCAGGGCCAAATCTCCATGGAAACATGCAATCAAGAGGTTACACCCTAACCAGAGTGTAATAAATCTGCCCCCACAAGATTGCATTAAAGAATATGACTTTTGGGAGGACGTAATAGACTATATAAAATATGGAAGTTACGAAAATGAAATGAAATGACAATTCATGCAAAGTGCTCATCACGGCACCTGCAAAGTAGCGAGCCACCATCCTTATCTTCCTCACTCTACCAACATGTCTCAGCTTCATTCCAGCAAGCACCACCTGTCACCAAGCGTGAACAAAACTGACCTCCTCACCTTTCCCCAAACACATGGCCTTTTTACGCCTCTGCTTTGCGTGGGGTCAGATGAGAACGTGTTTTGCTTTTCCTGGGTGTAAAGAGCTGCACTAATGACAATTACGTTGATGATGTGGTATCTTGATTCATTAATTCAGCCATATCAGCCAGGCGGTGGCGAAGCAATGAGGGAATTATTACAATTAGCACTGTAAAGGGAGTGTGGCATGTGGCAGGACCAACGACAGGGGACACATCTCGGAGAAAATGGTGGGCTTCCCAGGGAAACAATGAGAATGCGCCAGCCAGGCTGTGGGAACGGCAGGCCAGGGGAAAGTGGGAGCCACGGAAGGAGCCCCCGAGGGGCTGGGGCAGTGCAGGCAGGGAAGGCCTCAGTCAGGAGACAAAGGGGAACCTGAAGGGCTGAAGCCTGGAGAGTTGTCAGGTTTGCTCTCTCAGCCAGGATCTCCCTGCTCCTGGTTTCTGCTTGTTGAGAAATTTAAAAGCCCAGTTCAGTGGTGGTCCCCTTGGTGAAATGCTCACAGGTAACCAAGGGCAGCACTGCTCTCTCTTCCTCTGAACTCCTAAAACCCTGCTTTGTTAACTACCTTTACTGCATTTATTGGGCATTGAACTGATGTCCATGTGCCTTAAACCCTAACGTCCCTGTTCTAGTTTGCTAATGCTGCTGGGATGCAAAACACCAGAGACGGATTGGCTTTTATAAAAGGGGGTTTATTTGGTTACACAGTTACAGTCTTAAGGCCATAAAGAGTCCAAGTTAAGTCATCAACAATGAGGTACGTTCACTGGAGGATGGCCAATGGTGTCCGGAAAACCTCTGTTAGCTGGGAAGGTGCGTGGCTGGCGTCTGCTCCAAAGTTCTGGGTTCAAAACGGCTTTCTCCCAGGACATTCCTCTCTAGGCTGCAGTTCCTCAAAATGTCACTCTTAGTTGCTCTTGGGCTATTTGTCCTCTCTTAGCTTCTCCAGAGCAAGAGTCTGCTTTCAACAGCTATCTTCAAACTGTCTCTCATCTGCAGCTCCTGTCTCAGCTTCTGTGCATTCTTCAGAGTGTCCCTCTTGGCTGTGGCAAGCTCACTCCTTCTGTCTGAGCTTATATAGTGCTCCAGTAAACTAATCAAGGCCCACTCTGAATGGGTGGGGCCACACCTCCATGGAAACTACCCAATCAGAGTCATCACCCACATTGGGTGGGGCACATCTCCATGGAAACACTCAGTGAATTACAATCTAATCAACACTGTTATGTCTGCCCACACAAGAGTACATCAAAGATAATGGCGTTTGGGGGGACATAATACATTCAAACTGGCACAGTCCCCAACAAGAAGTGGGCCTTGCGATTGTACAGTTTTACACTCCCATGGCCTAGTATAAAAATGCTTTCTAAATTGCATTGTCACATGTCTGAGCATCGTATGGCAAATGTGCTTGGGAAATAGCTATTTCCTTCAGTAATCGAGAGACCAGACTGCTACTCATCGAGCTTGCCTATTGCACTTCCTGCACCACCACCACCCCCCTTTTTTCTCCTTTATTAGAGAAGTTGTGGGTTTACAGAACAATCATGCTTAAAATATAGGATTCCCATTCACCACCCCACCACCAACGCCTTGCATTGGTGTGGAACATTTGTTGCAACTGATGATAGCACATTTTTATAATTGTACTGTTACTTGAAGTCCATGGTTTAACTTGGTGTAGTGTATTCCCATGGATTTTTTTAAAAAGCTTTATTCTGTTACCATATATACAATCTAATGTTTCCCTTTTTAATCATATTCAAATATCTATTCCAGTGCTGTTAATTGCATTCATAATGTTGTGCTACCATCACCACCATCCATTACCAAAAACTTTCCATCATTCCAAATGGGAACCCTGTACATTTTAGCCTAAACTTTCCAATCCCTATCTACACCTCAACCTTGGTAACCTACATTCTGTATTCTGACTCTATGAGTTTGCTTATTCTAATTGATTCAAATCAGTGAGATCATACAATATGTGTCCTCTTGTTGTCTGGCTTATTTCACTCAACATGATGTCTTCAAGGTTCATCCATGCTGTCACAGATATCAGGACTTCATTCCTTTTTACAGCTGAATAATATTCCATCATATGTATATACCACATTTTGTTTATCCATTCATCAGTTGATTGGCACCCCCCCCGTTTTTATTTTGAATTTTTCTTACTAGCCTTTTTTTTTTTAACTTTTTATTTTGAAATAATTTCAAACACACAAAAAAGTCACCTCCTCAAAAGGTCCTATTTACAAGGCTTCACACCCACAGGAATGGATTAAGTTTAAGAACATATTCTTTTGGGGTACATAGCTCCAAGCCACCAAATTATTTAATAAGTATTTTATGGTAAGATTCATTGAGACAATGTAAATATCCTGTTACTCATCAAATTTCATTCACTGCTTTGGGCATCCATTGATGATACTTGCCTGAATCAATTATTACTAAAATGTCTGCCAAATGGGGACTTTTCAATTCCAACACACTGTCCACATTTATGAGTTGGCACTGTGTAAAATAGAGCTTTCTCTTCTCCCCCATTTATTTGTAATAGTATGGATTCATGGCCTCTATATAATTTAATTGATCATGATAGTTAACTACCATTATTTTTCATGTTGAAATCATCCCAGATTTGGTCTGTGAAGCCCCTTTGAGCTGCTGCCTCTGACAAGACCCTTCATTCTCTGGGCACTTACTTTCTGACACAGCATGTTCCAAGCTCATCTTGTACTTTTCCTAGTCAGCTCTAAAAGCAGCCATTTCTCCTCGGTCAGCTCAGTGGAAAGGCATTTAGGACCCCAAATCTGGGCACTCTCTTGTTTATTGCTACTGGAGTGTTGGCAGACAGGCCGGGAAGTGCAGGTGATGCACACACACACACACACACACACACACACACGTGTGTCTCCATCTAGCTGCTGTCTATCTATGTATCCATCTATCCATCCGTCCACCCATCCATCCATCCAACCAGCCATCTATCCATATATCCATATCTATCTATCTATCTATCTATCTATCTATCTATCTATCTATACCTATGCATTAAAACCATTCATTTATACCATAACAAAGCACCACCGATTGGATGACTTAAGGCAACAGCACGTAGCGTCTCCCCGTCTGGAGACCAGCAGCCTGCAGTCTGCGTGGAAGAAGCCTCTCCGCCCCTTCCTGGCTTCTGTGGTCTGCAGCATCTCCTGGGCCCAGCCCCTGCCCCCGTTGTCACGAGGCTCTCCCCATGTCTCTCCGGGTGTCCGCATTTCCCTGCTTTCGCAACCCTAGTCCTATGGGATCAGGGCCCTCCCTGCGCCAGTTTGGCCTCATCTTAACCAACCACATCTTTAAAGACACTGTTTCCAAATGACTCATGCTTTGAGGGACCGGGGTCTTTGGGGGACACAATTCAAGCTGAATTCCAATCCAGCAGAGTTAGTTCTACCTTCCCTGCTTCCTGCGACCATGAAAACTTGATTTCTTTTAACCTCAACATATTTCCTTCTTCACTCATCCCCCTACGGAGCCCACCTCGCAGCCACGCGGGCCATCTCCTTGGCCTCTGCTTTGGACCCAGTCACCAGGCCGTGCCCTCGGCCCAGGGGAAGGTGCCGGCTGACCCCGAGCTGGGTCCCTGGCCAAGCCTTGGGCACTGGTCCCAGCCCCACTGAGCAAGCCCATTGAGTTCTCGGCCACAGAAAGAGCCACTTACTGCCTTTTAACAGGTTTTCGTAAGTGCAATTTGAAGAGTTGGACTGGGTGATATTTTAAACACTTTATTATGGAAAATTTCAAGCATATAAAATATAGAGAGAATAGTTGATGGCTGAGCTTAAACACATCACTCACGGCCAACACAGCCCCTTACACTTGGCTCTCCCACCCGGGCCAGGCATCGCGTCATTTCAGGCTTTACATCTGTTTCTGACTCTACACATTGGAAAAAATCCAGAAATTCAAGGAAGCGTACGTTGTCTTGGCTCGTAACTGCTTCCCGCCCCCCTCCAGCTGCGTGTGACGGTGACAGCTGTTCCTCTACTGCTGCGGTGCTTTTCATCCTTGACTTCTGCTTCCAGAGGCGGTGGAGCAAGCAGGACCAGGAGCGCCCTCTCACCTGAATAACGACAGCAAAATGGACAAAATATAGGAGACATCAGTATTCAAGACACCAGTCACCAGTCAGTGCAGGCCAGTGACCCCTGAGAGACGGGAAACAAACAGGTGAGCCGTGGCTGTCCCGGTTTCCTGCCTTGTAGGTTCCCAGCCCATGGACAGGGAACGGGAGCCAGGGGGAGACCGGCGGGTTCCCTGGTGGAGGAGACGAAGCTGTAGGCCCGGGGCACCAGGGTGGCTGGAGATTGCAAGACAGAGCAGCAGAGGGGAGAGAGACCAACAGAGAGGGGTCTCTGGGCACGTGCTGGGGTGCCCTTGAGTATTGAGCCGAGTATTTATCAGTGTGTTCATGTAAGAAAACTATCTAGGGCTAAGGACACAAAAAACACCTGAGAAGATAAAGGGAATCAGCAGCTCTTGCTCACTCATGGCCAAAAACACTGCCTATTCCCCCAGCCAGACTAGGAACTTGGTAACTGAGCAGGGAGAGTACTTGGAAGGGTTTTGCCTCTGTTGTGGGCAATTGTAACCCTCCACCAAAATGTCTCTGGTCCTGCCTAACAAATCTTAAAAGCAAGACTCGAAAGGATCAAACCACTTCCAAGAAATTTAACTGCATCCCAGAACAAAATTCAAGAATATTTATGGGAATACAAAAATATCTAGCACCCAACAAGGTACAATGCACAGTGTATGGTATCCAGTCAAAGATTACCAGGCAAGCAAAAATAGTAGGAAAAGTCAACCCATAATGAGGAGAGAAATCAACCAATTAAAAGTAATCCAGATCTGACAAGAATGTTAGGATTAGCAGACAAGGATATTAAGACAGTTATTACTTTTTTTCCATATGTTCTAAAAGTTCATAGTTGATCTAATCACTCCCATTAAAAGGTGGAGATTGTCATATTGCATGAAAAAGTAAAACACAACTATAAGCAGGCCTAAAAGAAAGTCACTCTAATATAGCTTAAAACAAATGGAAGGAAAAAACAGGGCTTGCAACACAAATCAAAGGAAAGCTGGAATGAGTTTATTAATCTCAGACAAAATGTACATCAGAGCAAAAATATTTCTTGGAATGAAGAAGGCCATTTCATAATGATAAAGAGGTAAATTCCTCAGGAGGAGATAGCAATCCTAGAAGTTTCTACACTTAAAACAGAGCTACAAAATACCTAAATTAATAAATTAATAAAATCAGTTTTACTTTATCTTTGTATTCATTAATTATAATTTGCATCTTCCCTTTTTAATATTAGAAAATTTTTAATATTTTAGAACTAAAATCTCTTTTTAATATTTTAGAAGTAAAACATAAAAATGTTTGATATTTTGGTTTATTCATTTTCTTTAATTTACATTTTGATAAAAATAATTTCAAGTTGTTACGTTTTCAATATATTGCTTTTCATCTTTTAATCCTTCAGATAACTATCAATAGAACAAAATGATGCAAAATCTAATTATGACTTGCTGAAGTGAAAGCAAGAACAATAAATTGTATGGACTAAAAGTGCCATAATTTATGAATTATTTTTATTTTAGTATTCATCAACACATCTATGGCCTATCAGTAGTAAATTTGGTCATTTTTTATATTTTTTCAATTTTTACTGATGTTTTTCATTTTTGTCATTGTGAGGTTCTATTTGCCAAGGTAGGAAGAAGAGCATATTTTATTTAGCAGTTTGTGAGCTTCACTGATAATTTAAAAATATTTAGGCCTATGGACTGTTGGCCTCTTTTTGGACTCTGGCCCTGGGGGTGCTCCTCTCTGCAGGGGTGGGGTGCACCTTCCGAGAGGCTGTGGATAGTCTCAGCAGAAACTGGGACATGTGCAAATACAGACATGATTTTTTATCCATTTCAGGGATTCACAGGTTCCCTAAAAGCAGCAGCCCTCGCCCCAGATCTCCTCCGCGTGGCTGCCATTCTGGCCCCCCACGCACAGTCCTGGAGCCGAACTTCCCGCCCCTCGGCTCACTCCCCAGGGGCTTCCGATTCTCTCCCCCACAGGTTTCCAGTCGCCACTTAGAGCCTCCGCCCGAGAGCCCCAACGTGCCCCAGCAGACTTCGCTCCCCGCCTTTCCTCGGTGCAACGAAGCCTGAGCCGCCGCCAGCGCGGGACTTACTCCCGAGTGCACCTCCACACCATCCGGTTTCTTGGGCTTTATTTACATAATCATATAATTTGTATAATTTTCAACTTGAAATTCCCATTTCCTCAATTGCTTATTGCAGTTCAGTTGCTTAGTGAAATTCTACCATCATTCAAGGCTCCTTGTTGGAGCCTTTTTATCCTATCCCCAGGTACCCTAAAACAGTCTCTTCTCCTTCTGGCCTCTCAGGACCCCCGTTTATACGTATGTCCGTCCTCCCTCCCTCCCTTCTTTCCTCGCTCCCTCCTCCCTCCCTTCCATAAACTTTGCTGGGTGTTACAGTCCAGGTTTCCCTAATGGGACACCTGGTCCCTGCCCTGGGAGGCGGCCACAGACGGGAGCTGGTCTAGGTGGGAGCTGACAAAGGCCAGGGCTGATGGGCAGGGAGACGCGGAGGTCCAGGGTCAGCCTGGGGGGTCGGAACAGGCTCCCTTATCTGCAGTGAGAGGGGCGCCCGCCTGGTGGGCACAGCGATGGGGCACAGGTGAGGGGCCGAGGGCGGGCCTGGCGAGCAGGACACCCGCGGTGACCTCACACTCAGCCTCATGACAAGTGCTCGCACCGTCGTCTCTGGGAACGGAGGGAGTGGGACTGAGATCGGACTTCCTGAAACTAAGAAAATGCTAGGCTCTACCCCGAGCCCCAGTGCTTGGTGAAGGTCAGACGAGCCCAGGACTGGGGTGGGGTCCCCCCTCGCCCACCGGAGCCGACTCTGCGGGTCTCGGGTGCATTGGAGGGTGTCTGCCCACAGCCAGTTTATCGAGTCACGACGTGAGAGTGGCTTTGAAAGGTCACTCCACCCATGTGGAGTCAGGAGACAGATGTTTAGAATTGACAGGTCACAGAAAGTTTGGGGGACCAGTCAGCAAGCAGGCAAATGGCCTTTTAAAATACAAAGCATTTTGTTGATGTAGAGTGTTTGGAAATGGGTGATCGGCTTTCAGTTCATGGGTGGTAACTTTCGTAATTGGATGAGCTCTGAGGGTCAGATGCCACAATGTGCCTGCGAGCATGTGTAAACAGAAAGATGGAGAGGAGGGCAGAGGGGAAGGGAGGGGGAAAGGGGGAGAAAGAAAAGAAAGATGAAGGCAGGAAGGGAGGAAGGGAGAAAGGAAAGAGAGAGAGAGAAAGAAAGGAAAGAAGGAAGGAAGAGGGAGGGAGGAAGGAGGGAGCGAGAGAGGAAGAGTGAGCTCCAAATTTATTGCAGAGCAGTAGCTGGAGATGTATGCTTGGAATTTGAACTTGCACATACTTATGGAGTGTTTTGTGTGGCATTGACTTTCTGAGTTCAGATCCTCCCACTTTTTGAACCAAGTGCATGCAGTGCTTTGACTTTGCGAGCTGCCTGCTTTCTTGTTTTGTTCCTTGAATGGCATATTAACCCATTACACACTTTCACCTTTAGAACTGCTGAGACACTTAAGGTCAACAACACGCAGGAAATTTATGAGTAGCAGAGCGAGAACATGGCAGATTTCCATAGATCACTTTTACTGAAAGTTGAGTCACCCTTTGCTATGGAAATAATTCATGGGGCAATGTTCCATTGGAGGAAAATTCATGATCTTTGTCAAGATGATGACAAATACGTTTCAATACCAGTGGAAAAAGAGTGAGTTTCACAGAAAATCTAATCCCCAGGCCAAATTCTTTATGTCATAACTATTTCAGGCTCCGTGGGTAAAAGTTTAAGAAGTTGAGGTGAATTAGAATCACCTGCTGCCCTAGCTCTTCTCTCGTGGCCCTCCCTGTTGCCAGCGCCACTCCAGCCCAGGGGGCTTTGGTGGGGGGCTGGGGGCACCATGAGGCGGGACCAGGCGTTTCTCTTGCACCCCCTTCCTGATGGGCTGCCGGAGCTGGCTGCCACCCCCTCGAGGCTGCCCTCCCATCTGCAGATGTAACACGTGCTCCCCAGCCCCCCCCCCCATTTCCACAAGGGCCTCATTTACAGCAGGGACCCCGCGGGCAACAGGCCAGGCATTGAGCCCCTCAGCCATCCCAGCTGACGGGTGCGCACAGCGTCCCTTTGCATCATGCACAGTTGTCGCCGTGGCCACTCTGTTACAACCTGGCTAAGATGGACCGAAATAGCTTGCGTGGGGGCCAGGCGGGGTGACACCCCCAGAGCCCACTTTCCTGCGGGTTTCTGATGGGGCAGGAGAGGAAGCAGCAGGCATCTGTAGCTCCCACCTTCCCAGGAACCCCCTCATCTCCGTGGCTCCCGGGCCGGGTGTGGGGTGCGGCCAAGCAGGGACAGTGGACACGGGTCTCAGCTGCCTCGGGGACGCCCGCACCTGCTTCCCCCACTTCACACCCCTCTCCCCTCCCCAACCACGGACACCCACTGAGGACCAGCAGGCCACGCCCACGACCCAGCCAGCTCCTGCCTGCATGCGGCCAGCTCCTGCGCATGTGCGTGAGCGCGTGTGAACGTGTGTGTGCGTGCACGTGTGTGCACATTCCCTTTCAGCACGTTGAAAACGCCACTCCCTTGTATTCCCCCGTGTGTACCACAGTCGTATCTTTCTTCCTCTACACTTGATGTTCCTTATTTCTCAGCAGCTTGTAAGATTTTTCTCTATATCGCTAAATTCCAGCAATTTGATTACGGTGTGCCTTGTTTCTGTCTTGTTTTTTCTTCTTCTTTGGGGTAGGGCCAAGCAAAGGATTCTTAGATGTGGATCCACTGAAAGGAGACACTAAGAAATTAGACTTTATCTAAATTAAAAACTTTTAATTTTGCTGTGAATGACCCCGTGAAGAAGGTGGAAAGACAAGCTACAGACAGAGAAAATGTTTGCCAGGCACACATCTGAGGAAGGACTAGTATCTAGAATTTATAAAGTCTTCTTGAAACTCAATCGTAAAAAAACAAACAACCCAATTACAGAGTCAGCAAAAGATATGAACAGACATCTCACCAAAAGGAGGCAGGCATGGCAGACGAGCAGACAGAAAGATGCTCGCCGCCACTAGCCATTAGGGAAACGCACTTGAGAGCCACGATGAGACAGCACTGCACATCTCTCCTACAGCTGAAATTTTAAAATCATGAGAACAGAAAAGCCCACATATTGGGATTCTATTTCTGTGAAGTGTCCAGAAAATAGGTTAATGCTTGGCTGCAGGGGGTGGCAGGAGAGAGGTGGGAAGGGGGTCTCTTTGGGTGGTGATGAAAACATTGGAATGAGGCAGTGAGAATGGCTGCTCAACTCTGAGAAGGCACTAAAGATCACCAAGGTGTACACTTTAGCAGGGTGGATTTTATGGTATGTGAATTGCTTCTCAGTGAAAAAGAAGAGACCTGAAGGGCTTCACATCTCTAGTCCTTCAAGGTACGGTGAGACAATCTCAGTAGATCACATTCAGAATTTAACTCCCAGCTTCAAATCTTTTGTGGCTTCCTGCAGCTCACAGCTCATGGGATGGGGTTCTGATTAATTAGGATTAGGATCAGCTGGGAAGGGCAGAAGTTTCCAACAACCGTTGCTTACACAGATAGACACTTGTGTCTCTCAGATTGAGTCCAGGGTACGTGTGAGCCACAGTGTCAGGGCCAGGTCTGTCCAGCTGTGGCTCTTCCCTGTGTGACTTCCACCTCATGGCCTAAAAGGGCTGCCCCAGTTCTAGCCATTGCATCCACATTCCAACCAGCAAGGAGGAGATGAAGAGGAGCCTCCCTCTTCCTTTAATGCCATTCCACTGGCGATCTGTGGGCCAGAACTCAGACACATGGCCCTACCCTACTGCAGAGGGGGCGGGATTTGTCTTTCCTCCAGTGAACACCTGCCCAGCTAAAACTGGGGGTTTGCCAGTAAAGGAAGAATGGACACTGCGGGACAAGGAGCTGTCTCTGCCACAGGTGCCCACTCTTCAAGGCCTTCCCAGTGTGACCTCATGTCCCACTGTTCCCCAACCAACACGTCTGCCTCCACGTCCTAGTTCTCCTCATCACTGTCGTTCATCATCAATTCAAACCATAGGTTTCATTAGATTACTCTCTAGTCCCACCATCTCCAGGGTCCCTTTAACTTACAGGTTATGTCCATAGCCTTCTATTTAACATGATGGAAGTCCTCCAGGTGCCCTTTCAGCTTCACCCCTCTGCCCCCCTTCCCCTGGCACACAGGGGTCCACTCCTGACCCCCTGAGGTCTCAGTCCCCCAACTTTCTGCTTAACAGACCCTCTGCTGGAATGACCCCCCCAGGGCTCGTTACCCAAGCCCAAAGGCCGTTTCTCCTATAAACTGATTCTTCATCACTTCCATTAAAAGTAATCTTCCCTTCCCTGAATTGTCAGTTTCTATGCTGCCTTGTATCCTAAAACACCACAGAATGCTCATATTCACAACCACAGCTCAGTCACAATCTTCATCGTCTTCACTACAGCTCATTCACCTTTGTATTCCTGGTCAAACTTGATATGAAAGCGATGAATTTATAGAAGGAAAGAGAAAAATCTCAAGGCAGTTTTCTCTGGATAAGGCATTTAAACTGAATTAAATAAATGCTTTATCAATGTCTAGTATTATTTATTACACAATTCTCTCTAAATCTATAGGTACTTACTTGGAATTATTTCGAGTGATTTGTGTTAATAATACGAAACTTTATATAGATTTTCATCAAGAAGAACAACTTATAAGAGCTGACTATTTTCAGCTCAAACCAGGAAGTAACAGTTTTTCAATTTTTAGCAGAAGTGCTATAACTTATCTCAGACCAGCTGTTACTGGGTCATTTAGCCTGTCACTTATGTGGTTGAACTTTCTATTTTAACCTCTCTGGTGTATACAGAAATACAAGAAATAGAAAACTATAGTTTGCTTGCTGTTAATTTTTTTTGTGACAGAAGGTAGAAATGCAAATATTTCAATACCGAATGGTCTCTGTCTTAAAATATGACAAGATTGATTTCAAATTAATCTGTTACCCGTGTTGGCAAATTTTGCTGGCATGTCAGGAAAAATAAGGCTATAGAATTTGAAGTAAACACTAAGTTCCCATTAAGATTAATAGATTATCTGAAACTGAGCCCCACGGCGGCCTCCTGAGGACAGCTCTTCCTGGAAACGGGGCTCCATCTGCGCCCCGTGGGGAGTCGATGCCCTTGCTGTCTGCCTGGCCCCTGCTGTGCTCTCTCTGACCCCACGCGGGGCTGGTAGTTCTTCTGAGCTG
This sequence comes from Choloepus didactylus, assembly GCF_015220235.1. Taxonomy (NCBI): domain Eukaryota; kingdom Metazoa; phylum Chordata; class Mammalia; order Pilosa; family Megalonychidae; genus Choloepus; species Choloepus didactylus. The sequence continues at coordinate 3,870,776 of NC_051313.1, forward strand.
ATGGGAACTGTGTCTCTCATGCACTTTGAACCAGCCCTGGCTGAGCGGAAGGACTGGAACATCAGCCGGTGCTTGGGGCCGCACGCCACTCCAGCTGCAGCCGGAGCTGGAAGAAGGCCTGGCGCCCTGGACGGAAGGCTGACGCTTTCGGTTCTAGCTCTACACCCATTTTCAAGCTATTTTTTTTTAATGCAAGGAAAGTCAGTTCCCTTTCCAGGGCAGGGGGAACAAAAGAAACAAGGAAGCATCCAGACGGCAAGAAAAGCAGAGCAAAAACCAGTGTCTTTTTGCAAATGTTAGCTTTGAATCTTAGATTTCTTAGGTTGTTACTTCCTCCACCCACATTAAATAGTTAAAAGATTTTCGGAGACTCTGTCATCACATACCAGAATCAGAGAGGGCGTTCTGGGAGCGAGAGTGTCCTGAAACTGACTATAATTACATTTGTATTTGGAGTGGAAGGTCAGCAGGGTCATAACTCCAAATTGGGGAAGGATGAGTGAAGCAATGGGGGAGCACCTGCAGCCTGCTGGGTGTTCGAGGCATGCTGGAACCGTGACCCTCGTCTCCCCAGGCTTCACCAGCCTGACGCTGAGGACAGGGTCCTGAGGGATTTCTGGGAACCCGAGGGTTCATATGCATCCTCAGGAATGTCTGCTCATGTCCTTGCCACCACTGTCCTGAAGAGCCACACAGGGCTCTCTACTGACCGCCCTCCAGCACTGCTGTGGCCTCTGCGAGGGAGGGAGCACAGCCCTCTGGGGTACAGCACAAGGCTGGGGAGTCAGGAGAACCCCCACTCCCCACCCCATCCGAGGGCAGGACTTTGCTAGGTGAGTCTCTGAGCCGGGCTGCTCGTTATCAGAGTTTTTGTAAAACGCCCTTTGTGCGTTTGCCCATTGGCCCTGCCCTCCCAGGTCTCAGAAGACCTCTCCGTGACTCAAGACTTCCTTCCTTCGCTAACCTGGTCGAGCTCCTCGTGCCTGCTGCCCTCAGCGGTTCTCCTCCCAGATGCCTCTCAGCTCCCAGACACAGAGGTTTTAGACTTCAGACAGGTCATCTCCCCACATCCCCCAGACCACTCGCCGTCCAGAGGGTGCTGACGTGGGGGGAGCCCCAAATGTTTGGGAGAGTGAGTGAAAAAATGGGTCTTCATGCTGACCACGGTGGAGTCCTCCCCCAGGAGGATGCTCAGGCCAAGGCAGTCTCCATCCATTCTTCGGATACCCCAGCACATCACGATTCCACGTCGAGTCCAGCTGCCTGTCGTTTAACTTCCTTTCTCCTCACAAATGACTCTGTGGGCTTTAATGGGAGAGTCGAGGGCCGACTGTGGAGGGAAGCACGAGGGGCCCAGAGCAGGGGGCATCAGCTGTGACCCCCCATGAAAGAGCACAGGGAGCAGCACCAAGGTAGCAGGGAGTGGCTGGGAAGGGGCAGCGAGCCTCGGAGGAGCTCGGGGGGCTCTCCTCTGTGGGAGGGAAGATGCCCCCCTGGGGCAGATAACCCCTGCCAGAGACAGAATGACTGGGGACACTAAAGGTTGACGCTCAGCCTCAAGGCGGAGCTAGCTCAGTGGGGGATCTGTGCTCTGTTCCTCCCCTGGGGATGAACCCTCAGCTCTCCCCCTGCCTTTCCTGCCTCTCCGGCCCTGTTCCTGAGTCCGCTCCCTCCGGGAGTCGCCCGAGAACCCCCACCCCAGGCTGTGCTGCTAGGGGAGCTGACCTCAGAGCTGCACGGTTCCCAGTTTCAAGCAGCTGGTCAGTCGGAAAGCTTCAGTTATATCCTCAAAGCCCTTCCCCTGTCACAGAGCCCCCTACCCCAGCAAGAGCTGATTCGAGCGTAAAAGGTCTGCTGTGCTGTCCACGCCATTCTGACCCTCAGTCACTGATGTGCATTAAATTAGGCAATATTCACGAGCAGAAGTTACCGGGTGTGTCCCAGTGTTAGGGGTGTCTGAGATGCGGGCGCCTGGCCAGACGTGGAGGAGGAGGGGACCGCCGCAGGGCTCTCACTGGGCTCCCCAGCACGACACTCCCCGCCCGAGCTCCTCCCGCAGCCGCCTGCCACAGCCTCCCTGGGTCCCAGCGTGGGAGCCTGATTCTAACTCGCAGCAGAGACCACTGAACCCCAGCGCCTCCCCTTCCTGCCCTCAGGAGACTTTCCACACACTTCCTCCAGGCTTTCTCTCCCTGGATTGGATCGTGTCCCCCCAAAACTCACGTCCACCTGGAACCTTGGAATGTGGCCTCATTGCAATGAGGTGCTTTGCAGATGTGGTCAGTTAGGTCAGTTAAGGCGGGCCCTTAATCCAAAACAACGCGGTCCTCGTAGGAAGAGGGAATTCCCACAGGGACACAGAGCGCAGGAGAGAGTGCTGCATGACGACAGGGGCGCGCGGGAGGGACGGCCATGTGGGGATGTGCTCAGATCGGGGTGCAGCTGCCCCAAGCCCGGCGCCTGGGCCGCTGGAAGGGAGCGCGGCCCTGCTGCACCCCGGCTGCCTGGAGGGTGAGGCAGCAAACACCTGCGGTTCCAGCCGCGCTCTGGGTGGGGCTTTGTTGCGGCCGCCCCAGGAATCCACTATGCTCTCCCTTTAGACTTCCTCTCCTTCTTTTCAACTCACTCCATTAAGCAGCCTCCTCTCTCTTTCAGCTTCAGCGCTCCCCCCTCCAGTTGTTCCCAACCCTCGGTATATATAGATGCTCGAGTTATTCCCAAGTTTAAAATAAAGGTACCATTTTACTACTGATGCCCGTCTGGACTGTTTCCATTTGGGGCTGTGAGGAAGAATGCTGCTGTGGACTCCTGGTTTATGTGTGCCTGCACGCGGTTTCCCCAGGGCAGGGGCCCTCACATTTTGGTTCACATCAGAAGCATCAGGGGGTTGTGGTGGTGGGGGAGTGGGGGGGGGGATGGGGGCTTGTTAAAACACAATCTGGGAGGCGGGGCAAGATGGCAGACTGGTGAGCTGTAAGTTTTAGTTACTCCTCCAGGAAAGTAGGTAAAAAGCCAGGAACTGCGTGGACTGGACACCACAGAGCAATCTGTCTTTGGGCATACTTCATACAACACTCATGAAAATGTCGAACTGCTGAGATCAGCGAAATCTGTAAGTTTTTGCGGCCAGGGGACCCGCACCCCTCCCTGCCAGGCTCAGTCCCAGGGGAGGAGGGGCTGCCAGCTCCGGGAAGGAGAAGGGAGAACTGCAGTGGTAGCCCTTCTCGGAAACTCATTCTACTGATCCATACTCCAACCATAGATAGACTGAGACCAGACACCAGAGAATCTGAGAGCAGCCAGCCCAGCAGAGAGGAGACAGGCATAGAAAAAAAAAAAATAACACGAAAAACTCCAAAATAAAAGCAGAGGATTTTTGGAGTTCTGGTGAACACAGAAAGGGGAAGAGCGGAGCTCAGGCCTTGAGGCGCATATGCAAATCCCGAAGAAAAGCTGATCTCTCTGCCCTGTGGACCTTTCCTTAATGGCCCTGGTTGCTTTGTCTATTAGCATTTCAATAACCCATTAGATCTCTGAGGAGGGCCCCCTTTTTTTTTTTTTTTTTTTTTCTAATCCTTTTTTCTTTTTCTAAAACAATTACTCTAAGAAGCCCAATACAGAAAGCTTCAAAGAATTGCAATTTGGGCACGTCAACTCAAGAGCAGAACTAAGAGAGCTCTGAGACAAAAGGCAATAATCCAGTGGCTGAGAAAATTCACTAAACACCACAACTTCCGAAGAAAAGGGGGGTGTCCGCTCACAGCCACCATCCTGGTGGACAGGAAACACTCCTGCCCATCGCCAGCCCCATAGCCCAGAGCTGCCCCAGACAACCCAGTGTGATGGAAGTGCTTCAAATAACAGGCACACACCACAAAACTGGGCGTGGACATTAGCCTTCCCTGCAACCTCAGTTGATTGTCCCAGAGCTGGGAAGGTGAAGCAGTGTGAATTAACAAAGCCCCATTCAGCCATCATTTGAGTAGACTGGGAGCCTCCCTACACAGCCCAGCAGCCCAGAACTGCCCTGGGGGGACGGCACTCACCTGTGACATAGCACAGTCATCCCTCAACAGAGGACCCGGGGTGCACAGCCTGGAAGAGGGGCCCACTTGCAAGTCTCAGGAGCCATACGCCAATACCAAAGACTTGTGGGTCAGGGGCAGAGACAAACTGTGGCAGGACTGAACTGAAGGATTAGACTATTGCAGCAGCTTTAAAACTCTAGGATCATCAGGGAGATTTGATTGTTAGGGCCACCCCCCCTCCCTGACTGCCCAGAAACACGCCCCACATACAGGGCAGGCAACACCAACTACACACGCAAGCTTGGTACACCAATTGGGCCCCACAAGACTCACTCCCCCACTCACCAAAAAGGCTAAGCAGGGGAGAACTGGCTTGTGGAGAATAGGTGGCTCGTGGACGCCACCTGCTGGTTAGTTAGAGAAAGTGTACTCCACGAAGCTGTAGATCTGACAAATTAGAGATAAGGACTTCAATAGGTCTACAAACCGTAAAAGAACCCTATGAAGTTCAGCAAATGCCACGAGGCCAAAAACAACAGAAAATTATAAAGCATATGAAAAAACCAGACGATATGGATAACCCAAGCCCAAGCACCCAAATCAAAAGACCAGAAGAGACACAGCACCTAGAGCAGCTACTCAAAGAACTAAAGATGAACAATGAGACCATAGTACGGGATATGAAGGAAATCAAGAAGACTCTAGAAGAGCATAAAGAAGACATTGCAAGACTAAATAAAAAAATGGATGATCTTATGGAAATTAAAGAAACTGTTGACCAAATTAAAAAGATTCTGGACACTCATAGTACAAGACTAGAGGAAGTTGAACAACGAATCAGTGACCTGGAAGATGACAGAATGGAAAATGAAAGCATAAAAGAAAGAATGGGGAAAAAAATTGAAAAAATCGAAATGGACCTCAGGGATATGATAGATAATATGAAACGTCCCAATATAAGACTCATTGGTGTCCCAGAAGGGGAAGAAAAGGGTAAAGGTCTAGGAAGAGTATTCAAAGAAATTGTTGGGGAAAACTTCCCAAATCTTCTAAACAACATAAATACACAAATCATAAATGCTCAGCGAACTCCAAATAGAATAAATCCAAATAAACCCACTCCGAGACATATACTGATCACACTGTCAAACACAGAAGAGAAGGAGCAAGTTCTGAAAGCAGCAAGAGAAAAGCAATTCACCACATACAAAGGAAACAGCATAAGACTAAGTAGTGACTACTCAGCAGCCACCATGGAGGCAAGAAGGCAGTGGCACGATATATTTAAAATTCTCAGTGAGAAACATTTCCAGCCAAGAATACTTTATCCAGCAAAGCTCTCCTTCAAATTTGAGGGAGAGCTTAAATTTTTCACAGACAAACAAATGCTGAGAGAATTTGCTAACAAGAGACCTGCCCTACTGGAGATACTAAAGGGAGCCCTACAGACAGAGAAACAAAGACAGGACAGAGAACCTTGGAGAAAGGTTCAGTACTGAAGAGATTCGGTATGGGTACAATAAAGGATATTAATAGAGAGAGGGAAAAATATGGCAAACATAAACCAAAGGATAAGATGGCCGATTCAAGAAATGCCTTCACGGTTTTAACGTTGAATGTAAATGGATTAAACTCCCCAATTAAAAGATATAGATTCGCAGAATGGATCAAAAAAAATGAACCATCAATATGTTGCATACAAGAGACTCATCTTAGACACAGGGACACAAAGAAACTGAAAGTGAAAGGATGGGAAAAAAATATTTCATGCAAGCTACAGCCAAAAGAAAGCAGGTGTAGCAATATTAATCTCAGATAAAATAGACTTCAAATGCAGGGATGTTTTGAGAGACAAAGAAGGCCACTACATACTAATAAAAGGGGCAATTCAACAAGAAGAAATAACAATCGTAAATGTCTATGCACCCAATCAAGGTGCCACAAAATACATGAGAGAAACACTGGCAAAACTAAAGGAAGCAATTGATGTTTCCACAATAATTGTGGGAGACTTCAACACATCACTCTCTCCTATAGATAGATCAACCAGACAGAAGACCAATAAGGAAATTGAAAACCTAAACAATCTGATAAATGAATTTGATTTAACAGACATATACAGGACATTACATCCCAAATCACCAGGATACACACACTTTTCTAGTGCTCATGGAACTTTCTCCAGAATAGATCATATGCTGGGACATAAAACAAGCCTCAATAAATTTAAAAAGATTGAAATTATTCAAAGCACATTCTCTGACCACAATGGAATACAATTAGAAGTCAATAACCATCAGAGACTTAGAAAATTCACAAATACCTGGAGGTTAAACAACACACTCCTAAACAATCAGTGGGTTAAAGAAGAAATAGCAAGAGAAATTGCTAAATATATAGAGACGAATGAAAATGAGAACACAACATACCAAAATCTATGGGATGCAGCAAAAGCAGTGCTAAGGGGGAAATTTATAGCACTAAACGCATATATTAAAAAGGAAGAAAGAGCCAAAATCAAAGAACTAATGGATCAACTGAAGAAGCTAGAAAATGAACAGCAAACCAATCCTAAACCAAGTACAAGAAAAGAAATAACAAGGATTAAAGCAGAAATAAATGACATAGAGAACAAAAAAACAATAGAGAGGATAAATATCACCAAAAGTTGGTTCTTTGAGAAGATCAACAAGATTGACAAGCCCCTAGCTAGACTGACAAAATCAAAAAGAGAGAAGACCCATATAAACAAAATAATGAATGAAAAAGGTGACATAACTGCAGATCCTGAAGAAATTAAAAAAATTATAAGAGGATATTATGAACAACTGTATGGCAACAAACTGGATAATGTAGAAGAAATGGACAATTTCCTGGAAACATATGAACAACCTAGACTGACCAGAGAAGAAATAGACGACCTCAACCAACCCATCACAAGCAAAGAGATCCAATCAGTCATCAAAAATCTTCCCACAAATAAATGCCCAGGGCCTGATGGCTTCACAGGGGAATTCTACCAAACTTTCCAGAAAGAACTGACACCAATCTTACTCAAACTCTTTCAAAACATTGAAAAAAATGGAACACTACTTAACTCATTTTATGAAGCTAACATCAATCTAATACCAAAACCAGGCAAAGATGCTACAAAAAAGGAAAACTACCGGCCAATCTCCCTAATGAATATAGATGCAAAAATCCTCAACAAAATACTTGCAAATCGAATCCAAAGACACATTAAAAAAATCATACACCATGACCAAGTGGGGTTCATTCCAGGCATGCAAGGATGGTTCAACATAAGAAAAACAATCAATGTATTACAACACATTAACAAGTCAAAAGGGAAAAATCAATTGATCATCTCAATAGATGCTGAAAAAGCATTTGACAAAATCCAACATCCCTTTTTGATAAAAACACTTCAAAAGGTAGGAATTGAAGGAAACTTCCTCAACATGATAAAGAGCATATATGAAAAACCCACAGCCAGCATAGTACTCAATGGTGAGAGACTGAAAGCCTTCCCTCTAAGATCAGGAACAAGACAAGGATGCCCGCTGTCACCACTGTTATTCAACATTGTGCTGGAAGTGCTAGCCAGGGCAATCCGGCAAGACAAAGAAATAAAAGGCATCCAAATTGGAAAAGAAGAAGTAAAACTGTCATTGTTTGCAGATGATATGATCTTATATCTAGAAAACCCTGAGAAATCAACGATACACCTACTAGAGCTAATAAACAAATTTAGCAAAGTAGCGGGATACAAGATTAATGCACATAAGTCAGTAATGTTTCTATATGCTAGAAATGAACAAACTGAAGAGACACTCAAGAAAAAGATACCATTTTCAATAGCAACTAAAAAAACCAAGTACCTAGGAATAAACTTAACCAAAGATGTAAAAGACCTATACAAAGAAAACTACATAACTCTACTAAAAGAAATAGAAGGGGACCTTAAAAGATGGAAAAATATTCCATGTTCATGGATAGGAAGGCTAAATGTCATTAAGATGTCAATTCTACCCAAACTCATCTACAGATTCAATGCAATCCCAATCAAAATTCCAACAACCTACTTTGCAGACTTGGAAAAGCTAGTTATCAAATTTATTTGGAAAGGGAAGATGCCTCGAATTGCTAAAGACACTCTAAAAAAGAAAAACGAAGTGGGAGGACTTACACTCCCTGACTTTGAAGCTTATTATAAAGCCACAGTTGCCAAAACAGCATGGTACTGGCACAAAGATAGACATATAGATCAATGGAATCGAATTGAGAATTCAGAGATAGACCCTCAGATCTATGGCCGACTGATCTTTGATAAGGCCCCCAGAGTCACTGAACTGAGCCATAATGGTCTTTTCAACAAATGGGGCTGGGAGAGTTGGATATCCATATCCAAAAGAATGAAAGAGGACCCCTACCTCACCCCCTACACAAAAATTAACTCAAAATGGACCAAAGATCTCAATATAAAAGAAAGTACCATAAAACTCCTAGAAGATAATGTAGGAAAACATCTTCAAGACCTTGTATTAGGAGGCCACTTCCTAGACTTTACACCCAAAGCACAAGCAACAAAAGAGAAAATAGATAAATGGGAACTCCTCAAGCTTAGAAGTTTCTGCACCTCCAAGGAATTTCTCAAAAAGGTAAAGAGGCAGCCAACTCAATGGGAAAAAATTTTTGGAAACCATGTATCTGACAAAAGACTGATATCTTGCATATACAAAGAAATCCTACAACTCAATGACAATAGTACAGACAGCCCAATTATAAAATGGGCAAAAGATATGAAAAGACAGTTCTCTGAAGAGGAAATACAAATGGCCAAGAAACACATGAAAAAATGTTCAGCTTCACTAGCTATTAGAGAGATGCAAATTAAGACCACAATGAGATACCATCTAACACCGGTTAGAATGGCTGCCATTAAACAAACAGGAAACTACAAATGCTGGAGGGGATGTGGAGAAATTGGAACTCTGATTCATTGTTGGTGGGACTGTATAATGGTTCAGCCACTCTGGAAGTCAGTCTGGCAGTTCCTTAGAAAACTAGATATAGAGCTACCATTCGATCCAGTGATTGCACTTCTTGGTATATACCCGGAAGATCGGAAAGCAGTGACACGAACAGATATCTGCACGCCAATGTTCATAGCAGCATTATTCACAATTGCCAAGAGATGGAAACAACCCAAATGTCCTTCAACAGATGAGTGGATAAATAAAATGTGGTATATACACACGATGGAATACTACGCGGCAGTAAGAAGGAACGATCTGGTGAAACATATGACAACATGGATGAACCTTGAAGACATAATGCTGAGCGAAATAAGCCAGGCACAAAAAGAGAAATATTATATGCTACCACTAATGTGAACTTTGAAAAATGTAAAACAAATGGTTTATAATGTAGAATGTAGGGGAACTAGCAGTAGAGAGCAATTAAGGAAGGGGGAACAATAATCCAAGAAGAACAGATAAGCTATTTAACGTTCTGGGGATGCCCAGAAATGACTATGGTCTGTTAATTTCTGATGGATATAGTAGGAACAAGTTCACAGAAATGTTGCTATATTATGTAACTTTCTTGGGGTAAAGTAGGAACATGTTGGAAGTTAAGCAGTTATCTTAGGTTAGTTGTCTTTTTCTTACCCCCTTGTTATGGTCTCTTTGAAATGTTCTTTTATTGTATGTTTGTTTTCTTTTTAACTTTTTTTTTCATACAGTTGATTTAAAAAAGAAGGAAAATTTAAAAAAAAAAAAAAAAAAACAAGAAAAACAAGGAAAAAAAAAAAAAGATGTAGTGCCTCCTTGAGGAGCCTGTGGAGAATGCAGGGGTATTCGCCTACCCCACCTCCATGGTTGCTAACATGACCACAGACATAGGGGACTGGTGGTTTGATGGGTTGAGCCCTCTACCATAAGTTTTACCCTTGGGAAGACGGTTGCTGCAAAGGAGAGGCTAGGCCTCCCTATGGTTGTGCCTAAGAGTCTCCTCCTGAATGCCTCTTTGTTGCTCAGATGTGGCCCTCTCTCTCTGGCTAAGCCAACTTGAAAGGTGAAATCACTGCCCTCCCCCCTACGTGGGATCAGACACCCAGGGGAGTGAATCTCCCTGGCAACGTGGAATATGACTCCCGGGGAGGAATGTAGACCCGGCATCGTGGGACGGAGAACATCTTCTTGACCAAAAGGGGGATGTGAAAGGAAATGAAATAAGCTTCAGTGGCAGAGAGATTCCAAAACGAGCCGAGAGATCACTCTGGTGGGCACTCTTACGCACACTTTAGACAACCCTTTTTAGGTTCTAAAGAATTGGGGTAGCTGGTGGTGGACACCTGAAACTATCAAACTACAACCCAGAACCCATGAATCTCAAATACAGTTGTATAAAAATGTAGCTTATGAGGGGTGACAATGGGATTGGGAAAGCCATAAGGACCACACTCCACTTTGTCTAGTTTATGGATGGATGTGTAGAAAAGTAGGGGAAGGAAACAAACAGACAAAGGTACCCAGTGTTCTTTTTTACTTCAATTGCTCTTTTTCACTCTAATTATTATTCTTGTTATTTTTGTGTGTGTGCTAATGAAGGTGTCAGGGATTGATTTAGGTGATGAATGTACAACTATGTAATGGTACTGTAAACAATCGAAAGTACGATTTGTTTTGTATGACTGCCTGGTATGTGAATATATCTCAATAAAATGATGATTAAAAAAAAAAAAAAAAAAAAACACAGTCTGGCAGGCCCCACCCCAAAAAGTAGGTCTGGCACAGAGCCCAAAAATTGGTGTTTCTAAAAGCTTCCTGGGTGACAGTGATGCTGGGTCCGGGGACAGCCCTTTGGGAGCCCCTTCTCTAAGGGACAGTCCACTAGTGGAACCTCAGACACAGGCTGGGGACCTTCAGCTTAGGTAATGCCAACTGTTTTCCAAAGTGGCTGAATGATTTACCAGCGAAGTTTTCACCAGCGCTTGCAATATTATGAAATTTTAAAAAATTTGCTATGCAGTAAGCACGAGGTGGCATCTTCCTGGGTTTCAGTTAACATTTCTGTTTCCTGATTAGGTTATGAACATTTTTCAATTTTTACTAGCCATTTGGATTTCCTCCACTGTGACGTGCATAATTGTGTCATTTATTTTTCTATTGGTTTTTCTGCCCTTTTTTCCTTACTGATTTTAGAGTTCTTTACATATTTGGATACAAGTTCTTTGTTGGTTGGTTCCATATGCTACAGATATCTTTTCCCAGTTTGCAGCTTGTATTTTTACTCTTTTAATGGTATTTTTGATAAACAGAAGTGCTTTATTTTAATGCAAATAAAAGCACAAATCTTTCCTGTTATGGTTAGTACTTGTGTCTTGTTTAATAGATTATTCTCTACCCCAAAGTTATGAAGATATTAATCAGTGGATAACTTTATAGCCACTTTTCACATTTAGATCTCAACTCCACCTGGAGTTGACTTTGTGTACAGTGTGGATGAGGTGTCCAATTTCACTTTTCCTCAGGTGGACGCACTTGTCTTTGCCTCTGCCCTGCTGTGCATGCTATCACATCCATGGATATCAAGACTCCATTCATGAGTGGACCATCTTATTGGGAGCTGGAATATAGAAATAACATTATATTTATACGTTCAATACTCATTTTGTTCCCAGCAACCTCCCTTAAATATTTTAAAGTGCATTAATGGATTAACATTTTCACATTTTTTTTAAGCATTTGAAATGCCTGACCAAGCAAGCACATGGCCATAATACAATAAAAAATCTTCCAAAACATTTCAAAGGTTCTTGTAAATCTAAATGTCACTTACAAATTTGATAAATCCATTTCTCTTAAATATTAAACTACCCTTTATAAACCTTCTCACATTCTTCTTTTAACTTCAAGTCATGAGTCAATTACAAGTCTTAAATGGATGGAATCACCAGACTAATCAAATATTCTAATATGCCAAAGTCTTTTAACTATTACAAACTCCTTAAATAACAAATAATCATAATATTCCTAAGCCAAATGAAATATTACTTCTGAGGGCACGACTTAATTCCTCTTGCTGGGGTTTAATTATCAGTCCTCCCCTGGCTGAAACGTCACTCATCCACTAAAAGAAGCAGTGTCCATGTCACAGGTGGTCAGGATGTCAGAACTGAGGTGACTACCTGGGGTACGTGCTCTTACAGGGCACACGAGAACGGTCATAGGCTCACTCACAGAAACTGGAGAGTGGAGTGGGGATCTGGAGAAAGTTGAGGTACAGGGCACTCCTTCCCAAATCCTTTTGCAAAGAATCTCTGGTTAAGAGGGCAGTCCAAGGCCAAGCCCTTTAGATGGAATTCTCAACCTGCCTCTCCCGAGTTCTCCCAAGCTCACAAGTTGAGCACTCATTTTTCTTCATTTTCTCAGTTCTAACAGCTGATTTGGGTAGATGAAGTTCCGCTTCTCCCACATGGGTTGTCTAACCACTTGGCTGGATCAGCTCTTCCTGCCTGGGTCCCCAGCTGTCGCACCCTTTCTGACTCCTTGTCCTGTCTGGCCGCTGGCCACATTGCAAGGCTGAAGGGCTCCGCAGGGCCTCCCCAATAGTATCCCCTGTGCTGGTTTGGATGAATTATGTCCCCCAAAACTCCATGTTATTTAATGCAATCTTGTGGGGGCAGACATGTTAGTGTTGATTAGGTTGGAACCTTTGGATTAAGTTGTTTCCATGGAGATTGACCCACCCAACTGTAGGTGATAACTCTCACTGAATTATTTCCACGGAGGTGCGGTCCCACCCATTCAGAGTGAGTCTTGATTGATTAACTGGAGTACTATAAAAAGAGCCACGCAGGCCCAGACACTCGCTGCAGCCAAAAGAGACACTTTGAGGAACGCACAGGAGCTGAGAGAGGAGCTGGAACACAACCTGAGATCAGCAGGCACCAGCCATGTGCCTCCCCGGCTAACAGAGGTTTACCGGACGCCATTGGCCTTCCTTTGGTGGAGGTATACTTGTGACGATGCCTTCATTTGGACATTTTCATGGCCTTTAGACTGTAACTGTGTAACCAAATAAACCCCATTTATAAAAGCTAATCCATTACTGGTATTTTGCATTTGGGCAGAATTAGCAAACTAGAACACCCTCCAAACCCCTCAACCCACCTGCTCCAATCAGGCCACGGGAGAAGGTGTGCAGTCTGTGGCCCTCCCTGAAAGAGGAGGAGGGGTGCTAGGAGGCTCATCCAACCCTCTGTCGGTCAGGACTAGGGGTGCTCTAGAGAGGCCCGCAATGGAGATGGGTCGACATCCACACACTCCGGATGCAAGGCCACAGTGTGAACTCAGGAACTGGAGCCACCATGAGCTGGGGCTTGGTGCACACGAGGGACAGGATATCAAAAGGAGGTTGCCCACAGCCAAGCCCCAGATGTGTTTTCAGATGAGGCAATATCCCAATATCCATTGCCCGAACTAGGAGCTGGAGACCTGAACTCCTGCTGACTCTGCCGCTAAAGAACTGTGGGGTCAAGAGCCAAGTATTTAACATCCCAGGCTGCAGTTTGTTTCATCTGAATATGCAAGCTGAACTTTGAAGGGCCCTGCCCTCTGCATTCTTCCCTCTTAACAGCTGGCCCACATATGAGCTCAAACTCGTTTCCTTGCCTAAAATTTATCTATGGACATTTGTAGACTATTCACAAAGAGCCCACACGTGATGATCTACCTAATCCTCACCAAAACCCAACGATGTATCCATACCCCGATTTTACAGTCAGGGAAATGGAGACTCCGAGTGCTAAAGACATGCAACCTCCCATCAGTTCCTTCCTGGCTAGGGTTAGGGGTTAGGTTAGGCTTAGGACACAAATCCAGCTAACAATCTGTTAATTAAAATATAGCTTATTCTCCCACCTTGATACACATATCTTTAAAACTACCTGGAATACCAGTTAGAATTTAGATTTCTTGGTCTGCTTGGACAGGGCTGTGTAGGAGAATTTGCTCCATCCCTGGCTAGCCCACAGCCTCCTCTCACCCCAGCGTCACCCTGCCTCACGGTGTGGCCGCCCTGTAAGGACACGCGCCCAGCCTGCATGCGCAAGCTCCATCCCTGACCAAAAGCCACTCTTTGGTCACCTGAAAGACCCAGGTGTGCGTATCAGCAGCCAGGTCAGCCTTCGGGAGGACAGGCCAGGGGAGACGCTTGTACAGGCCCTAGAAGCCAGGGTGGGGCCAATAGCAAGGACACTTTGGGTTTCAAAGTTGTATGTGTATGTGTCTCCGTGTGTTTGTGTGTGCATGTGTCTCTGTGTGTTTGCGTGTGCATGCACAGGGGAGGCTGGGGCAAGTGGGTATGTTCCCTTGACTCATGGACAACAGCTCACGGGAGGGCGCAGCTGGAGGGAGGCCCACAGGGCCCTCTAGTGAGGGTCGAGCACAAGGCCCTGTCTTGCCTTGGCCTAGGAGTAGAACCACCCTCAAACCTGGACACAACTGTGGATGTTTTCTTATCTTCTTAAGGAAGCTATTAAGCCAAATGTAAAGTGCACCCTAGCAAATCGGGAGACACAAAAACAGAAATGAAAAGGACACTGGCACAGCAGTTTGCTAACTTGAAGACCCCAAAGTTGATGCATTGACTGGAAATATTTTTATATCTCTACAGAACAATTGGTTCTTCAGACAAGAAAAGCAGTTAACACGCAGCAACTCACGATGAGTGCTGCCTCAGAGGCAGTAATGCCAGAATTTCTTCACGAGACTCAGCGGTAGGTATCTGGTTGGAAGTGGGGAGACTGGCAGCTGCTTTTGCACAGTGGTTTACATAAGCTGCAGGAAATGCCAACCGTCCATTTTAAAGAAAGGGTGGGGAAATGGCACCGCTGGCATTCAGCTGCAGTGTGTGACAGTCTGTTCCACCCCAAAATTCCTTTTTGACCTTTTAACAACCGTGAAGCAGTTAACAGCAGCACAAAAATCAGACTTGATTCTGTGTCATTTTCCTTTTGGGCACTGAACACAGCATCTTCTTTGGGGACTTGAAGTCTCAGCCAGGAAGCACTCATGGTGACACGAGAAAGAAATAAAATACACATGGATAACACCACAGCAACACACACAGAGATTCTGAAACACCTGTTTTATGAAAGTGCAACACGTGACAAGGGAAAGAAATCACACTGCATAGGGGTGTAAGTGTTATCACTCCACTCCTCTAGACATACCTGTGCTAAGAGAGAGATGGAACCACACCCCGTGTCAATTTAAAACCCAGTGGCACTGAGCCTTCCCTGGAGCTACACAAGTCTCGGCATTTCCTCAGTTCAAATCAAAGGAAAGACAGAAGCTCAGCTCCTTTGCTAGATTCCCAGGCAAATTTCACCCTAGGCAGGCCGCAGTGACTCACGTATCTAAGTGGATACTGGAAGGGCTCAATATTGGCACGGAAGGAAGTCCCACCCATTCCACTTCTTGCTCATAGATTCCGTGTTCTCCTTTGTGGTCACCAGTGTCCAAGGACCTCAGCTGCACTGGCTGTTATGAAAGAGTGTTCCAGGCAAGCCTTTTAGATAACTCCCCGCAGCAGCTCTGAAACCATTAAAACTTAACGTGGTCATAATGTCGTAAAGCCTGTCATGTGTTCATAGGAAAAAGACAATTGTTGACCCCAAATCCACATCTTTTAGGATTATGGTAAAGGACGATCTGGACTTTGGAACTCCTGGGGGTGCTTTGAGGTGCTGGGAACCGGCTTGCCTACTCTGGGATGAGAGCAAGTATTTATTGAGTGCCTACTATAAGTTATGATGCAAATGTAAGCGAGAAAACAGTTACACCTCTCAAAGGCACTTGTATCCAGGTAGGAGATATGCTGCAGGTATCCAGAAAAGGTACCTGCTCTGAGAGATTGAGAGAGAAGACAGGTCAAGGAGGTCTTCGGTGGAAAGAGAAGACACAGCACTGGACCTTCAAGGGGAACAAGAATTTCAGCAGACTTTTCCCAGAACAGTTAAGGAGTATGAGACAATGCTGGAAGTTGTGTATGAAGAAAGAAGGAAGCCCATGTGTTTGTTTTTTTACTGTAATTTTTAATTGAGGTGTAATATATGCACAGAAGGGTGCCCAAATCCTAAGTGTAGAGCCTGAATGTCCCAGAGTGAGTACGGAAGTACCAACTCCGGATCTAGGACCAGAGCTCCCGAGGCCTCCTTCTGCACCCAAAGCCGACCGCTGTCTGACTTCTGGCACCTTAGTTTTATTCTGACCATTTTTCAAACCTAATGTACAGTGTGTGTGCTCCTTTGAAGTTCGGCTGCTTTTGCTCGGCATCATGTATGTGAGATTTATCCATGTTAGTGCGAGTGGCATTTCATTTGTTGCCATGAGTATACAGTATTCCATTGTACGAGTATGTCACAATCTGTCCTTTCCCCTTTGACTGTTTATGGACATTTGTGTCGGTCCCATTTTGGCTTTCACTAAGAGTTCTTCTATGAACATTCTTACATATGGATTTTGGTACACATTTGAAAGCATTTCTTTTGAGCAGGGATACCTCAGCTTTAATAGATACTGTGAATGTTTGTTTTTCCTCAGGTGCTCTACATCCTGACCAGCACTCGGAATTGTTAATATTTTAAATTGTATCCATACTGTTGAGTGTGGTATGGAATCTCATTTTGGTTTTAATTAATATTTTCTATTTGGTTTTAAATTTTATTTATTTATTTTTATTTCAAAGGTAATGTATGCTGATTGAAAAAGATTCCATCAAAACCCTACCTCAATCCCCCATCCGATTCCCGAGAGAGAATTTAATAACCTCCTGTCCTTCTATGCAGTTACAAGCATGCGATGTGTGCTTACAAAATGGAATCATACAATTTACATGTTCTGCAACTTTCCTTTACCATTTAACATAAAATGGACAGCTTTTCATGTCTATTTATATCTACTACATATGAGCCTTTTAAAACTACATATTATCACACAAAAATGTATGTAATTATTCCTTTATTGTTGGACACTCAATCATTTCTAGTCTCTTGTTATCACTCATGAGGCTGCTGTGAAGATTCAGTCATTCATTAAATATTAATTTAGCACCTACTGTATGCCATCCCTATCCTTGGTGCTAGGGACACAGCAGTGAACCAAATGGATAAAAAATCCTAGTCCTCATGGGCCTCGTATTCTGGCTAGAGAGGAGACAATAAACAAGAGAAAATAAAGTACACAGGATGTTAGCAATAAGCGTTGAGGGGAAAATAGTCATCGGCAATAGGAAATGTTGGCGAAGGAGAGACAGATTTGCAATTTTAGGTGAGCTGGCCAGAAAAGGGCTCACTAGAAAGTGACACGGAGTAAAAACCTAAATGAAGCCAGGTTGAGCACCTAATGGATATCTGGGAAAGGCCCTCCAGGTAGAGGAAACAAGAAGTAACAAGAGTCTGACGTGGAAGCAGGCCTGGCCTGTGGGTCTGGAACGCAACGGTCAAGGGCCAGCCAGAGTGGGAGGGCATCCCTGATGGTGTCTTTGGCGGAAGAGTGGAATGCATGTGAGCCTGCAGCGACTTGGGCTGCACAGTCTGTCCCTTCTGCTCCATCCGGCCACTGCTTGCATCTCCAGCCTCAGCCAATGCTGCTCTATTTCTCAGACATTGCACTCCAACCATGTCGGGGTTCCGAGACTACTTCAACCTTCCCCCCACTTCTTGCACTTCTTTATGAGTTCCAGAGTTCTTTGCATCCTCCAGGACACATCAGCATCACCATCTGGGGTGGCCTCTTAGCCCTCTTCCCCATCCTTCTCAACCACAGCACCCGGTCTGTCTCCTTCACTGCCGTCACGGGAGGCCTTTGGGCAAATTCCCTTTGGTAGAAACCCAACACTCAGTATATGTTCAAAGGTGATTTCCCACTCTCTCAGAAGAAAACACAATGATAGTAGATTGTGATTCAACTATTGTTCTCATACAAATTCTAACATAAGAGTAAATCAATCTCATATTACTGCAACAAATAGAACATGGATATGTTCCAAAGTTCCTTTGTGAAATTTATCCTATGAGAAATTTCTGTTTGCAAATTGCCCCATTTGTGATTTAATGCTATTACTAAAGAACAGAGAGGGATGTGCTTATTAAATCTTAGTGAGAAGTTATGGATGCCATCGTATCTGCCCCAGGAGAGACTGTAGAAAAGTTACAGAACGCTGTACCCCCTTGAAGTAGATGCCTGGTTAGGGGCAAAACCCCTGCATCCGTCCCTACAAAAACAGAGTTCTAAAACTTCTCAGATATATGAAAACCACAATGGCTAGGAAAAGAAACCAGATGCTAGAAATGTTTTTAGTACTCAAAATAAGTAAAATCATGGTGAATCAACAAAAAAGTAAGATTATAGCTAGAGCATCTCTTTTTTAAAAATTCTCTAAATTCCACATTATTCCCACAATCCATAAAATCCCAAAGTAAAATTTATACGATTATTTAGACATTTCTCCCAAGTTATCAAAGTCTTAAGTTGCCTTTAAAAAATACTGCAACTCAAAGACTTGTCTAGTTTGTTTGTTAGCATTAAACACTGCTTTGGCGACCTCTAGTGTACGTGAAACATTTTGATACCTGCACGTATTGAAAGTCCTTTTACTATTTTAATACTCTCTCACAGGACAAATGGCATCTAAAATAATCATTCACCAAAGGAAAAGTGACTTTGGTTCATTTCAATTTGCAGGTCATATTTTTCTGCAGCAATAAAATTTGAATATGCTTTCTGGATGCACAAGGCATTTGAAAAGTACTGAGAATCACTATGGCTAGAAATTCATGAATGTGTTAAGGGTGCTCATAGCTGTTGTTTGCTGACTTAATGCTCGAATTCCACTTCTAGGAATTTACCCTACAATTATATGTGTACATGTGCAAACTAACCTGTGTATATGATTAGTCATTGAAGTAAGGTTATTCATTGCAGCGTTGGAGACAACATAAATGTCAATCAATAAAAGGGTGATTCTAGAAAGTAGGATCCAGCCATATTATGGATGTTTTACAGCTGTAAAACAAGATCAAAAAA
The DNA here is from genome assembly GCF_015220235.1 of Choloepus didactylus. Taxonomy (NCBI): domain Eukaryota; kingdom Metazoa; phylum Chordata; class Mammalia; order Pilosa; family Megalonychidae; genus Choloepus; species Choloepus didactylus. Next base: position 3,889,902 of record NC_051313.1, read on the forward strand.
AAAAATTAATAAACAAGAGGAAACTTTTTATGTACTCACGCAAAGAAAATAAAATGAAACCAAACAAAAACCAAGGTATAGAAGTATGGAGAGCATTTTGCTACCATCCGGATTTTAAAGGGTCGTAAAATAGCATATATATTTGTGCTTGTTTATACGTCTATAAAAATAATCTATGAAAGAATAAACAAGAAAGTAATTTAGCAGTGGCTCCTTTTTGAAGATGGGTGTGGGAAACAGGCAGATGTTAGATACTGCATTCTTCTGTATACTTTTAAAGTTTTGAATGACGTCTTGCCTATTCAAAACATTAAATAACTTTTTAAAAATTTAAAAGCCAGGAGCACAAGATCAAGAAAGACAAGAAAACGTTGCCTTGTGCATAGATGGGAAAATTCATTATAGATAAGACGACAACTCTCCCCAAATTTATCTATAAACTCAATGTCATTACAATCAAAATCCCACAAAGGTTTTCATGTTACTTGCAGGCTGACCTTGTTAAATGTAAGGGGGTTTAGTGCTTTTAAATGTCATTTGGGGGAATGCAGAAAGCACTATTCCGAGATTTATTTAGATTTTAAAAGTTATTATTCAATTGATTAAAGTTATAAATTTTTTAAAAAAACTGCCTTGTCCTTTAAGTTCTTAAATTCAGCTAAAAATCCTATTCAGCAAATTTCAGAAATCGCATTTAAGGGGTCTTTGAATAAAATTTGGTTCCACTCCAAATTTTAACTCTTTTAAACATTTTAAAGCATAGTTATAAATGTAATGCATTTTGTTTTCTTTGTAAGTGCTGGAATTATCTGACATAACCAAAAAAAGCCTTTTCAAGTACAATTTATTTTCATAAATCTTATGAATTAAATTTACAAACATGGAGAAACAAGTTCTCTTAAATATTCTACATCACTGTACATTAACTTAGAAAGATTTCCACTTAAAATCACATGCCTAAATCAATTATTCATATCATTTAAACAAAAATCCCAAGGCTGATCTGTTACTCCACCATGCCCAAACATACTAAACATAACAAATTTATAATATATTGAATATGGCATTGTGACTCCTCAACACAGAAATAGAAATACAATAGTTTTGATTCTCTCTAAACGTAATTTTAAATCTTCTCAGGATTAAAAGTAGCTTACCCACCTACTAGGGAAACTATTACATCTTGCCACATAATATTTGTGGTTACCTTCTGGTAGAAATTTTTTGGTTGCCTTCTAAGCAGGCTTTTAAAAGGAGCAGAAATTTGGGCTGGAATCATGAATGGATTTTTGTTAGCAACCCTGAGGAACCTCACCGAAGCCTCTTTCTGGTCATGTCTGTGATTCCGTAACTTCAAGCAGACAGTGGCCGTATGGACACACAGAAAACTACCCACAGAGGCCCCAGTGCCCACATAATTGGTTAGAATGTACATTTCTCTGGCTCTGAATTAATATATACAAATGTATTTTCCATCTATCCCTCAGAAGACCTTTGAATATAAGCAATTCTCTCCTATTATTAAAATCATTCTTAATAATGATAAAGAAATAATATTAGATTAACTTTCATGGCTTTGATTACTCGATCACAATTTCCAAGAAGATTCCACTGACAATCCTAAGCTCGTGTGGAAAAGCAAAGGGCCGAGAATAACCAAGACACTTGTGAAAGAAGAAAATAGTGGGGGCTTGGCACCTCAACTATCAAGACTTCCAAAGTAACAAGACCCTGTATTATTGGCACAGGGAAGACAGAGACTAATGGGCCAGAAGGCCCCCAGATTTACGTGTATGTAACAGAAACATAAAAAATGAGCAGGGAAAGGGTGAACTATTACATGAATGATTAGTTATCGCAGGAACTGGTTAGCCATAGGGGCAGATATTAAAAATTAGATTCCTAGAACAAAAAGAAACAAATCTCCAAGTGGACTGTCTTAAATATGAAAAACCAAAATTTTAAAACTTTAAAAAGAAAACAGAGACTATTGTAATAGGCCCAGTGTAGGAAAGGGTTTTCCCTGATTTTGTTTAAACCAAATGCAAAAAGCCCAAACCATAAAGGTAGACTGATAAATTTGACTAAACTTAAGAACTTCAATATAACAAAAACTTCTGTAAAATTTCTATACAACAAAAGACATAAAGGAACATATATACTTTCATCACACATAACTGGCAAACCTAATATCCTGAATATACCAAAAACCCAATAGGAAAACGGGCAAAGGAAATGAATGTGCAATTCATAGAAGCAGAAACCCAAGAGGCCTATAAATACATGAAGGGATGCCCAATGTTCCTTGTCATCAGGGTTATGCAAATTAAAGAGATATGCAAAGAAATTCCATTTGACTCATCAGATCTGCAAATTTAAAATGTCTGCGGCACCTGAAACTATCAAACTACAACCCAGAACCCATGAATCTCGAAGACAGTTGTATAAAAATGTAGCTTATGAGGGGTGACAATGGGATTGGGAAAGCCATAAGGACCACACTCCACTTTGTCTAGTTTATGGATGGATGAGTAGAAAAATAGGGGAAGGAAACAAACAGACAAAGGTACCCAGTGTTCTTTTTTACTTCAATTGTTCTTTTCCACTGTAATTATTATTCTTGTTATTTTTGTGTGTGTGCTAATGAAGGTGTCAGGGATTGATTTGGGTGATGAATGTACAACTATGTAATGGTACTGTAAACAATCGAAAATACGATTTGTTTTGTATGACTGCGTGGTATGTGAATATATATCAATAAAATGAAGATAAAAAAAATGTCTGCGGCACTAAATATCAGAAGGATGTGAAGCAAGAGGGATTTTCTTTCTGCTGGTGGGAGAGCAATCTGGCAGTGTCTAGCAGCGCTTGAAGACACTCATTCCCATGTCCCAGCAATTTCAGTATGTATACGACCAAGAGAAACATTCATTGCAGCAGTTACCAAAAGCAAAACTCTGGAAATAAAGTAAATGTCCGTTGTCGCGAGGACATACTGTTAAGTTCATTCAGTGGCATACTGCACAGCAGTAAAAACTAAAGTTATATATATCAACACGGATTCCAATGAGTGGAGAAAGCAACTTCTGCAACAACACATACAACGTGTCATTCACATAAAACTTTAAAACATGCCTAACAATAACACGTATTGTTTATGGATACAGACTTTCAGCCAAAGAAAAAACAGGCTCAGGAATGATTAACTCCAAGTCCAGGACAGCGTCCCGAGGTGAACAGATTAGGGTGGGGAAAATGCAGAGAATTCCAAGTGTATTCGCATCGGTCTATTTCTTTCACAAAAGCAAAACAAAATAAAGTTTGGGGGAAAAAAACAAGGCTCGATAAATCTGGATGGTGAGCCCACAGGTAGCTTAAGGTTGGATTTAACCTATCAACTGCCAACTTTGCAAAAAGACCAGTCGCGGGAGGCCGCGTTCTGGAAGGCACCATCAAGCTGCGAGAAGGGGCCCCTGCAGCTGTCTGGAGCGGGCCGGGCGGCCTTCCAGATGCTTGCGAGCTGACCTAACGCCAGGAGCGCGTGCCAAGGGAACAGGGCGTTGCAGGCGCACGAACAGCTCGTCCCGCGCCGGGGCCGCGCGCAGCACGGAGGGGCCCGGGGGCGGCCGAGCAGCGGGGAGGGAGCCCCGCGCGGGAAGGCGGAGCTCGCGGGGAAGCCCGACGCGTCGGCGGCGCGGTGCTCCCGGCTGGGAGGGGGCCACCGCCCGCCGCACCAGCTCCGCGAGCACAACTGCACCACGAGGCCATTTTCCCGGCCGCCTGTGGGCCCTCGATTTGCGCTTCCCACAACCCCCAGGTCACGGTCGACTAGGCCACGCCCCGCCTCCCAGACACCGCTCGCCATTAAGCCTCCGTGGCGTCCAGGTCCCGACGACGCCCCAGGCGCCTGCGCGCGCAAGCCTGCGACGACCGCAAATGCCCGGATGCTAGGCTCCCTGTGAAAGGGGCCGCCCGGCTGCCACGGGGACCATCATGCCCCACGACCTGAGGGGGCGGGGCTCTCCCGAGTGGGGCGGGGCAGTGGCTTCGTCGCCTAGGCAGCCCCAATTAGGTGCCAGAACACGCTTCCGCTTCCGCCTCTGAGCCCTACGGCCGAGAGCCCACTCGGCGGCGCCGTGACGCCAACACCCTGCGACTGCGCGCGCCGCGGTGTTCCAGGGCCGACTTCGAACCGGCGGGAAGCTTAGGAGCCGCTGCTGCTTCTCGTCCGTGCACCTTGACCCGGAGCAGAGGGAAGACGGCGACATGACGGACCGCTACACCATCCACAGCCAGCTGGAGCACCTGCAGTCCAAGTACATCGGCACAGGCCACGCCGACACCACCAAGTGGGAGTGGCTGGTGAACCAGCACCGGGACTCGTACTGCTCCTACATGGGCCACTTCGACCTGCTCAACTACTTCGCCATCGCCGAGAACGAGAGCAAGGCGCGAGTCCGCTTCAACCTGATGGAGAAGATGCTGCAGCCGTGCGGGCCGCCGGCCGACAAGCCCGAGGAGAACTGAGTCCCGCCGCCCCTTGCACGCCAGCGCTTTCCGGGAGCGTCCCTCCCGCTCTGCGCTCCCGGGGACCTTGAGCACAGCAGCGGGAGACCATCGGGACCCCTGAGAACTGCGACCGTGGAGAGACCCTGGAGCCGGCCGGCGTTGGGGGAGGCGGCCGGGATTTGGAAGTGCGTTTTTGGCTGGTTGATTGTCGATGTTGCTTTTTTCCATAAAGTTTAAAAGTTGTTCCGTTTCTTGGTGTGGACTGTTTGTGTCCGGGCGGAGGGGTCTCGGGAAAGCTCTGGGGGCTGAGGTCCGCGGGCGTCCCAACAGGAGATGCGGACACCGCAGGGCCAGCACTCACTGCCAGGCGCTTAATCCTCCCTGCCCAACCTTTATGTTTCCCCATCCCGAATTTTCCTTAGCGCTTTTTTTTTCCAGACCAGTTATGCCTTAAGGTATGGAGGTTTGGGTGTTTACCCCACCTTTTCTCTCGTGTTCACAATCTTGGCTGTCTCCTCTGTTCTTGCTGTAGATCGCCTCCTCTGGTTTTTTTGGGCCGCTGTGGCCATGTCTACAGGACTGACAAGCTGGCAAACGAGTGCTTTCATTCACTCAACGTTCAACAAGTAACTGTTAAGCTCTGTGCCAGGCATTTTTCCCAGGCTTTGGGGGCTTCCACTACACTGGTGGAGTTGGGGGATTGGGGAGTAGGAAATCTGATAAATTGTAGGCATAGATAAGCTAGTAGAAGATGCTGTAGGGAATAAAAGGAAATTAAGAGGGGATGGGAGTAGCAGTAGGGTTACAGTTTTAAGTAGGAGACTCATCGTGTTGAGTTATTGGGATGGTGACAGAGCTAACCGCCAATACGAGGGTCCCAAAGTTGGAAATTGTCTGGCTTACTAAAGAAATAGCAGAGAGACCAGTGTGGCCAGACTGAATGAGGAGGGGGGAGAGTAGAGGGAGTTGAGGTCTGGCAGGTAATGAGGTGGGGCAGACAGAGGAGAGCTCCTGAGGGAGATGGGAGTTGCAGAAGGGTTAGTCAGAGAAGTGATATGTTTTGACATATTTTGGATGGGTGGTTCTCAAACATTTTGGCCTTGCTACTCCATTATATTCTAAAATTATTGAAGACCCAAAAGAGCCTTTGTTTATGTGGGTTATAGCTATCGATATTCACATTAGACATTAAGATTGAGAAAATTTAAAAATATTTAGTAACTCATTTAAAAATAACTGAGATCATCACATGCTAACAAAAAAATGAAAAATTATCTTCTAAAACAATTCACTGAGAAGAGTTACAGGTGTCTTCAGTGTCTGGTTTAATAGAAGACAGCTGGGTTCTCATCAGCTTCAGCATTCACACTATTGGAATTTTGAAGTTTTAGTTAAAGTATAAAAACTTACGGCTTCACATAAAAATGTAGTAAGGGAAGAATATTTTACTAGCCTTTTCAAATAATTGTGGACATTTCTTTCCTACTTTAACAAACCCCAACAAGTGGTAGTTTCCTAAAGGCTAGTTACAACAAGGAATCTGAAACTAGATGAACTTATCATTCTCTTACCCACGTATGACTTTGTAACATCACACATTGGTCATTTGGAAAGTATTGGCTCACTGAGTTACACAGATCTACCAAATGTTAAGACATTTCGTTAAACATTTCAAAAAGTCACATTCATTAATATCACCATCAATCATATCAGGAAAGTCTTAGGAAGCTGAAAAGCTCATAATGATGGATAGAAGCTTTCCAAAATTTTAGCTTTTCGTTTGATAGTTTGAATTTGAGCATTGGCCAAATTTGTAGTGAGTTCTTTTGGTCATGGTTATTATACATCAAGAATGGGACGAGATGTGAACCCTGGCCTTGCAGTGATGCAAGTTAGAGAAATAAATTTGGCAGCATATAAACATGATCTGAGTAGAAATTAGTAAGTGCCAAAGGAAGGTATAGGAAAGGGCCTCAGGAGTTTACAGGAAGAGATTATCGTGACTTTCCAGTGAGGTAGTGGGCAAGGAGACTGTTGAGAAAGAAGCTGGAGCAGGAACTTGAGCCATGAGTAGGATTTGTACCATTAAAATGAGGGAAACGATTTATGAGCCCCTGGGATGTAATCAGCTGCACAAGCAAGTACAGGAGAATCCCAACCATTTTTTCCTGTTTTAAACCTTTCCATTACTTCCAATAACATATGGTTTACAAAGTCCTTGTCTTTGATCTCTGCTTTCTTTATCAGGTTGGAAAAGTCAGTTAAGGTCCAAATCGTAGAATGACAACAATGATGTAACAGCTACTAATTATTTACCAAGTGCCAGAAAGTTACATAAATTATCTCAGTCTTCACAAGAAACCTGGGAAGGTTTATTTTCGCCTTTTACCAATAAACACACAGCCATAGGAAAACTTAAGTAGTTTGCCCCTGTCGTTCGGCTGCTGAGTGTTAGAGCAGGGACTCGGGTCTAATTCCGGGGGAGGGGCCCCTCACAGGGTGGGCCAGGGGCTCCCAGGCTGTGTCACAGAACTCAGAAAAGTTACAGATTTGGTTTTGTTTGTTTTCAGGCATGAGGGGAGGGGGACATTCTGGTTAAATAAGTTCAAAACGTGCCACACACTTTGCAGACTCAAACTTTAGCTTAGTTTATTAAAGTTCTGCAGTAAGAAATTTTGTTTAACCCATCATTTCCAGAAGTTATGTGATCTTGGAATTCCTTTTTTTAAAAAAATACCAAGGTAATTCTGAGAAGCGTGTTTGGGAGACACTGGCTTTTGTCAACGAGGAGCTACTGAAGGATGTTTCAATAGCGAAATGGTATATTCAGCTCTGGGCCTAAGATGGATTTGGCCTGAGGGTTTGAGGCTGGAGCTCACAAGCACTGATGACTTTCCTTTCCCTTAGATTGCAACCCCTTCATCTGAAAGGGAGTAGCTTTGTGCCAGGAGAGTTCTTTGTTCTTTCCTTCTCTCTGAGACTGGCCAGCTCAAGATGTCAGAAGGAAAGGAGGCTTTCATTATATTGCCCAGATTAGCCAGGGGTGCTCCAGTCCGGGGGGGCAGGTGCGTGCACCCATTTGATGTGTGCCTGGGAATGTCCACCGACCAGGCTCTCTCGTGATGGTCCAGCAGCCAGAGGCTGATCCCTTCAAAGAGGTGAGAATGTGTCTTTCATCTGACGGGTTTTGATGATCTCACCTCCTGTGTTTCTCCCAGGCTCCCATGTCCTTCGTTTTCCCGATCTGCCTCAAACACGCCCAGCCTTGCAGGCTCCTGCCCACCCAGGCCCGGAGAGGGGCTGGGGGAGCTCATCTCCAACCTGACCCAAACGGGCTGCTCCGGACGGTCCTTTAAAGCTCCAGCTCCCTCAGCTGCCCTACCTCAGCCTCCTTCCTTTTCCCCACTTCCCTCCTTTCCGAGCGTCTGTCCTCGGTCCTTATCTTGTCCCCCAGCCGTCCCTCTTATCACCCTGTGCCGCTTCGGTGAACCTTATCCTTACTTCCTCCACGCCCCCTCCCAAAAGAGGGGCTATCAAAACAGAAATGTCTTCACCCGTTACAAATGAGGGAGAGGGAGGGACGAAGGGGGCCAGTTTCGGGGGTTGTGGTGCAGCTTCGGAGGCTAGCGCCCTCACTTCCTTGGCCTCCTTGTGCTCGTCTCCCAGCCCTCGACCCGCAGGCCGGGCCCCCTTCTCTGCTCCTGACCCATCACTGTCTGTTTCAGAATTCTGCTCTGTAGAATGAGGCCTAAGGATCAAATGATATGTACTTTTTAGAAAATTTTGTCTTTTTTAATTAAAATAATACCAAAAGATACAAAGAATTACAAGCATATTCCTTCTACCCATGATTAACAACTGTCTGTGTTTTATCAGATTTGCCTCGCTTCTCCTACTGTTCAAGTAATTACACAAATGGAGTATGTTTGTGTGCCCTTTTGGAAAATGAAGGGAAGCAACACAGAGAAAACGGACGTCTGGATGTCTCTCTGACCACCCCGAGCCCAGTTTTTCCTCTCCGCAAACCTCCATCTCCGCCTCCACCACCAAGGTGACCACTCCTTTGGGTGTCTCTTTCCCATGCACCCGTGATCCTTTTAGAAACATAGATCAGTATCGAGGAGCAATATAAAGAAGTGTTTTGGGGTTTTCAAGAATTTATAAATGTTCTATATTCTGAATATAATTCTACGCTTTTTTCATACTTTATATTTCTGAGATCTCTTCAAGTTGAGGGGTAGAGATATGTGCCCACCCCTCTTTGATGTTACATCGTGGGAATATGCCACAACTTATATATCCATTCCTCCAATTATGAGCCTTTGTGGCATTACAATGGGCACCGTGAGCCTGTCCCCGCAGGTGTGCACCATGGCTGCTGGAAGCTTCAAAGTGCTATGCAAATACAGGCTCGCATTTTCATAGCTTTACTCTTAGCTCAGCATTTAACAAGTGGTCTCTGAGCCTGCCCCAGACAAACGTGGCCGCGGCCTTTGTGGGCCTAAGGCCCTGTGGGGAGCAGCCAGGCAGCAGCCTGCGGCAGTCCGGAAGGCAGCACCGCCCGCTCTCGGGGCCTCCTCGACCACAGCCCCTCCTCTTTCTCCTGCCCTGTTCCCTGTCATCCCAACGTCTTTTGTGATTCCCTTTGCTTACTTCCTCCGAGTTGCCTTGCACAGGGGAAATGTTTCCGAAAATGAGTGTAAAAGGAGTAAAACGTGGGCGTGCACACCTTTCCTGGCCTGGGTTGTCCTGCTGCCTTAACTGGCGCTTCCATGACGACCGACGCCCACGCAAGGGCCATGGTTTTAGCTGATGTTGCCCCTGATGGAGCCAAGTGTCAGCCGCACCACAGAGGCCTTAAAACTAGTCGCCCGCTGACCACGGGGGCGTCTCTCCGCGCAGCAGGTGCAGAGTTGAGTCAGAAGCGCGCGTGCCCTCGCGCACCACAGGTACGTCTTCCTACAGGCAGGCAAACGAATAAATGATGTGAAAAATATCAAATACCCAAGCAACCTCCCTGCAACTGATTCGATAATGTCACGTAAAAACAAAGGCCTCAAGCTAAGTAAATCTCAGAATATATTTTTGATTGAATAAGCAATGTCACAATATCCTTTTTGATAGGATCATCTGGGAATTCTTGCTCTTGGTTCCTGGTGGAAAGGAATTTGTTAAAAATGAAACATCTTTCATAGGGAGAAGAAAGAAAATTTTGAATTGTGAAAAATGAATTCCAAGATAAGTATGTTTCAGCGAGGACCCACGAGGGAAAGCGAATATCACGTGGCCGCACAGGATTAGACATGCACCTTGTTTTCCAGTGAATCTGTGGAAAGTCAATATGTTTGCCCTCATGGGGTTGAACACTGATTGGACATTCATTTTTTTCTCTATTTTTGTTGGTAGTCTCCCTGGCTTTTGGCCTGTCTCCTTTCCCAATTGTCTCCTCTTGATTCTTGCTGTTCTATGATAAGAAATTTAGCAGGTAATTAGTGTTGTGAAGCCAATACATCTGTAACACTTTCCCTCAGCCCTAGGATTCACATATCAAGACATGCAGTGCTAATTAAATTTATCAGGCTCTGAAGTTTGGGGTATAGAGATTCAAATGTTTAAAGTGGTAAGTAAGGCATCTTTGTGAGAAGGATGCCATAGTTTGATAGCACAGATTTATTGTGATAAAACAAGCATTATTAATGGGAAATTCTATGCCGAATAGCATTTGCATACTTGTCTGGTGAGCTACGATGGAAAAAGGTTGTAGAGTTATTCATTTTTAGAAGCGCCTGGCAGTGTTTAGTGTACTAATTCTATTCGAGATACTTATCCATGCTTCATATCACATCTCTGGGGAAAAAAAAAAACATTTTAAGGGGGTCTTACAGGTTGAGTTGTGTTTCCCTAAAGCCATGTCCAAGCCCCAGCCCCAGCTCCAGGCCTGGAAACGGGGCCTTATTTGGAAATGTGGTCTTTGAAGATGTGATCAGTAAGACGAGACCAACTGGATCAGGGCTGGTCCTAGTCCCACAGGACTGGAGCCTTACAAGGAGAGATATTTGGACTCGGAGACAGACGGACGCAGGGGAGATGGCCATGCAACAGGCAGCCAGCAAAGGCCAGAGGCTGGGGGAGGCCAGGATGTGCCCCCCCTGCAGAGGGCCAGCCCTGCGCACAACTCGACTCCAAGCTTCTGGCCCCAGAGCCGACAGAGAATGCATTTAGCCTCCCTGTCCATGGGACCAGAGCCCCAGGAAACCAAGACAGGTGTCGAGTTTATTGGATCAAAGTACTTTTTGAATGAGACCCTAGCATGGATTTATTCACTTTTAGGCTGTGTATCTTTGCTCACTACAAATTCTATAATGAGACAGGAGCTGACTCCAGGCCAGTGGGCCTGTCGGGGGCTGTACCAGAGAAATCCAAGGGCACAGCCCCCTGGAAGACCCCTGGGCTGCTTCTGATATTTATTCTTTATAGAGTCAAAGTTTTGCAGGTGGTAGTTATTTTTTGTGTTTCTGGGAGAATTCAAGTTTTAGAAAAATAACTAATAACATACACATAGATAACAATATATTGAAATTTTATTTGATATTTAAAGCTTGTAAAATTGCCTCAGATTTGTTCTTGGCCAGATTAGGGCTGCCTCGTGCCTTCGTGAAGGTTATCTTCGGATATTTTAGTTTACCCTTCCTCTATAAATGAAGATGCTTTTAAAGGTCTTGAATTTGAATGTATCATTTGTATCACCAGACACAAGATTGTAAGCAATTCTCACACTAAAAATTGGTTCTCATCGTGTGTGCATGTCCAGTTTTAAGTTTCCAATAAAAATGATATAAAACCATAGTGATATCTGCTGCAACCCTCTGTTCCCACTTCCTATTTGATCTTTGAAATTCCAGTTAGTATTAATAATATCTGTTACTTTTTCAAGTACACCCATGTTCTGAGCTTTAAGCAGTATAATTTCTTTTGATCCCTCTGAATGAGTGAAATCTCCCCACCTCAGGCTCTATGGGAACCACAGGGTACAATCTTGATGCCCGGCACGTGTTGATCCACATCCTGGCTGGTCTCTGCAGAGCAACACAGACGTAGATGCGGTTGGGGCATTGGCTCAGACAGCAGGTGCTCTTTCCTCAAAAGGGCCCAACTTTTCCATATCCTTGCTCTATGTGCGGAATATTTTCCAGATTTCCACAAAGTAACTAAACCGTGAATATCAGCAGTGCAGATGGCATGTAAACAAACAAAAAACAATTTACTTCCAACTACCCTCTGCTTCCTACGTGGGAATTGTTAATGGCACTTGGAAACAGGACTGCCTGTTTTAAGCGATGATGTTAGCTCCATGTTCTAAATTGCTGTCGTGCCTTAATCTGTTTGCAGTGAGAGATCACTGCTTTGAAAAATAAGGAGTTGTCACAAGTATATGGTTATTAGAAGTCCAGGCTGTGCCTGTTCTACAGCACACGTGTGGAAATTCTTCCCAACAAAGCACACTTGCTAGAATGTATCCCCCTGGCAAAATACCAAACTAGCCTGCCCCAGGCTGCTGGGGGACGAGGAGGAGCTGGAGTGGCGGAGCACATGGTATTTTATTCACTTTTATAGCTGGGCTTTATCTGGCAATGCCCGTGCATGGTAGGCATGCAAGAAGGATTTATTGAATGTGTCCCTCTGTCTAGGGCTCGTCTTCTCTGCTTTGATTCAGGATTGTTTCAGCTGCCCAAGAAGGGTGCTGAGGTCCCCTGGCTGAAGCAAGCAGGGAGCCCCGGGATTCACATCCCTGACCGGGCTCCAACTTGCTCCAGAACTTGAGTTTTCTGTCTCTCGAGTTCTTATTTCTGATTCCTCAGGCTGCCTCCATTTTTGGAAGCTGTGCGGTTGTCTGAAGGCGCCAGTTGCTCCAGGGGCTATATACAGCCAGGTTCAAACCCACTGGCAGAGTTCCCAGGCGCTCTGCCAGGGGCACCAGTCCTTGAACCACTTAGCCTGGGCACGGGCTCCGCTCTGGGATCACAGGTGGACCCTGTGCCCCGGAAGCCCCTGGGCCCAGGGAGGGTGGGCAGGGGCTGCTGTGCCCCCCAAAATGGGCGAAGTCCTCATCCCCAGAATGTGGCTTTCTTTGGCAGGAGGGTCATTTCAGGTGCAGTTAGTTGACAGTGGTCACACTGGAGGGGGTGTTTCCTCAACCCGACGTGGCCTACGTCCTTGTAGAAACAGAAGTCAACTCCGACAGACGCGGGCAGAGGCCGTGCGGGGGTGACGCAGGGCCTGGAGCCTGAGGACGCCGGCGAAATGCCCAAAGCTGTGGGAGGCAGGAAGGGCTCTCCCCAGGGTTTCAGACATCAGGCTTCAGCAAGGGGAGCCATACATTTCTGTTGTTTTTTGCCACCCAGTTTGCGGTACTTTGCTGTGGAAGCCCTGGGTGGACACACTGAGGGAAATGGGACGGTTATCAGGGGAAGATCAAATGGATATTGAACAAAAATCAGCCCGAGTCATCCCTTACGGACTCTGGGGCTGGGTCTACGTGTACAGCCACCTCCATGCCCCACACTGTACTTGCATTATTCTAAGACACACATTTGCCCACATTCTGGCATCTCTGAGGCCGGGGCACTGCACGGTGGCTTCTGGCTGGTAGCCATGGTGACGCGGTTGTCACATCTGTACCGGCACTGAGACCCATCAGAGTGGCTGGCAGCAGCTGAGGGAAAATCCCGAGACACAAACAGCAGCACCCTCTTGGCCCTAAGGAACCAAATGGTTGTGGAAAAAGGGATGGGGAAAGTGGATCTGATAGGTTTAGCAACATCCCTAAGCAGAAGTCAAAAACAGATACCCTCTAGACACTTGCAAGGCCAGCTCTAGAGCCAGCTCTGGTGGATTTTGGTTCTTTTATGGGATCTTTTAAGAAATGCTGCATCAACACAACTCAACACGACTCTACAGCTCAGAGATGATATAACAAAGCATTGTGTCCTAGACTAAGAGTAGTAGACTTTTCCTCCTAGTGATAAGTGAAGTAATGCTGCATCCTACATCTGATAGCATTTTAGGGTTGAAGAAATATGCTACCTGCTGTATGCCAGAATCCACAAAGAAACAAAAGGAAGTGTGCAAGGCATCTTGCTTGTCCTTCAGGAGTCTGTACCCTGGCTGGGAGGGGAAGGCATCTATTTGCTTTATTTATGTATATGTAGCATTGAGGTAGCACATGGCACTGGCCAAGCAAATGGCCTTGAATTTCTGAAAAAGCAGCATAACTGGGGGGAATATGCACCTGGAAATGTCCCTGACTCTCTGCTCCAAGCAGTGGGTCTTGAACTTGGCATTTAAGTAAGGATATGACTCAGGTGAACAAAAAGGAAGGCAAAAGAGAACACCCTAGAAAGAATGGGTAGTAACAAGAAATAGAGGCGGCAATATGTACCTTGAGGTGGCAATATTATCATTGAGGAGAAAACCAGTCAAGATCGGAGAGTCCTTCAGACAGATGTCTGTACCCAGTGTTCACGGCAGCTTTATTTGCAGTAGCCAGAAGGTGGAAGCAACCCAAGTGACCCTCAATAGATGAAGGGATAAACAAAATTGATCTCCCCATTCAATGGAATATTATTCAGCCATAAAAAGGAATGCGGTCCCGAGACATGCTACAACATGGATGAACCTTGAAAACATGGTGCTAAGTGAAAGAAACCAGACACAAAAGGATAAATATTGTATGATCCCACGTACATGAAATATCTGGAATATGCAAATTCATGAGACAGAAGGCAGATTTGAGGTGACCAGGAGCTGGGGGGAGTTAATGCTGAATGGGTGCAGAGTTTCTGTTTGGGGGGACGAAAAGGTTGTGGGGATGGTAGCACAACATTCTGATTGTAAGTAATGCCACTGAATTGTACACTTAAAATGGTTAAAATGGGCAATTTATACATTATATATGCTACCACAATAAAGTAAAATAAAATACAATAAAATAAAATAAAATATTTTTTTTTAAAAATTAGAGTGTTCTTGAAGACAGCTATGTTGGAGCCCAGCTTGGGAAAGACCCCAAATGCCAAAGCAGGACGTGTGGCCTCAGTCTGGGGCCGTGGGAAGGTCTGAGCAGAGATTTGCTTGTTCAAAGCTGTGCCGTTAGAAGTGTCAGGGGGCAGGGTGGAAAAGGGTTTCTGGCCTGGGAGAATGAAAACCAAGCAAGAAATGTGAGGAAAAAAATAGAAATAAGTCACAGAAAGAAATGAAAAACCAAAATGTCAATTTTTACAAAAAATCGTTGTAATGACGGTTTTCAAGGTGGTTTAGCATAATTTTGGAACCTTTTTCCAGACATGTAGAGAGTTTTCTGCAAAACCAAAACAAAGCCCAGCTGAACCAAAAGCGACTTTGCTAGACTCTCCGGGACACAGGACCGCTGGCTTTCCCGGTGTCTCTGAAGATCTAAAGGTTGCTGATCACCAGGGGTGGCCGGGCGTGGGACCAGCAACCTAACTCCCAAGTCCGCTCCCCCAGGGCTGCTCTCCCAAGGGGGACCCCTCTCCCCGCTGGTGTTCTGGGTGGGCGTGGAGGACCCGGACCGCCTGCGGGGCCCCTTCCCTCTCCACCTGCTGCAGCCGCTGGAAACCAACAAGGATGGTTCCGTCTGGGAGGGAAGGGGGGAAATGCAAGACTCTGCGGCAGCGTCGCTCCCGCCCCCACCCCCGCATTTGGATGGGGGTTCCCTGAAGCCCCCGTAACTGGAGAAGCTCCGTAGCCACCACAGAAGGGGCGGTGGCCGACTGGGGGGCTTCTCCCGCCCGCCCTGCTCAGGCTCCGCCGGGCCCATCTGGGACCCAGGCCTTGGAGAAGGATCTTAGCTGCTCCGAGCCTCTTTTTTTCTGCATCCGTTATGTGGGAATAACTGGTGAACCTAGTTCATAGGGCTGTTGTGGGGTCTAAATGGTTTATTACACATAAAGAATGTGAACCAGTCCTGGTGCTCTGTAACTACCCACTAAGTGTAAGCTGTTATAATACTTGTGCATGTCCTTTATGAAGCTCCCTTGACATCATCATCAGGACTACAGAAAATATTTAGGAACGATATCCTTGTAAAAAAGCTGTGTTAGACATAACTGTAATATCTCCATATACTTGGGAAAGCCTCTTTGCCTCGCTGACTGTATAAAACACAAGATTTCCCATGTATACTCCTAATTGCACCATATCTGCACAGACACAAGCTAAACTCAGGTTATTTAAAAATAATTGCTTCAATGCATCTAAAAACGTTGAAACCCAGCCTTCATAATCAAGAACGATAACTGAGTTGGGGGAGTATTTTGCTTTTTTTCAAATGAATAAATTTTACAAGATAATATTCTTATAGCACAGCATCTTGAATCAAAGAATATAGCTACATAAAACAAGAGCATAGTTTTCTGAATTTCTCCTAAAATAATTTTCTTTTATTTAATCTGTTTTTATGTGTCTTTTGATCTTGCCTTGTTTCATCAGTCTACTCTTCTGGAAACCACCGAAATATGGCCAATACCTTGAAACTGGTTAACCTGCTGAAAGGTCAAGCACCAACTGAGATGAATCCAGGAAAAAAAGGAATTGCCAAAATAAGTGCATTTTTATAAATGACCCATGGAGTAGGAGAGAAGCTATGAAATGTGAGAGCCAGAGAGAGTGGTGCAAGTTTACAGGAAACGGGGGATAGAGGGGCAAGTCAGTGAAGTTCCACAGGTGGGAAGGAGGCGGATGAAGCTGCAGGTGGGACATTCTGCAGGACAGCAGACCCGTCTCTTCCACAAGCCAGTGGCACGTGGAGAAAAGATTAAAGGGACTGGAGACATGAGCCAGGTGCAATGAATGGAACCTGTGCACCTCCCAATTTAAAAAAAAAAAAATTGTAAAACCACATTTTTTGAGACAGTTGAGAAAATTTGAAGATGGACTGGGCATTAGACAATAGCAAGTAATTACTGTTAGTTTTGTGAGCATGATAATGGCACTGATGTTGTGTAAGAGATGAGAGCTGAGGTGAGCAGGAGCGAAATAAGCTGATGCCTGGAGTTTGCTTTAAATACTTCAGCAAAGAAAGGAGAGGGGGGGGGGGAGGGGAGAACATCTGAGCTGCCCTAGTGACAAAATCCTGATAACAAATGAATTTGAGAGATAGTTATACGGGAATTATTTTACCTTTACTCCTCTGATACAAGTAATATACAAATAACAGAATAAAATAAAATGAGTTTTTAAAAATGACTTTTTAAAAGAAAATTACTTTTTAAAATGTTACCTTTCTGTTCTAATGGGCAAAAAGTATTACAACTGCATGTAATTTATGTAATTTTAGACTGTTAAAATTAAATTACTAGCAGTAAAGTTTAAGTTTTACATCTTGTACTTGCCACAAATAACTTACGACAGAATGAATAATAATATCACTGAAAGATACCCAAAGTATTTAAATCCTGCTATCTAGATTTTGTTTACAGATTTTCCTTAAAAACGGTTGCATGCTATAGTTCAAGAGAATAGTAAGGTGGGTATCATAAGAAGCCTTGTGCCAAGTTTGTTCCAAGTGCAAGTCGGATGGAGATCGAGGGGTGTGATAAGGAAGACGCGACACAGCAGGCTAAGGATGCAAATCTGGGGGGTCCCAGAGGATGGTTAGCAGAGTTATGAAAGTTGGAATATGAACTCATCATAGGGATAAGATGCTCAGCTCAGCCTGGACGGTGAGTTAAAGGGGCTGCTGGGACCCGTGGTGGGCAGGGCACACGGGCGTGTGGCTCAGCATGGTTCTGAGCCATGTGGGACGTGCCAGAAGTGAGGGGCCAAGGGCTGAGCAGGAAGAAGAAAGGGAGAAAGCCGGGGGGGGGGAAGGTCTGAAGACGGAATGTACAGGACAACCCACATCCAGGAAAGGGGGGAAGATGGGAATGAAGGCACCTTTGGGTGTTGGGAGGACCATGAGACCCGGACTCAGAGAAGGGAAGGAGGAACTGTTCCTGCCACGGTGGGCGTTATCTCCTCGATGCGGCCAGGATGCTCTCGGACAGGTCGTTACCTGAGGGGTGTCCACGGGCTCTTGCTTGTTGCTTTGCCTCTGCCTAGAGCTGTGAGAGCTCCTTGGGGCGATGTACAGCCCTCACCGCCTCACCCCCAGCAAGTACACAGATAGAAAATACAAAGAGAGTAGAAAAGTCAAGGTGTATAAAATCTACATAATTCTGGATTATTGATGCATGACGTGGGTTGCCTAGAACTGGCTGTGGTCAGATTTGAAGTGTTAAAATTTGTGGAGTGTCAAAGGACCAAGACCTCTAAATAAGGTAAAAGCAGGCAGATGTCAAGTGGCCAATAAAAAAAAAATTATCTTTCCTTAGAAAACAGCAACAGAGTGAAGAGAGCTGGAAGGATGAGGGACATGTCAACCTGGTAAAATGTTAAGAACAGTGAAAGATACCGAAGAATGAACCCTTTGCATCGGCAATTAAAACGACTGTTGATTGACAGAGTTTAGTAGTAAAGGAACACTGAAGAAGTCACTAGTGGAGCATATAACAAGAGTAGTTGGAAATTTCATATTAATAATGAATATTATTATTTAAGGAACAACAGAGACCCACTGAAGTCAGAGACCCAAGAGGTGGGTGGAGGACTCTGAAAAGGGAAGTAAAAGGGGACACTTGAGAGAGTCCAATTCTGGAGGAACAGTTCCTCAGAGAGAAGAAAGAAGAAATATAAATGATGGTGAGACACAAAAATATTTGAGGAAGCTCAAGTGGGAAGACACCTCTCTGCTGAAAGTGGGGAGAGTGAGCAGGTGAGGCCTCGGATGCAGAGGTTTAGGGCTGCAGAGGTGGAGGATGTAATGGAGAGATGACGAAAAGGATGCTCCAAAGCATTAAAAAGCAGTAGGTGCTCTTCTGAGAGTCTAAGAATTCACAGTGGATCCCACTGACATTCTCTTCTGACTTCCCAGTAGTGCCCAGCAATTTGGGATACTAATTAGGAAGGTGGATGGGTCTTACCCCAGAATGCAGGGAGATCAAGGAAATGAAGGATCCCATGGTGGTAGGAAAATGAACTTGTTAAAAAAGCACTGATCTATAGGAGGCTGGGAGATCAGGGAAGTCAGAATGGAGGCGACTGGCCAAGGAAATAGGAAGGGGATCCAAGGATTGAAGGGCATGAAGAAATAAAAAAATTAGTGCAAGACAGGGTGGGGCAGGGCAGGAGGCCATGGTGGGAGAGGGGGATTTTATGTCCTGTGCAGTCCCTTACTTTGGAAACCAATGGGTTCCTGAAAACATTCTCAGAAAGCAAACATACAAGGGAAAAAAATAGAGATGTTAGCAATAGTTCTCATCACTGGAAGACAGAAAGGATCACAGAATTCCTGATTATGGTTTCTGTAGGGCCTAACTCCTTCTTCAGGCTGGTAACCAGGAGGCAAGTGAGGGCTAGAGCCTCCCACCCTACCTCGGGGACCCCAAATGGTAGAAGGGCTGCTGGGGAGGTTCAGCCAGCCTCCAGGGCCATGCCAGGCCATGCAGTCAGCCGGAGCTGACACCCCGCCCCACCCAGGGGCCTCTGAGCCTCCTTCACAAGGGCCATCTGTTGGGGTGCAGGGGTTAGCTTGGGGTGGAACGCCAGCTCCCCTGCAAGGAGGGACTTTGAGGGCATGCTGATAGCCCCGCCCGTAGCTGTTATCACCCCCCAGCAGAAGATGGCCCAGAGGGGAATTTGGTGTCTCGAGGTGGGGGGAAGGGGCTATTAGTGGAGGTGCACCCAGTGGCAGGGTATGTCTGAGTGCTGGGGCTGTGGGGCAATCAACAAATGAGGGCTGGCCCCACCAGGAGGGGAGGAAGGCCGCAGGCATCTGGTCTACCCAGTGAACTGCGTGAAACGAGCTCGTTTGCTCGTCTCCACCAGCTCCTAGACCAGACGGCCACGCTCCTTTACCACAGGGGGCATAACCCCTCATTTAGCCCAGATAAACCCAGTGTGGCTGCTGCTGTTCTGTGGCTAGATCCACAATTTCATCCCCTCCCCGGAACTTCTGAAAAATCACCTGTTCCTTGAAAGTTCTGTGGATCCACACCCCCCCCCCCATCTCACTTCCCTTATTCAATTCGTTTGTGAAAGTCTGAAAGTTTACTTCCTGCCGATGGCTGCGGGCAGTTCCCTGTCCCGGGAGGGGGCAAGCTCACCTTCCGCCTGCCACACGCTGCTCCAGCCCCCCTCCCACAGCCAGGCAGGGCCAAAATCCTGGGGGGAGGGCACAGGTCACGGGTGGCCTGGATTCAGCTTTATTTTCAATGTTAACAAGATGCTGCTTTTACACTAATGCAATGAAAACAAAAGGGTAGCTTAAATTTCACAGTTTAGGTAGAGACTTTAATGCCCTTTTGAAGCCTTTTCATGTTTCTGGCTGATATAAATTCTGTTCCCTCTGAGAAGCAGACAAGGAAAGGCTGTCCCTCCGCATCTCCCCACCCCCCACGCCCACCTCCCAAACCTGCATCCTTCTGTTCTTCTCTGCTTCCTTCCCTCCTCCATCCTCCTTTGGTTCCCTTTGAAACTATGATTTGCTGGTTTTGTAGCTGACAGTAGCCCAACAGCAGGATGCAGTGGGGAAAATAGAGGGAGCTTTTTTAAAAAACAAAGCAACTTTTTGCTATATGGTCATTCTGCAAGACTCACGTCTACTGAGAAGTCCCAGGTAAGCTCCCATTTCGGTGATTCTTTTATGAATTCATTACTTCACTCACCAAATACCCCATTAGGTGCCTGCTCTGAACCAGGCACTCTCCGTCTCCACACAAGAAAACTGGTTTGTGGGTCTCAGCCTCAGGCTCACCTCCCCTGTTACAGGAACTGAGTTTAAGAAAAGAACCCCTGGAATTTGGTAACTTCCCCCCCCACCCCATTTTGCAAGACATAAATAATTTCACATATTTTTCGTAGTTTCTTCTAGGCATAGTTTCTTCTACCCAAGGAGTAGAAAAAAGGCTTATTGATCCAGACAAAATTGGGTTCATATCCTGGCTATCTACGTGAACTGGGAAACATATTTTTGAGCGTTCATCAGTTAACGGAGAGTAATAACAATCACAGTGATGTGGAATTTCAGCAAGGAAAGCATGCAGAGGTCCGGCCCTTTCACCACCTGACTGCTTGGCTTGGTCTGTGGGCCCCTGATGGAGAGCTTAGAAACCCATTAATCTGAAGGGCAGTGTATCAAAAACGGCGGGAAAGGTAAGCCCGTCCTGCTAGCATCAAGCCAATGCGTCCTAGAACACATTTCAGTAAAGCCTTTTATTGATTTTGCAGCAGGGTATTTCACACGGGGAGCTTGGTTTCAAGAGCATCGCTCTCGGTCTGTTGGCTGCACAGAACTAGGGAAATTCTTCAGCGAAAATTCAGAAGTAGGTATTTCCCAGGCACTGGGTTATTTTCTTGCTCAGAGGACACGTTCTAGCAGCATATTCACATATTAAGATTTGTGAGGCGGAAATAGGGAGAAAGTGGTCCTCGTGAAGTGGCAGAGCTGGGATCTGCGTGAAGGTGAGCAAGTGACCTTCTCCCAGCCTCTCTTCTTTAAACTCTAAGAGGGACACGTGCTTCCGCCCGAGTTTGTGGATGGATGCAAGACAGTCTGTGTTCAATACAAAGTGTCTGTACTTGAGACACCTGGTGCACAACTGACAAGGCTGAGGCCCCGCCTCCCGGGCCCACCTGGTGCTCCCACCTGTGGCTGTGTCCCGGGCCTGGGGGAGGGCGCAGCGGGCCAAGGCTAAGGCGGCTGGAGCCCCAGGCCCTTCCAGGCCCGGGCCCTGGGCAGAGCAGCCCTGGCAGAGGGGCGCAGGGGGCCTGTGACCCCGCACTCCAGCTAGAGGCTCAGCAGAGGACCTGGGGGGCCCCGGCGCCCCAACTAACTGCAGGACGTGCTGGGCGTGGTGTTGGGGGGGGGGGTGTGGATGCAGCGCGGCGGGTGGGGGAGGGGGTACAGCGGCAGGGTCCCCCGGCGCCCCTCCCTGTCCATGCTGCCCTGCTCTGGACTTTGGGGGCGGGCTTGGTCCCACCTGAGGCGGGGGAGGTGAGGCGGGGTTTGGGGGCGCTCAGAGGTTGGGGGACAGGGGCGGTGACTGCCCTGTGGGGCTCAGGAAGCCAAGAGCCGGGGTGCTTGGGGGGGGGCGCCGCAGGGGCCGAGGCGGCCATCGCCCCGTCGTCCTGAGTCCGGCTTCAGTGCCCAGCAATTTCGGGCAATGGCCCCGTGTCCCCCGTTGCCCTCTCCCGGTCAGGCCAAGGACTTCTCCAAAATTGTGTCCCCCGAGGCGGGAGGAAGTGGGAGGGGACTGGAGGGGGCAGACAGGTCCTAAAGCGCCCCGAAGGTAGAGGGTCCCACACTCCGGGATGCCTGAGGACCCACAAAGAATGGGGGGGATGGGGGGTCAGGGGCATCCTGCAGGCACCCGGCTCTCGGTTCTCGCCAGGAAGGGCGACTGAGATGCAGCTGGGGGACCTCGCCCGGGCACCACCGCGGTGCCAGGTCTGCCCCGGGAGAGTGGAGGGTCCCAGCCTGCAGGGGCCCTCGTGCCACTGAGAAGTAACCAGGCAACCACCCCACACCTGTCCTCTGTCGTGGTCTTGAGCGTCTCGTGGGCCACAAGACACATCCGGTGTGTTCAGAGCAGACCTGGTAGGGTCTGTGTGGTCGGGTGGGGGCTGCCCCACATGCAGAGCTTCTGGAAGACACCTGGTGCCCCTCCCCTCCAGCCATCTGGAATCAGAATTGTGGGGTGATTTAGCTCCAGATGGGCATGTTGGAAAAGCTCCCCAGGTGTGGCTGTGTACCCTGGGCGGGGGCAGTCAGGAGACAGCAGCCTGGCGAGGCAGCCCTGAGGCCCTTTCCCCGCCTGTAAGAGGCCGGCTGCTGAGAAGGAGGTGAGAGGTAGGGTGGCCCAGGATGTGTGCAAGTGTTTGGAAAGGGCAGAAGTGGGCACAGTGGTGTCTGGATTGAGGGGGGGCGTGCCCTGGAAGGACAGACAGCCTGGGCAGACAAGCAGAGGCAGCTCCTTTCTGGGGCTCGTACTGGTAGCAGGGTTGGTGTAAACTAGAACTCAGGAAATCAGTATCCAGATGAAAAGGAAACAAGCTCCAACCTGCCCTGTCTGGGGAAGATGGTTTGAAAATGCACCAAGAACCAAAGGTTTTAGATTATTTTCGTTTGGTAAATCTGGAGCCAGTCGCTGCCCAGGTGTCCTGCTCTAAGATAACACCGTCTGAAGGCTGTGTGGTTTACTGCTAAATGTGAATTTTTGTTCCACCATCAAACAACTATGCATTTATTCATCTCAAAATGAACAAAATGCTGTTTTCTGCCCTGATCCTCTCTGGCTAGCTGGGGAGACTGATGTAAAAACATGCCACACTGTAACCTGTTACAACGTCAATACCTGTATAGCATGGACAAAGCAGAGCAAGAAGTCCGCCCTGTTTAAAAGCACTGAAAATTTAGCATCCTGCACCAGTAAAGTCTATGCCCCCCCGCCCCTTTTTAACTTACTCTGTCAAAATTTTAGTGTAACCACCCACTGGTAGTCTAAAATGGAAATGATTTGATTCCAGGATAACTCTTTTTTAACTTACTAGGTGTTCTGTCATTTATTTTAAAAGTCTCAGCTGTGTCTAAAGTTAAAAAGAAAAGTAAAAAAAACAAAGAAAAATTTTAAATGTGTCCTGCATTCTTACTAAATTTTTGGTTCCATTTAAAAATAATATTCAGATAAGGTCTTTTAGTTATATGCCCTTTTAAAAGCCATGCTTTTGTATTTTGTTCTCATGTTAATTGTGAAAGCTTAAGAGGCCTGAGAGGTGAGGGGCACAAAAGGAAAAGGGTGAGAGGAGCTAAAGGGGAAAGGCGAGGAGAAGGGAGGTCGGGAGGTCAAAGGCGGTGGATAAGCTTGTGGATGGACTGGGAAGGGAGCGAGAAAAGGAACAGGTGAATCAAGCTTGGCTGCCAGCAGCTTTCTGGGGGACCCCTCGTCTTACCCATTGGGATTAAGCATTTGTGCAGGTGCTTAGTTTTCAGTTATTTCGGTCTCCACGGTGGAGAGAGGCAGCCACACCTGCGGCTAAAACCGAGCTGGAGTAACTTCGTTGCTGGAGACTGGGCAGACAGGGCGCTTCTTTCCTGGGGCTGTTGCTACCGTCTGCGCGAGGGGCTGCAGGTAAGGCACCTGGGCGGGTGGGAGGGTTCCACAGGCCCCGCTCTCCCCTCACCTGGCACCAGGCGGGGCGGCCAGGAAGGCCCAGGGCTTTGGGGAGGCTGGCGGCTAAAGCCACAGGGCCGCGGGGACGGTGCTAAACCCAGCTCTGTGCGTCCCTCCTGCCCTCGCTGGGACCGATGCTGCTTCTGGATCCTAGAAACTTCCTGGGGCCTGATGGGGCAAAGGCTGTGGCCACGGCGCCCCGGACTCTCCACTGCCAAGTGCTTGTTCCCGTGAGGGTTATTTTTCTTTCTGGGGCTTATGGGTGGGGGTCAAGTCCTTTGGGGGGAGCGGTGCAGTGGAAAAGCCTAAGGAAGTTGGATACGGGAGGGCTTTAACAGGGGAGCCCATTTCCCCACACTCCAGGAGTGTGTTCCCACTTACTAGAAACCCCACCAGCTCCACGACTTGCACCTCGGCTGCTCTGCTCCGGGCCGTGGGAACCGCCTTTCTGGATGCGCAGATTTTGCTCAAGACCCCCGGGTCCCTGCGGCGGCTGAGGAGGGGATCGTGGGGCTGTGCAGAGGGCTCGCGGATGCGGGTCAGGTTCTAATGAGAACGTGAATTGGCCGTTTGGAATGGAAAGTATGGCCGAGAATCTCCCCGCTGTGGAACGAGGCTGCAGGGGGAGCGTTGCTGAGGGCAGCCCCTGAGGGGGTTTGTCTTCCTTGTGAAGGGGCATCAGAGGTCACCTTCCTAATTTCCCAGGCAGACAGCCCGGTGCCACGTTGTTCAGCTCGGCACTCTTAACCTTCTCCATCAAGCAATCAAAAACTGCTTCGCAGGCCAGCCTTGTGCCAGGGCGGGGCTGGGCACAGGTGACTCGTGAAGGGGAAAGACACGTTGAGCTCCAGGAGTGAAAAAGAAACAAGCCCGGTGGTCTGGATGGAAGCACTGAGTGTGGTCACTGGGTTCCGGAAAGGAGGGGTCAGGGGCTCCCACCAGGTCCCAGCTTTGTGGCGGGGCAGAGGGACCCTCCAGCCCCTCAGTCACCTGGGGCTGGGTGACGGGGGAGGCGTCAGGGACAGAGAACACAGAGTGAAGGGGGGACCCAAGTGCCACCGGACACCTTGCCCCGAACCCCCGCAGGACCACAGCAGGTTTTCTTATGGGCCTTCTTGGGCAGGGGGAGGTTGGGGCCAGGCAAAGCCCACTCCCAGCGCAGGGCTCTCACACTCAGGAGGGGCTGTGAGACGTCGTGACTGCCACAATGAGCGGTAGCTATCTGCCAAGCGTGTTCACTGAGTGCATCCGCTAAGTATACTGAAAATATCTGGGACAGATAGCATTTTTGGTGTGAACAGTGTTTACCAAAGTCTAAATGCTCCTTTCCTACCATTGGGAAAGGGAGTTAGAGAACAGGAGCTACGGGGTCTCGGGAAGGGAAGGGGGGCCTCTGGGGAGGACTGAGCTGGGCCTGGTAAAGATGCAAGGGTCCTGGAGTTGGTGTGGGCCCCCAGCAGGGCCTGTGGCTCTGATTCACACCAAGTAGACTCACGAGAAACACTTCAACACATCCATCTCCAGGTTATTAATTTACAGCAGAAAGGTGAACACCCGCGGCAGCCCCATGTGTGTTTGATAGGAGGGCTGGGCATTTTCTTCATGGCAGAGAACACAAAGGGCAGCTGGAGGGCTCCTGTTGTACTCCGTGGGGGCTGGGGAGCCGCGGGGCATGCACGGGTGTCCCAGCCCCCCACCCCACCCCGCAGGGTTAGAGACGCGCAGACAGAGGAGCCAATGCTCCCGAGGCCGTGCCTGGACCCGGGCCCACCAGCCTGCGGCTTACATCTGTATCATGACCGACTCTTTGGATTGTGATTGTCTCTCCCAACCGAAGGTCATCTCTCTCGCAGAGATTCTAGCCCATGCGACTCCACCTTGTGTACTCTTCTGGAGAATTTAGCTTCAGTACAGTGTGTGAACTTGGCGTCACTCTTTTTGGACATCGTTGGCCATAACCAGCTACTGGCGCCGTCTCAGCCTGGATGCAGATGGGGCTGAAGGTGGGACCGGATGGTTGTGAGAATAGGCTCATTGGGCAGGGAGTTCCCTGAATCCACAGACCTGAGGCCTTTGAGCTGAAGGAAGAGAGAAGTAGCAGATAGAAGAGAGACGGAGAGAGGTGTTTGGCCTGCCTCACCCCCACCCTTTCCCCAGCCTGATTCCCTAGACTGGCTTTTGGGGAAAGAAGTCAGAGGCACGAGCTGACCAAGGTCACTTTCATGGCATTTTGTGAGGAGGGTGGAAGGGAGGGTAGCTCCACACCTTGAGGGACTGGGATCTTCCGGGTGTATCAGGAGATGGCACCCAAGGCAGGAAGGGTACAGTTCTCTGGGGGGCCGCAGGCAGCTCCCTGAGTGGGACTGCTGGGTGGGAGTCCCTCCTGCTTCTGATGGGACAGCCTTGGGTGGGGTGGGGGGTGCACAGGGAGCACGTCTTTGATCTGAAGAAAAATGACTTTTAGTGTACATGTCATCCGGCGCAGTGCAAGATACTGAAGAATGACTTGCTAATGTTCGGGAGAAGGAAGAGCGGGAGGCTTTTAGCAAACGAGATGCAGAACCCTCCGCACTGCCGTCAGTTTGCAGTTCATTCACTCAAACGCCTTGTGCAGGTCTCTCTCCAGGTAACAAGGGGGAATGTGCCAAAGTGCATGAAGCAGTGGTTCCCAGACTGGGTCTCTGGAGCTCGAGGGTTCCTCAGAGGTGCCCAAAGGTGAGTGGTGAGTGTGGGGCGGGGGGAGGGAGAAGGAAGTCACTGCTTCGACTCGTACTACTGACCTTTTCTCCCTCTTACACATTGAGCTTCTGATCTGCTATCATTACCAAAAGGGCGCATCTGCTTTCAAAAGTGAGCACGCCGCTATTAGGTGAGCAATGAAGGTTAAATTTCAGCCCAAATTATAAGGCTGCCGTGTGTTGGGAGCACCATTCCACCTTGGAGTGCCCACAGCACCCAGATCGGGACACTGGCCGTGCAGTGGGGGCTCAGATTCAACCCCAGGCTTCACTGTTAGTATTGCAAAGGCACCTCCCACGCTCCTGAATGCGCCTGTTGTCGGGATTTTTCCCTCCGATATCTGGGGCTCCAGAGGTGAGCAGGAGCATTTCCCTGCGTGACGGCGAAGGGCAGGGTCAGGGCCCAGGGGCTGTGGTCCAGGCTGGATAATGGGGTGCAAGTTCCAGGGTAGCTGGGCTGGAGGATAGAGGCTTCTGGGGTGCTAAGGAGTTAGATTTGGCAAAGAAGGTGATTGAAAATAGATCAAATTTACGTTTAAACCCATGAAACCTCCTCTGTGTGCTGAAGTTCCTGGCACCGAAGGGTGGCAAGGTGGCTCCGTGGCCCGGGCTCCGCAGCGGAGGGGGCTGTGGCGCTGGGGCTGCCCCACTCTCGGCCTTGTGACCTGAGTCTGTTCCTCATATGTAAAATGAAAGTGTTAACGAGCTCTCCTGAGCCTTCTCTGCTGCAGAACAGCCCTGTCTCTGAGTAAGTGCGCTTCTTGTGAGTATCTGTGGATATGTGGTTCTCAGGGCTCGTTGGATGTTTCTTGTATGATGTATGTGGTTCCACCATATGTAAAGGATGGTTTTCAATTGGAAGGTCTATTCTTTGAGCTTCAACAAAAGTTAGATGGGATCTTTTATTATAGCAATTCATGTTGGAAAAGTTCTGGATTATTTCAGCTTTATTTTTACATGTCCAAAGATGAGCTATGTTAGGTTCAAAATAAAATGGCATCACATATTGCATTATCATTCATCTATTATTTAAACGTTGTGTTTCATTTACAAACTTAAATTTTGCTAGAAATATTTTTGTAAAAAAATAGCTCCTATGAATACACACATGCACACACATACACACTCATGTTTTCCTTGTATAAGTGTAAAGTCTGGAAGGACATCCACCAAACTTAATCACACCTACCTTGGGAAAGTCCAGTTTTTACTTTATGTACTTTTGTATTGTTTGTTACAATGAATATATCATTTTATAATTTCATGCTTGTGATTTGTTATGGAATGGACAAATAGATCAAATTTACGTTTAAACCCCATGAAACCTCCTCTGTGTGCTAAAATTCCTGGCACTGAAGGAATTTTAGCACACAGGACTATAAAGTATCTTAATATATTGAATTTGTAGATAGAATCACCGTATGACCTATGTAATTTAAGGCATGCAGTTAAATAGCATCATTTTGTTAGAGAAGTGAATACTGCTTCCCTGAAGGATTTTGAAGTTGAGGGTGTTTTCTTTGGTATGTATTTGGACAGGAGTCACAGACAGTTCATGTTTGTGAAGACTTCTCTTCAACCGCTTAAAGATGCTTGGGTCCAGAGGTGACAAATGGGTTTCATCATATTGACCAGTTGATTTGGTTGTCACTGCCTCGAGGAATGTGTTGAGAAGGATACTGAGGTCCTATCTATGTTCCATGGGCAAGAATGCCATGACTAGTAACTGGCCTGACCAAGGCACGAGAGAGTAGAAGAAGGGTTGGTCATTCTCCAGGTACTTGCCATCCCTGAAGCCTAGAATTTTAGGTAATAAGTTTCTTAATGAAGGAAGAAGATCTCTTTTTATCCAAATCTCATCAGGACTTACTGTCTGTACCATTTATTATACTTCATCAGGTACCAACTGTGCTCCATTGAGTGTCTCTTAGAAGCTAGCTTGATATTATTCCTAGAAGAATGACTCAGCAAATAACCATGCATGGAATAAGTGATTACTTCATTGGTTTTGGTGATGTGAAGTATAGGTAAGACAGAAAATCCAATAGGAGTGAGCATCAGTTAAAATAATTTCATCCCTGTTTATCAAAATATCTACCAGTGTTGGTGCTAGGCTGAAAAATTGAGTCTGTGACTTGTCATTTCTTCTTTGACCCCTTCAGTTATCTCAGTTCGTGGTACTAAGAAAGAGTTAAATGGCTTGAATGCGTGGACAAGGAGAAGCTCTTCTTTTTTTATTTTACATTTTTGGTCTAGGAGGGCACCAGTAAGGCATGTATCCTGGGTGCCGAGTGAAAGCTATACTTGCTGTTTCTTTTCCTAAGGACCCGCAGTTGAACAAAGGAAAATGTAGAAGGAAGCTCCCCTTGGCCACGCTTTTTCTTGTCTCGGAGCTGTGGAAAGAGAAAAGTGCTTAGTCGGCCCTAGGGTCACGTGACGCTGCCAGGACGTGGGGTCTCCAATTATTTCAGTCAGAATTTAAAAGCAAAATCATGCCTTGGTGTGACACCTGCTCACCCCCAGATGAACAAGATACTCGTTCTTTAAACAGTCTTTGTTGATCACCTACTATGCGCCAGGCTCTGTCCTGGGCTCTGGGAATGGATTGATGCACCAGGGCTGGTCCCCATCCCACGATGCTCGTTGGAGACGAGACGACGCTGTCTCTGCAGAGTGTCCTGCCTGCAGTGGGAGAACGGGGACTCGAACTCAGCACCCAGTTCCACACTCGGTGCCCTGCCCTCCGCACCACTCTGCCTCGGCCGGTTCGGAAGGACCTGGTTGGGCACCGGGGTTCTGCTCTGTCCGCCCTTTCCTGCCCTCCCCCGGCAGGCGTGCACACATTCCGCGCCACGTGGAATGGTGTGGGTGCGTGTGGAGAAGCGGACTGTCCGTGGGAACCACTTATGCCTTTTTCAGGTTCTTGGGCAAATCATATCATTTTCTGAATAGCAGCCCAGGATCTTGTCATTAACACTAATGTGTGAATAAAATATGCCAAGTTTGAATAATAATCAAGGTGTTTGAGTTTTGACCCATTACTGGGTCATGGCATTAATTTGGTAGGATGAGTATTAAATATAAATGTAATATATATATATAATATATGTAATATATTAAATCTTAGAGTGCATCACACTTAGTGAGCTCAATATTGTTAGGTAAATGTTTTATTTCATGAATATGTATATACCTGAGGTTGCAACATGAGATTGTTTTCTTACAGTTGGTTGTGGTTAAAAAATTTTTCGAAACATTTTTTTAAAGAACATCAGGTAAGATATTGTTTGTGGAAAAAAATAGGATACAACTATCCCTAGCTGTCATCGGGGTGTATGTGCCCTTGCACATGTGTGTATTGTTTGCTCTTATAAAGGGTTCATAGCAGCAAAGTAGAATTTGTGTGCTGACAGGATTCATAGAAGCTATTTGGCACCCAAGTATATGCAGAACTTCTTTTTATTGAACACACATTTGCATAAGCACACACGCATGCACAAACGTGTGCACACATAATGTGCACACATGTGTACATACATGCACATGAGTGTTGCAGTTACTGGTTTCCTTGTGTTTCAGATGCTTGCATATTGTGGTTTCCTGTAGTGAGTGGTTTCGTTATTTTTTGAAATGTATTTATTTTGTAATTTAATTGCATGATATATCGAGAAATTTGGGGACATAAAGTACCTAGCTGAGGCAATTTCCTGTACATTATCTGAATATGGTAAAGTTACAGCTGTTTAGACTTTAACATGGGTTGTTAAATATTATGTACTAACATTTTAAAACAAATTTAAGCTTCTTTCATTTAATTTCTAGATGTTTGTTAGTAGATTTTGCCTGAAGGTATTTGTAACAAAAAAGTAAAAAATTCAGTTCCCTGAATTGGGGATTTGATAGCAACTGTAGGAAAATGTCATTAATTTAGAATTTATGATGATTTGGACAGAAATTGGACTGATAACGTGGAAAGATGAGAGCTGGTTACTCCAAAAAATAAGCCATGAAAAGAGATTTTAAAAGTTTTCACCCATGAAAAGAGATTTTAAAAAGAGATTTTAAAAGTACTATGCTAGTACACACTTTTGGAAGCACTTAAGAAAAAAGTCTACTTTTCTATGTTGTGACTTAGTTCAGACATCAGTGTAGAATCTCAGTTACTGAGATGGCTGGCAGAAAAACGTATTTAAATATTGTATATTTAGTCCTTGCAAGGAATGAGTGAGATCTGTTTCTTCCCTAGAGTATTTGTAATCTAATCACAGGGACAGAAGTGCAGAGTTGGCATCTCGCTCTCGGGCAGGGTTCCTGGGGAGGGTCTGTCGGAAAAGCTGGGCGGCCCCGGAGGCTGGTGGGAGCTGTCATGGTGGCATCATGTGGTGGCATAACTCATCCCCTGGTGTTCAACCCACCAAGGTCCGGACGAAGGACCGTTCCTGCTGGAGGTTGGCCCTGGCATTCCCTCGTGGGTACCAGTCCTGGAACGGGTGTGACACGGAAAATTGGAATCTCCTGCTCCCAAAGCTCGTCTCGGTTCCGTTCCACCCTCACCAGGTACATCAAGTGTTTCAGTCCCACTCGCTCGTGGCCAACTCCTCACCTCCTGCCGCATTTGCAAAACTTGGGGCCATAAGTCCTGAACGGCTTCCTTCCCGCTTGTCCCCCTCACCCCACCATCTACCCACATCGCACCTCGTCTCACCTCTTCTCGAAGTATCTTCCTCAGTGAAGCTCGCAGTCTCCTCTTTCCTCCAGGAATTTCCTCCCGGCGGTGCCCGGGCAGCACAGAGCATCAAAGCCTGTCTGGAGCCGAGGCTGCCAGGCTGGAACACGGTTCCCTCCACTCTCGTGCTGTGTGACGGCGATGTGCCGTTTACCCTCTCTGTGCCTCAGTGCTCCGTTAGTGAAATGGGGCTGATAGTGCCACTGGCCTTGTGGTCTGCGGAGGAGGCCCGGCTTACGGAAGGTCCTGGCTCAGGACGACGACTGGCAGGAGCTCTGGATGCACATTAGTGTCCACTGTTTTCACGACTGCTGCCAGCAACTCACGAACTCCACGTCTCCGCTGCTCCTCACCCGTGGGCCTGTACGTTTGCGGAATCATTTCCCATCCTGGAGATAACAAAGCCGAAGATTATTCAGGAGAAGCTCGCTCTGCTTCTTCCCCCCTACCAGCTTTTTTTTTTTTCCATTTTAGAAATTATACTTGTAAGGTATTGAATAGACAAAAAAATCAAATACTTAACATTCTGAGTTCTCTGAAAACCCATGCATAGACACCCACCCTACCTTGCAGCCCCCCAGGGCCCCTTCCACCCTTGCCCTGCCTTCCCTTTACAGCTGCCACGAGGTTGCGTTTTCTATTTGTCTTGCCCTTACTTTCATCTTAGTTTTACCAGATACTTGTGTATATTTGGTTTTGCATGCTTCTGAACTTTATAAGTAGAATTATATAATATAAATTACCTGGACACTTGCCCTTTTGAACCTAACTATAATTTATCCATTTATATTGGCATGAAGAATTTCATCATATAAGATGCCACAATTTACTCATCTTCCTGTTGAAAGACATTTGGGCCATTTGCCTTTTTAAACAGGTTGCTATGGGCATTCTTGTATAAACTGGTGTATATACACATGAGTTTTTCTAGGATTATTTCTAGGGTTTATTACTTGGAGTGGAATTTCTGGGAATTTGCTATAATGCCCTCTTAGATTCATTGAATATTCCAAAGTGTTGGCCCCAAGTGGTCACGTTAATTGATACTCCCATCAGACGTGTAAATGTTCTTGTCGGACTTTTACATTTGGGAGTGTGTGATAGTAGCTGATGATTTAAAATTGCATTATCTGATTAGTAATGAAGCCAACCATCTCTTCCTTTGTTTCTTGACCACTTGGATTTACTTTAAGTGAAGTACCTGTTCATGGTTTTTTGCCCATTTTGAGTTTTTCTTTTTATTTATGTAATTCTGGACAATAAGCCTGTCTCCAGCTTTGTGGCTTGTCTTTTCACTTTCTTTATGTCCTTCCCCCATCCTGCTTTTGAAAAAAATTTGTATCACTGGTTTCCAGCTATTTGATTATGATGTGCCTTGGTGTGGTTTTCTTTTCTTTTTAAAACTTTACTGAGGTAACATTCACATGCCATAGAATTTGCCCATTTAAAGGGTACAATTCAGTGGCTTTTCATAAATTCATAGTCTTGTGCATCTTTCATTATAACCAGTTTTAGAAAATTTTCATCACCCAAAAAATAAAACCTGCATACCTTCGTTGCCACCTCCCAATTTTCCCGTTCCACCCATCCTCTGCCCAGCCCCTGAACCCACTGATCTACTTTGTGTTTCTATATATTTATCTATTCTTAATATTTCATACAAACGGAATCATACAATACGTGGTCATTTGCTTCAGACTTCTTTCACTTAGCATCGTGATTTCAAAGTTCATCCATCTTGTAGCATGTATCAGTATTTCATTTCTGTTTATTGCCAGGTAATACTAACTTGTGTGGATATATCACATTTTGTTTATCCTTTCATCAGTTGAAGGACACTTGGATCATTTTTCCTTTTGAGCTATTATGAAAATTACTGCTGTAAGTTTTTGTGTGGACATATGTTTTCATTTCTCTTGGGTACATACCTAGGACTGGAATTGTTGACTCACATGGTAACTCTATGTCTAACTTTCTGAGAGCCTGCCTGACCATTTTCCGAAGAGGCCACACTGTTTTATGTTCCCACCAGCAGTGTGTCAGGGGTCCAATTTCTCCACGGTCTTATCTGCCTTTTCGATTCTTACCCATCCTAGTGAATGTGAGGTGTTTTCTCATGGTTTTGACATCCATTTCCCTGTGTCAAATGAGGATAAGCATCTTTTCATGTGATGTTATCAGCCATTTTTATATATTCTTTGAAGAAATGCCTATTCATATCTTTTGTCTATCTTTAAATTGGGTTCTTTGTCTTTTTATTATTGAGTTGTTAGAGTTCTTAATATAGTCATATGATTTGCAAAAATTTTCTCCCATTTTGTGAGATGTCTTTTAACTTTCATGATCATATCTTTTGAAGAACAAGTTTTTAATTTTGATGAAGTCTATTTTTTCTTTTGTTGCTTGTGTTTTGGTGTCACATCTAAGAAACCATTGTCTGATCCAAGTACACAAAAATTTATGCCTGTGTTTTTTTCTAGGAGCTTTATATCTTTAGCTCGTATGTTTATATCTTTGGTCCATTTTGAGTTAATATTTGTTCATGGTGTGAGGTAGGGGTCCAACTTCATTCTTTCCATGTCGATTTCCAATTCTCTCAGCACCATATGTTGAAAAGACCACTCTTCCCTCCATTGAATTGTGTTGGCAGCATTGTCAGAGTCAGTTACTAGCAAATTTGAGGGTTTATTTTGGACTCTCAGTTCTATCCCATTGATCTCTCCTTCTGTCAGGCCCATGCTGTCTTAGTTATAGTAGTTTCATAGTAAGGTTTGAAATCGGGATGTGTGAGTCCTGTAGCTTTGTTCTTCTTTTGCAAGATTGTTTTGGTTATTTTGGGTCCCTTGAGCTTCCATACAAAGTTTAGGATCAGCCTGTAAATTTCTGCAAAGAATTCGGCTGGGGTTTTATAAGGAATTGTGTAGCATCTTTTGAACAATTTGGGTTGTATGACCATTTAGCAGGTGTAGTTTTCTTTATCTGGGGTTTGTTGAGTTTCACAAATCTGTGGGTTCTTAGTTTTCATCAGATTTGTAACATTTTCAGACATTATTTTGTCAAAAACTATTTCTGTCATCCTATCCTTTTTCTGGGACTCCCATTTACCTGTGTTCTAGACTGTTTGATGTTGTTCTCACAGGCTCCGAGGCTCTGCTCACTTTTTTCCCTCTTTGCTTCGGTGTGTTTTGAATTTCAGGTATTGTGTCTTTCATCTGTAGCAATTCCATGTGTGGACCTCTGCATTCTTAAGTGTAAAAAGCATATTTGTAAGAGCTGTTTTAATGTCCAAAGTTTATTATCTCAGATCCAGAAATGACATTTCCTTCTGATAGATTTTTTACCCTTATTATAAGTCATGTCTTTCTGCTGCTTTGCATTCCTAGTTATTTGTTTTTATGTGAAAGCAGTCAATGTGATTTTACATTGTTTCATGATTTTGTTGTATTCCTTTAAATATGTTGGAGTTTATTCTGGCATCCAGTTAAAATACTTGGGATTAGTTTTAAGCTTGGAAATCTCCTCAGTTAAATATCCAAGTTCATCACTGTGCTGGTTTGGATGTATTATGTCCCCAAAACAGCATTATCTTTGATGCAGTCTTGTGTGGGCAGGAAACATATTGGTGTTGATTGGGTTGGAGACTTTTGATTGATTGTTGCCTTGGAGATGTGATCACCCAACTATGGGTGAGATCTTTCATTGGATAATTTCCATGGAGGTGTGGCCCCGCCCATTCACCATGGTCCTTGATGAGTTTACTGGAGCACTGTATAAGCTCAGGCAGAAGGAGCCAGCTTGCTACAGCCAAGAGGGACACTTTGAAGAATGCACAGGAGCTGAGAGAGGAGCTGCAGTTTACAGAGACATTTTGGAGATGGCCTTTGAAAGCAGACTCTTGCTCTGGAGAAGTTAAGAGGGGACAAACACCCCAAGAGCAACTGAGAGTGACATTTTTGAGGAACTGCAGTCTAGAGAGGAACGTCCTGGGAGAAAGCCGGTTTGAAACTGGAACTCTGGAGCAGACGCCAGCCACGTGCCTTCCCAGCTAACAGAGGTTTTCTGGACACCATTGGCCATCCTCCAGTGAAGGTACCCGATGGCTGATGTGTTACCTTGGACGCTTTATGGCCTTAAGACTGTAACTGTGTAACCAGATAAACTCCCTTTTATAAAAGCCAGTCCATCTCTGGTGTTTTGCATTCCAGAAGCATTAGCAAACCAGAACAATCACTTACAAATTCTCCTTTCCACACCACCACAGGACACAATTCTGCTAAGCTTCCTACCGCCATGTAACAAGGCTCCCCTTTCCTCTGTTTCCGGCAATGTGCCCTCAGTTCCTTCCGAGCCTCCCTGGTGGCACCTCGAATGTCAGCATTTCCACAGACAGCCTCTGTAAGGCAAGAGAGGCTTTTCCTATCCTGCTCCTTGAGACTCTTGCAGCCTCCACTCCGTGTCCAGTTCCAAGGCTTTTCCACATTTTTAGGTATGTGTTACAGCAGCACACTGCTTCCAGGGGCCAACGTCTGTATTAGCTTTCTATCGCCGTCGCTGCCGTAACAAATCACCACAAACCGAGTGGCTGAGAGTAGCACCTTTTGATCTCACAGTTCTGTAGGTGACAAGTCTGAGTTGGCCCTTTAGTGTCATCTCTCACCATCCCTTGCATATTCTAGAGCTTGTGATAGCGAACATAAGGCCTGTGCACGTCTTATGTTCTGCCCACTATCTCTGTTGGCTGCTGTCCTCATCTTCTATGACCACCTGTAGACAAATCTCGTCTAGAACTTCAACCCTGTTGCTGACATGAGCTAAGTGGCCCAAATCTGTGTGTCCATAGTAAATAGCGCATGGTCCTTCATCTCCACCTACCATTTTGTATTAGAATTTCCTATTTCGTGCTGGTTGCTGGGATGGACTGTCTCACCCGTGTACTCCCAGAGCGCAGGGATTGCCTGGGATGTGGTAGCAACTCACCACGAATGGAGATGTGCAAATCAAGATGATACCATTTTTTCTAATCAAAATTTCAAATATAAATAATATTTGTTGCCTTTAATACCTATGAAAGATATTCACATACCACTATCAGAAATATAATTTGGCAAATGCTTTGGGAAAGCAATTCTACAAAATGACTTTTAAACCCTTTGGGTGAGTCTACTTCTAGGTATCTATCTTAAAGAAATAATTCAAATTTTATTTTTAATATAAAATTTTATTTTTCAAATAGTAATACATTAAAATGTTTTTAAATTCAAAAGGCACTAAGGGTGGACAGTGGCTTGTTACCAGACATCTACTTCTCTTCTGTTTCTTTTCAGAAAATTATTGTGGAGTATTCATCCAAATCTGTGTGTGTGTATATGTGTGTGTATTATCCCCCCCACACTCCAGTTTTATAAATGGTAGTGTGTCATCTATATTGATCTGTATTTTGCCTTTTTTTTACTTACTAATAACTTGGAGACTGTGACATGTCAGTACCTAAAGGGCTTCATCCTTTTTAAACAGCTGCATAGTATTCCATCACATGGAGTACAAAGATGCATTGTCTTCTATAATTGGTCCATTGCTGTTATAAATATTGCCTTATTGTCTATCCCTGTTTGCAGGTCATGCTGCATATGCTAGTTTTTCCGAAGGGTATATCCTTAGAAGTGGAACTGTGAGATCAAAGAGCACACACATCTATACTTTTGACAGATGTTGCCCGATTGCCTTCTATAAGGCTGTAGCAATTTACACTCCCACCAGCATCCACTGAGAACACCTTTCTCTGAATGCTTGACAGCACATTTTCTCCAAAAATTCTGGATCTTTGCCAATCTGATAAGTGAAAAATTTCAGCATAGTTTTAATTTCATTTCTCTTATCATGAGAAGCATCTTTTAATAGATTGACGACCCATCTTTATATCCTTCACTAAATGAATTGTGTCTGTTCGTATTCTTTGCTCAGTTGTCTACTAAGTTGTCATCTGTAGAAGCTCTCTCTGTATTAAGGAGATTAGTCTGTTGTCATGAGTCACAGGTATGGTGTTTTACCCTCAGCTTGTTATTTCTTTATGGTGCTTATGGTTTTGACATGCAGAAAATTGGATTTTGTTATATAGCTGGATTTATCGATCTTTCCTTTCATGGCTTTTGGAGTTTCTAATCCCAAACTTAGGAAGTATTTCCTTCCTGCAGGAAGTAATTTTAAATATACAAATTAGGCTTATAGGTAAAGATATTCATTATATCCTTTGTATTTTAAAAACTGAAGACAATATAGAAGTTCAATAATTAGAGATTGATTACTTGTGCTGTAGCTACACAATGTATCATCACTATGCAATCTCTACAAATAATATTTATAGCAAATTCCTAATAACATTTAGTACTGAATGGTTTACAAATATGAGTCATGAAAAGATGTTTGTGCTCACGATGAGACCAAAATCAAAACTGTATCTATTCAGGATCATCTTAATTATATAAAAGATGGAGATAAAATAATGGAAGTCATATTAATAATTTTAATTGGCTGGTGAGATGATTTTACTATGATTTTTTAAAAAGTTTTTCTGTTCTTCATAATCTTCTAAAATGAGCTTGTGTTTTTATAAGGGAAAAAATGAAGCAAGGAGGATGGTGGCATAGCTGCAGTGTGCATTATATGACATGTGTTTGTACAGGATCCACTTGGCATTCTCCACACTGTCAGCAGCGAGGTAAAGAAAACCAGTGGTGGTTTGTCCAGAAAAGAGCTTGTTTATCCTGATTTTCTTCTTTTCTTCTTCTTATAGCAGATATCAGCCTCTCGGGAGACACTCTCTTTTATGTATTTTACGTGTGGAGACAACACAGCTCAAATCAGAATGGTACCCTAAAATTAGAATGTTAATAGGGAATTTTTATTTCTCTCCTTTAAACTCTTCCTATTAACAGTGGTCTGGCTTTCTTTTTAAAGTATGCCTTTTTTTTTTCATTTTTCGGTTCCATTTACTCTACCTCTTCATTCCCCTTGGTAGAGTCTTGTCTTTTCTCGATGGGCTTTGTTGAGTTATAATTTACAAACAACCAGATGCACCCAATTAAAGTGTACAGTTGAAGCACTGACAAGTATTGATTAAGTAATATGTTCTGGAACACTTATAAAAGTAGCAGTTAACTTTAGATAGAGTACTCAAAAGAGGTACAAACGTTTGAAAAGTTAATGGCTTATAAAGTAACTGTATACAGTTAAATAATTAACCTCAGGGAGGGGCCCAGCTTTGCTTGTGGCATGAGACAGTAAGAAGTCAAAGCACGACAAACCACACCAGCCAGTTATTTGAATTTTTTGAGGACCAAGACTGTGAGGAATTAATCCGATGCATTTTTAGCGTTTTGATTTCTGTGTTGCTTTAGCGTTATTTCCTTGTCCTCTTCCTCTTTTCTTCTAAAATGCTGCAAGGCATTTGTTTATTCTCACATCAAACCTAATGATACTCTGAGCCAAAACGAGTATCTCTGTGTATCAGGAAAACCCTTTCTTTAGGATTTTATTATATGTGCGTCTGTACGCATATTTGCAAGTCTGAGGAAATTGAGGTCATTCAAAAGGAGGCTCTAATGGTAAGTTTAATAAACATGACAAAGAGGCTCCAATAGAGCAGTGTTTCCCAGGGAAGAGCCCGTTTTAGATGTCTAACCCCATATCAAAGGAGGAATACGTAAAGAAACTTCCATCTGATGGAGCAAGGAGGTGCACGTGTGAGCAGCGTCAGGGCGTGCAGGGATACCTGGGCAGGTTCTTTCCAGCGCGGAGCAGGTGGAGCTGCAGGTCGAGAGCAGCTGGCTGCTGTCACCTGGCTGTCTTCCCCAGCCCCACCTCCCTGGAGTGTGGTCCCAGGACCAGCTCTGCCCCAGCTTCTCAAACTGCTGCTTCCCGGTTCTTTCCCACGCTTTGTCCTTTTTTCTCTTCTTTCCCAGCCTCTTCTCTTGGAGTTCTCAGAAGAAACAACAAAGAAAGGCCCTCGCCTCAATGTCATTTTTTATTCTGAATACTGAGGGATCTAACATCTTTAAGACCTTATACTTCAGATAAACTAATGCTAACCCTAAATTTCATCAGTATGTTTGATTTGCATTGAGAAGTCTAAATGCACTGATCCAAATCTGGAAATCTTAACTTGAAAAGGTCATTTTTAGGTCTTCAGATAGAACTTTTTTCCATCTGCTTTGCCAGAAGTTGCAGTGTTTTGCAGAGCATCCAAAGGATGAAATATAATTGATCTTGAGCATCGCTGTAATCATGTGGAAATGATCTTGAGATTAGAAATGTGTGTTTGTTTTGACTCTAAGTAATGATAAAAGAAATTTAGTAAACAAAAGCAGGAGTTTGGCTATAATCAAATTATTGGAAGATCACGGAAATACAGATTTCTGTAAAAAAACACCACCAGAAAGTTGTTAGGCTATTTGTAGAGAAAATTTGAACTGCACTTTTGTGCAGATTAATTAAAGTTCATAGCCTGGGAGGACTAGCTCAATGAGACAGCTACCTTAAATTCCTTTTGGAGGTATGGTAGAATAAATTACAAGCAAATAATTGCAAATACCCCATGATACTACTTAGGCTAAGATGGTGTGAATCAGTTAGCATCATACTGTGTTTTGTTTTGTTTTGTATGAATCATAGCAAACAGTTTCATGATTTTTTCCCCCAAGATTTACTTGTCTCTTTTCCCCTATTACGTTTAAGCTCTTTCTGGCCAAGAACATAGCTTACTGCAGTAGTTTTTACATTCTTTTGGCTTCAACCTACATTTAAAAAATGCTTTTTGCATCGTAGTCCAAATCATGCACACACAGAAAACAGTTTCCCAAACCATACCCTTATTATGAAAAGGCACTCTGATACATTTTAGTCTTACATTTCATTAGGGAAAAAATGCAGATCATGACCCCCAGGTTGAGTTCTCGACCTACCAGTGGGGTGGGAGCCTCTGTTTGGAAAACAGTGCTGTACTGAGAGTCCCTAGTACCTCGTGGGGTCCTTGGCACATGGTAGGTTCTGTGCATATTCATTGAATAAAGCAATGGCTGAGACAGGCAAGTAAGGGGTTGCGGGGCCAAGTGCAGAGATTCTCTAGAGGCAGATTTTGCCTGTTGCTTGTTGTTACTTAGTATTTCTGTTAGCCTGTATTTGTGGCAATGTCCCCAAACTGGCAGAGTCCAAATATCTTCGGGAGGAGCTCAGGCAAGTGGGATTGTTCTTAACATAACACTTTTCATTTTAGAAAAGTTTTAGACTTACAGAAATGTTGCAAAGGCAATGCAGAGAGCTCCCAGATATCCAGCACATTGCTAAATCTTGCAGTTCTGGCGTCTGTTTGTCACAACCAACCAGCCAGTCATGATCTGTTGTTATTCACTGAGCTCTGTAGTTTACTGGGACTTCCTTCGTTTTTTCCTAATGTCCTTTTTGTGATCCAGGATCCCACAGGACATTCAGTCCTCACGTCTTAGGCTCTTCTGGGCTGTGGCCGTTTCTCAGACTTTCCATGTTTCCTGATGTCTGGGACAGTTTTGAGGAGTCCTGCTCAGGCATTTTGGAGCACATCCCTCAATTGGCATTTGATGTTTTTCTCCTAGTTAACCGGGGATATGGGTTTTAGGAAGAAGACTGCAGTGGCCTAGTGAAAGGGCTCGTGCCATGAATATGACTTTTCCCCGTGGATGCTGTCTGCAGGCACTGGTCTGTCTGCCACGTTCCTTCACCGTAAAGCTCCCATGGAAGGTGGTCGCTGTGTGCAGCCCACACCTACAGGGTGGGGGGCTGTGCTCCACCTCCTTGAGGGCAGAGAACTGCATCAGTTATTTGGAATTCCTCTGAACAGGAGATTTGTCTTCTCCCCCATCTATTTGTTTATTCCATTTATATCAGTGTGGACTCGTGGATATGTAATTCAGTGCTCCATGAATCATTCTGTTCAAATTGCTCCCGTTTTGGCCATTGGAGCTCTTTGTCCAGCAGGACAAGATGGCCCAGGCTCATCTTGTGTATTTCCTGCTCCGGCCCTGCCCCACTTCTCTAAGGAGCCCTGGGTCCTTTTATAGGAGAAGGATATTTAGAAGTCAAGATCTGTGTGCTGGGTGTGCTTGGTGCTAATGGGGTGTCCTCGCTCTAGGCCCCCAGAGCGGAGGGAGCGAGGAGGTGTATGTGTTCTAGCCCGAGCATATATACACAGCTGTGAATACTTCTCTATCCAGCTGTATCTTTATTAAGCTTAACAGGAGTTCACATGCTGTCAGACTAATCCAGTGCTAAGTGGCTTATTCAAGCCCTCCCTGCTTGCTTATCTGTAACCTCCCTCTCCAGCAGGGAGAAGCCCGGCTCCCACAGCCACCAGCCACTTACTTATTTGTTCATTCACAGTGCACACATACTGCAGTTTCAGAATAGTTAACCTGTACCCCCTGAGAATCATCTTTACCAACTAGAGGGCAGTGAAATGTCCAGCTCTTTTTGTCTTCATTTCCAGTCATTTTCAAAGTTTTTTGAGTCAGCCCGTTCTTTTTCCCCTACCACCTTCAGTGAGGTTATTTCTTACATTTTTAATGCAGTTTGATTCTCTTGTCACAGTCTGCATTCCATCCTGGGATTTCATTTACCTCCTAGAGTTGACTTTTTAAATTTTGCATATGTTAAGGTTTAGTTTTTGTGCTATAAAGTTCTATGGGTTTTTACATATCATAGTGTTATGAACTCAATACCACACTACATACAAAATAGCCTCACTATCCAAAAAACCTCCCCTGGGAGTTTGATCTATCAAACTTGCTCAGTTCTTCCCCTTTCCCAAACCCCTGGGGAGTTTGATCTGTTTTCCATCTCCATAATGTTGCTTTTTCAAAATTGTCACATGAATGGGATCGTACAGTAAGTAGTCTTTTCAGATGGGCTTCTTTCTCCTAGCAATACATGTTTAACATTCCTCTGTGTAGTGTGGGTTAATAGCTCATTCCTTTTGATTGCTGAATAATATTCCATATTACGGAGGCATCACAGTGGTTTATCCATTCACTTATTGAAGGCCATCTCGTTTACTTGCAGTTCCTGGTGATTATGAACAAATCCGTTGTGACATGCATGCACAGGTTTTTGAGTGGACATAGTTTTCAAATCAGCTGAGTAAATGCCTGTGGGCATGACCACTGGATTGTATGAAAAGACTAAGTTTAGCTTGTAGGAAACTGCTGGACTCTCTTCCAGAGCAGCTGTACCACTTTGCCTTCCCATCAGCAATGATAAGCGTTTCTGTTGCTCCACATCCTTGTCAGCATTTGGTGTTGTCAGATTTTGGGATTTTTAGCTCTTCAGGCAAGTGTGTGGTGGCGTCTCATTATTGTGTCAATTTGTAATTCCCTAATGACGTGGTGATAGCCTTTTCCTGTGCTATTTTCGGTCTGCATATATCTTCTTTGATGATGTGTCTGTTCAGAACTTTTGTCTGCTTTTTGAGTTGTTTGCCTTCTTATTGTTGAGTTTTAAGAGCTCTTTGTGTATTTTGGATTCAAGTCCTTTAATGGATATGTGATTTGCCATATTTTTTTCTCCCAGTCTGTGGCTTGTCTTTGGCATGTGGGGCTTAAAAAGTTCTCTGGGCGATTCTGGACCTCCGGCCCAGCACCTGTATCTGACGGCAACAGGAGCACCAGCGCCCGTCTGCAGCCACCTCCCCTCCCCCTCCCCACTGCTCACCGCTCAGCCGCTCTGCGTCTTGATTGCATCATCTGCAGCATCGGAATATTAAGTTACCTGCCAGAGAGCAGGTATCGTCAATTTCCAGTTCTGTGCTTCCATGACAACCTGACCTTTTGAAGCCCTCCTGGAGTGCTACCAACGTGGTCAGATCTCCTTACCTGTCTAATTGCGTTCACAAAGGGAAAGAACTGCCAGATCCAGACGGCGAGAGTGTTTAGTTTCTTTGAGCAGTTTAATTGCTCTGGCTCCTAAAAGCACAAGCGTTGTGATGGCTGCCCAAGTGAACGTAAAAATCCCACAGGACGCAGACCGCCGGGACCGTGTCCCGGAAGCATGGCCACAGGGACGACCGCCATGTCCACCTCCCCTGCCAACTCGGGACACTCGAAGGCAAGGCAGGAAACAAGTTGGGGGGTTAGAATTTCTCCGCAGAGTCATCCATCATTACAAAGCGGACCCCACTTTCTATAAAAGTTGTTTTCTCCCTGTAAAAACGTCCCCTCAAAGACCAAACAGGAAAACTGTGACAGGAGCAGAGCAAGAGTCAGGAGGGGTGAGGATGCAGCACCCAAAAAACTGTCCCCAGGTGGAATGATTTTTTAAAATAAGTTAATAAAACCTCAGAACAATAACACAAAACAGCACAGTGCTGATGGCCAGTCTCCCGAGCGGCTCTGCTCCAGGGCTGACGACGTCCTCCCTCCTGGCCGGGGTAAGGGGCAGCGCTGGCTCCCGTGGGCAGCCGGGACCCCAGCGCCGTCCCCGCCGTTCCCCGCATCAGGCCCGCTGCGGTTCCCCCCGTGGTGCCCTCGGGGCAGTGCAGCACAGCTCTGGGGTCACAGGGAGAGTTTAACTTGACCGTGTACCAGTGGAGGGATTTGGGGGGGTTCCTTAGCCTCCCTAGAGCCTGTTTTGTGGGTACAGGTGGATAACAGGAGCGCCTCTTAGGCTTGCTGTGAGTGTCAGCACAGGTGCTGACGGGCCGGCGGGACGCACCTGTCACCTCTGCCCCCGCCGCCTCTGCTCCTGGCTAAATGAGGGCACCCAGGTGTGAGGTTTCGAGGCCCAGATGGCCAGGGACCTCTCGGGAGCCTGCGGGAGACACCGCCACTGTGGAAATTCCCTGCAGAGGCTCTGCCTGCTTCCCAGGGGCTCCGAGGGCAGCAGCGGGGCCGGGAGGGTG
Organism: Choloepus didactylus; assembly: GCF_015220235.1. NCBI lineage: Eukaryota > Metazoa > Chordata > Mammalia > Pilosa > Megalonychidae > Choloepus > Choloepus didactylus. Next base: position 3,934,080 of record NC_051313.1, read on the forward strand.
GAGGGCAGCCGGGAGCCCAGAGCAGGGGCCAGTCCTGACAGGCAGGGGCTGTGGAGAGCCTCAGATGCCCCAGGACCCCAGGCAGTGGTGGAGTCCCCGTCATTCCGGGAGGCCATGCGGGCTGAGCGCGCCGGGGCCCTACGGGGAGCAGGGAGGCTGAGAGAGGGGCCCGGGCAGGCTGCTCCTGGGCACAGGGCTGGGGTGGGGGGCAGCAGTGCAAATTGCAGCTGGAGGAGAGCTGGGCTGGGGCTTTGTACTTTTTTCAGGTTGGGAGGAACACAAATGTGTTTGTTTAAGGAGGAGAAAGAGCCAGTGGGGAAGGCCCCGAGATTGAGGAGAGAAGGGGTGCCCTGGCCCAGGCACAGCTGTTAAAGGGGGGGTGGGGGAGAGGGCCCAGTGACCCCCAATGCCGGAGGCTGGAGGAGCAGGCCCAGCTCCGGGGGACTGCCGGGGGGGTGGGGGAAGCAGATAGCTTGCCCTTGATGCCCCCCAGGTCAGGAAGGCAGTGAGGGTATTTGGAATAATTGGGGGAGAGCGGTGAAGTTTAGAGGAGCTGCCCAGCAGATGGGGGCAGTGGGCGGTAGCAGGGTTTCTTGGCACGGCACAGGGTGGCCGGGGCTGGGTCACCTACAGCCAGACAGAGTCGGCGTCCCTGAATGGGACAGACTCAAAGGCCGGAGGTCCCGGGCAGGGCGCTTGGGGTTAGGGCTCCCCAGGTGCAGCCGCACAGGCCCGTCTGGGTCTCGGAGTTGTTGTGGATTTGCTGGGGTGGAGAGAAGGCCCTGAGATTGGGGGAGAGGAGCTTCTAAGAGGAGGATCTGAGTAAATCTCCCAACTGGCTGCGTTCCTGGCCCAGGGGGATGGCAGCTGGGGACGGATGTTAGGATCGTGGTACCAGAGCCGCTAAAGCCCATGGAGGACAGAGGGGCAGAAACCACGGCCTCAGAGGAGCCGGGACCAGAGGCTGGCTGGGGTGCAAACACCACATCTCTAACCTGTCCCCGGGTTAAGGGTCCCCGACCCTGGCGGGTGGGGCATCTCCCTGGGAGCGTCAACTCTGTGCCCAGGCAGGGAGCTGATGGTGGGGGGCACTGCGGGAAGGGCAGTGGGCAGGCGGCCGTAGGAGTGGGAGAGAGACGTAGAGGAGGGGCTGCTCAGCGGGCCCTGGGAGGAGCACGTCTGTCCAGGGGGTAATCGGGGATGGGGGCAAGGGCGGCAGGGATGGGGTGCCTGTCAGGCTTGGCCCAGGGCAGCCACCGGCCCTTCTGGGCAAAGGGCAGGGTGGCCAGTGTTTTCAGTTCTGCAGTCCGCGTGGCCTTGGCGGCGTGGCCGGGCTCTGCTGCCCAGCATGAAAGCCAAAAGGCAGGACAGATGACACGCAAAGGAACGGGTATCACTGTGTGCCAATCAATTTTATTTGTGGTCCCTTAAATTTGTTTCATATAATTTCCGTGTGTGGCCAGATATTTTTGTTTTGAATTTGATTTTTTTTGCAACCATCTAAAAACGTAAAACCCATTCTTAGTCCCTGGGCTACATCAAAAGCAGCGTGGGGTGGGACTTGGCTACTTTTCCTGTGGAAGAGGTGGAGGAACTTGGGGTGAAAGCTGGGTCCTGGACCAAGCCACTGGGACACTTGGGGAAGGTCTCAAATGCGTCGTCTCATCCAGAGTAAGCAGCTGTCAGCTCAGCTCATCCAGAGCTCAGGCTTCAGAGCCTAATTCAGGAAGGAAAGGAAAACTTTACGATGAACACAGCAAAGTTACATGACTAACCAAGGCAGTTCTTATTGTTTTAATTTTTTAAAATGTTCTAAAAAATTTCATATAAGAGGTGTTTCCACTGCTGAGCTTTCTGACGGTCGGTAGGCCTCTGTCTAAGCTGCTGTCCATACCTGAGGTGCCTTGGAGTCAGGGTCTTTCTCGGCTCAGTTTGTGCAGATGACGGCTGTCTGGCTACCCTGGGGTGGGGGCACATGGCTGCCTGACCCCCTGGGTGGCTGAAGGGACCGACACCCAGGTGCTCGGGGTGCAGAAGGAAGATGGGGCTCGCCCCTCCTGGCGGGTTGTCCAGCTGGGCTTGGGGCTCCCTGGTGCCCCTCGGTGCCCAGGCCCTGCTTTGCATCCCCCAGAACCCACTGGACCCCCCCAGCAGCCGCTCCTGTCCCCCGGGGTCTTTACTGAGCAGAGGATGGCGGGGGAGGGACGGCGCGTGTGGGAGATGCTCGAGTGGCCTCTTATTTTACGTGAGTGGCCGCTACTCCTAAATCATGAAAGCTGCCCCTGCTCCCTTTTCCTTGTATCTTTTTGCCTCTTACTGTGGAATTTGTGATGAAATTGTAATTACAGTAGACAGAAAAGTAGACTAGATATTGGCGTTCGGCATTTGAAAACTGCTTTCATTTCTTTGCCCCAAAAGCCAGCCTCGGGCCTGTGAAACAGGAATGAAAACTGATGCCACTGATTCCATTTTAAATCATTTCTCCCTGGTTCTGGGTGCTTATTAACAAAAATGAAAGTCTGTGTGTGTGTGTGTTTTTTTTCCATTTTTGAAGTGGGATGTTGGGTTCACACCAGACCCTGAATTCTCCTATTTAAACCTCAAACGTCCTCCTGCCCCTTGTCCAGGTTGGGAAGCTGCACAGGCCATCCTGGCTGCTGCCCCTGGGGAGCCTTGAGTTGCCCTGGCCGGTCCACCCTAGCTCCCGGGGTGGGGGCCCCCCAAACAGCATGGCCCTTCGCTTCTTGCACTTTCCAAGGCAGAGGAAGGCTTCACCACATAGCGGAAAAGTCTGCAGTAGAGGAAGTACAGAGAGCAAAAGTAGGGGGGGCCCACTGTGCTCTCCAAAGTCTACCTCTCGGGACAGCGGGGCACGCTGGCATGTCTGCCATGGGAAAAATAGCCAAGTGCTGTTGGGGGGCCGGTCTGAGGAAGTGATACCTGCCCAGAGAAGTAATTGCCAATAGAGGCACGAGCAGGGAAGGGGGTGCAATCCTGAGACCAGATGACAGGGTCTGAGAATGGAAGGGGGAGCTGGGGGTCGGGAGGCCCGGGGCTTGACCACACGCCATCACCTCCAAGAGCTGGGTGTTTGCATCGGTTTTAAAGTGTGGGTCTTTTTTGGTTAGAGAAAACTAAACCTGGGCCCTTCCTGGACACTCGTTGAGCTGAATTCACTAGAAGCTTGCGCAAGTTGTTATGGTTTAAATCTGCTTCGCGGAACGTAACTGTGCGATGTGATCAGCGCATGTGGCCACTGGCTCCGGGCGAGAACTCAGGATTAGGGGACAGGTGAGAGGCTCCGGTGAGCTCTGCCTCCGCCCCTCACAGGTGCGAGCAGGAGCTCACCTAGACAAGAGGGTGCTGGTGAAAACTGAGCAAGGGAAAGACAGAAGGTGAATTGTGATCCAAACTGCTGTGGATGAGGATAGAAACTAAGTTCCATGTTAGTTTCTTCCTCTTCGTTCCATTCATGTAAGAACAGAAAATGTTTAATGAACTTCATCGGGGTTTGATTTACATACAATAAAATGCACAGTCGCTAAGTGTGTTCCCTAGGAGGTTTTAACCACATCTTCCTCTTGCCAGTCGGATTCCAGGGTTTCCAGCAGTCTGCAGAGCTCTCTCACGCTCCCCTCCGCCCTGTCCCAGGAAAGCACTGGTCTGCTTTCTGTCACTGTAGATTAGATTTGTCCTTCTAGAACTTCATGTAAATAGAACCATACAGTATGTCTTTTATGTGTTGCTTCTTTTGCTCAGCATAATGCTTTTTATGAGTGTATGTTTTTGAGACTATCAGTTTGCTCATTTTTATACTGACATTTGGATTTGTGCAGTCTGGAGCGAGTATGTGCATTTGTGTTTGTCTTTTAAAGGTGTGCTATCATTTCTCTTCTCTAAAAACCTAGGCACGGCATTGGTGGGTCAGATGTTAAGTATATGTTTACCTTTCTGAAAACTGTCAGGCTGTTTCCCAAAGGAGCTGCATCATTTTCTATTCCCACTGGCCAGGGGTGAGGGTCCCGGTTCCTCCACATAGTCATCCACATTTGGTTTATCCGTTTCCTCTTTTAGCCATTGTAATGGGTGTGCATTGGACTTTCATTGTGGTTTTAATTTGCATTACTCATTGGAGAAATGATGTTGAATATCACTCATGTTCTTATTGGTTGTTCATGTCTTGTTTGGCAAAGTGTCTTTTTGAGTCTTTTGGTATAATAGAGCCGTATGAGCTCTTTAAATACCCTGATGCACGTCCTATGTCATAGGTGTGGTAAATATTCTCTTCCTGTATGTGGCTTGACATTTCATTTCCTTAATGGGCTATTTTGAAAAACAGAACGTTTTATTTTTGGTAAAATCCAATCATTAATTTTATTTTATTCATTTACAGTCATTGCTGCTTGTGTCCTGCCCAAGACATCTTTGTCTATCCATAGATTTCCTTCTAGAACTGTGCCATCAAATAGAAATATCATGTGAAGCATATATATAATTTAAAATTTTCCAGCAGCCACATTACAAAAGTAAAGAGCTGTGGAAATAACTGGAATAATATATTTTATGTAACCCAATACATCCAAAATATTATTTCAACAAGTAACCCATATAAAAATTACTAACAAGATTTTTTTAATTTTCTTTTTTTCATCTTTAGTCTTTAAAAGCCAGAGTATATTTCACACTTATGCCTGTTTCAGTTTGGACTTGCCACGTTTCAAGTGCTCAACAGCTGCAGGTGGTCAGTGGCTGCTCTATTGGACAGGGAATTCTAGAAGTTTCATCGTTCCTAATTTTGATTTAGGTGTGTGATCAAATTTGATTTCATATTTGTGTATGGTGTGAAATACAGGTCGAAGTTGTATTTTTTTCCATATGGATAAAATATGTTTTATTTTATTGCTGTGGTCCTCACAGTGTACTGGAAATAAACCCTGGAATTTTCCCATGGGATTCTGCCGAGCCTTTGTGGAGAATCAGCTGCGCAGGTGACAGGTCTGCTTCTGGGTTCGGCTGCCGCCTGACCTCACACCGGCACCACGCTGTCTTGGCTACCGCAGCTCCAGAGGAAGCATTAAAATCAGGGGGCGTAGTTCTTCCAACAGTCTTCCTGACTTCTCCAAGCTTACTTTTGCTCTTCAGGTTCTTTTCATTTCCATGTAAATTTTGGAATCTGTTTCTATGGCAAAGCTGACTGGGATTTTGACGGGATCACGTCACAGTCATGGATCCATTTGGGAAGAATCACTGCCCTATCAGCTGCCTCTTGGGAACCACGAGCATCGTCTCTCTCTCCTTCATTCGGGACTTCACTAACTTCTCTCAGCAATGTCACATTTGTTTCCAGATAATACATTTTTTGATGCTACAGTAAATGGTACAATTTTTTGATTTTCATTTTCCTATTGGTGGTGGGCAGCCACGAGACAGGCCCCCCAAGATTTCCATCCCTGGTGGGCGTGCCCTGGGAGCACCCTCTCCTTCTGAGTGCGGGCAAGACCAGAGAGTACGATGGATCGGCTGCCCCTGGGATGAGGTTACGGGATTTTGCAGGTGAAGAGGTTTTGCCAGTGTAATTACGGTCCCCAATGCATTGATTAAAAGGGAGGCTATCCTGGGTGTCCTGCCCTAATCGGGTGACCCCATACAAGGTGACCCCTTGCTGAAAGAGGAGGTTCACAGAGCGGGCAGCGTGTCCTGGGCTGCCGGGGTGGGGACAGTGTGGCAAGGACCCGGGAGTGGCTCCCAGGAGCTGAGCACTGTCTCCCGCCAGCAGCCCGAGAGAAAACGGGGACCTCAGACAAGGCCCAGGAAAGACTCCCCCAACGACGAGGACAAGCCTGGGAGAGGATTCGGAGCCCCAGGTGGGGACGCAGGCGACGGCCGCGTGGAGTTCAGGCTGGAGACCCCGCGCGTGGGGCTGGACTCCCGACGTGGCACCTGTGAGCTGGTTTCTGTTGTTTTAAGTGTCTCACTCAGTGGTGACTTGTTCTACAGTAATCGGAAACCCACACAGGGGTTGTCTGCTCACATATGGAAATACAGCTCATCGTCGTACGTTAGCCCTGCAGTCTGCGCACGCTGAACTCACTTATGAAGTTTAATGGTTTTCTTTGGTAGACTCGTTAGGATTTTCTTCTCAGATAATAATGCTATTTGCAAATAGAGTTTTACTCCTTTTTCCCAGTCTGTGTGTCTTTTGCTGTCCCTCCCGTTGTTGCATTGGATAGGAATCCAGAGTGGGGGAAACGGACACTCAGAACCGACCCTGACCTGGGGGGAAAGCCCGGGGCCCTCAGTGGCGGGTGTCACTGTGAGGGACTCACAGATGCCCTTGTCTTGGGTTGAATGGTGGCCCCCAAAGACGTGTCCTTGTGCTAGTCCCTGGGACCCCTGACCGATGCCTTACCTGGAAAAGGGGTCTTGGTAGAGGTTAACTGAGTTCCAGACCTTAAGCTCAGGTCCCCTGGATTTTCCGATGGGCCTTGACTCCCGTGGGAGCACCCTTGGAAGAGACGCGCAGAGAAGAGGGGGAGGCCCGAGATTGGGGTGATGCCCCACGATCCGGGGAGCACCTGGAAGGGAAGGAAGGCTCTCCCCTGCAGCCTTCTGAGGCCTGTGCCCTGCCCACACCCTGCTTTGGGACGGCCGGCCTCCAAGATGGAGCCGACAGGTTTCTGTCGATCTGAGCCACCCGGTTTGGATAACCTGCTGTGGCAGCCTCAGGAAACATATACCTGTTAGCAGGTTGAGAAAGTTCCATTCTATCCCTAGTCTTTTTTGTTGTTGTTTCCTTTTCAAGAGAGGGTGTTGGATTTTGTCAAATTTCTTTTCTGCGTCTGTCTTACGATATTCCCCATTGCTTTGTCACTGTGCCCATAGTCCCTCCTGGCAGTCAGCTTGTGCGGGGCAGCTCGCCGGTCCACAGCCGTCACCCCAGTGGACTGTGTGAAACCAGTGGGTCCGGCCATATTGGATCAAATTGTTATTATGTCAGAAGGAATATTCTTGCGCTGTTGGTGCTAAAGAGATTTTAAGATGTCACTGAAAAGTCTGTGGAATGAAACCGTATCTTAAAATATTTGAGAGATGGGGAAAAAAGTAGATACTGAATTTATACTGAGTGTTTCTTTCTAGAACAGGGACCACAAACTGGTAAACTTTGGGTCCAGTTTGGCCTTGCATTTGGGCTCCAGGGTGTTTTTCAAAATTAGGAAATTTTCTAACATTATATTGAAATATTGGGTATCTTCTCTGAATTCCAACATGGCCATCTTTGGTAACAGTAGCTGCTCCTTATGTGAAGAATGTCCTCTTCACTTTATCACTCCCCCCCTTGGGCACTCCAACTTCATAGAGATTAGTTTGCAACCTCTGCTTTAGGACCTTCGTCAAGGACGTGTCCCTGAGGAAGGCTTAGGAGAAGCCGGGGGTCACAGCCAGCAAGCCAACAGTCAGGCTCACGGAGAACTTGTGTAACAAACCTGAAGACAAAAAAGGGTTTTCGTATCATTCATTACCACAGAGAAAGACAAACAGACACATTGACTGGCTTCTAGATGTAGATGGCAGAGAGAAGCAAAAAAAAAAAAAAAAAAAAAAAATCGAAAGTAAATCCCTAAGCCATGCAGAGAGGAAGGCAGTAAAAAAGTCACCTGCTGCAATGGAAGAATGAAAAAAGGACCACCTATCATGTAAAACTTGAGAAGCGATGGCAAAGCAAAGATACAGAAGATTCTGTTGAAGGGTGGTGGGTTTCCACAAGTGCCTGTATGGGCCCCAAGCCTCCACTCCCAGTGAAGGACACATGGAGGAGAAAGGCAATCAGATCAAATCTTGAGGATTCTCACAGCTGCCCTCCAATTTGGGACGAAGTCGTGGGGGCAGCAGCCTCCTGTGGACTGTTGTGGACCGTTCCATAACCCTCGGATCTGGATGGAGGTGGAAAGCTATTTTCCTTGCTTCTTGGGCAAGGAAATCTCATGCTAAATTGGGCAAATAATGAACGGACCAGTGTGGGGTACTCCCCTGCTGGCTGGAACCTGGGCTGAGTCTCCCCAGCGAGCTCTGTACTCAGTCCTGCTGAGTTTTCCCCCTTTTCTGCCCCCCAAACCTTCGGACCACAGAAAACGTCAACAGAATCAATGCAGCCTTAAAACCGAAGCTCACCACGGGGAAGACAGGACCCAGACAAAGAGGAAAGTGCATCAGGAAATCCCCCTCAGTGTAGTGGTGCAAATAGAAAGTCTGTTGTTAATTTTCAAGGTTAAGCAAGATGAAAAGATCTGACACAGCTGTTGTGCAAACATATCATAACATGGGAGACAGAAGTGAGAAGCAAGGAAAATAGCATGTAGAAGGCAGACAAAGAACCCAATTTAGAAGAAAGCATAATCAAGGAAGGAAAATGTCTATTCTTTATATGTACCACACTTTACAGAAAAAAAATTAATATCAATTCCACAAAATTGTTCAAGGACAATATAAGATGAGCAGGTGATGGAAAAGGAAATTGCATAGGTAAGAAAATGAAGTCTGAATCAAAACAACATGATTTTAAAATCCAATAAACTAGGAAAACCAATACACAATATTTTGAGATCGAGGGAGCAAGTGAGCGTGAATCAAAGGAAAATGGATATGAAGATAAAGATCAAATATAAAGATAATTGGTGATGCTAGAGTGGGAACGAAGCATATGGAAGACGAATGTATTCAGATTTATAATGTGAATAAAATTTTATAGTAAGAAAAGAAGAATGGAATCCATAAGTTGAAAGACCATACTATATGCTGAGGAAAAACAGGGAGAGAAAAACCAGCCCTGAGACATGGTCTAGTGTCTTAGATACCAGGGGCGGATGTAACAAAGTAGCACAAACTGGGGGCCTGAAACAACATTTACTCTCTGGAGGCTCTGGAGGTCAGACGTTTGTAGTCAAGGGGGGGTGAAGCCCCCCCTAGAAAGTCCTGGGGGAGGCGCTGCCAGCCTCTTCCGGCTTTTGGTGGCTGTGGTGTCCTTGGCTTGTGGGTGCATCACTCCAATTGCTGCCAATTGCTGCCTCCTCCTGCATGTGGCCTTCTCTCATCTCCTCTGTCTCCAAGTCCACTTCTCCCGCTCAGTTGTCTTATAAAGACCCCAGCCAGGGAGTCTCCTCCAGGAAGACCTCATCTCAACTTACCCTCAACCTCATCTTAACGTATTCAAAGACCCTATTGCCAAAGAAGATCATAGTCACAGTTACATGGGTTTGGGACTTCGGTGTATGTTTTGGGGGGACACAGATTGACCCACTGTACCTAGAAAAGAATATTAAATGGTATTTTAAGATGAAGAATTCTTCTGGCATCCAAGTGGAAAATTCAAATTGCCTCCATGGGGAAACCCAGGCAGGATTCAGATCTCTGCCCAGAAAGAAGTCTGGGAAAGCAAAAGTCAGGGAAGTGATGCCCTTCTTTCTTGTTTCTCTAGGTTTTAAAGGAAGATGTGAATCCAAAATATTTAGCCAGCTTGGTTTTTATTTAGGTCTAGAGATAAAAAGCAGACCTACAAGCTGTCCTTTAATACAGTACTTGAACAAGAAAGCAGCCTGTCAAGAAACAGATGAAAATAAAGAATTCAGGGAAGGAACGGGGTTGAGAGCGCCGCAGAGTTTCTCTCACTGTGGCGTGCAGACTGCATGTCGGGGGACTTCGGGTTCAAAGCAGCTGTAAATTCCCTAACTGCTGGAAAACCAAAGAGCCTAAAGCGATGGCAAAGGGAGGTCGTGGAGGTGCGGGCCTGGGTGGTGCGCCGGGACCCCTGGACCTTTCTCGGCCTCTTGACCGAGGTTCACAGGCTTCGCTCAGCAATGTGTATTTTCATTCACTTCAGCTTCCTTTTTTAAAATTTGAATAACGTTAAATTTTTAAAAACTCCTGGGAGCCTGCAGAGCGAGATTCCCTGTTCCTCTGGGAGCCCGAGCGCGCTGGGGGGCAGGCCCGTCCGCCGAGGCCCGTTAAGGAGGACCCCGATCTGGCCCGGGGCCGAGGCCTAGTGGCGCGCCAGCCCAGCGGGGTCCTCCTACGGGCGCTCGGGCACCTGCAGGCCCCAGTGCAGGACGGCCTCTGACCGCGCTCGTCTACCTGCGCCACGCGCACCTGGGCCCCGGGCACATGCGGCCACCGGCCCGTGCTGTCCCCGCCCGGGGCCCGGCACGGCGCGTCCACGTCCCGCCCCGCCCCAGCCCTGCCCCAGCCCTCCTCCCGCAGCGCCCGCGGGGCCCTCCTCCCGCCAGTTACGCTCCCCCTCCGCCCCCCCTCGCCGCGCCGTTGCCTCTTCCTTCCTCCCCGCCACCTGCGCCCCCCCCCTCCGCCCTCTCCCCTTCCTCTACATCTCCGCCCCTGCGACGCCCGCCGACTGCGCGCGCGACGGACGGCCGGACCCACAGACCGGCGGCCGCTGGCCTGGCGCGGTGGCGGCGCCCGACATGGCCGCAGGCGGAGGACGGCGGCGCGCCTGCGGGCGGCCCCGGGGCTGCGTAGCCCCGCCGGGTAGGTGGTCGGCCGGGCGGCGGGGGCTCCCCGAGTCCCCAAGTCCCCGAGTCCCGGGCAGGGCGCGCGGATCGGGGCTCCGCGGGACCGGGCGCGGAGCGACAAGCGGGGTCGGTGGGCGGGGGGCCTGGGGTCGCCCTGCGCGCCCGGCCGGGTCCCGGGGTCCTTGTGAGCGGACGGGGTCCCCGCGAGCGGACCGATCGCCGCACCCTGCGCCCTGCTCGCCGCTAAGGCGCAAAAGGGAAAACGAGGAAAAGAGGAAAGAGCCGGGGAAAAGTAACGATGGGGCAGACGTGCCATTCTGCCTTGACGTCAGATGGACACCGTGACCCCTTCTGTGCCTGGAGCCTGCGGACTCCGAGAGGGGCAACCCTCGGAGGACCATCCCGATCCCTGCCCGCGCTCCCGGGGCGGGATACCCCACGGGGCCGCCGCTCGGCATCAAACTTTAGAGACGCCGCCGGGGCCTCTGGCTCAATAGACTCCTGTACTTTTGAATTTTTTTCACCAAATGTGTTACTTTTACGTTTTAGGAAACCAATAAAACTAAAAATAGACCCACCCCACTTAGGTCCTCCTTCTTCCAGGAATCCCTCCCCGCGCTCCCCCCTGGCGGGATCGCAGGCCCCTCCCTGAGGTGCTGGGGGCCCTGCCCGGGCTGGCGGGCGCGCTGAGCTCGGGGGCCCCGGCGCCCCTCCCGGCCCGGGCGGTGACGGAGCCGCGGTCAGCTGGCTCTCGGCGGGTCAGGAGACGCGGCCTGGGCTTCCCGGGGTGCACGCTGGCGGTAGGTGGTTAGAAATCTCCAGATGCGGGATGAGCGCTCCCCGGAAAGTTGGGGTCTGCAGGGGTTGGCGCTCCCAGGCCCCGCAGCTCCTCTCCAAAGAGCGTCGTTTTTCCAAGGGGGACGCCTATTTTAGTGGGTCCTGAAATCGATCGAGTGGGAAAGGATGAGCGTTGGTGAAAGGCGAAGAGAGAACACGAAATTCAGAAGGCGTCTTGGGCACGGGGTACTTGTCTCCTGAAACCCCCCCCCCCCCCCGATTTTCTACACACACAGATCTGTGCGTCAGGATGTAAGATGTCATTCCATATTATGAGTCATGGTCAAAAAAGTTGGAAAGCCACTGCCCTAGATAAATTTTCATACGTATACAACAAGCAGATGCATTCATGAGCGCTTACTGCAGGGCCCTAACGCCAAAAACCTGGAAGCCACCGTCACGTCCCTCCGCAGGAGGAGGATGCATTTTCCAGTGAATGGAATGGTTTTGGGTTTCGGCACAAATGCATCTCAGTGTTGAGGGGAAAGAAAAGCAAGTTGCAGGATAGTGTTTATGGAAAGCCCAGAACCTGGAAAAGTAGAGCTACTCTTTAGGGGTGTGCCCGTAAGCTGTGTGAGTACCGAAGAAAGGAATCACGTAAAAGTCAAGCAGGGAGAAAGGGGGTTTGAATTGGAAGAGCAGCGTGGAGGGCTTCTGGGATGCTGGAAATGTTTCATTTCCTGACCTGGGTGCCCGGGACCTGGCGTTGGTTTAATCATTCACTGCTAAATGGCTCACATAACCGTCTATGTTATGTTTCCAAATAAAATATTTTGAAGTCTGGGCGTCACAAAATGAAGAAGCGTTAAGCTATAGTCTCGTTTTCCTATCTTCTGAATTCTCCTAAAAAAAAAAATTATCAAGGAGAGGTAGCCAGTGAACGTCAATAATGTCACTCGTTCTATTTTATGCATTGTGTGGTGGATACGTCAGAGCTCATTAAATTATTCCTTATATTTTTTACACCTTAAATAATTTTTAATATTTGTGAAAGTATTTAAAAGAAAATTAAATTCAGAGGTAACTGTGAACATTTTGGTGTGTTTGTTTAAAAAAAAAAAACTTGGGCATACTTTTTTAATAAAATGGGGACTGTATTTTTTATAATAACCTTAGCTAAAATCAAATACTTTCGAATTTATATATTGAAAAGTATATAAAAATATAACAAATCATCATGGACCTACAAGCAGAGTTTGAAATGTGAGCACTTTGGCATATTTGCTTAAACAATTTCAGTTCTTCAGTCTCTCTAGCTGCATTTCCAGTGTTCAGTAGCCACGTGTGGCTAGAGGCTACCATGTATCATATCAGAACATTTCCGTCATTGTAAAAATTTCAATTGAAAACCATTGTTGTAGATATGATCCATTGTTGGTTATATGAACCATGGACGTTAATCTCTTCTTTGTGCATTTTGTGTCTTAAGAAAGTCTTCTAGAGAAATATTTTCTGAAATTTTTTTCTTAAAGTTTTAAAGCTTATATTTTCCCACAGTTAATTCTTTGATTTACCTGACATATATGTATACATGAGTGTATAGAGATGTATATAGTTTGGTCCTTTTGTGAGATCAAGATTAATTCGTTTTCTTTACCAGTGGAAAGCTGACTGTCCCCGGACGGGTGTGGTTTGTATTCCCAGTTGCTGCCCCAGCTTATTTCTGGGCTCCCAGCCCTGGTTCGTGTTTTTGTCCATCTCTCTGCAGATAATTACAGAATTTAAAAAGTACTGTTGGTTGCTATATTATATATTGTTTGGTTATAAGAATTAAACAAATTTCCATTATATTTTCCTCCACCTATGAGATTTTTAGAAATATTAAAGTTTTTTTTTTTTAGTTCCAAACTTGGAAGGTTTTGTGTTATCCTCTTTTTATTGATTCCTGACTTACACTATAGTCCACTCAAAGGCTGTATGATACAGATTCTTTTAAATGTGAGAATTGATTTGCAGTCTCATGGTTAGTTTTTCAACTGTTCCTTGAATGATAGAGAAGAATATATATTCGCAGACATTTGGGACAAGGTTGTGTGTGGGTGTGGGTGTGGGTGGTGTCTGTGTATTTGATCCCAAGATTTTTTAGCCTTATTATATTTATAATCTGTCAATCTCTGAGATAGGCATATTAAAAATCTCACAGTATGGTGATGGATTTTCTCAGTTTTTCTTGTAGTTCTGTCAACTTTTGCTTTATAAAAGCAGTGCCCCAGCTTCTCTGTCAGTGGGATCTTACATCATTGTATCTTTTCTCCCAAATGCCTTTTGCCATAAAATATATTTTGTTTTATGTTACTATAACCACACTTTTCTCTTGGCTAGGATTTGCTTAGAATACCTCTTTCCTCATTCTTAAATATATTTTTCCTCCTTGTATTTTAGAGTTGTGTCTTGTGACGAGGTTACATCCGATTGCTTTTTCCAATCCATTCTGAAAATCTTTGTCTATTAACAGGAGCTCTCAGTCCAATTAGGTTGAATATAATTACTGAGAAATTTAGGATTAAAGATGATATTTTATTTTATGACTCTTAATCCTGTTGTCTTCTTTGCCACCATTTGGATAGTATCTTGTCATCCCATTTTCCTCTGTCTTGACTAGTGTGAGAATTGTATGTTTTATTCATTTTGGTATTAACGTATAAACTGAACTTAATCTAAAATTTATTAATTGTTCTACTCTTCTGCCAGATAATTCAAAAACCCTAGATTATTGACTCTAGTTAATCTCCTGGCTTACATGTGGTTTGTCATCCAGAGTTTTAGTTCCATCTTCATTTTTTTCGGCCCCAAATTTGACATTATTTTGCTGTTTTTATGGGTCCTTTGCTAGTCATTCCTTCCTGTGTTATGGTCCCCTTTTTATTTCTTCTTCCTATTGTACATACATTAGAAGCTTGTTTCTTAAGGAACTGTTGATGGTCAACTTTACATGAAAATGTCTTTATTTTGCTTTTATTCCTGAAAGATGGATTTGTTGGGTGTATAATCCCAGGTTGACAGTTCTTTTCTCTGAGTCCTTTGGTGATAACATTCCGTTTACTTCTACCTTCTGATGTTATAGTTAGTGTAATAACTGTTATTTTTGGGAATCTGTTTTTTTTTTTTTCTATTGAGATAAAATATATATAACATGAAATTTGCCATCTTGCCCATTTTTAAGTGTACAATTCATTTGCATTAAATACATTCACAATGTTGTGTAACCTTCACCACTATCTATTTCCAGAACTTTTTCATCATTCCAAACAGAAACTCTGTACCCGTTAAGCAATAACTCCCCATTCTCCCCTCACACAGCCCATGGTAACTTTCTTTCTCTTTGTGTTTGCCTTTCTAAATACCTCATGTAAGTGGAATTGTATAGTATTTGTGTTTATGTGTCTTAGTTCACTCCGCATAATGTGTTCAAGGTTCATCATGTCGTGGCATGTATCGGGACTTCATTCCTTTCTGTGGCTGAGTGGTATTTCATTGCATATATGTGCCACATTTTTTTTTATGCATCATCTGTCGTTCAATGCTTGTGTTGTTTCCACCTTTTGACTATTGTGAATAACACTGCTGTGAATGTCAGTGTGTGTGTGTGTCTGGGTCCCTATTTTCCCAATACATTGGATATATATCCGGGAATGGAATTGCCGGGTCATATGGTCCTTCTGTCTTTAACTTGTTTTTCACAGAGGATGCAGCATTTTAAATTCCCAAGAACAATGTATGTGGGTTCTAATTACTCCACGTTCTTGTCAACACTTGTTATTTTCTGTTCTGTTTTTTGCTTTGTTTTTTCATGATAACTATCCAGGTGGGTATGAATTGGCATCTCATTGTGGTTTTGATTTGAATTTCCCTGTTGACTAATAATGTCAACCATCTTTTCTTATGCTTATTGACCATTTGTACATCTTTTAGGAGAAATGTCTATTTAAGTCCTTTGCCCATTTTTAGTTGGGTCAGTTCCTTTGTTGTTGTTGAGTTGTAGGAGTTCTTTATGTATCTTGGATGTTAATCCTTTATTCTGGATATTAATCCCTTATCTGATATATGATTTGCAAATATATTATCCCATTCTGTGGATTGTCTTTTCACTCTTTTGATAGTGTCCTTCGATGCACAAAATTCCTAATCACGATGGAGTCCAATTAATTTTTTTCTTTTGTTGCTTGTGCTTCTGGTGTCATGTTTAAGAAACCATTGTCAAATTCAAAGTCATGAAAATTTGCCCCTATGTTTTCTTCTAGAGTTTTATAGTTTTAGCTCTTACATGTAAGTATTTTATCTATTTTGAGTTGTTTTTTTTTTTAATATGGAGTATGATAAAGGGCCAACTTCATTCTTTTGCATGTGGATATCCAGTTTTCCCAGCACCATTTCTTAAAAAAACTGCCCTTTTCCCACTGAATGGTTTTGGCACCTTTGTCAAAAATCAACTGACCAGAGATGTGAGGTTTTTTTCCTGAGCTCTATTCGTCTGTCCTTGTACCAGTGCGACACTTTTTTTAATCACTGTAGCTTTGCAGTAGGTTTTGAAATTGGGTAGTTTAAGTCCTCCAGCTTTTCTTTCTCAATGTTGTTTTGGCTCTTTGGGGTCCCTCGAAATTCTATATGAATGTTGGGATGGTTTTTTTCTGTTTCTGCCAAAAATGTCGTTGGGAGGTCGATAGCGATTGCTTTAAATTCATATATTGCTTTTGGTCTTTTTGTCATCTTAACAATATTAAGTCTTCAGTACATGAACATGGGATGTCTCTCCATTTATTTAGGTCTTCTTTAATTTCCTTTAGCAATGTCTTGTAGTTTGTATTGTGTAAGTCTTTTGCCTCCTTGGTAAAATTTATTCGTTAGTATTTTATTCTTTTTGATGCTATTATAAATGAAATTCTTTTCTTCATTTCCTTGTCTGATTGTTAATTGCTAATGCATAGAATTATAATTGATTTGTGCATGGTGAATTTGTATCCTTCAACTTTACTGAATTTGTTCATTAGCTACCAGTTTTTGTTTGTATATGGATTATTTATGTATAAGATCATGTCATCTGTGGGCAGAAGTCATTTTACTCCTTCATTTCCAATTTGTGTGTCTTTTATTTCTTTTTCTTGCCTAAATGCTTTGGCTAGAACTTCTAATACCGTGTTGAATAGAAGTGGTGACAGTGACATCTATCTTGTTGCTGATCTTAGAGGAAAAGCTTTCAGTCTTTCATCATTGAGTATGATGTTAGCTGTGGGTTTTTCATGTGGGGCTTTTATCATGTTGAGGAACTTCCCCTGTAGGTCTGCTTTATTGAGCAGCTATCATAAAAGCATATTGGATCTTGTCTAATGATTTTTCTGCATCAATTGAGATCATCATGTGTTTTTTTTCTATTAGTGTGATATATTACATTGATTGATTTTTATATGTTGACGCATCCTTGCATTGCTGGAATAAATCACACTTCATCATAATGGATAATCTTTTTAATATGCTGCTGAATTTGGTTTGTTAGTATTTTGTCAAGGATTTTTGAGTATATATTCATAAGGCATATTGACCTGTAGCCCTCTTTTCTTTTAGTGTCTTTGTCTGGCTTTGGTATCAGGGTAATTCTGGCCTTATAAAGTGAATTAGAAAGTAGAAGAGTTTGAAAAGGATTGGTGTTAATTTTTCCTTAAATATTTTGTAGAATATCCATCTGGTCCTGGGCTTTTCTTTGTTGGGTACTCAATCTGATCCTGAGATTTTCTTTCATAGGAGGTTTTTGATTATTGGTTCAATCTCCTTACTTGTTATGTGTATATTCATATTTTTTATTTATTTTGGAATCAGTTTGGGTAGTTTGTGTGTTTCTACAAATTTGTCTTTTTCATCTAGGTTATACAATTTGTTGGCATATACTTGTTCATAGTATTCTCATAACCCTTTTTATTTCTGTAAAATTGGTAATACTATCCTCACTTTCATTTCTGATTTTAGTAGTTTGCCTTCTTCCTTTTTTTCTTAGTCAAATCTAGCTAAAGGTTTTTCATTTTGTTGATCCATTAAAATAACCAGCTTCTGATTTTGTTGATTTTCTCTTTTTTCTATTCATTTATCTCCGCTCTAATCTTTATTTCCTACCTTCTGCTGGGTTTGGGTTGAGTTTGCTGTGCTTTTTTCTAGTTCTTAAAGGTGTACAGTTAGTTTGTTGATGCAAGATTTTTTTTTTTTTTTTTTTTTTTTTTTTTTTTTTTTTTGCCTTTACAACTATAAATGTTCCTCTTAAGAATGCTCTCAGTGCATTCCATAAGTTTTGGTATGTTGTGTTTTCATTTTCACTTATCTCAAAGCCTTTTATAATTTCCTTTGAGATATCTTCTTTGGTGCGTTGGTTGTTCAAGAGTGTGTTGTTTAATTTATGCATAGTTATGAATTTTCCAGTCTTCTTTCTCTTATTCATTTCTAATTTCATTCCATTGTGATTGGAAAAGATACTTTGTATGATTTCATTCTTTTTAAACTTACTAAATCTTGTGTTTTGGCCTCAGATGTCATCTATCCTGGGGAATATTCCCTCTGCCTTTGGAAAGAATGTGCTGCTGGTGGTGAAGTGTTCTGTATATGCTGTTAGGTCTAATGGGTTTATAGAATTGCTTGTGTCCTCTATTTCCTTATTGATCTTCTGTCTTCTATCTATTACTGAAAGTGAGGTATTGAAGTCTCCAACTGTTATTGCAGAATTTTCTCTTTTTTCTCCCTTTAACTCTGTCAATTTTCGCTTCATGTATTTCGGGGCACTGTTGTTAGGTGTGTGCTATGGATTGAACTGTGTCCCTCAAAAGATACATTGAAGTCCTAACCCCTGTCTTGTGAATGTGGTCGTGTTTGGAAATAGAAACTTTGAAGATACTAGTTAAGATGAGGCCAAACTGGATTGGGGAGAGTCCTAAACCAATACAACTGGTGCCCTTGTAAGGAGAGGAAATTTGGACACAGTCAGTAGACAGAGACAGACAGACACCAGATGGCCACGTGACGAAGGCAGAGATTGAGTTATGCTGTGAGCCATGGATCATCGTGCGTTGCCAGCCCGCCAGCCCCTGCCAGAACCCTGCAGACATCGGAGGACGCACACCTGCTGCCACTGATTTCAGACTTCCCGCCTCGGAACTGTGAGGCAATAAATTTCTGTTGTTTAATCCAACCAGTTGGTGGTACTTTGTTACAGCAGCCCTGGCAAACTGAGGTTGTGTGTGTTCATAAGTATTGTATCTTCTCGATGGATTGATACTTTTATCAGTATACAATGTCCTTCTTTGTCTCATAACTGTTTTTGACTTAATGTCTGTTTTCTATGGGAGTAACATAGCCATTCAACTCCCTTTTGGCTACTATTTACGTGGAATATCTTTTTCTGTCCTTTTACTTTCAACCATATTGTGTAGTCGTATCTAAAGTGAGATTTTGGAGACAGCACATAGATGGGTCATGGATTTTTGTTTTTGTTTTATTTTGTTTGTTTGTTTTTTATCCATTCTGCCAATCTCTGCCTTTTAATCGGAAAGTTTAATCCATTTATATTTAAAGTAATTACTTATAAGGATCAACTTTTGCCATTTAACTATTTGTTTTCTATATGTCTTACATAACTGTTGCTCCTCAATTCATCTGTTATTGCCTCTTTGTATTTAATTGATTTTTTGTAGTGTGCCATACTGATTCCCTTCTTTCTTTCTCTGTATATTTTTAAGTTATTTTCTTAGTGGTTACATTGGGGATTACAGTTAACACTTTATAAACTTATAACAACCTAGTTTAAATAATACCAACTTAGTTTCAATAGTATATAGAAACTCTGCTCCTATACATCTCCAACCCTCTCCCTTAAAATTGTTACTGTCACAGATTATATCTGTATACATTATGTGCCCATTTACAGATTTATTATTGTTTTACGCATTTGCCTTTTAAATCACATAGGACAAAAAGAGGAGTTATAACCAAAAGTCTAATAATAATGGCTTGTGTATGTACCTATGTAGTTACCTTTACCAGTGTTCTTTGATTATTCATAGCGCCTCAAGTTACTGTCTCATGTCCTTTTATTTCAGCCTGAAGGACTCTCTTTATTGTTTCTTATAAGGCAAGTCTACCGGTAATGAACACTATTAGCTTTTGTTTATCTGGAAAATTCTTAATTTCTCCTTCATTCTTGAAGGAGAGTTTTGTGGGATATAGAATTCTTATTTGACAGGTATTTTTCCCCTTTGGTGATTTTGATTATGTCATCCCACTGCCTTCTGCTCTCTGTGATTTCTGATGAGAAATTAGTAGTTAGTCTTACGGAGAATCCCTTGTGCACAAAGAGCCATTTTTCTCTTCTTACTTTCAAAATCCTCTCTTTTGTCTTTGGTTCTCAAAAATTTGAATAAAATGTGTCTCAGTGTAGATCTCTGAGTTTATCCTGCGTGGAGTTTGCTGAGTTTCTTGGATCTGTATACTTAAGTCTTTCGTCAGATTTGGGAAGTTTTCTTCAAATATTTTTCTGCTCCTTTCTTTTGTCAACTCCTGGGACTCCTACTGTGCATATGTTGGTAATCTGTGAGGCGTTTCTTAGGTAGCTCAGGCTCTGTTCATATTTCTTCATTCTTTTTCTTCTCTTCAGACTGGCTAATTTCAAATGCCTTATCTTCAACTTTGCTGTTCATTTCTTCTGTCTGCTTCAGGCTGCTTTTGAACACCTGTAGTGAATTTTTTGTGTCAGTTATTGTAGCTTTAAACTCCAGAATTTGTTTGATTCCTCTTTATACTTTGTGTTTTTATTGACATTTTCAATTTGTTCATACATCATATTCTTGATTTCCTTTAGTTGTTTGTCCATGACAAACTCACTGAGCATATTTAAGACAATTGATTTAGCTTCTTTGCCTAGTAATTCCAATGTCTGGTCTACCTTAGGATGGTTTCTGTGAATTTTTTTTCTTGTGAATGGGCCATAATTTCTTGTTTCTTTGTACTGTTATTTTTTGTTGAAGCATACATTTTGAGTATTTTCATGTGGTAACACCATTTAATTGGGAGAACTTAAACACAAATAACTGAGGATTCCAGAAGAAGAGTTTCTGCCTTAAGCTACACCCTCTACTCCTCCAACTTGCTGGCTTCCCCTGGGGATCTTGGGCTCAAAATTTCAGCATCAACTCTTACCAGAATTTCAACCTTTCTGGCCTGTCCTACAGACCTATCAGCCCCCACCATCGTGAAAGCCAATTCCTTAAAATAAATCTTGTAATATATCTGGTGAACCCTGACTAATACAGGTTGTTTCAGTGGAGAGACTGACCCTAGAGCTTCCTACTACACTTTTTTTTGCCACAATTGCCTTTTCCTTGTTTGTGTCTGCTTTTTAGATGTTTTTCCCCCCTCTGGTGTTCTGTGGTTAAACAACAATATGTGTCCCAGTGTAGACATTTTGTTTATCCTGCTTTGCATTTACTGCACTTCCTGTCTCTATGGTTTTCCTTTGATCAATTCTGGAAATTTTATACTTTATCCCTTTCTTCTCACTTAAAAATATTTTCCCTAGGCTCTGATTAGACTTCTATTAGATTTTCTCTGTCACCCATGTCTCTTAATCTAGCTTTTATATTGTTTTTCCATGAAGTCTGGGTAATTCCTTCATATTTGTATTCAGATATTTATATAATTTGCTCCCCCCCTCAAATTGAGCCATAATATATATGACAAAAACACAAAATAAAGTGTGCAGCTTGATGAAATTTAAATATGTATTCATATGTTTTATGGTCAAGCTATAAAACCTTTTCTTCCCTGTAAGAGCTCTTTCTCTCTCATTCCCTCCTCTCAGTTGAGCTCCCCTCTTCCCTAGGCAGCTACTATCCTGACTTCTATTGTGATGGATCATTTTTAAGTATTCTTGAACTTCACATAAATGGAATCCTATAGTTTATTCTTATTTGGTTTTCTTTTGCTCACATAGTCTTTTTGAGATTCACCTATGAGGCATGTGTAAGTAGGTTTTTTGTTTTTGTTTTTTGCTCTGTAACAAAGGTTGACAAACTATGGCCCATGGGCCAATTTGAGCCCACTGCATGTTTTCATAAATAAAATTTCAGTGGAACACAGCCATGTCTATTTGGCGTAATTAAGTAAGTATAACAGAGACTACATGGCTCACAAAGCCTAAATAATTTGTATGTAGCTCTTTACAAAGAAGATGTGCTGATGCCTTTTCTGTAGCATTGAATTATATGGATATACCAGAATCGACTTATCCTTTCTCTTGTTGATGAACATATGAGCTGTTTTCAGTATTTCAGCGATGAAATTTTTTTGAAATATGCATCTTCTTGAAACTGCCATTGGTGGACCTCTGCTTATATCTCTTGGGTGTGTCCTAAGGAGCTGAATTGGTGGTCCTGGAGAAATTGGTTGCATTTCCAGGAATATTAAGTTGAACACATTTATATGTATTTATTAGCCACTCCGGTTTGTTTTATGATGTTCTTATGCACATTTTTCATCCATTCATATTAGGTTGTTGCTCTTTTGGTTAATAATCTTTAGTTCCTTATATATTCTGGATAGGAAACATTTGTCAGGGACTTGTTTGCAGGTATTTTCTACCCATCTGAATGTGCCTATTTATTTCCTTAATGAGCCTTTTGATGACCATATTTTTTATGACGTCCAGTTTATCAATGGGGGACAGTATTAGTGCTTTATTTTGCATCCTGCCCCCCAGATTTTCTCCTACCCTCATTTTTGTCCCAAAGAAGACCTTTGTCTATTGTTTCCTCCAGAAGTTTTATAGCTTTAGTCCTTACATTTGGGTCCATGGTTTATCTACAGTTAATTTTTGTTTATTGTGTGAGGTAGGGGGTCAATATTTATTTTCCATATGGACTTTCAGCTGCTCTGCACCATTTATTGAGAAAATATTTATTTTCCCTTTGAGTTTTAGTGGTGTTTTTGTTGAAAAATCAACAATCGCATATATTTGGATCTATTTCTGGATTCTGTTCTGTTCCACTGGATGACTTATCAATTCTTGCATCAGTATCACACTTTAATTACTGTATTTTGATAGTAAGTCCTAACATATAGTAGTGTAAACTCTCCGATTTTGTTTTTCTTAAGGATTGTTTTGGTTGTTTATGTGCCGTGTGTATGCATGTAAACTCTTAAATCAGCTTGTCAACTTCTATTTTAAAAAGTCTACCAGACTTTTGGTTGGGATTGCATTGACTCTGCAGATCAATTTTGGGAGAATGGATGCCTTAACAATATTAGTCTTCTAGTTTATGAACATGGTATATCTCCATTGAATAAGCTCTTCAATGACTGTCAGCATTTATTGGTAGTCTTTCATGTAGAGGACTTACCTATCACTTGTAAAATTTGTTTCTAGGGCATGTGATGATTTTTGATGCTATTGTAGAGGGTGTTTTTTGTTTTGTTTTGGTTTTTTTTTTTTTTTGAATAGTTCCCGACTGTCTTGTTAGGATATGGCAATTCAGGTTTTTTTTTGTATTGATCTTGTATTTTGTGACCTTTCCAAATTCACTTACTAGTTCCGATAATTTTTTAGAGTTGGGGGGATTTAATAAATGCATGATTATGTTCATCTTCAAATGAAAACTAGGTTTAAATCTTCCTTTCTAATATCTGTGCCTTTTATTTCTTTTTCTTGCCTTATTGCACTGACTGTAACTTCCAGAACAAATTTTAATAGAAGCAATATTGAAAAGACATCCTCGCTTTGTTCCTCTTCATGAGGGGAAATAGTTCAATATTTCACTCTCAATGATGATGTTTATTCTGTGTTTTTTGTAGATGTCCTTTCCATAGTGAGTACATTTTCATCTATTCCTGGTTTACTGAGATTTCTTTTTTTTTTCATTAATGGATAGTGAATTTAAAATTTTTTAAGATTTTTCAGGTTTAATGATTTCAGATTTACAGAAAGGTTGCAAAGATTGTACGGTGCTGCTCTTTACACTTCCCTAGACTTTCTCTCATATTAGTCTCTTAAATAACCCCACTACATTTATCAAAACTAAGAAATTAATTTTAGCATAGTACTACACTACAGAATTTATTCACATTTTCCGATTTTTCCCACTGACGTCCTCTTCTGTTCCCAGATCCACTCTGTGTGCTCCGTTGCATTTCACTGTCCTCCGCCCCCGTCTGCTCAGTCTCTGACCATTTCTTGTGCTCTCCTCATCCTTCTTGACCTTGACTCACTCGAAAGGTACTGGACAGATATTTTATGGACAGTCCCTCAGTTTGGGTTTGTCGATGCTTTCTTACAGTTAGCTGCAGTGTGGGTTGGGGGGAGCTGCTACCCAAGGGCCGTGCCCTTCTCATTGAATCACGTCAGGGACGCATGGTCTCGGCATCGACTGGTGAGGAGCTGGACCAGTTAGGTTGTCCGCCGGGTTTCCCACGGTGACATTGCTTGTTTTCCCTTCCTGCACCGTGTTTGTCAGAATCAAGTCCACCTTCAAGAGGAAGGGAAGGAAGAGTATCGAGTCATTTGGTATGTTAAATCACCATGGTAGTTAATCAGTATTTTGAGGGAGATATTTTTAGGCTATGCAGATACCCTGTTCCTTCATCAAATTTTGCCCACAAAT
Organism: Choloepus didactylus; assembly: GCF_015220235.1. Lineage (NCBI taxonomy): Eukaryota > Metazoa > Chordata > Mammalia > Pilosa > Megalonychidae > Choloepus > Choloepus didactylus. The sequence goes on from NC_051313.1 coordinate 3,958,057, forward strand.
ATTGGTCTTCATTGATGGATCTTGCCGGCAGCAATTGTTATGGTATTCTACCCCACTTACATATTTATTCAATCATTTGTTTATATCAGTGTGTATTCACAGATATTTATTTTAATCTCTGGGTTATAATCCAATATAGTCATTCTTATGTTGCTTAAATTGTCCCTGCTTTAGCATTTGGAACTTTTTAAGGTTGGCCTCTATGTCCTTTTGACATGACCCCATATTTTTTTCAAGCACGTCCTTTATGTCTGGTACCACAGAACACTCCAAGCTCATTTAGTATGTTCCTTGCCCCAGCCTTAGAATCAGCTGTTTGTCCAGGAAGCCCTGGTTCCCTTTATTGGAGGATGGTATTTAGAGACCAAGTCCTGGGTGCTGGGTGTGCGCATTGCTCCTGGGCCTCCTCAATGGACAGAGTAAGGAGATACATGTGGGTACACTCAGTGTTGAATTTTTTCAAATGCTTTATCTGTGCCGACATTTTCACAGTTTTTTTTTTCTTAGCCTGGTGATATGGTGATTTTACAAATTGATGGCCTATTAGAAGATGTTTACCTAACGTTTTTAGGTGCTTTACTGCAAGTAGTCCCTTCCCCCTCCCCCCTTCCATCCCCCAAATACTAGCTTCCCATATTGCCTGAACAAATCTTAAGATAACTCTGTAACACATTTTGCTATGACATGGGGCATTGAGTTTCCATTTGTTATGCTGAATTGTCATGAATATTTTTGGACCTATCCTATTCTCTGTGAATTTTACTATTGGTTTATGAAATGGTTTTACTGTTTGGTTTATGATTTTTAATTTTACTAATTAATAGGTTTTACCATTTGATATATAAAGTTCCATCAAGAATCTTATTGGATTCTTTGAAGTGGCTTTGAATGTAGAAATTAACTTGGGAAGAATGGGTGTACTTACAATCTTCAACCTTTCCGTTCTCCCAGTGTGTCTTCTCTTTGTCCTTCAGTGGACTTATACAACTTTTGTTAAATTTATTCCCAGATCCTTGTGACTTTTTTATTTTGCTAACTGTGAACGATTTCTTTTTGTTTCCCATTATATTTTCTAATTGATTAGTTATTGCTTTGTGAATGATGATGGATTTCTACGTGTAGGGACTACATAATTTGTAAGAGATAGAATTTTCCTTTTCCTTTATGGTCTTCATAGTTCTTGTTTTCTCGCGTTTGTGTTATTTCACCAGTGAGGGGTCCATGCAACGAAGTGTGGTGGTGACAGTAGACGCTCATCTTATCCCTGTCTTAAATGGGAACCTTCTGTAGTGCCACGTCTTTGGGTGACATTGTTGCTGGATATTTGGCATTCTCCTTTGCTCCTAGTTCTCTGGGAATTTCACTGCATGAATAGTATCAAGTTTTAGTAAGTACATTTTCTGATTCTGTTGGTCTCTGGAGCCCCTCTCCGACCGTGTGATACTGGGTTTTCTCATCCTTAACATGTAGCTGACAAGTGACCATCTTGTGAGGTTGTTGGGAGAGTAAGTGAGCTAATGCTAAGAAACGGCAAGAACCGTTCCTGAATTTTCCTCTTTCTTTATCTCTTAATGAGGGGTGTTGTTTTAATTTTACTTATTTTAATATTTACATTAAATGTATAATTATTGGACCACCTTGCATTCTTGGGCAAACCTTACATATCAGTGTGATCTGGATTTAACTTACTATTTTATTTGCCTTGTTTTTTTATGTAATATTCACGAGTTGTAAAGTAGCTGTTCTTTTGCTGTAGCAAAGGACATAATGAATGATGGATTCCTATTAAAATATTGCACAAGAGCTCAGCAACTGAGGAGACAGCATGCCCAGTGCCTCAGAGCGATTGACGCCTTAGCCTTCTGGTAGAGATCGAGATCGAGATAGAGAGAGCGCTTTCGTGAGCAAATTCAAAACTTGGCACATATTGTGAAATACGGCCTTCGACAGGAAGGAGGAGTGATTTGAGCTTTTCTGCATGTTTCACCTTGAACATCATATTATTTAATTTCGTGTGTAGAGATTTTAATGTTTAGACTATCTGAAAGGAGCGATTTACCAACACTATCCCGAGTACTTTCTGTGTGCCGGGAGGAGGGTTTGGCGGCTGGGGACCCTCCTCTGCTCTCGGGGAGCCTCTGGGCCGATCAGGGTCGTTTGGAGACTTGGAGGCAGAGCCACTCGTGCCTTGCAGGGAAGCGCAGCGTCTGCTCGTGAAATTGACCTTTCTGATGTCTTCCCATCTGTCTCGCTCCTATCAGTTTAGGCTCTCACCGTTCTGCAGAAATTCTCCCTGCATCCAGGTTTTCCTTCTCTTTGTCTTGTGTGGAATTACCCCTGGGGTCAGCTCCCTGATCAGACCCCTCTGGCGGCATCACGGCACCTTGAAAGAGGGGTCCTCGCCCCCCTCGCGGGACACTGGCGCCTCTCGGTCTGGGGTTCTGTCCCTCCTCAGCATTGGTCCGGTGGGACAGCTGGCCTCAAGCTCTCACCTGTCGCCGTGTTTGCAGCTTTGCTTTGCTCACGCCCTCCCTTCTGCTTTCAGTGCATTTTCCCCGACTCCTGTTTGACAAAAATGTCCCAGACCCTGCTCAGAAGCTGCCCACGCCACGATCCTCCCAGCTAGATAAGAACCCTATAATTTGTAATCTATAGTCCTTGTTAAATCCGTGCCTTTCGTACTGATCATTATGTCTAGATGTCATCTCCAGATGGCAAGCACCTTAGAGATAAGGCTCCCACACCTGGCACGGTGCTGGGCCTGGGAGGAGTTACTGCCCAGCAGCTCCCGCTCTTAAGTACCTACTGCAGTTGTGTTACGGTTTTGCAACCCAGCCACTATTATTTCTGTTTTAAATTGTGAAGAAACTTAGTATCAAAGAGTTTAAGAAACTTGCCCAATGCCTTCTAGCTAGTAAGTGGCAAAACTGGTTTGACTGATTTCAAAGCTTTTGCTGTTTCTTCTCTACTAGTCTGCCTTGGTGCTAAAGATAGTTAAATAAATAAAATTAGTGAGCAGATATAATTATGGTAAAACTCACCACCCAAATTGTGCCCTGCTCTAGTTGCCACCCACAGAGACTCCTTGGCACCAATAAGAGCTGCTTTGACACGCTCTCACTTTCTTTGGAGTTTTCTTCTAGGTTCTTTATTGATACTAATGGATAAGGTATTAGTGTCTGGTTTTGGCTTCTTTATGGGTCAGTGAAACAGATACCTAAGCATGGTTTGCTTGATCTTTGTTTTATTTTTAGGTAGAAAATCTTGCATTTGTCTAATAGCCTTGACTAGGCAAGTGATAAGGCAAACAGTCTGCTTTGCTTTTATAAAAGCCCTTTTTATTCTCCTATGGAGGTATAAAATACAAGAAAAAAATTGTATGACGTGCACCAATGTTAAGTATGGAGCATGATGAATTTTTACAGACGCATGCACCTGTGTACCTGCCACCAAGACAAAGGTAGCCAGTATTCCATCTGCCCAGAAAGAGAAAATCCTCGCGCACCTCCTGGCCAATGCTTCCTCTAGAGCTAACACTTCTGATTCCCGTCGCTGGAGTTTAGTTTTGCCTATTCTTGAGCTTTGATTAAGTGTAATCAAACAGTACATCTTCTTATGTGTCTGGCTTCTTTCATTCAGCACAGTTTTTGAGATTCATCCCTGTTGCCTTATGTATCTGTAGTTATTTTTTTCCTTCTTCTTCTGTTCTTAGCATTTGATTGTATCAGTATACCACAGTTTGTTTATCCATCCTCTGGTTGACAGGTTGGCCTGTTACAAATTCACTGCTGTGAATAGCCTTTTGGTGGGCATTTGTGGTATTTCACTTGGAAACATCCAAGAGTAGAATTGTTGGGTCATGGGGTTGGGATATGCTTGGTTTTGGTCAATTCAGCAAAACAGTTTCCCAAAAGTGAACAAATCCATTTACTCTCCCACCAGCAATGAGAGCTGTTGTTGTCATTCCCCATTCTTGCTGACGCTTGAATCCATCATTCAGTCTATCTGGTGGGCAAGAGGTGACACTGCCTTGTGGTTTTCCTTGGCCTTTCCTTGATGATGGGTGATGTCCAGCCTTTTCCATGTGTTCCCAAACATGTTAGATAGCTTCCTTTGCCTTTCTATTGGTTTGTTTGTTAGCTTATTGATTTGTGGGGGTTATTTATAGATTCTGGATAAATATGGGTATTGCAAATACCTTCCCCTCAGTCTGTGACTTTTTTGTTTATTCTCTTAATGATGTCATTTGATGAACAAAAGTTCTGAATTATTGAAATCCAGTTTATCAGTTTTTTAATAGTGTTTATGTGCTGTTTAAGAAAGCTTTGCCTATTTCACAGTCAAGAAGATATGATTTTCCTTTCACATTTAGATTCATGGTCCATGCTATGATCTGTTTTAAATTAGTTTTTGTGTATGATGTGAACTAAGGGTCAAGGTTAATATCTTTCAGTATAGAAATTCAGTAGCTCTGGAATCATTTTTTGAAAAGACTTTCCTTTGCTCATTGAACTGCAGCAGTGCTCTTTTGAAAATCAACTGTTTGTATACACGAGAGTCTGTTTCTGAACTCATGATTCTGAACTGTTGTTCTCTTTGCCTCATGGTTGAAGACGGCTAGTCAAGCTCCAGCTCTCACATCTGTGTTCCAGCCAGCCAGAAGGAGGAAGAAATCAAAGGGTATGTTCTTCCTTCGAAGACTGTTCCCAGAATTTGTATATAATGCCTCTGTGTACATGTCACTATCAGTAACAACAATTTTTATCTTCAAGGAAAATTGGGAAATGTCTTTATTCTGACAGCCTGTGCCCGTTTAAAAGTCAGAGATTCTATTACAAAAAAAGAAGAGGAGAAGGGAATGTTGGGGCAAATCGGCATCTTTGCCGTGCCTCCTATTTGTGAGCACTTTGTAGGTGCTCGATAAATATTTTCATTTGATTAACTCAGCTGCCTCCCGCTGTGGCCTTTTTGGTTGCAGTTGCTCGTGATCACACGTGCAGATGTCACAGCTCTGCTCTGCAAGACTCTCCCAGATCCGCTTAACAAGAAGCACCCTGGGCAGCAGTGGGCTCTGCTGCTTCTAGGGACGGGAGCGTCAGGACCTGCTAAGGTTCCTCCCAAGCTCCCAGTGTTTCTTCTTTCTGTGGCATCTTTGTGACCTTAGCAGATCAGAGGAAGCGGAAACCTAAATCAGGGGACTCTAAAGGAAGACGCAGCTCAGCTGGTCTTGGCATCTAGGAACCATGGTAGGAGGGAGCCCAGATGGGAGCACGGAACACCTTTCAGTCTTGGTTGGCCCTGAGCACCCTTTGCCCTTTATGTTGTGGAGAAGAGACTGGAGGTCTCTTTCATCTGCTGTAATTTTGCTGTCAGATCCCATGAACGCAGGCAGTGGGTTTGGGTTTTTCATGGGACTCCTCACTGTTACCAGGCCTGGAAACAGAGGTCTCTGTTTGACTCAAGGTTTGGCTCGCCCGGTGTTAAATTTCCTTCCTTCTTTCATCCCTGGGAAAGAGATTCTGAAATATCCAGAAGGGTGGTGTTTCTGCCTTTGTGCTTCAGGCAAAAAACAAACAAAACAAAACAAACAAACAAATGAAAAACCTTATAATATTTTCATTTTTATATCTGAAACATTTTATATAAGCATATTTATTATAATGATGATTTTAAGAGTTTAAATGGCATGAAAGTTCCATAACAAAATATTTTGTCAAATAGCTTTTTAAGATATCACCTTAGAATATTCATTCATTCTCATTTGTAGGAGGCAGACGGAATTTCAAATTTTGACCCCAGACAGCTCACCTACGCAACCCAAAGTATAGAAATCTCTTTAAAATTATGCAGTTTAGAATCCTGAGGTTCCTTGATCGTTTTAACTCACTTCCCCAAATAAGTTTACCATTCAACTTCCTTTTACGAAAGCGAAATAAAAACATAACTAATGAAAAAAGGAATCCTGCACCGTTTAAAGGGGTCAGAGTGCAGCTGCGAGGTCAGAGGGCACCGTCCCTGCAAGCACACCCCGACTTCAGACACCAGATGCCCCTGCGGGGCTCCCCAGCCACCTTCACTTCGGACCATGTGGCTGCAGATTCCAAGGCGCCCAGGTGACCCTCAGGCTCAGCCATTCACCGGACAGCTCGCGGAACTCAGGAGAGTGCTGTCCGCACAACTGCACTCTGTTGGAGCAAAAGGGGTGCAAGTCAGGACCGGCCAATGAAGAGACGCATAGGGTAGGGTCCGGGGGGCTCAGATGTGAGGAGCCGTCACCTTCAGAGCCATGTCACCCTCCCAGTGCTGAAGTGTGACAGGACCCAGAGCCACCAGAGACACCCACTGGGGCTTCGATGTCCGGAGCTTTTATTGGGATTTTGTTACGCAGGCATAATGGATCGAATGGATACCAAGTGGTGGGGCTCAATCTCCAGCCCCCCACCGCACCCCACCCTCCCCTCCTCTCCCCACCTCTCCCCACCCCGCCCCTCCCAAGGGCTGGGAGATCCGGTGATGTGGCTCAAAGCTCTAAGCCCCTAATCACATGGTGGACTTTTTAGGGTGACGGCCCCCACCCGAGGCTGCAGGTGTGGCTGGCACCACCTTGTCCTGTCATTAGCATAAACCGAGTCACCTCGTTAGCATAAACTTTCAGGTGTGGTTTGGGGGCCCAACACAAATAACCAGGACACTCCCGTCACTTGAGAAATTCTAAGGATTTGTAGGCTACCTCCCAGGAATCAGGGAAAAAGGCCAAATTCTGTATTTCACAATCGCTTATTCTAATGTTTGCCATGACAATTATAGGGAAGCACAGTGTGTGCACACGAATATCTATGTCATGCTGCAATCTTACTTTATTAACTAACTTTAAGAGTAAATTACAAACTTCAAATGCACCGTCAAGAAGCTACACCCTTCTTCCATCTAAATCGACATAATACATCTCCTAAACATGTATAAAGTAAAAATTAAAAAAATAGTGGAGAAGTGAAAAACAAAAGTTACCCAAACTGCATTTCACTCCCTGGCATAATGGGGGTGCAGAGATAGATTGGGGTGCATCTATCTACCAGGGATAGATGCATCAGCTGTGTCTCTTTATGCGTGCAAACCTACAACTTCACAGTGGGGAAGTCCTACAGGGGGCCCGGTTTGTGTTACGTAGATAATCATTCATTTACACTCATTCCATTGTGCTTTTTGAAGATCAAGTAGCAGAGAGATCAGAACATTCTTTAAGTGTCCAAGGACAGGAATAAGTCATTTTTGACATCTGACGGGGACCCTGGGTTGACTTTGTGCCTCTGTCCTTGAGCCGGCCATAGGTGGATTTTTACCGAGAGCTGGCTGTGGGCCCAGCTCTTATTAGCTTTCCTAATTGTGTCTCTGCCCCTCTTGTTTCTGCTTTTTAAGTTTTGAGGAGTCCACGCTGGTACCTGGTTTTGTCGCCTGAGGGTGGAGTCCCCCACAGCTGTGCCCCTCCCGGGGGTGCCACCCAGGCCGGTGGGCTCTGGGGAAAACAGGCTTGATGGAGCCTGTGGCATTCGACTGTTAGGTAAAGAGGTGAGGGTGCAGACAGCGGTTCTCACAGCACCCTTCGTCTCCGCATCTTCTGAAGTGCCACCACGCAAGCCTTTTTAGCATAATCTTTTGCTATCCAGAAACGTATCTGATGAAAAAGGACACTTCCCTCCAAATCACCTGCAGACCCCTAAATTGTAAGACAATAATTGAACTAACCGTGAAATATGCGGCTAGGATAACTTTTGCCTGAAAGTGAGCTTCTGAGGATGTGGTGTCACCCCAGGGCCTTGAAAGTTACTTGTGGAGGCCAGTTAGTGGCCCCTGTCTCCGGGTGTCATTAATCTTTTCGTGGATTTCGAAAGCGTTGAAGATGTTTGTTAGAGCTAGCCTGTTTATTTTGGATCTGTTTTATAAGACCTGCATTTTAAAAACGGGGGCCCGCCTTGTAGTTGTTCACTGTTTTGTAATTACTTGTATTCACTTTGAGAAGAGTGCCACCAAAATTCTGCCCTTGGCGTTAACATCGACACTTGTGATCACCGTATCTTTGTTGTGTGTGGCTTTGATCCTCGTGGTGATTTATGTGATTCCGAGTCCACGGGTAGGAATCGCGCCTCTGTGAGTCCGTCGTGCCTCGGGGAAGCAGCAGCGCACCGTGGAGTCCGGCAGCAAGCGGCTCTGGGCCTGGGCTGCGTCTCCTGTCATCAGAACAGCGGCGGGAGTCTAATGTCACCTGCTGAGCTCCTGCTGCGGGGCCCAAGGCACGAGGGAGCACGTGAGCTGCGACGTGAGCTGTCGGCAGGGCTGCGGGCGTGACGTGGCCATCACCTGCTTGTTGCAGCCGCGGGAGGTTTCAGGCTGCCATCTGGAAAACGGCCTCTGCGCGGCCGGGGAAGCCGCTCATGTTCCTCTGGGAGGCGAGGTGGTGGGCCGCGACGTTCTAAGATCCGCAGCGCTCAGGGAGTAGCTGATTGTTCTGACACGTCCCTCTGGGCAATTGAAGTAGCCACAGAGCCGCACGCAGTCTGTCTTTGGGCAATCGCACGTTACACGTTCACTCATACACTTCAACTCGGGGTTTAATGCTTTTTGTAATGACTTACCTACTCCTGCTAATCTGAGTTCTCCCCCCACAGTGGCATAGATGATAGAAAATACCCAGGTTTTAAAGCCCAAATGTGTTACTCAGATTTTTAAAAATAAGAATAAGTGGTACCTTTCTCTGTGTATGTGTGTAAGTAAAACCAGAAAGAAACATTCCGTTTTTTCTATTAGGCTGACAACTCAAAAAGTACCCCCCATTGTGCTGACCTGGTGGATGGGAGGGCACTGCAGCCACCGACCACCTGTCCACACCGTAAATGCCTTGTGTCTTTCCTCTTCCCCTAGAGCTACAAGTTCATTTGGCAGGCAGTCTGCCTACCAGGATCTCAGAGGCAAAGCTCTACCAGGGGTTTTGCCCGTCTGCGGCACATTGCCTTCCTCACTTCTTCCCGACCACGGAGCCAAGGCTGCGTCGTTTAGGAATTTGCTGGAGCAGCACCCTCCTTTGGGTACCTGTTTCCCCGTGGTCAGGATGTGCTGGGCTGATCTCAGTGGCTTAACCCCAGAGGCGTGTGTTTTGTGGCTCCCACTCAGTGCCCTGGTGGACTTGCAGGGAGATTCTGCTCCGCACAGCCAGGCCCTTGCACACACACCTCTGTCACTGTGCGCTTTCAGGGTGCTCAGCCTGCTCGGCCGCCAGGGCAGGGAACGCGCCCGAAAGGCACAGCTCGTTAGCAGCCCCGAGCTCAGCCCTGGCCCGGCCCAGTGATCCGGGAGGCCCCGGCCGGAACCAAGCCCCAGGACCAGATGTGTGTCCAACTATTGAGATGTTTGTCAGTGGAGCCCACAGACTCTTGTGGTTCTGTTCTTTCTCAGCTGGAGTCTTCTCATTTGCACAGAGCGGGTGGGACCACCTAGTCTCAGGTTGTCGTGATGATCCAATAAAGTGACGTACACCAAGTGGTCAACACAAAGTACTCATGGGTCAAAGAAGGCCCTTTGCTCAATGAACAAATAATGAAAAATGGATGTTCCATGGAGCACGCCTGGGTGTCAGCGCCCCTGGAAGGCGAGGCCCCTGGGTAAGGGTGGCTCCGAGGGAAGCCTGCCCGTCCCGCTTTCTCAGCCTCAGTGCCCTGACTTACAAAAGGAGGGCACTCATTATGGCCTTGATGAACTCGATAAGGATCCTCTGATAGGGTAGTGGAGATAAGAGCCTGGGAACGGGTTGGAGAGTGAGTAGGAGGTGAGGAAATGGGGATTGCAAAGGACTCTCCAGAAGTTTCTCTGAGAAAGGGTGGGAACGAAGTGGAGGACAATGGGAGGCTGATGAAGGTTTTGCTTTTGAGGGCTGGGAACAGTCAGCGCATGCCTGTGGGCTTGGGGAGAGGTGTCCAGGTGGGCGGCCGTGGGCAGGGAACTTTGAACACAGGGGTGGGTTGGCTCTTGGCCCTGGAGCAGGTGCGGAGAGGCTCTGGGCTGGGGTCAGAAAGCTGCGACAGAGAAGCAGGAGGTGGGGATGTGAACGGAGAGGAGTGAGAACGAGAACGGGAAATGGAGAGAGCAGTTGGGAGAGTGAAGGGGTAAAGTGACATCGCAGTGGAACGCGGCGTTGGTGGACAGCGAGCAGTGCCCGGGCTGGTCCGAGCAGACTGAGTGATGCCCCCTTCCTGGCCGGGGCGGCCGCCTCCAAAGCCCACTCTGTCCCTGCTGCCTTTGCCTTCCAAGCCACATGCTTGCGTTCCTCAGTGCCTCCCACGGTACCGGGCACACGCCGAGCTGCCAATCTGGGCTGGCCGTGAGTCTCTGAGGGCCCCTGTGGATGCTGGCTCAGCTCTGATGGCAAAGTTGCCCAGGTTTTGAGTGGTCTGCCCAACTTTCCCCCACAGCACTATTGTTTTTGGTTCACAATTTTGCAGACTGTGAGGGCTTTCAGAAGTTCCTGAACTGTTCTCGTGTCAATAGAAGGGTGTGGTTGGTTTTATATCCCAGGAATTTAAGGCTTGTCGCTGAGGGCTCATCAGGAATATCATCTTCCTGGCAGGCAAGCGAGATTCAAAGCATCCCCTGGGGCTGGATCCTGTCTTTCAGAGAAGGTCTCGGTGCCCCTCCCGCCAGGGTCTGGGTCCCAGACCCCAGACCCCAGACCCAGTAACCCACCATCGTCTCGGCTGTGGCCCGGCTGGTCGCCGATGGGCTCTGACTGAACGATGTGCGTGGCTGCTCTTTGCAAACCTGGTTTTAGGGAGGTAGTCCCTGTCCTCTAAGAATTTAGCCATTTAATAAAGAAAGGTTAAATTTTTTTTTTGACCTGCCAATAATTTACTGTGATTCAGCCTGCACCTGCAGGCCAGGAGGGGCCGGGATGGGGGGTAAGGAGCTCGGTGCCAGTGACTTTGGGACAGTTCACGACAGTCTGCGCAGAGCATCCGTGGAGGGGCTGATGTCTTCTGTGTCCACCACCCTGTGGCTGACCCAGCTCCGGTGGAGACCCACAGACGATGACGGGGGATGCTGGCATGTGAAGGGCCAGCTGGCTTCCCTGCAGACTGTGCCAGCGCGGCACGGACACCGCTCGGGTGACTGTGCAGCGACATCGTAAGAGGGAAAGGGATTTCTCAGCTCTTGGGTTGCATGGAGAATGCTCGAAAGACAAAACAGTCATTCTCAGCACAGCCTGCGCTTTCAGGAAACGTGTGGGAGAAAAGTCATGTTGGGTGCAAAGGGGCATCGAATATATGTTTCCCCTGTGGAAGAATTGGAGGAAAATGCAGCTGATAAAGGAAATCCAATCTCAAAATCCACTTAGTTCCTGTTTCTAGACACTGAGCTTTCAGAGAAAATTAAGTTTGCCCTCAGCCTGGTATTTACCCAAGAAGGCCAAAGTGCAGTGTTTTCTTGACATGGGGCTGCTTACAAAGGGCCCGTCTGTGTCCCCCGCGAGGGGCCCGGGGCCCGCCCACCCTGGGGGGGCAGGAGAGCAGGCCTGGGGGGCGGTGCCCAGAAAGGGGGGAGCACTGGAGCCTGCCTCCCTGCTGCAGCAGGTGTGAGCGTGAGAAACTGGCAGAGGTGATCACGTTTAGTTAAATAAACGAACTAATCATGATTTCTAGAAACTATATGAAATACAAACACTGCACAGTTTTAAAAGTGTCGATGTTAACAAGCTAATGAATTCGCTGCTGCCCTGGCCCCGTGTGCCACCGGAGCTCCTGGAGAAGGCCACTGGGCGAGCGCGGGTGAGAGGCTGCCAGGGCCTTGGGGGCAGCCTCTTGAGCGTCGTGAGCAGGGCCCTGGTCGGTGTCGGTGCCCGCTGGCTGAGGTGCAGAGCCACCGATGTGTTTGGGGTTTCACAGAAGAGAACATCAACGCATCTGCACGAAAAGCCCCAACTCGTCCCGCTACTCACCTGCAGGAAGCACGTCAGGGTGGGTGCTGCTAAGCGGTGCTCTCCAGACACGGCCTTTGGAGATCCAGCCTGATTCTGGAGATTTTATCTGTGACCAGAAACTGCAGGCGTTGCCACCACCCTCTCGGCCCAGATGGGTGAGCTGTGTCGGGAGTGACTGTGACTCCGCAGAAACGTCACCCTGGCCGCCGGCGGCACACGCTAAAGGGTGACCACTCGGCTGGCTAGCAGCTTGTCGTCCTCGTGAAAAACTCTCCCTGTGTGTTGATCCCTCAATTTGGCAATTCCGCATCATTTGCTGTTTGGATAAAGCTCTCCTTCTGCCTCACGTGCCCTGGTTTTGGTCCTTTCCCTTATTCAGTCCCTACAAGAGCAAATGAAGCCCACAGGCGTCAGTGCTTTGTCGTGGGACGACGGGGCCCCATGATGGCTGGATTCCGTCCTCGTTGGGGGGCAGCGTGGCCTGGTCTAGGAGCCGGGACCAGCTCTGCCGCTTGTGGCTGTGGGTCCTGGGGGGCTTCTCAGGCTCCTGCCTCCTGGGTCTCCTCGTGGGTCACCCCAGGACCCTAAGGCTGCCTCCCGGGGTCGCTGCAGGGAGGTGGTGATGCGATAGCCAGGAAACGCTTAGACTGGCCCGTGGCAGGCACCGGAGGTCCCGTGTGATTCGGAAAACATTGAAAATAAGGGATCCTGTGAATTCAGGCAACATTTCCTGCCACCTCGCCATTCGCCTCTGGGTTTCTGGAGGGAGCCGTCTGCATCGCGGTCCCTGTGAGAAGAAACTTCCCCCAGAGAATTTGCTCCTTCAAGAAAAACGAATTAGTTCTTTGTGCAGAAAAGTAGGATTCTTTATTCATGATTTGACAGATAACTAGTCTCTTATGCACAGTGAGGGAAATATTTATTGTTCATACACAGATGTTACTTTATGTTAAATGGATGTGTGAGGACTCAGGGCAGGAGGGAGCGTGCGGGGCAGGGGGTGCAGGCAGAGAGGGGTGACGAGGGCTCCTGGTAGTAAAGGACTGGTGAGCGTGTCAGACAACACACACACACACACACACAAGTGAAGCTGGAAGCCTGGACAAGCCTGGTGGATGGTATCCATAATCCATATCCATATCCTGGTCGAGATGTTGTACGAGTTTTGCAACGTGTTACCATGTTTCCTTTGGGGGGAGCTGGGTAAAGGGTCTCTGGAATCTCTATTATTTCTCTAAACTGCATGTAAATCTACAATTATGTCAATATATTTCAAATAAAACAATAGATGTGCAACTATTATACAAAACTAATAAGTAATTTTTATTTTTGTTTTTAGACTCATCCTGCCTGATTCCCACCCAAAGCCACTGGCCTTTGTAAGTCTAAAAATTTAAAATTTTTTTATCCCCCACCTTAGTACCTTGTATTCTTTATGTGCAGTACTTTTCTAGCAGACCTGGATCAAAAATGGGAGCACAACTTTATTTATTATTTGTTTCTTAAGTCATTTTAAGGTCTGTTGCACTTTTTCTGATACCGTTAGGCGATGGATGATTATTTGGAGGTAGCTGGAATTCTGTGTCTCGGGCTAGGGATGTTGGTTGCTTTGGAGCAATTCCTTTTGGGGTCATGATCTGCAGGAGCAAAGACGTGTGCAAAGGGTACCCCTCCTTGGGTTTTGGGGAGCCGAGGCCCTGCCTCCACCCCGAATGGCTTCGGGCTGGGGAGAAGAGCTACTGGTCAGAGTGCTGTGCTGGAAGAGGCCAGACGAGCCCTGGTGTCCATTGCCTGGGGAGACCCGGTGGCTCGTGAAACGAGGGCAGGATGCAGGGTGAGACGTCGTTCTCACTTCCATTTTATCACTTGGACCAGCTGCATCCCTGTTCCACAACTTTTTGTAGTATATTGAAGAAAAAAAAAGATAGTTTTAAAAAAGTAAAGTTCAGGGAGGTCCAAACATTTGAAACCGCGAGAATCTGAGCACACAGTTCTGACCTGGGAGAAGGAATCCTGCCCCAGCACCAGACGTGACCGCAGCGAGGGGGCTCCACGTGGCTGCTGCGGTGCCGGGGCGGGGAGAGTCGGGGAAGCCGCCACGTGCAGCCTGCACCCTTGCTCAGGTACGTGGAGCCATCCTGATGGACGGCACTGAATTAAGGCAGCCTGATTTTAAAGTCATAGTTGGGACATGTCATCACCTGGAGACGGCTTTGTTCTTCAATACAGCTGCTGAAGGGAGTGTTTTTATGGTGCGACTTCAGGGAGTTTTCAGCCCCAGACAGCTTCCAGAGCAGTATCTCGAGTCTTCTGGAAGCTTTTGCTTCCCCTGCTGTTCTGGTTTGCTAATGCTGCCATTATGCAAAATGCCAGAAATTGACTGGCTTTTATAAAGGGGACTTATTAGGTTACAAAGTTACAGTTCTAAGGCCATAAAAATATCTAAACTAAGGCATCAGCAAGAGGAACCTTCACTGAAGAAAGGCTGATGGCGTCAGGAACACCTCTGTCAGCTGGGAAGGCACGTGGCTGGTGTCTGCTGGTCCTTTGCTCCTGGGTTCTGGTTTCAAAATGGCGTTCTCCAAAATGTCTCTGGGCTTCTGTCTCTTTATCTTTTCTCTCTCAGCTCCAGGGCATCTTTGCTTGTTCTCCTGGGGCGTTTCTCTCTAAGTGTCTGGGGGTCCTCTCTTAGCTTCTCCAGGGCAAACTCTGGGCCTCATCTCTTAGCTTAGCATCTCCAGATGTCTTTCTGTCTGCATCTCCAAATGTCTCCAAACATCTGTGTCAGCTCTTAGCTTCTCTTTAGCAAACTCTGGATTACATACCTTAGCTTCTCTCCAAAATGTCTCTCTCGGCTTTTCTGAGATCCTTCTCTTTGTGAGCTCTCTTAAAGGACGCCAGTGTTCTAATTAAGACCCACCATGAATGGGTGGGGTCACCTCTCCATAGAATGATCTAATCAAAAGGTCTCACCCACAGTTGGGTGGGCACATCTCCAGGGAAACAATCAAAAGGTTCCACCCAACAAGATTAGATTGAAAGACCCTGGCTCTGCTGGGGTCCATAATGACTTTAAACTGACACATCTACTTTGAGGCCACCAGAAAGACGCCCCCTTCTCCAAAGGGATTCCTTGGGATACTCATTTCTTAGGATAACTAACGTGCAGAAAGGGTCCATGGGCATGAAAATCTCAGGAAAAGAGCAAGCAAACTTGGGAAAAATTACACTTGTTATTTCCAACAAGACTGATAATCTAAGAGGGGCTATGGTTTGGGTGTTTCTCAAATTTATTTTACCATGGCACCCCTATTTCATCAAATATACCACAGCATTGTGCTCCATGGACCATTTTTGGGGAACTATTGCTTCAATATTTAGGAAATGGATATAGATGACAAGATCTGCTGTACCTTTTTCATGATGATAGCAAAAGAAAATGAGGACATTTGAGCTGGAATGGGGAAAATTTTTGGCCCAACAGCTCCTGTCCTTGTGGAATGCTTCCTTTGTGCGTCTCCGAGTCGCTGTGCTCCTCGCTTTGCCTTCTGTTTGTGCCAGCACCCCTCGCCTGCCTCTCCTGCAGATCCCTTCCTGGCGCCCTGACCGCCACGCACCGGGTGGCCCAGGCACGGCCCCTGCCCTGGCCCCGCCCACTCCCTAGGTGACCTCATCCGCCTCCCGGCTTTGGACACGCAGAGCGGCGGACACCCACCCAGCGGACGTCTCCGGAGCTCCGGGCGCGGCATCCCGCTGCTGAGCGTCTGGTCAGCATGGCACACCTGGCAGGACTGCAGGGGCACTCCCAAGCCCCCTCCTCCCAACCAAGGCCCCTCCTCTCTCAGTCGTCCCCCTCCCAGTGAAGGGCCACTCTGCCCTTCCAGTCATCCAGGCCGGAGTCCTCTCCCCTCCCAGGCTGCCTGCGCCACTGTCGGGGGCACTGCCAGCTCCACCCGGGCACCTTTTCTCACCACTGCTTCTGCCGCCACACCATCTCCAGTCGCTGGTCTCCCTGCTGATGCTTCTCCCCCGGCCCCATTCTCCAGCCACAGCCAGTATTGCCACGGAGGGCTGGAGGCCTAACGGAATCTAGTCCCAGAGGCTCTCCTTTCAAGAGCTGCACGTGAGCAGGTAGCAGAGCGGGCAGGGCAGGTGAGAGCCAGGTTAAAGCCTGGTTTGAATTCCGACTAAGGTGACCAGGAGCAAGTCAGTGACCTTCTCTGAGCCACAGTTCTTTTTTCTGTGAAATTGAAGTAAATAAAACCTCCAACAGAGGCAGGCCTCTGAGGGTTTTAAGGACCATTGAGCAAAAGCCGTGGCCACGGGTGACCTCCCCTCCTGGAGCCGGGACTCGAGCTGCTTTGCACTGCTCAGCGTTGTCGGCTTCACCCCTAGTAAGAGATTGTTTTAAAACAAGCCTCCTGGGAAAGACGGTCTGCTTTATTATCTGTATCATCACATGGCACATCTAGGAAAATTATGTCTTTTTATAGAAAAAACCATGTCTAGGGGAACATGGGCTGCTCTTCAGTGTGACTTCAGACAAGATACTTTCTGAACTTTTTGAAATTTTAGAGGCATTTCCTACCTCTTAGAGTGGAGTTAGGAAGAAATGAGAACATGCAGATTTGTCAGCACTTCTTTGTGAGTATAAACTTTAATACAAATGTAAGGTATTGAACTTCATACTGAGGATATTTCCACTTCCAGCCAGTAACAAGGACTGGATTTACTCTCTCCTGCCTTAAACAGCTAAAAAAATAAAATACATGAGACAAAGGTTTTCAGACAGTGGTCAACAGCACAAGATGGTGAGCCCCGAGAGAAAGAAAACAAATGAGGTGGGCCCTTAAATGTCCTAACCCATAGTGCAAGAAGGGGGCCCAGACAGAGCCCAGTGACCCCCTGAACTGAGGAGACAGAGTTGGGGATTTAGGAGGCCGAGGCAGCTGGAACTTTGCAGGTCAGTTTGCCAGGAAGGTGAGGTCTCGCGAGGCTTCCCTGGGAGTCTTCAGCTGAGTATGGCTTAGTGCACGAATGTCGGAACACTATCCAAGGCTGGAGAAAGAACCACTGGCAAGGAAAATGTAGAATAATCCTTGGAGCTCACACAGGGCTGGGAAGACTTAGTGTCTTATCATTTGGAGTGGAACAAACTTGCACCTCAAAGGGCATTAAGTAGAATACTCAGAAGTGTATTGCCTCAGTAGTGAAGTAAAATTAACCCTAGACTAAACGCTGCTCTCATCCTGCCTAAAAAAATCTTAAAAGCAAAGCCATAAAGAGCCATATGGTAAATATTTCAGGCTTTGTGAGCCATATGTTCTCCGTTGCAACTACTCAACTCTGTGGTTTATAGCATAAAGGCAGCCTTAGGTAACACTCAGATGTGTGGAGGTGACTGTGTTCCAATAAAACTTAATTGACAAAATAGGCAGCAGGCCAGATTTGGGGCCATAGTTTGTAGACTCTTGCTTTAAAGAATCAAACTGTTTCTAGTAGCTCAACTGCATCCCAGATCAAAGCTCAAGAATATTAAAAATACAGAATACCCAGCACCAGTGCACAATGTCTAGCATTTAATCAGATTTTACCAGGTATGCAAAGAAAGAAAAAATTCAAATGTGAGGAGAAAAAGCAATTAATAGAAAAAGACTAAATGATAGCAATGGTAGAATTAATAAAGATAAAACAGTTGTTATAACTATGCTCCGTATGTTCAAGATGTATAGGACAGCAGACACTTGTTAGGGAGAGACAAGGAAGTCATAAAAAGAGCCAAATTGGACTTCTAGAGATGACATAAGCATCTGAAATAAAAAATACACTGGATGTCTTTAACGGTTGACTAGACAGTGCAGAAGGAAATATTTAGTGAACCTGAAGACATAGCAATAGAAATTATGAGAAATGAAACAGAAAACACACTTAAAAAATTGAAGAGCATCAGTGAGCTGTGGGACAGCTTCACATGGCTGAATATATATATAGTTGGAGTCTCCAAAGTAGGAAAGGGACAGAGAAAAATATTTCAAGATACAATGGCTGAAAATTTGCCAAATTTGATGAGAGCAATACACCCACAAAACTTAACAAGCTTGATGACTCCTTAGCAGGCCCCCCAAATATAAAGAAAACTATGCCAAGGCACATAATTAAATTGCCTAATGCCAGTAACATTACAGGAGAGCAATTTAAAAGCAGATGGAGAAACAAAGGCAGGAAAGAGAGGAACAAGGATGGGAATCACAGCAAACATCTTGTCAGAGCAGGGCAAGCAGAAGATGGAGCAGCATCTTGAAGGTACAAGAGAAAAGCCGTCAACCAGAAGTCGGTAGCCAGTGAGAAGCTCTTTCACGGAAGAAGATGAAATCAAGACTTTTTCAGACACACACAGGCTGAAAGTTTTCATCACCGGTAGAACTGCACTACAAGGAATGTTAAAGGAAGCCCTTTGGGAGGAAGAAAATGATGCCAATGGAAATGAAGGGCAGCAGAATGGGAGTCACCCAGATAAATGCACAATTTTGTTCTTATTGTTTAGATCTTTTAAAGAAAAAGAATTGTTAAACAAAAATGGTAACAATGGGCAGAGTTTTTAACATAAAAAGTAGAAGTTATGATAACAATAGCACAAGGTCAGGATAAGAAATATAGAAATATGCTGCCTTAAAATTTTTATAGTATACATGAAGTAGTATAATATCTCTTTAAGATAAACTGTGAAAAGTTGAAGATGCAACGATACATCCTAAAGCAACCACTAAAATATGAAAAAATAAGCCAAAATAGAAGAATTAAATCAGAAAAAAAAATTCAGTCAATATACAAGGAGTTAAAAGAAAAAGGAAAAAATGGAACAGATAACAGGTGGGACAAATACAAAACAAATAGCAAGATGCTAGATTTCAACCTAACCATATCAATAATCACATTAGATGTAAATGATCTAAATACTCTAATTAAAGGTCAGAGATCATCAGTTTAAATCCACCAAAAACCAAGACCTAGCTGTATGCTGCCTACAAGAAATGCACTTCATTTATATAAAGATTTGAAAAGGTTATAAGTAAAAGGATAACAAAAGGTATGCCATGCTAGAATTACTTTTTTTAAATGCTGGAGTGGTGATATTAACAAAAGAAAGTAGAATTTAGAGTTAAGGATTATTCCCAGGGATAGAGTCTTATTTCGTAATGATAAAGTGATAAATTCATCCTGAGGACATAATCTTAAACAGAACTAACAACAGCGCTTCACTATACACAAACAAAAACTAATAGAACTGAAAGGAGAAATAGACAAACCACAACTACAGTCATATTTTAACACCCCTCTTTCAATAGTTGATCAAGCAGACAGATAATCAGTAAGGCTATAGAAGACTTGAACAGCCCTGTCAACCAGCTTGACTCAACTGACATTGGTAGAACAAGCTACCCAACAACAGCAGAAAAGGATTAAGACACACCTTGAATGGGTGGGGTCATATCTCCATGGAAACAGTCAAATCAAAAGGTCCCACCTGTAATAGGTCTGTCCCCACAACAGTGGATTGAAAGAACATAGTCTTTTCTGGGGTACATCACAGATTCAAAGTAGCATACTCCCAGACCACAACCCATGGATCAAAGAGTAAATCTCAAGTAAAATTAAAATATTTTTAACAAATGAAAATAAAAATTCAACTTACTGAACTGTGTGGGATACAGTTACAACAGTGCTTAGATGGAAATTTATAGCATTAAATACAAATATTAGAAAAGACAAAAGACCTAAAATCAATAACCTAAACTTCTACCTTAGGAAACTATATGAATAATTGTAATAATAAATCATAAGAAATGAAATAAGTCAACAAAATTGATAACATGAAATAGTAGAGAATATTAATGAAACCAAAAGCTGTTTCTTTGAACAGAATAATAAAATGGTCAGTGTGTGTCTAGCCAGGCTCACTAAGAAATAGAGAGGACACAAATTACCACTCTCAGAATTGAAGAAGTTGTCGCCACTCTGATCCCAGGGTCATTCCAGGGCTGAGACAGGAATGCTGCAAAAAACTTCATGCCCACAAATTTGTTAACTTAGATGAAATGGACCAAGTCCTTGAAAGATACATACAAATACCAAAACTTAGTCTAGGAGCATGGATGACCTGTGTCAAAGAGATAACCTATGTCAAAGAGATTAAATTCATGGTAAAAACCTTCCAGAGAAGAAAGCTCTGATGGGTCACTGGTAAATTCCCCCAAAATAACCCATGGATCAAAAAGAAATCAAAGGGGAAATCAGAAATACTTCAAACTGAATGAAAATGAAAACATATTTCCAGATGACTGCGATGCAGCCATAGCAGTGCTTAGAGGGAAATTCATAGCACTAAACTCTGAATTAGAAAAGAAAGGTTAAAGAGTTTTGTTCTTCAGATGTTTGAATGCCTTTCATGAAAAATCAAGTTTCTTTCAAGTTGTTGGAGAAAACAATTAGGAGCGGTTACAAAAAGACAACTCATTGTTCTTTGTAGGAAAGAAAGAACCTCTCAGAATTCCCCAGCTAGATAGGCTGAGTTTCTCCAGCAAGACATGTGCCCCGAGGTTTTCTGAGGGTTCTTTCTGACTTAATTCCTGAGATAAATGGTAGTAAAGAAAAACAGTACTTCTCTGTGCTAACATGGCTATAGTTAACATGCACATTTAAAATGATGTGTTATGTAGCAGGTAACGTGATGTAAGAATGAGCAGTGATTTTTAAAACCACAGAACTGTAGAATTAGAAGCCTTTAGTCAGACAGCAGTGCCTGTTCAGTAGGTATCGAGGCCTTGGATGAAATAAAAGGGGGTCCATCAGAAGAACAGCAGGCAAGGAAAATTAGATTACTGCTAACAGGCTGTGTTTAGTAGGACTCAGAAATATGAATCTAACACGCCACCAGCCACTGATAGGATATTATGGAAAGTGGGACAGGGCAAAAAAATCAGGTTGGCTGTTTGCTATTGGCAGTCTTATTTTGTGCTGGGAAGTTAATCTCTGTTTTCTTCATGAGTTTTGTGAGGGTCACAAGAAGTAAGATATGTAGTAGTTCTTTGAAATGTGCAAAGCACTATATACGTGCAGCTAATAAGACCTCTCGCTGTTTTTTTCTCCTCATGTGGCTCCAGACTGTGACTCTCTTTCCTAGCCGCCAAAACAGCTGCTTAAAATGGCGAAAGAGCAAATAGTAAAGCTGAATTGCACAGAAAAACCACACTGCTTTATTATAGCAAGCAACGATTTGCCTCAATTAGCTTTTTAAAAGCTCATTCAATTGGCATATCTATTTTGTGTAGCAGCTTCTTTATCTTTTATGAGTTTGATCTTGGTTCATTAGTTGGCGCTGTCAGATCCTGTACTCCAGTGCAAAAGGTTTTAGTGCTAGAGGGATCATGTAATCCAGAGGCTGAAAGTTAAATTTTATGACTTTTTATTGGAGAGGAAGCATTTTCCCCTTTCAGCGAATTTTATATTGGTTTGGTTTTCATCCTTGGTAATAGCTGCCGCTTGCTGAGCATTTCTGAAATGCCAAGCCTGCTCGAGGTTCTTTCTGGAAGCTATCTAGTTTGATCCTCTGCAGAGCCTGCAAGAGAAGAAATCACATTCCAGTTTTAAAGACGAGGAAGCCCAGGTTCTGCAAATGCTGCTGATTGCCTGACACTTCATAATTACACAAGGTGACATGAAACCTCAAGCTCAGATCTGACTGCACAGTCGCTGCCCAGTAGCACTCCCTCTTGTTGCATGAAACGGTACAGTGTGTCGGGCTTAGAAATCATTGACAATTACCTAGTGGATATACTGATGACGAGAGACTTGGCCTAATAATTAGATCTATGGTTCAGATTAGCAACGGCTAAGGGAAACAGCATGAGGTTTGGTGACAAAGTACCTGAATGTGAATTTTTGACTCTGTGACTTTAGAAAGTCAGTTTACCTTTTTTCACTCTGTTTTCCTCATTCAAAAATAGAAATGAATAAAACCACTGATCTCACATGGGTGTGGTGAAGATCAAACTGATTATGTCTGTATTGAGTACTTCATAAATGCTTTCGAAAGGTTCGTAAGTGAATCAGCGAGTGTATTTGGTCAATTGCCAAAGACTCTTTGAGTAGTAAATTTTCCAAGTGTTTTTTCAAAATTATTTGATAATAGAAACTGAGTTTCCAGAGACCCTCTGTTGAATGACAGACCCTCAGTTATAAAAAGAGGTTCTGCTCACCAGACCACCTTTTTTTTTGGTGGGATGAGTGGCTTGGGGAAATGAGTCCTTCCTGATACCTTTTAAGGGAATTCTGGCAGGCTTTTCTCTTTCCCTCGAGGTAGAGTGGGAAGGCAGGTTAAGTGTGAACCATTGGCCCAAAGCGGGCCAGTGCAAGCCCATCCGAGATTCCCAGTTTGGCCCACACAGCGCACCTCCTGGGGCCTCTTTCCCGTGCGGTTCAGAGTTCTGTCCTTTCCAAGTTCATTTCTGTCCCAACTGGAAAATAAGTCTTTTCTCCTGGGGGCTGCCCAGCACCCCGTACAAAATAGCACCTTCACCATCAAGTGCACAGGCTGTAAGGGGTGGCCAGGAGGGCTCTGGCAGCCCCCCACGTCAGTACTGACACCCCGAGATGGGCAGGGTAGGAAGCTTGCATTCCTGTCTCTCAGCTGTGCGCTTGTGTCAAGGAATGAGTTCTCCATGCCTTTCATTCCAAGGTTGTTTATTTTCTTTTTGGTTTAGGAATTCTGAAACTTCACCCACCTTTTCCCATGTTTGCTCAGGATTAGTGGCAGAGATGGGACTGAGCACAATGAAATGAGTGCATTTTGTCCGAGGCTTCTGTGCAGGCTGTTAAAGAGGCATTTCTGAGTGCAGAGGAGACTTGGGAAACGATTTATTACATTTGTTCAGTGTCGGTCACCAGCTGGAGTACTTGGAGTATTCCATCCTCTTTGCCATCCTCGTCTCCCCTCGCTCACCCAGGGGCCCCGCACACACGCTCACACTTCCACACACAGACCCACTGCCGTTCAGCATAGGCAATTACCTCGCTGCATGTTTATCTTGTACACGTTTTTGTTTTGCAAACAGCATTTATGCAAAACAACTCCCTTTGGGTTGTGTGGCCTTCGCTGGAGAGATCCCTCGGGAAAACCCCAGAACTTCCAGCTCTTATCCATCAAACCAGACCTGGGAAGGCAAGAATCAGGTTTCCAAACGGACTGAAGACAGTGACAGGAGAGAAATTGCCAGCTATGACGCAAAACTGCTTGTAGGGTGATAGTAGGGGGAAGGACGGGAGCAGGTGCAGGCGGAGTTCACTTCTGGAACGCTGGGGAGCCTTGAGGTCCAGCGGCCTTGGGAGCAGGCCCCCCAGCCCCCCGCCCTTGGATGAGCCGGCGTGCAGAGCGCTGCGAGGAGTGGCCGTGCGGGCTTGTCGTGGTCGGAGCACGGGGCTGTCCCTGGGACATCAGAATTGGATGAATTGGAGTCGCCCCCTGAGGTGGTCTGCAGTCCCTCTGCTCGAGGGGACCTGTCGCTGTGTGTCTGCCAGCCTCCACCAGCAGAGGAGGGTGAGGGAGGTGGGCCTTTGATCTTGTGTCCCGGCTGCTCCCTGGGAACCCGCTGAAATCAATGCCTGTTTCCCGGAGCCCTGAATGACCAGCCTCAGCTCCGTGCAGCCGGCCGGGGGCTCACCGCCCCTGCGCATTGACTGCTGAAAGGGGGCACATGGGGGGGCTTCCCATGAAAACCAGGCAGGGGGAAAAGCAGACCTCTGTTTAACACGGCGGAATTTGGAAATCCACCCACTAGGAGAAGAGGTTTCTCAGGCACCCCTCGCCTGGCCGGGGTGTGGGGGTGCAAGGCGGACAATGGGGGCTTTGTCACAGCTGGGCCGTCAGTAGGAATACAGCCTGCATGAGAGATGGTGCTACGTAGACATTGAGTCAACACCCCCTTCTCTTTTTAAACAAAGAAGTAGAGAAAGACAACTACCAACCATGGTATAATCAGCCAATTCTTAGATTTTTTCCATTAAGAAGGAAAAAAAGATGAAAAAGTAAGCGATGTTCACTTTTCTTAATATAATATGCCAGTTCTGTGACGTGTCTCCCATTCATGTAGGTTTCCAAACATCTTTGAGCTCAGGCCTGGGTTCCACGCATGCTGGTGCGACACGCGGTTCTGGGTCATCGGTCCTGCAGGGGATGTTATTTGTAAAAATGAGCATCCTTGGAATACTTAGCTGGAAGCCCGCATCCCACGTGAAGGCCAGTGGCTCATGGATCAGGAGAGCGCCCGGAACGGGAGCAGTTCCTGCGTCTTCAGATCAGCCCTTCCTTGGGAGAAGGCCTGGGGGTCATCGTGAGGAAGCTCTGCTCCCCCACCCCCCCATCCCCGTCCCCTCCTTTGCCGGTTTCCCAGGAAGGATTTATGGCTCCCTCTGGGCACCCTCTGGTGCAGCGCTCAGCCCGCTGCCCGCCGCCCTTTGTTGGATGTGCTCTTTGAGCTGGGAGCGGAGCAGATGTGCCCATCCATTTGTCTGTCTCCACACTCAGCAGAGCTCCCGGCGCGGCAGCAAGTGGCCGAATGGAGGGGACCTGCAGCTCCCCACACAGTGCTTTGAGGGTCTCTCCTCAAATGCCAAATTTCGGACACGCCCAGCCGGCGCTGCCTCTCCCCGGTGGGTGCTGGGCCCCCAGACGGCTTTCCTGTGCAGAGATTCACTGAACCCTTTTTTGGTCTGGGAAGTCCTCTCCACTGGCCTCCAAGGAGGGGGCAGGGAACGGGGTGGCATCGTCCTTTTCAGACCCAGGCTTTCTTCTGGAATCTTCCTGTCCTGGAGATAAATCTCAACAGGATGTTTACATTTTTGCAGGAAGAAGATGGAAAAGCTTTTAATTTGGAGCTCTGTAGACTTTCACTCGACCACATTGGGTTGAGGTGGCTCAAGCCTATTTGCATGATTTCATACAGTGATGTGATGGAAAATGATGCAAAGCAGAACACTTTCAAGGTGTCCTCAGTCAGATTTGCCACCACGGTGGGCTTCGAGACCCTTATCCAAGGACAGAAACAAACATCCTCGCTCCTGGGGGAAAGCATAGGGGAGACTTTGCTTCTCAAGAACTAGGTGCTCTGATATCAGGGGACCCAATTTCCGAGCTCATCTCAAATTACAACCCATTTCTTTTTTAAACCAGAGCTTTAAGTGGGAAATAGTTGTCCACGTTCTTTGGGAAACTAGCATCTTAAAATCATAGTGAAAATTTTTAAAGAATGTTGGGGGGGGGGGAGTAGGTAAGCACCCCAAGTGCAGGAACTCTTTTACTCCCTGTGTTACCTTTGTTTTATTTTTACTACTGAGGTTGTTTTTAAGGACGTCTGTTTGGATTTCTGTTCAATTAAAGGTGGAGATAAGGTTTACAATCCGGGTTTACAAGTGTGGGAACCGAGGTGAGGTGGGAGTTGTGGGGGACTGGGCTTTCGTGGGCTTGTTTGCGCGCGGTGGGTTCCGCGGCTGCGATTCTGCAGGGCCTGAGACGTCTCGTTACTGGTGTGACTTGGGCATTGGGGCCCCCCACCCCCACCCCCCAAGCGTGAGCCTGGAGCGGGGAGGCGAGGGGCACGGCCTGTGGCCGCCAGGCCTCCCAGCTCCGGGAAGGAACTCGCGTGACGTCAGGCGGGAGCCGGGAGAGGGGTAGGAAATGAAGCCCCTCTCTGCCATTTGATGTTTCAGCTTTCCGCCGTGGGCTTATCTCCGTCTGCACTGATAGACGGGGAGTGACGGCCGTTAAAATTTATCTTCTGGCTTTGCTCGTGGAATCAAACGGCTTCAGCGCTGGGGCCAGAGCCTCCCTCCCAGGACTGAAGGCTGCTGGAAGAGCCAGGGGGAGATTTCAAGCGGTTTAGGAGCCAGAGCCTCCCCGCATCAGGGCCCTGTGTGTGTGTGTTCATGTGTGTTTATCTGTGTAAGCAAACTTCCCGGTGGAGAGCTGTGCAATCCTTTCCTGTCTGATGACCTCCCAGTAAATAAAGCAGCCGAGAGGAGGTTTATCCCCAGTCGTGGGAAAACAGACACCCTCCTTACAACCTGACTCGTGGCAGGAAAGACTTTTGTGAAATACAGAATTATGCAAAATCCAGTTACCTTCCAGCACATGTGTAAGACCAGATGTTACAGTTGCAGATATCGCCCTTAATAATCAGATAGCTAGTCATTTGTCATTACCTGTTAGTATATTAGTGAGGCTGCTAAATTACTTAGCGTGTTTCCAGTCGTTTAAATGTTTACTTTGCAGCGTTCCCTATTGTCTTCTCGAGGGAGACATTCTTCAGTGACAAAAGACCTCTGCTCAGCTCACACCCAAGTTATTGTACCTCTAGCTTTCGTAGCTTCAAATTCATGAGGTTTTACTATTAAAAAAATTAAAAACCAGCCTCCTGGTCAGTCCACAAACGTGGAAGGGTTCGCTTCTGGCCAGTGCGTGGGCCTCCGTCCGTCTGGGTGAGCGTGCCATCAGTAACGAGTGCGTGTCCAGCAGGTGAGGTTGGACGTGGAGTTTCTAGACTCTTTCCTGTCTTCATTCTTTGCATGGGAAGTCGACTTAAATTGTTTTCAGGCTTTAAAACTTCCTCTCCTGCCTTGCCATCACTGCCTCCAGCCGTGGTCCTGCCCTTGTCCCCAGACAATAGTGGGGCGTGTGTCCTGTCAACTGGTTGTGGTGTCCACACCTATCTCGGAACTGTGGCCCCATCTTTGGAAAAAACGTGTTAAGCAAAGCTGCCCCCCCCCCCTTTTAGTGCCCTGTCCTTGCTCCTTAGACTCCCCCTCTGCCCTGCTCGGGGACTTCCTTCTTTTCCCAAAGCATGCTGTCCTTAAAAAGAGTCTTAGCTGGGGGCCTGTGATCGCGAATTGGGGTCTCTGAGAGTGACCGCAAGTGGACACGTGCTTGTGGCTGAGCCGCCACAGTGCGGTGACTCGAGTCACCTCATTTAATGCTGGAAAGGGTCCCGCACGGTGGCGTTTTGCAGGCGAGGAGGCCGAGGTCGCCGAGGTCGCGGAGAGACAGTGGCTGGCGTGAGGGGCCGGCTCCGTGGCTCTGGGGTGTGACCCCAGACTCTGCCCTCGGCCCCAGCTTCAGCCCCGTCCCCGCCGGCGGCAGCGGCCCCTCCGGGCTGGGTCGTAACCGTGTGTTCTGTTCCCTCTAGGGCTGCCCTCCCGTCTGCCGCCGGCTCTGCTCCCCGTTCCCCTGGGCTTGCTCCCGGCTCGCGCTCGGGAAGGTAAGTGTGGCTGCCGCTGAGGCTGCGCCCGACCCGCGGCCCGTCCTCGCCCGGCCTTAGGACGCACGGCACGATGGGCACTTGGGGAACTTGAGGCCTGGCGGGAAAACAGGGCTGCAGAATAAAGGTTGGAAGAAACTTGCAAAAGTCGACTTTTCACTCTGTGGAGAAATCAAGAGAACTGCTAAGTTCTCTGATATTTTTTTTGTACAAATTCACAGGTATTCTGCAAATGATTTTCATTTATCATGAGTTGCTTACTATACATGAGATCTTTCTCCCTCACATTTTAAAAGATGTTTTAAAATTGTTTTATCTAAAAAAAAAAAAAAAAACACACAAATAAGTACTTGGAAAAAATTGTAGTTGTTATCCTGCATTTAGAGCCAGAGGTTTAGTACATTGCATGGATTAGGATTCAGAGGCGTTGTCACTTGCCTAAAATCACACTTGAGGTGATGCTCAGTTTACAGATGTTTACCCAAATTTCCTAAAATGGTGCAACAGGTGTGTCACCAAATGTTTTTATTGGAGGGAATTCATGGCCACCGTGGACGTAAGACGTTATTTCTTAGTTCCCACCATACGTTTGTTTTCATGACCTATTTCAAGGTGATAGCCTTAATCACAGTCTTACGTTTCTCCTCCACCGTTTTTGTCATTTTCCCGTAACACAACCCTGCATCCAGTTGAAGCCAGGGTGCCACCATCCCAGCCGCCTCCCTTGCGTGGCGGCTTTGGTGAGGAGACTTTCACTGATCGTCACTGTTGCCTCTGGGGGGTTGAACCAGGCCCCCCCACAAAGACGCATTCAGGTCTCGATCCACGTTCCTGTGGGTGGCCCGTTTGTGCCAGGTCCTCTGAGGGTGCTTCTGTCCGGGAAGTTGCAGGCTCACTGGGGACGGGGTCCTTGGAGATCCTGTTTCTCTAAACTGGGCCTTAATCCATGTGCTTGAAGGCTCCGAGGGCAGAGGAAATCCAGACACAGAGGAGGCCACACGAGGCAGCCGGGGGACAGACGGCTGGGGACAGATGGACAGGGGCCGGGCAGGGATGCGAGTGGGAGCCCGTGATGGCTGCAAGCTGCACCGGACGCTGAGGCTCCGGGGGCGCCAGCCTGTGGAGAGCCCAGTGTTGGACTTCTCACCTCTAAAACCCTGGCCAATGAAGTCCCTTTGCTAAGCCACCCGTGTGTGGTGTTTGTCACCGCAGCCTGGCAGGCTAAGACAGCTTCTCACCACGCTTTCTTTGGCAAAATGTCCTTGCCTGCAATTGCCTGCAATCATATCTTTTTTTTTTTTTTAATCCCAGTCTTCTTTGTAAGTTTTCTTATATTTATCTTGCACCTGATTTTTTCCTCCTAAGTATCTGTTTAGATAAACCACTTCCCAATTTACTCTCTGCTCTTGCACTGACCTCTAGAGGGGCTCCCAACCGCAGGGGACGGCTGGGGGAGGAGCATTTTAGACGTGAGTGTTTAAATTCTGATTTTCAAAACAATTCTTATGGGAACTTGTCTACTTCCCCCCGCCCCCAACACATTTAAAAGGAAGGATTTAGCAGAATTCAAAAATGCTGGAGCCACTTCTGGATGTCACTTGGGTAACTATGACACCTGTGAGGCCAGCCTGCTCTGTCACTGTTTTCTCTAAATGTGGTATGTTTTCATTAGATGCCTAACAAATAAGGTGTCAGCACTCAAGGATTTAGGAATACATGGTATATAAAAATTTGAAACATACAGATAGCTAACAGGAATTTGTTTTTCAAGCCCATGTTAGGAAATGGAGTGGTGTCACAATGAGCTGAATTAAATATGATTGAAGTGCATCCGGGATCTATACATATATCTACATACATATATCGTATCCCCAAACACTTCGGTGTCTGCTAACTGAGTGAGATCGCTGTACTTCTTAAGAGGTTGCGTCTGCTTTGCTTTGCCTCTAGATGTGCGTATCTAACGTGTAATTTTAGACCCGCCCTGCGTGGCAGGCAGGCTTCCCCGTTTCGAGGCTTGGAGAAGTTGGGGCCCATCTGCAGCCGCGCCCCGCTGTGGCCAGGCCCTTCCCCGCTGTGTGGAGTGGGCGCGTTGGCTGTGGGAACCAACCCAGCGAGGGGCCGCCTGCTGCAGGCGGGGGGAGATGGCATCAGGCACACGGCCATGGCCACGGCGCTCTCCGGGGAGGAGAGTCATTGTCTGAGCAGAACCAGTAAAACACCAGTAAAGCGCCCTTCCGTTACTTTTCCTCTCGCCAAACAAACAAAGCAGGTTAAAACGGAGGCTGTGGGGGGATGGAGGGAGCTGGGGCCTGACGTGGGGGCAGCGAGTGCCTGACATGGCAGTTTATTTGGCATTTTATTTATTTACCAGTTTATTTGGTAAATAAAACCCGCTTCTCTGTCCGTGTGTTGGGCCCCACTGGGCGTCACTTGGGCCTGTTCTACCCAAAGGGCCCTTGACTGGAGGAGCAGCTGACGGGCCCACGCGGTACCCACTGAGGTCGTGCCCCTTCCTGGGCGAGTGGCGGGTATTAGAGGCCACGCACGGCGACACGGAGGCTGGGGTCGCAGGGAGGGTGCACTCACGCGCGTGGACCCCTCACCCACCTCACCCCATGTGATCGGCCCGTGCGGGTGGGTGAGTGATGTGAGTTCTGATCCTGGCACTGCGTGGAGACCCCTTTCCTGGAGCAGTGTTGGCGGAGGGCTGGAGCATCACCCCTCTCCTTCCACCCCCACCCCCACCCAGTGTGCCCCCCATTTCCACTGTCTGGAAACCCACCCTCCCACCCCTGTCCCAGCACTCTGGTCTGGGAGGCACACCCCAGGAGACAGGGGCCTGGCCTCAAGTCCCTAGTGGCCTAGAGATCCCTTCCCCTCCCCGAGAAAAGTCTTTGGGACTTTAGGAATTCAGAGTTTCAGATATGGGCCTTCAGGAATGTTCTGTGCCTCTCCCGTCCTGGGTGTTTGTGCGGGAACTGGGGGGGCCAGCCCTGGAGCTCTCTCCGGCGTCGCCCGGGCCCTCCGGCCTCTCTCTCCAGCTGCCCGATGCTCGAGGGCCCTCATAGGTGCTCCCACTCGGGAGTGAGGCCCCCAGTGTCCACGCCGGAGGTGTCGCTGTCCCCGTTTCCTCTGACTCTGAATTGTGACTCTGACAAGCTGCATCTGGGCTGTTGGGAGGTGCCTCGTGGCCCCCTTGGGTGGGCGTGCGGCCTGCAGCTCCCTGCCATGGTGAGCCAGGGGCCCAGGGTCCTCACGACCGCCCAGCCAGGGAGCCCTCCGCTCGGGAAGCAGGGCAGTGCCACAGCTGCCACCTCTCCAGGCCTGGGGTCCCCCCACCCCCTTGGCTGAAGCTCCCCATTGGGTTTAGATGTTACAGAGGCTCCTCGGGCACCTCTGCCTCAGTGATCTAAAACACAAAGCCTGCCTCCAATTTCAGGTGAGCTAGGCAGGGACAGACTAGAAGCCAGAAGGAGAACAAAACAGAGGAAAGCTCCAGAGTTGCCCTGCCGGGCAATAAAGACCAAAAGTCCCCCAAGCGGCAGGTAACTGGGAGTCGAGAAAGAAGCAGACTTGGGGACGCTGTGGGCGCAGCCATCCGGGGTGCAGGGCTGTCTCCGCACGCGATGAGGATGCACCAAGGATGCAGGGCTGGCATGCGTGGCTCTGTACCTCCACATCCCCTCGGCAAGTGGGGTCCGTCCTCGCTAGGCCAGCGAGCGCGTCGGACAGAGCTCAGGGACACAGCGGGCACTGGGCAAGCGGGCAGCTCCTTAGCCACAGCTGCATCCAGGGTCTGGGGCTGGGCCAGCGACCGTGAGGGGCCCTGGGGGCGGCAGGCCGGGGGACGCTGGCGGGAAGCTGGGGGAAGTTTCCTGGTTGAAGGTGGATGTCTGAGACGTGAGGAAGCCCCGGGGTCCGCGGGTAATGGGGTGGCCCTCCTGCAGCTCCAGAGCGGCCCCCACATTCTGCAGTGGCCTCGGACGTCCTATCTGGGGACTTTGCCTCCAAGTAGAAGCCACCGTCTGCTGCAAGCCTCCGTGTTGGGATCTGACTGTGCCATCGGATCCACCTTTAGAAGATGAAATTAAAAAGAGCCATTTTGTGAGGCTTTTCAAAAACAAACCTCATGCATCTCCACGCTAGAGGAGTCTTCCTGGAAAACTGGGGCGGATTCTTCCCCGCTGAAATCACCAGCGATGGAATTAGCCTGAAAAATTTGCCTCCATGAAATCAGAAGTAGCTGGAGGCGAAGGAGCCGAGTATGGAGGGAAATCCCCGTGTTAAGTTCAGGTTTTCTGGAAGGCCCGGCAGGCGCTGACCGGCTCACTCGGAGGGAAAGACTGTTCTCTGAGGCCTTCTAGAAGCACTGACAGAGGGCACCGGTGACGGCAGCCCACCTCCCAGACATCACCAGCTCCAGACTCACAAAACCTGGTGTTGGCTGTCAACGAACGCATCGTTTCCAAAAATCCATTTTCCTGTTCAATTAAAGCAGTGAACTCTAACTAACGCATTCACTCAGTACCCATCTCCATTCTTAAAAAATATGACATTTCTTGCTACTCGGGAACTTGGAGACATCTATATTTAGGAATGTTTAACTTTATAGGGTCATTTTAAAAAACAGATTAAACCTTATTTTTTGAGCAGTTTTAGGCTTACAGAAAAATTGCACAGAAAGCACAGAGTTCCCATGTGCCCCCTGCGGTCCCCATTACTGATGTGGCGCTCAGGACAGGCAACAGAGGCCGCTGGTTTCTTTAGGGCCCACTCTTGGTGTGGGCTGTCCGTGGGTTTTGGCAAATGCATCAGGTTGTGTGTCTGCCAACACAGTAACAGAGCGGCTCCACCTCTGGGCCACTTTGCCCACGTGCTTTTCTGTTGTGCAAACCTTTCTCTCTGAGTTTGAAACCTGAGGTCTGACCGTAGGCAGCCACCACCAGGCTCGGATGCGTCGTTTGCTGCAGCCCCGTGGCCACTCCACGTCGCTGGATAGTGGACGGATAACAGCCCCCAGGCCCTGCCAGCCTGCCCTGGTGCTGTGGGAGCCGCTTACAGGCCAGGGGGCCGCCGGGCAGGCTTCACCCCCACCCTCCCCGAGCACTGCCCAGTCAAAGCGCTTGTGTGTGCCCTCGGGCTGTGGGGCGCTGGGACATTGGCAGAGTGTCACCATCTGTCCGTTCCGCGCTGCGCTGGCGGTGACCACCTCCCACGCCTGGCTGTGGTGCCCGGGGCCATCGGTGCTGGCTGCCAGGACATGGCACAGGCAGAATCCTGCAGACTGATTTCACTCTCTTGCTTTAGTGACAGGTAAAGCACTTGTAGAAGTGAAGCTGAAGCTTTGCAGGCCACTCAGACCAGCACAACCAACACTGCACATTTTAAGACAAACTGCTGGGATGGTTCAGACGCTTTAATTCTTCAGTTCTGTAACTTTAAAGGATGTTCTCAAATGAAGCAAATGGACATGGCCTCGTGATTGAATTCGGAGAAGGAAACGGGACCAGGAGGACAGGGCTCGCTGCTGAGGTGTGACGGGCACTGTGTCGCAACAGACTTCCCTTTGTGTGGAGGGTCAGGAGAATCCCAAGAGTCTCCCCTGAGCGAGGATTGATCTGTAGGAGCATCTTAGC
Organism: Choloepus didactylus; assembly: GCF_015220235.1. NCBI lineage: Eukaryota > Metazoa > Chordata > Mammalia > Pilosa > Megalonychidae > Choloepus > Choloepus didactylus. Next base: position 3,990,963 of record NC_051313.1, read on the forward strand.
TGCAAGAGGCCAGACCTGGCAGTCAGTTGGAGAACAGAGCTCCTGGTTCTGGAACGTTCTTCGGGGCTCAGTGCTGCAAAGCTAGCTGCAGGCCTCCCAGGACTTGTCAGAGTTGCCCTTGCAGGTGGTTGGTGCTATGCCTAGGAATCTGAATTCTAAAAAGTGTCCCTGCTGATTCTAACACCCAGGCTTGGAGGCCACTGCCCTGCAAGTCACCCTGCACTCCATCAGCCCGTGTGCTCAGAGGAGGCTTTTGTTGGAAACGAATGCCCGGTAGTTATTACAGGCTCTCAGCCCATGGTCTGTTTCCAGTCCTGTTATTGCGTAGATTTGCATACCTGCTTTGGGATATTTTAATACTGTTGGTTTAAAAAGAAAACGTTTCCTCTGAGCACTGTTTTGAATGTTTTATGTAAACGTTTTCACATGCTCTCAAGAAGCACTCGAGTTTTTCCAATCCAGTTGCAAGCAGGACACCATAGAAGCCGCTAAGCACCCTCAGTGGGCAGATTGTATGACATTGAAGATCTTTTACGTGTCAACATCAGGAGCTTCGTCCCAGCCTTTGAATGCTCAGATGCTCTAAATGTGTGTGACTTTGCGGTATTAACATGAAGGCATGGTGGGCCTGTTGCGGGAAGACTGCAGGATTTTAAAGTCTGACGTCAATGGCTGTCATCTGTTTTGATGTGTGAAGCACCGAGGGACACAGTGCAGCCCTCTCCCCCTCCCCACCGCCATGCCCACCTGCCTGGGGACGCTTCTGGAGCAGGCGGACCTCCTCCTGGGCCGAAGGCGCTGTGAGCATAGCTCCCTCCCGTGTCTCTAGCGGGCCGTGTTTGTATGTTTATTCACAATTGCTTGGAAACAGAATTAGGGAAGGACGCATAAGTGGTTCAAGACATTCCAGAAGGTTCCCATGGAGAATAAGTGAATGTCCTCCTCAAACTGCACCTGACCCTAGAATAAGATTCGTGTGGCTTTTTCCTTTTTTAAGCGTCTTCTAGGAGAACAGGTGTCTGGTTATCTGTGGACCGGAGCTCTGTATTTTAGGGAATCAGGTGATCCAGCGAGTGGCTCTCAGACCCTCTCTGACCCACACCAAGACAGCCTGCAGGTCTGCAGAAGTTCCTCTGACAGCTGCCGACACAGAGCTTTGCAGCTGCCCCGAGGGCGCCTGAGCTCACACACTCGAGATGTGAGAGAGGTGGCCAACCCGTGGGGAACGTGTTGACGGACAGGCCCGGGGCGGTGGTCACATGCCAGCTGTCCCCAGGAATCCAGCTCCGTGTTCTGAGCTTATTTGGAAATGGTGTAGGAACGGCGAGGGCTGAAGTGCGCTTGGCTAAGAGGGGGCGTGGAGTCGGGGTCCCCCACCCTGCTGAGCTCTCCGCTGGGCTCGGCTGTCACTGTCGCCAACAGTCATGTGAAGGGAGCCGATGCCCTGTGGGCGCCCAGCAGGCACCTGGCTGAGGCCACAGGCTGGCACGTGCTGGTGCCCAAGCGCTGGTGTCCTGGGAGCCGCGGTTTCCTCACCTGCTGGGGGGCGGGGGGCACCGCTCTGTCCGTCTCACCAGTTGGGAGATGGAAATCCCTAGATGAAAGAGCTTGGAAGGGCTTGATGGGCTCCATGGAAATAGAATCTTGTACTAATTATTACTTTGATCCATATTGAAATTTAAGATTGTTACAAGTGTTATTCTGGTTTACTGATGAAGGAATTGGAATTCACCTCCGCAGAGCCGCCACGTCCCGAGGAAGCAGGAAAGGCAGGAACACCCTCGATAGGCGTGGAGGCTGGGGACGGGGGGCTTGCGGCTGTATCTTCGGGGCACGGTCTGATTGGGTTAGAAGCTTCTGGCGTGTGTCCGGCATGCCCTGGCGGCTCACGGAACAGGTGGTGTCCGTCTCGGGCACTCGGCAGGAGCAGCCGAGCAGGCGGGACAGGGATGGTCGGGTGGGCAGGGGGCACCTGGCCCCGGGGTGCTGGCAGGCCGGCAGGTGTGCGGGCAGCGGAGGGCTCCTGGGGCGCGAGTAGGAGCCCACAGTGGGCGGCCGGGCTCCCGGGCAGAGGCCTCACTGCTGGGAGAGAGAAGCTCGGGGTGGAGGAGAGGGCCTGGCTGGCACCCCCCCGCCCAAGCTCTCCCCATCCCCTGGCCGCTCGGAAACGGCCCCTCGTGCCATTCTCAGACAGAACCTGACCCTGATTCTCATCACTTTAACAATAAAGCGAAACACCGGGAGAGCCTTGGAGGACCAGCAGCGGATACTTTTCTATTTCAAAGAGGGCATTTCTGGGTGAACACTTCACTTTGCGTCGTGTGGGTTTATTGGCAGTGACATGCAGGGCCAAAGAGAAGGTTCTCGGGCTTTGCACGGGGCTGGTCCGACCCGAAGGGGCCTCCCTGGGAGGGACGCAGCTGGGGAGGGGCCGGTTCCCCTCTCGCACAGAACCGGGCACGTCAGGGCGCCGCTCCCCCGAGGCCGCCTGGAAGGGGGGCCACGGCCTGGGCCGGCTGCACCCTGCTCCGCAGCTGAAGGGAAACGCGGGGTTTCACGGCAGCCTTCGCACTTGCTGCCTCCAACTGCCTTATCCGTGGGGAGGACGCGGGAGCACCCTGAGCTCCTCCCCCCTCCCGCGGCCCCCTCCTCCTCCCGCTGCCCCCTCCTCCCACTGTCCCCCCTCCTCCCGCGGCCCCCTCCTCCCGCTGCCCCCTCCTCCCGCGGCCCCCTCCTCCCGCGGCCCCCTCCTCCTCCCGCTGCCCCCCTCCTCCCGCGGCCCCCTCCTCCTCCCGCTGCCCCCCTCCTCCCGCTGTCCCCCCTCCTCCCGCGGCCCCCTCCTCCCGCTGCCCCCTCCTCCCGCTGCCCCTCCTCCCGTGGCCCCCCTCCTCCTCCCGCTGCCCCCCTCCTCCCGCGGCCCCCTCCTCCTCCCACTGCCCCCCTCCTCCTCCCGCTGCCCCCCTCCTCCCGCGGCCCCCTCTTCCTTCCGCGGCCCCCTCCTCCTCCCGCTGCCCCCCTCCTCCGGCTGCCCCCTCCTCTTCCTGCTCCCCCCTCCTCTTGCTGTCCCCTTCCTTTTCCCACTGCCCCCCCTTCTCCCGGGACCATTCGCGGGTCTGTGGAGAAAGTCCCTTTGTACCCGACTGGGGTACCTTATGGGAGGATGTCCTGGCAGCACCCCTCAGCCCCGCCGGGGGTCCCCCTGTACAGACGGGGGGCTTTGGAGGCCTGCTACGAGGAAGCCCCTCCGGGGGTCCCCGTTCCCTGGCCCCCGTCCCCGTGGTGGGCTGGCTGCCCCCACCGCTGCGGCCTCCGAGGCTGCTTCTCGGGTTCCTGCCCTCGCAGCTCCCCCTGGGGCAGCTCCGTTGGCATTTTCCACCCTCCCTGCCGCTTCACCACCCGTGCCCCTGCCCCCCGCCGCTCCTCCAGCCCCTCACAGGCCCTCGCTGGCTCACCTCCATCAAGCAGTGTCAACTTCACTCTGCTAAACAAATTATAACAAAAAAGCCATTTTCAGAGTGGTGCAGCGAGGGGGCTTTGGGGAAATTAGGGTCTAATACCACTACCTTCTAGGGAATGTCTTGGAAAGTCCTACCAAGAGTTTTGAGCCAGGGCTGGACTTCATTCTCCTGCTCATCTTCTCTCTGCTGACCTGTCCCTACACGCTTCCCACGAGAGCTGGGGCCCCTCGAGGCAGAGGCTGCCCCTTTGGAGGCTCCGGGCACTGCACCCCGCAGCCCTCACCCACCGTGCCGGGCGGTGCAGAGGTGGTGGCCCTGGGCGGTCAGTCTGACTGCGGCCTGCGAGGAGGACACACCTCCCCAGCCACGACTAGTCCACTTTGCCGGCCCATTCTGGGGTCCCACTGGTGATTGGGGTGACGGCCTGAGTGGCTCCTCAGCTCCCGAGCAGAGGGTGTCCCCCTCCTGAACTGGTCTCATCTCGCACGACCCCTGAGCCCTGGGTCTCCGTGCTGGCCTGAACGCCGCCCCCCTCCGTCTGAGACAGAACCCCTTTCTGGGCTTCCCCTCCGGTCTCTCCTTGCCTTGCAGGGAAGCCGTCCAATGGCGTGGGAGTGCGGGGGGTCAGGAGCTTGGCATGAGGGCCCGGCTGAGCACCTGGGGGAGGCGCGTGAGGCACAGCACGAGTCGAGTTCAGGAAAGGGGCCCGGGCTGCAGAGGAGGTCCTCAGGGTGGGGGGCCCCAGAGGCCCTGGCTCAGGGTGAGGATGGTGGGGAAGTGGGAGGCCTGAGAACGGAGTGGCCCTGCAGAAAGCGGGGAGTGGGCAATGCGGGCAGAGGGGCCCTGCTGCCCTCCCAGGCTCCCAGGTCACGTGCTGGAGGGACCCCGGTCTGCTTCTGGGCTTTTCTACTGCCCCATCACCCTGCTCGAAGGCAGTGGAGATGGGGATTCAGTAGACCGGGCTTCGGCCAGCAGGGTCCGAGGGAAGGCCCGGGGGGCAGTGTCACTGACGGGCCGGAGCCCAGGCCGGGTGAGCCGGGCACACCTGCACCCATTGGGTTTTGAGTTTCCCCTTCTTGGAAATGCCTTTTTAATTCTGCTTTTTGGTTGGTTGGTTGGTTGGTTGGTGGTTTTTCTTTGGATTTTCTTGTCTGTCTTAGTAATAGTAGGTCTTCTTTATATGGCCGAGATGCTGATCTTCTGTTGGTTATATCTTACAAATGTCTCTCTAGTCATCTCTGAAGAGAAATTTTTAACTGTAATGTGGTCAACTTTGTTTTATTTTCCTGTATGGTTAATGTTCTTTGTGCTTCTTAAAAACCCTTACCATCCTAAAGGAATTACGATCCTTGTCTAATGTTTAAAGTTTTATTTTAAACATAAATTCTTTACCCTGTCTGGAATTGATTTTATGTATGACATGCGGTGTGAATCCAGTGTTTCTTTGGGTTTTTCCACATGGATAACCAGCTACTCAAGAGTCCTTCCTTTCTCCCAGGATTGCAGGGCCAGACTTCTGTACACTAAAGTTTCCTACAGGCGTGCGTGTCTCCGGGCGTCCGCTGTGCTTCGCTGCTCCACTCAGCTAATCCATGCCTCAGCCTTTCTGCCTTCACTACTGTAGCTTTTCCCTAGAAATCATGGTCTGTTTGTTTATGAGAATAATCCAGTGGCTCTGGGAAGCTTTGGCTCTCCTTGGCCTTTTCCTGTTCCGTATATAATCTAGATTATCTTGTCAAGATCCACAAAGAACCTTGTTGAATTTTGATTAGAACTTCTTTGAATAAATACATAATTATGGGAAGAACTCACTTTACAATAATTTATTCTGTATTTTTCCTACTTGTGAACATTGTATGTTTCTCCATTTATTTAGGTCTTTAATATCTTTTAGTATGGTTTTATATTTTTCTCCATAAATATCTTGCAGATCTTTTGTTAGAGTTATTCCTCTTATCTTTGTTTTGTGGCTAATATGTATGGTATTTTAAATTACATTTGTTTGCTGGTATTTAGAAATGGGGCTGATTTTGTATTTTGATTTTTACAACCAAAATCCTTGCCCACCTTTCTAATTCTGATATGTTGCGTGTGGACTCTTTGGGGTTCTCTGTGTACACAGCTATCCACGATTAGTGAAAGATGCATTCCATTCCCGCGTTTGTGTGTCGCATTTCTTTGGATGGCCCTGCCTTCCTGCACAGGAACGAGATGCCAGTGGAAGCAAAGACAACAGATACGTTTATCGGGTTCCTCGTGTTCCTGGAAACGTGCCTGACGGTCACGGTGGTGGGTGTTTGCTCTCGGTTTCTGGCAGCTGCCGCTTACGATATTTATTAGACAAAGGCCTAGCCCTGGCCCCCAGCATCCCAGCCCGGTGCTCGCCGTCTTCTCTCACTCTCCCTTCCTGCACGGGAGCCCACCGTGTGCCAGGCACGCCTCTGGAAGTTGAGGAAACAGAGGACAAGAGTCCCTGCTCTCACGGAGCTTGCATTCCTCAGTAGCAGGAGCTTCTGGGTGGTTACGGGACAGCAGGGTGATGTGGTGGAGCGCGCCGGGAGAGGTGAGGCACTGCGCTGGCGTGGGGTCAGGAAAGAGCTTTCCCTGGGGACCTGAGATGGGGGCCCAGCCCCAGTGGAGACCTGAGGGTGGGGTCTTCCGGATGGTGGTGAGTGCGAGACCCCGGCAGGGGCAGGCGTTTAAGATCTGCAGGTCTACCAGGCTCCCTGGATTTGGTAACACAGAGTGTTTTAAGGGTACCTGCTCTTTTTACGTTAGCTCAGCCACTCCTGATGCTCATGAGTGATTAACACCATGACGCAGAGTCCTTTTATAACCAGCTAACATGGTTCAGGCTAACAGGAACGTCATCCACAGAGGAAGGGGTTAAAATGGCGGAGTTGGCCCAGGAGTGAGGAGAGCGGCTTTTGTTTAGTCTGCCGTTTTAACCAGGTAGTACAGTATCTGCTCTTTTTTCAAGTTTACTCAGTCACCTGCATAGATCTGACATTCTAACCCTGTGGTCTGATCAATGGGATGGCTTCCTCGTTTACATTCTCTATCTAGTAGTTCATTCACTTTGGATTCTTGCCTATTTTAGGTTTCATTTCTAACAAAATAGGAGCTCCAGTCACTGGGTTAACAAAATTAAGCCTCATGAAATGACACCGTAAGGGTCCATAACAGGCCTGGGTGTCCCCCAGGCTGCTCCTGGGGGGGGCTGGGGTGGCCCCCACAGCAGAGACGGGCAGGAGCAGGCACCGCTTCCCACAGATGAGCAAAACGGGACAACCTGCTTCCAGCTGCTTCCAGCATGCCAAGGTGTAGATGAGGACAGCTGCGTGGCTGCCGAATAAACAGTCCTGTGGGGAGCAGAGGGCCTTTGGTGGAGGCAGCGTTTTCTGTCTCCTGGACTGCTCTGCTGCCTCACAGCCTCCTGGCCTCACCCCGCACGGGAGCCACTACCGGGGGACACGGGCTGGGGGACACTCCAGGAAGGACAGCGTAGGAGACAGGAAGGCCTGGGAGCAGGGGGCTGGGGAAGGGTGCGGCGGCTGCCCTTGGGCCAGGGGTGTGGGGGGACAGGGCTGCGGCCAGAGGCTCCTCCCAGGTGATGCAGCAGCCCAGCCTTCGTGGATTTCGGTAGAAGATGCTGAGAAATGGCTGTCTGGGACCTGGGGGGCAGCCTGCCGGGCCCAGCGGGAACTGGTGGACTGTCGTAAACTCTTCACGGCTTGGCTTTCAGAAAAACGTTGTTACAGAACCTTTTCTTTCTTTAACGTTAACCAGGTAAAATGCAGTGATTAAGGCACAAAACGCACATCCGTGGAATAGGGAACATCAGGGCTCTGAAGAGTTGGACCAAATCGGCTGCTCCGAAGGGGATTTTCTCTCATGCTTTCAGTGTCCGTTAACCTGCCTGAGCCTTGGACCCATCAGAAAGTCGGAGTTAGAGTGCAGTCCGTGTCCCCAAAGGCCTCCCGCACAGGGTTTCAGAGAACTCACAGCAGCCCTGGTGAACCCTGTCCCCAGCTACGAGGTGCCGGCCTGGGTGAGGGGCTCGCCAGCCCGTCCGTCCCGTGAGCGTCTTCTCTGGGGCCCTGGCAGGTCGGACTCGCTAACAGGCTTCACCGCACACAGGAGGGATAAGAACAGCAGGGGCGACGACTGGAGGTCGGCCTCTCCCCTCCTTCCTTCTCTGGCGTTTCTGACGGGTTTTAATTTGAGGGGAGACCTACCTTCGGGGACCCGACACTGAGAGGAGCTCCTTCTGGAGCCTCCTTGGGCCGGGTCAGCCGTGAGCTCCCACCGGCTGCCCCTGCTTGGCCCGTTCACACTTCATGAGCACGACAAGAAACAACCTCCTTTAAAATCCGCCACCGCACGCTGATATAAACACAGCCCCTTAAATTCGGCAGCCCCGGTTAGGAGGAGGTGAGCCCCATGTGGAGTAGCACTTCCTTATCTACAAGAAGTCCTGCCGTGATGGAAAAAACGCTGGTGCACATGTGGGAAGACTGAAAATGGAAGTTGCATTTCCTCTCAGAAATGGGCCTTGGGTTGTGAGTCACGGGGACAAGGGAACCAAAAGCCAGGAGTTAGGGTTTATTTCGAGTGTGCTGTAGAGCGTTTGTGTCCACCAGCTGACTGTCCCTTGGCACGGGGATGTCCTGGGCCACACCTGCGCCTGCCGTCTGCAGACAGCCCCTGGGAATGGGTCTTCTGCACCGCCTCATATGTGTCCCTCACTCTGTCCCCAAAATAATCGGCAGGAACAGAACAGAGCAGATGGCACGGCCTTCGTTGGCATTCCGGCAGATCTGTATCACTCGCTCAGTATTTTTAGAACCAGGGGGACTGAAAATCCTGCCCTGAGCCATTTGGGGGGAAGACGCACCATCTCTCCAGGGCGACACGTGTTGAAATGTCACTGTATTCAAGACTCGCAGGCGATGGGGTCACCGGGACTGTCCGTCCGTTCTCTGGGAGGACTGTTGGGAGTTTGCCAGAAAATACAGAAAAAGTAATCATGAGTCTTTTTAAAGATGTGTCAAGAAGGTGCAGCAGGTTTCAACCAAAGATTGGAATCGGCAGCAGATGGCCAGTGCCGATCAAATATGGGCTGTGAGCCATTGTAGGGATCCACGTGGCTTATTTTTAAAAAACTAGCTAAGCTTTAATCCTCAGCCACAAAGAACTTACACTCTACCCTGTTATTTTAACAGAAGTGTTTGATTATATCAAGATGGCAATGCAGATAGTTGTGTTCCAAGGTGCGTATTTATGGAATTCGCAGTTATGGTGACTGAAATGCTGTAACTGTGAATTTGTGCTCACCATTAAAGACTTCCTGAAGAAATTAACCTGCGTGCACCACCATGTGAGTCAGTCCAACACTGGAGCACCGACATTGCACTTGGCGTCGGGCTGTGCGTATTTAACACGCAGGCCTAAAACTCAACAAGAAGGTCTCGGGGAAAGTCATTCATGAAGTAAGTGGGTATAAAGGTGTTTGCGAGATTTTACTTGTTTTGGGCCTTTGAGAGGAAGTTAGATGGGGCAAGGAGTTGAAGGTGGCGGGAAGGTCTCACCTTCAATAAAGCCGGGCCCCTCCCTCAGCTCACACCCGTCTGGAGGCTACGGCGAGGCCGGCACAGCTGCGGTGACGGGGGGGCCCTGGATCTGGGGACGAAGTGGCTGCAAAGTTGCGTCGGGGAAGACAGCATTCGGTGCCAAGGGTGGCCGGCTTCGTTACAGCTTCCCTCCCTTGGCACTCCTGTGTGTCGCCGAGTGATCTGTCAAGAAACGAAGGGTGCAGCCTTTTCCCTGCTGCCTCCTGCGTCCCCTTCTGCGTGTGTGTGACTGTGGGCACCTGTCCTCCACGCTCCCGGCTCCGACCGTCCTCTGCATGTGGAGAGAACGTGTCTTCCCCGTTGTGCCCTCGGCTGAGCTGGTGAGAACCACGTGCCATGGCACGGCCTGTGGGTCCCACCTTGTAAGCCAGTGCTTCCAGACCCTGTGCACTTGTGTGGCGTTTGCGTAGGTTGCAGTGCACTTTTAGACCGGTTTTGCTTCAGATGACTGTCACCAGCAGCACTTTGACAGAAATTGGTGGGTCTCACTGGGACAGAAGCTGAAGCTCGGGGCACGGCCAGCCGGTGGATGAGCTGGAGGCTGAACTAGGGTCTTCCCGTGTTCCTAAAGCCAGCGATGGGTCTGCATAAACCCCTCCCCGGTCCTGGGGATCAGTCCCCCGCGGGGTCTGAGGGAAAGCCCGGCGTGTCCTGGGCTCCTGGCTATGGCCATCACCACAGGAAGCCTGGGATGTTGCAGCCCCTCTCCTAAAGCGAGGCGTGGGGGTGACCTCACCGGGAGAGGCTGAAAGCCCTGTGCAGGGGGATGGGTGGAAGCAGGTGGGAGTCAGCCCTCCCACCCCCCAGCCCCTGAAGTGACCACTGCCACATCACGTGCAGCCACAAATGGGAGGGGAGGGGATGGCGACTTGGCGTCACGTGTCCCCGTCTGCAGCCGGCTGCGCAGGCTGTGACTCAGAGCAGTTTCCAGTGGGTGTGTTCACGACAATGGACGTGAGCTGCATGAGGACAGCAGCAAAGCTCGGCCACACAGGATGGCGTCCCCAGAAGGATGGACATCTGAACACGGCCAGGTTGTGGGGGGGCCTCAAGGTAGTCTCCAGGTGTGCTCGGACCACGGGCAGGGGCTCAGGCCAAGCCAGGAGTCCCTCGGAGCCACCTGGCCTGGAGAAGCAGGGCCGAGTGTGGCACTGGCATCCGCCATCAGGTGGGAGGCTCATGGCCGAGCTGCCGGCCGTGTCTCCTGCACACCCATCAGGGTCAACACGGAGCCTTTAGGCCGGCTACGTCCACTTGGAAGGCTCCCAAGGAGGGTAGGAAGGCGGGAGGTGCCCCATGCACCCCAGTGAACTCTGACTGGACCCTGGAGACACATGAGAGGGGCGAAGAACCTCGAAAGCTCCCTGAACGTGTGCTGTATGATAGGCACGTGCACAGAGATGCTCGAGCTTTCACCTCGGTAAAACCCCTGGCTACGGTCGCTTCCTGGGATGGTTCCAATCAGAAGGTAACTGAGAAGGCAAGTAAAAGGGAGCATCTTATAGACGCGCACCTCCGAGACCTGACAGTAAAGAGGGGCTGCAGGGAGCCCCTGTGCCGTGCCGTGCTGCCCAGTCCTCAGGCGCCCGACTAGCTGGCAGGGCCAGGGCAGGCTGGCTGGCGGAGATGCTGCCCGCAGTGGGTGGCCTGCGGCATGTGCCAGAGGCCCGTCTTCCCTGGACATGCGGCTGTTCCCGTGCTGTCCTGGGCAGCTAGACCCCTTGCTGCTGTCTGCTGGAGAGTCCGGGCCAGGCCTGGCCATGACGGGGTCCCAGGCAGGTGGTGTCGGGGCTGGGAGCCCAGCTCATCGGAGCGATCAGGGCCTGCCGTCTCCGTGGGGTTGTCCATCCCCCCAAGGACCCCTCCCTGCATCCTGTTGACCCCACAGCCCACCCCCTCATCCTCGGGCGGCTCGTGCACGCTTGGGAAGGGCAAGTGGTGCCCATGTGAGCATACATGTAAGCTTTTGGGTCTGGGTCCTTGCACTGGCCAAGCCTCCGCCAAGGGGTGACACTGAGCAGGATCCCTGTGTGTGGGGGGTGCTCCCAGGCCAGCGGGCGGGTGGGGGGCCACCTGTGATCGCTGACCAGCCCTGTCTCCCCTTCTCTCCGCAGGAGGCCGGTGCCCTGTGGCCCGGCGTCGTGATGCCCGCACCCCTGCCGCCCTTGGAGCCTCGGCCAGGCCCCCACCCCAGAGCGTGGGCTGTGGAGGAGCAGGCAGCTCGCGGGCCCTGAGGGGCGTCGGGGGGATGCGGCCCCTCACCCGGCCGCCCGCCCTGCCAGGGGCCCAGGCCCACCCGCCCGCCCACGAGTGAGCACCTCGCCCATGGCCACCTTCCCCTGCCGGCTGTGCGGCCAGGCCTTCCTCACCCTGGAGAAGCTCACCGTGCACACCTACTCCCACGCCCGCGAGCGCCCCTACCAGTGCCTGCAGCCCGACTGCGGCAAGGCCTTCGTGTCCAGATACAAGCTAATGAGGTGAGGGGCTGCGGGGGCTCTGCTGCCCGGGCCGCCAGCCTTTGCAGACACCGAGGCGGCCTTCCCGGCCATCACTGCAGCGTGCCCGCTCGTCTCGGCGGCTTTGCTGCACGGGGCCGGCCATCCTGGCGACAGGCCTCTCATGTGCCTGCAACTCACCAGTTGGGATGGGCCTGGCCTGCGGGGCAGCTCGCTGTCCGCTGCGCGCTGAGACCTGGGTGGGCGCCTCAGGAGGGGCAGAGAGAAGTCAGGCTCAAAGGGGCAGGTGCTTGTAGACTGTCAGTAGGACAGGCCTCAGCCCCCGCAGACAGATCACCCAGAGGGGTGGCTGTCCTGAGGACAGGAACGCAAACATGGTGTGCTTGGCGTCTCACGTGCTATGTTTAGTTACTAACATGAACCTTGTTCAAGTTCACGGGTGACAGACTCTGGGAAATCCATCACTGAGCTTGTAAAAAGCAGCTCAGGGCTCGGAGTTCAGGAATTCTACACAACTGATAGAGATGAGATGATGGTGGTTCCCACAACTAATCTGTGTTTTGCAAAGATAAACACCAAGTGGCTACTTTGAAATTCCAGATTGACTAGGACGACTATGACTTGTGTCTGAAACCAAGACTAAAACCCAATGTGGAAGAGCTTATAAATACTGTTGGGAGCAGGAGCTTAGTTTTCCTAGGAAAGGTCTTTTTGGATTTTGCTGATTTTGCTGACCTGATTGAAGCACCCTTCAAGAGAGGTACAAAGGTGGCGTCAGGCTGGAAGGGTCTCGGGGAGAGCCGAGGAGGGGCGGCCTCGTGGAGCAGGGGCCATGGCCCAGGGCTCATGGGGTGAGGGGGCAAGTTGGGCCTGTGATGCTGTCCCCAAGGCTCAGGATGGCTTTCCAAGCAGCTCCCAAGTGTCCTCGGTTGGGTGATGCCCCCCACCCACCCCCCAGCAGGGACCAAGCCAGAATAGCTTGGTTTTGTGCAGAAGGCGGCAGGTGGGGGAAACCCAGGGCACTGTTTAGCCCCTCCGAGAAAAATGCTTCTCATGATCACGTTTTAAAACACTTGCACACCGTGCTCGTCCACTTTAGGAACGTGTCCCCCTGCAGAACACGCTTGGCAGGGGTAGTTCTGCTTTGAATGTAGGGATTCCAGTCCTTGTGGGATCTGGAAACTAGGAGTGGGTTCCGCTGGGAGCCACGAGCCCCCCTGACGTGCCCGCCCCCTCCTGCCGCCCCGCTGCAGGCACATGGCCACGCACTCGCCCCAGAAGTCGCACCAGTGCGCCCACTGCGAGAAAACCTTCAACCGCAAGGACCACCTCAAGAACCACCTGCAGACGCACGACCCCAACAAGATGGCCTTCGGCTGCGCGCAGTGTGGGAAGAAGTACCACACGGCGCTGGGCTACAAGCGGCACCTGGCCCTGCACGCGGCCAGCGCCGGCGACCTCACCTGCGGTGTGTGCGCCCGCGAGCTGGGCACCCCCGAGGGGCTGCTGCACCACCTGAAGGCGCACGCCGAGGAGAAGGCGCGCGGCGGCGCCGCCAAGGAGAGGAAGCACCGGTGCGACCACTGCGAGCGTCGCTTCCACACCCGCAAGGATGTGCGGCGCCACCTGGTTGTGCACACGGGCTGCAAGGACTTTCTGTGCCAGTTCTGCGCCCAGAGGTTCGGGCGCAAGGACCACCTGATGCGGCACACCAAGAAGACGCACTCGCAGGAGCTTCTGCGCGAGGGGGCCCTGCAGGGCCCTCCCCTGGCCACCGGCCCCGCCGCCGGGCCCCTGCTGCCTCAGGGGGCCCCCGTCCCGCCCGGCCCGCTGCTGCCCGAGCCCCTGGCCCCCCAGCCGGCCCCGGGCCCCCCCCCACCAGCCTTCCAGAGCCCCAAGTACGAAGCCGGGTCTACCTCATTCTCCCCCCTGGCCGGCCCGCCGCCCAAGGCGGATGCTAAAGGGTTCGGCGCCATTGGTTTGCTGGAGGAACTGCCTCTGCAGGAGGCTCCGCCGCCTCCCAAGCTCATCCCGGGCTTTGAGTTGGCCAAGGGGGGTGCCGGCAAAGGGGCCGTGCCCAAGGAGCACCCCGTGGATGCTGTGAACGTGAACGTGAACCTGCCCCTGCCCGCCACTCTGGACCTCTCGCCCCTCCTGGGCTTCTGGCAGCTGCCCCCACCCGCCGGCCCCGCTGCCTTCGGCGCCAGCGCCCTGCCCCTGGGGCCGGCCGAGCCCCTGCCGCACCGGCTGGGCTGTCTGGGGCAGCCGGAGCCGCCCCTGGCCTTGGGTGCCATGGGCCTGGGTCAGCTCCCCCTGGCCCCCCTGCCCCCCGTGTTCCCCACAGGCCCAGGCCCGGCCATCCTGCCTCATTTCCACCACGCCTTCAGATGACTCGGCCGGGGGAGCCCTCGCCCCGCGAGCTCGTCGGGCCCCCGGGGGGCTGCACTATCGCTGCGTGCCTCCCAACGTCCCAGGGACGGCTGCTACACAGGTGCGGGTCACGGCGGGCTCAGTGCGGGCACGGAGGGGGCACTGCTGCGTCCAGTGACAGCAGCCTGTGCGGCACCTTCCGACCAGGCCAGCACTTCTGTTCAGGGATTTCTCTACCTTCAGGGTTGGACGTAGCTTAGTTCTCACTCTTGCCATAACCAACCTGTTGTCCTCTACAAACAACTTCTTGTGGAACAGTAGATTTCTCCTTTTAAGAAAAGCATTGTAAACTTAGTTTGAATATTTTCCACAAGATGCTACAATGTGAGTTATCACTGACTTCATTTATCTTAAAGACTAAACTGTCAGTCTCATCTGACAGAAAAAAAAAAAAAAATATATATATATATATCACTGTGTAACCAGGTTAAGTGATAGAATAATCGCGGCGTCAGCCAAGGAAAGCATTTTGCTGACTTTAATATTGATTATATTTTTAACAGGAATTTAAGAAAATATTACTGGAATTTTAAATATATATATATATTAAACAAGAATTTTCTTTGCTCTATCTGGCTTATACTACTCTACTTAAGTTCCTCAATATTGTTTTTAATCACCAATAAATAAAAGCATTTTTAATTCATCCACTGAAGTCATTATTGGTTTTCATTCAAAAAGGACCATATTTTGTGATGTCACTCCAGTTTAGCTTGTGCGTTTGGCAGCTAATTAACAAGCTGCTGTCACACCCGTCCTGACTAGAATCCCCCACACGCACGGCTCCGCCTCGGCGCACGCCGTCTCCCGCACGCGGCCGTGTCCCCAGTGCCCGCGGCCCTGCCCTCCTGCCAGCACGTGGAGGAGCGTAGCGCTTTCTGAGTGAAATGACGACTGCAGATGGAAGCTTGTATGGCTCAGCTACTCTTTCTGACATATGGTCAGTGCCCAGGTCAGAGCAGCGTTTACCATTAACCTTCAGTACAAATTAGAAATTACTCCTCATCAGGCTTCCTTCAGAAAGTCTTGCCCCTTAAATCTGACAAGACCTCTTAGTTGTGTTTCACTTTTAAGCAGGGTGGGGAGGAGCGAGAAGGGGAGGGGGTCCTCGAGTCCGATGCCCCACAAAGGAGCCTGTGGGGCAGATGGGAGCAGGCCTCCCGGGGCCTGGGGGAGGTGTGGGGTGCAGTGAGCCATTGGGGCGCGCGGGAGGTGGGCTGGACAGCGACTTCCTTCCCCACTGTGCCTGCTTCCCTCTGCCCTCCTCTGGGTCCACTGCTAGAAGCTTCCACCAGGCAACCCCACGATGCACACCTGATTTACCTGGGCACCAACTGCAGCCTCCAGGCCCCAGAGCACTGCCCCGGTTCCCATGCGGTAGCCGCGCCTGCAGGTGGGAGGCGCTTGGGACTCTCCGACTTAAATTGATACAAGGAAAATGGCTTAATTTTCCTAGTTAAAATCTCCTTGAATTAGGAAAAATAAAGCTCTTGGATTAAAAAGCGTGAGCTGAGTGTAGAAGAATTTGCAGAAGGAGTGTGTTGGGAGGTTTTCGTAGCCGTCCCCTCCACTGCAGTGACCCGGGCAGACGGTGGCTAGAGCGGGCTCGGTACTAACTACAGCCCAGCGGTCACCGGGGAAGCAGGGGGAAGCAGGGGGCCGCCGGGATGGCTCCGCTGCCGCGGAGGAGCAGCGAGGTAAAAACCACTTTTTCCAGGGAAGTAAATAATGCCAGGGCTCCAATGACGGTTTCACTAAAAGGCTCCCTTTCAAAGCATCATTTTCTTTAAGAGCTTGTTAAATGTCCATTCTAAAAAATGAAAGTGAATCTTGAAATCAAGCCTTTCATACAGACTGCTGGGGTGTTTAATGATTTTGTTTGGGAACTTTGAAGGTGTAAATGAGAAAAGAGGAAGCCGGTTTTACGTGCGCTAGGTGACGCCTTGGAGGAGCGTGGGCCCGTGAGCCTTGCGTACCCCACTTGGTGGCACTCCTGGGTGCTCAGCCGTTGGCCAGGAGGTGTCAGGGAGAGTCTGAAAGCAGGAAAACAAGCAGTGATGTCAGAACATCGTCATCTCCGCAGGGAGAATGTTCAGCAGCACAGGTCTCTTTGACTTTTGAATTTTCGCAAACAATTCACAACATCAAGAAAAGGCTCCAATGCCATGGGAATCCTGAGTGTGTTGTCTTGGGGAGCTGCCCTTCCTTGGGAGTGACTTTGCAAAAGGGCCCAGGGCAGCAGTGGCCACGCAGGTCAGAGGGGGAACATGGGTCTCCTGGCCTGTTGAGTTGAGAGCCGAGTGGCCTCTGACACTGTGCCCCACGAGAGCCCTCCAGGACCCCAGCTTGCCCAGCCTGGCTCACGCACTCATCTGCACCTTCACCAACCCTGGGCGAGCGGCAGCAGTGTTTTCTTACCTGGTCTCTGGGAGTTAATCTTTCTTAGGAGATTTAGTAAATCCTTGTCCGAGTTTTGCTCCAGAAGCAGGGTCCATTGCTAATCCTTTGCAAACACAAACAGATTGGTTATTATGTCAAAGCAAAACATCAGCAAGAGAAAAACGTGTAAAAGGAAGGACTGAAAATCCCCACGTTGGAATTAGAAGTCTCTATTCTCCCCTTTAGCGGAGCTCTCAACTGGGGAAGCCCCAGCCCTCCCTGTGGGCCTCTCCACAGCAGTCTGTCCTGTCCTCCCGTCTTCCCATCTGCCCCATCTCCTGCCTCTGGGCCCCGCAGCAGCCTGGGTCAGGGCTGAGTGTGGGGGCTGCCCCCTTCCCCGGGGCCTCTTTCCAATCAGTTTTGTGAAGCAGGAAGCAAACCACCTCCCAGGACTTTGGAATCAGACCATCAAAAGACGCAGGAATAGAATGAGCTTTCAGTGTTAGCTTTACCCAAAGGTGTACACGCTTCCCCCTTCTGTTAAGGACTTGGCAAGGAGGGGGTGCCAGGCAGGTAAGGTCCTTAACTTGAGAGAATCCACTGGCCCCAGAGCTAAGGGCAGAGCTCACGCTGGCCCCACCATGGGACCCCCGTTCCCGAAGAAGTCACGGCCCCCAGCTCCGTGGTTCTTGGCCCTGACGGTGCCTACACTTGCTACCTGGGCAGCCAACCTGCTTCCCATGGACCGTTAGCATCCTGTGAGGATGTGGGCAGGACCACACACCTTTTTCTAAAACAAATTCCTAATGCCCACCGGTCCCCTCATGGCTCCTGGTTCTGGGCCCAGTTTTCCCAAAGTAGGCAGACACTGGGCTGGCTCGGCCTCCCCCAGCCTGGCTCCTCCCCTGGGGAGCAGGTTACCCCCCGAGAGGGGCTCAGAAGGGGCCAGGGCTGAGCACAGCAGGAGGCCGTCACCCAGGGTGCCTTCCCGTGACAGAAGCCTTTCCAAGGGACTGCCCCGGGGGTGCCCTGTGGGCAGGGGGAGCTCCGGACACCTCCGATGGAGGCAGCCAAGCGGGAAGAAACGGGGAGAAATGTCACTCAGACCTGGCAGGATAGTGGCTTTCTGGAGGATTTTTTTTTTCCTTTTCCTTTTCCTCCCCTTTCCAAAATTTTCTGTGGCACACCAGAACCCCCTACATGCTGATTTCTAAATGTGTTTATCGGAAGCAGTAGTTTGGGGCCCTGAGGTGGCGATGTGGCCACCCCTGAGCCCCTGCTCCCCGTGCCCAGCCCTCTCCTTCCTCGGCTGCTGCCAAGGGCCCCTCCCACGCCCCCGCCCGGAGCCCCCCTCTAGGGCTGCCGCCCCGCCACCTCCAGCACCTCCTCTCAGGCCCTGTTGGGTCCACGCCCAGCGACCCCCGAATGAGAGGCCCTCCTCTGCACCCCTGTGGTGGCCGCCAGCCCCCCAGACGTGCCCAAGAGGCTCAGGAAGGGGCCTGGGCCTCCCACATACCCGCGTCTCCCCTGACTGTGAATTCAGGACGAAGTGTTAAATGTGGGAGGTGCTGCCACTTACTTCACTTGGGAGAGCCTGGTGGCAGCTGGAGTCCTGGGGGTCACGGGGTCACACGGGCAGAGGGTGACACTGCATAGCTTTGCTGGAAGCAGCCACACTGCCAGGAGGGCCTCAGGGCATGCAAGGGTCCTGGCTGCCCATAAGGGTCCTGGCTGCCCGTGTGGGTCCCGGCTGCCCGCGAGGGTCCCAGCTGCCCATGAAGGTCCCTGCCACCTTAGTGAGAGGCCCCGAGCTTCTCTTCCTGGAGACAAACCCAAACGACCCTGGGAACTGAGCTTCCCGCCACATGCTTCTGTTACCCCAGCAGGGCTCTGACCTGAAGGCACTCCAACCCTGGAGATTTTATTTTTAAATAGATGCAGGTGAAGCCATGGCAAAGAACACACAAATTAAATTCCAAAAGCATGTTGAGCCTGAAATAAACCAAAAAGCCATCTCCTCAAGGGAATTAAGACAATTCTATCCATGGGCCAGTGACTTAAAAGAGAATTTAAACAACAATTCTATCCATGGGCCAGCGATTCAAAGAATCAGGATGTCCACTTCCTCCCACGTATTTCACTGAGTATCAAGTAAGCTCCCTGCACATGCCATGGAACACGAAAAAGGGTGGGAACACGGCAGTAAATAAAAATAAAACTAAAGAGGTAGGTGACCTCTGCCTTCCCGAAACCTTCCTTCTGGGCTCTTTGGGGTGGGGGCAGTCAGTGGGGGCTGCTTAGTCTCAACACAGAGGTCCGAGGGCCGCACTGCCAGAGGACCCGCTGGCCAAGAAGGAAGGGAGGAGCGAGTGGCGCGGCGGGCACTGGGGTGGGGGAGCAGCCGAGGCAGGAGCAGGACTGGGAGGGGGTAAGAATTTGGCGCAGTGGGTGGGATGAGGCCCCGGCCCGGCCCCGTGAGAGACGTGGCCTTTCGCTGATGGATGTCGCCGCATTAACCAGCGAAGAGCACGCTCAGCACCTCTGGGAGGTCCGCGAGCCTCCGTCTCTTTTCTGATGGAATGGTGTCCCCGGACGCCCTACCTGGGACGCGGGGCCTCTGCATCCTGGTGGAGAACCTCCTCCTGAGGCCTTGCTGTTACTCTGAAGAGGGTGTTGAGTTCTAGGAGTAAGACTCGGCTTGTTTCTCACATGACGCCCGCACGCCCTTCCCCACTCCCGGTCTCTCTCCATCTCGCCAGGCCACAGAGCAGGTCCAGCCCGGCTGCGACAGTCTCCCTCGGGCCGCGCTGCAGGGGCCACCCACTCCCAGCAGCCAGAAAGCCCTGGTGGCAAATACGCTTTAACCTCAAGCCTACAGAGTGCTTTCCACTTGAAGGAAGTGGATAATATAGTCTTTGCAAATGTAAGAAAAGAAACCATAACATAAAGAAACTGTCTTTTCTGAAGACCACTAATGATGACACTCTAAGGAAATGTAAGTGAAAGCTTTGCCAAATATACACATGGATACACAGTTTGGAATTCTTTTTTCTCAGTGAAAACTAAAATCGACTCCATGGCTGAGTCGTCAGCCCTCCCGTCTCCAGCCGCCTGCTTCCTGAGCAAGGCGCCAGGGCTGCTCTGCGTAGAAAGGACAGTGTCCTCGACAAACGGAGCCGGGAAAACTGGGAATCCACATGCAGTTGAATGAGGGTGGATCCCACCTCACACCATCCCCAAAAATTAACTCAAAGAGAATCAAAGACCTAAATATAAGAACCAAAACTATAGAACTCCTAGAAGAAAACAGGGAAGTACCTTCAGGGCCTTGTGTTAGGCAACAGAATCCAAGACTTGACGTCAAAACCATGAGCAACTGAAGAAGAGATAGACAAATGCTCCTCATCAAATTTAAGTAATGGGAGAAAACATTTGGAAACCATATATGTGATAAAGGTTTACTATCCAAAATATTTAAAGAACTCCTGCAACTCAACAACAAAAAGAAACAAGCTGATTAAAAACTGGGCCAAAGACTTGAATAGACATCTCTCCAAAGCAGGTATACAAATGGCCAACAAGCATATGAAAAGATGCTCAACATCATTAGCCCTCAAGGAAATGCAAATCAGAACCACAATGAGATGCCATTTCACACCTACTAGAATGGCTACCATTTAAAAAGCTGAAAATAACAAGTGGTGGCGAGGACGCGGAGAACAGGAGCCCTTGTGCATTGCTGGTGGGAACGTAGAATGGTGCAGCCGCTGAGGAAGATAGGTAGGTGGTTCCTCAGGAAGCTAAGTATAGAATTACCATAAAACCCAGCAATCCACTTCTAGGTATGTACCTCAAAGAACCAAAAGCAGGGGCTCAACACATATATGCAACAGTGTCCACAGCAGCGTTACTCGGAGTTGCCATAAGGTGGGAGCAACCCACAAGTTCATCAGCCGAGGGATGGATAGCGTGTGGTGTGCATGTACGGACAGCTGTAAAGAGGACTGACGTCCTGGTAGCTGCCACAAATGGATGGACCTTGAAGTCATCAGGTTGAGTGAGATAAGCCAGTTACAAAAGAATATACACTATCTGATCTCACATATATGAAATAACTAGAATATGCAAATTCAGTGAGTCAGAAGATGACAGGGCATAGGTGGGGGTGGGGAACTAATGCTTAATGGGTGCAGATTTTCTCCTTGGGGTGATGGAGAAGTTTTGTCCATGGCTGGTGACAGTAGAACCACATTGTGAATGTCATTAATGCCACTGAATTGGGTATTTGAAAGTGGTTAAATGGGGAATGCATGTTGTATATTTGTTACCACAATAAAAATAAAAAGAAAACTAATGATTTTGGTTTGCAGGGCTGTGGGGGAAGTTTTAAATATCAATTCCATTTTTAGCCGATGATAAAAGGCAAGTCAGGAGAAATAGAGAAGCGAGGTTTCTGGTGCTGCAACAGTCCGGACGGGGAGGCTGGTGGCTCTCGCCACGGTCCTGAGGACACCTTGGAAACACCGCCTGCCGGGCCGGGGTGGGGGGGAGCCCTGTGGCGCGTCGGGGTGCAGTGGGTGCAGCCATAGGGTGGGGTGGGGGTGGGGGGCGTCATGACGGGCTCTGCGGGTGGCCACTGGGTGCCAGGCGGGGGCTGTGCCCTCGGCCCGAGCCTTCCCCACCACAGCAGAGCACACCCCGGAGGAGCCGCGATGGCCCGAGGGGGCAGGCAGGCAGGGAGCCCCAGGACGGTGTCCCCAGCACCCAATGCCAGCCTGTCCTTCCCACCCACCTAGGATGGTGTCCCCAGCACCCAACACGGGCTCCCTTCCCACCCACCTAGGGCAGAGTCCCCAGCACCCAACGCCACCCCACTTCCCACCCACCAACCCAGCTACAGCGTCCACGCGACTCACCTCTCCTGGCGGGAGCTGTACTGGCCTCGGATGCCCTGTTCTGCAGCAGGGCCCCCACGGCCCTCGTCACAGTTGGCTCTTTTCTGGGGCCCACCTGAGCCCCAGCCTAGGAGAAAGGGTGCACGGTGCTGTGAGCAGGCCCCCAGCCAGCAGCCAGCACCAAGGGATTCCTGCACCCAGAGACGCCCAGGGGCAGGCAAGACGCACCCCTCAGCCCCCGCGGGTGCAGAGCCATGTCTGGCTGTGGTGCTCAAGCCACCAAGGAGGCCCTGGGCAGGGGCTGGGAACCTGGTGAAAGGAGAGGCGGATGGAGGCGTTAACACCAGCAGATGGCTACGGAGGACTCGGTGCCCTTCGCACTTGAGGAGGATTTTGTTTTTAATACATGAGCAGAGAAGGCAAACAGACACGGGCAGCTCACGGCACCGCAGAGCCTGGCCCGGCCCAGGGCAGCTGCTAGTCTGAGCCTCCCCTCGTCACCCACAGGCCCTTCTCGGGCTCCTTGTCACCTGCTACCTGCCACCTCCGTTTCCACGGAAACCGCAGCACAGCAACATCAGTGGCTGCCACCCACGGGCAGCAAGCCCCCAGCCAGCAAGACGGCTAATTTTAGAGGCCCGTCTTGGTGGCTTTAGGTGGAGGACATGACACACTTTTAAGCTGATTATGTTTAAAATAGAAACACATCTCTGCGCTGCTGTGCACAGCCTCCCTTTCGCACCACTCCCGAGTCACCAGACAGACACCATCATGCTCTGAGCTCCCAGCCACCACCGAGCTCCGGAAAGCAGGGAGGGTGGCAGCCAAGCCCTAAGGACACTCTCGCTGGTCCCCCGACAAGGAGGAACTGTGCAGCCATTTGCCTGGATGCAGCTGCCTGCCCTGCTCTGCAAGGCGAGGGCAGCGTCACTGGAGAAACCTTCCCAGAACCCGGCTAGAGCAAAGCCCAGAGCCGACACCTGCCTCCGAGGGTGCGGTGCCACCCGTGCAGGAGGGGCAGCGAGGGGGCCGCAGGCAGGGGCACGGAAGTGGACCCAGTCATGGCGTCAGTCACCACCGCTGCCCTGCAGTCCTGGGGCTCTCCACATATGCCCCAGAACTGAAGCCCAAACCCTGCCTACCCGTCCAGATCCCCTGTCTTCCTACAACGCGATCTCCAAGCAACTTCGAGTGCAAAGGCAAAAGAACAACTGTCATCATAATCCCCCCAAACACACTCTCCACCCCGCTCTGTCCTCCACCTGGACACAGGGATTGCCTTGGGGTGGGGGGGCTAAAGTCGGTGACCCCTCCAGTGCTTGCAGCCCCAAGTCTGGGCAGTTCCACAGGCCTCCGTCACCACTCAGATACCCCCCACCCGTCAACCCTCCCACCCCCACTCCCACGGACCCTCTCTCCCCTCACCTACCCACTAACCCTCTCCCCCTCACCCTGCTAACCCTCTCACTCTGGGATCCCTCTTCTCCCCGTTGGTGGGGTTCCTGTCTGGTCTACTGACCAGGTCAGGCTGAACACTGACCTCTAGGGTGTTCCAGAAAGCCAGCTGGAGGCCCCTCCAGTCTACACTGCTCATACCGTCTACACTGCCTACAGGGGCACATGTGGGCTGATGATGGGCAAGTGGCACCAAAGTTGAAAAGGTCCTTCCTGGGGTGGGCAGAGCCGGCAACGCGGGAAGACCTGGCAGGGGAGGTGGGGCCTAGCCTGCTGCCCGGGATTCAGGGCCCCCCTTAGTCTGCTGCCCGCCTCTGGGCTGGACCCATGCTGCCCACCAGCTCCCGCCCCAGCCCTGCCCTCAGGCCGGCACCCCTACTCCAGGCTGGGGCCCATGTCCACCAGGAGTGACGTCTGCTCCCCTCTGGAGCCCCAAGTGCTTGGGGCTGCTGTGCCCCCCACTCCCCACTCCCCAGTCACACAGATCAGTCAGCCCTGGCCCCGTGCCGCTTCAGGGAGGTCGACACCCGTCCCATGTACAGGGGCACGGCACTCAGACCCCCACATGTGGGCAGGACTGAAGGGGACCCTCCCAGGCTCACCGTGCACCCGGCAGCGCTGAGCGGTGCCAGTGTCCTTGGTGTCTGGCTGTGCCGGCTGCAGGGAGTCAGTGGTGACCGTGGAGCGCACGCTGTGGCCACTCCATCTTCTCTGACAGCAGCTCCCATGCACCCACACCCACCACCCATCCATTCTGCACACTGTCCTCAACAGAGCCAGATACCTGCGCTACGGGCACCCACTGCAGGCCCCGTCCTCTCCTGAGGGCTCAGGCCAGAGTCCACGGCCACCTCTGGGTGATGGGTCAGACTGACCCAGAAGCTTCATGCCAAGGAGCTTCACACACTGTGGAAATAGTTTTTTCTATGACACCAAAAGTCCCGTGGCTGGAAAGACCCCCAAGCCGCAGACTCCCCCTCAGGGACGAGGGATGGTCGTCGGGTCTCGGCACGCGTCCTGGGCCGGGCTCGCCCGGTGACGTTGGCAGCCCCTCGGTGCCCGCTCCAGCACCACACCCCTGGGGAGAGGCATCACCTGTGTCCTGGATGCCAGCTTGGCTGCTGTCTGCGCGGGGTCGAAGACGCGGCGGGAGGGCTGGTCCCTGCAGAAGCTGATGTGCCTCTGCGCCGCGGTCTCGTTGAACCGCCTCCTGCAGTACGGGCACTGGATGTAATCTGAAAGTGCAGGCAACAGGGTGGCTGTGACCTTTGACCTGCTATGGGGCCCCAGGGCACCCAACTCCGCTCAGACCCAGAGAAGGGGTCCCAAGTGCCCGGAGCGTGAGGTGCAGCAGGGAGCCCACGCCCCTCAGGCCTTGTGTCCTGCTTGTTAGACACTCAGGGGCCACACCTGGACCCTCCCTGTGAGCCGCTTGGGGAACCCTCAGGGAAACGGGGCTGCCTGGCAGCCCAGGTGCCGCCTCGCAGGGACAGAGGGCAGGAGGAGGGCTGCGCCCAGGGGCCCCAGGGCCAGCGGCGTCAGGAAGGGGCTTTGGGGCACACGCAGGGACCCGCTGCCTCCAAAGCAGTTGGCTCTTCTCACTTCACCACGTGAGGAGGCAAATCCCACCCCCGGAGAGGGAGAGCGGTGGGGACAGAGCAGAGCACAGGGGAGCAGGGGGGTGTGGGAACGGGGCTCCGCATGGACCCGCCATCCCCAGAGCTGCACCTGGTGCTGGGCCACGTCCATCCTCCACATTTGTCTCTCATTTGCAATCACCAGACATACTTGGCCGGTGACAGAAATGGGAAGTGAGAGCGCGCCAAGGTCCTAGGGCCGGGGCTGCCCAGTGCACGGCCAGGGCTGAGCGTCTGCTTTGCTGTCTGCGGCACCTCTCAGGGACGTGCAACACAACCAAAGAGTTGCCCCCAGGATGGGGCTGCTGTACAAACCACACCATAAGCGTCGCATGGAACTCTGGACTAGGATATGGCCCAAATTCCTACACGTGTGGATGGATATGAAATGCTGTGAGGCCTTCAAAGCGAAGAGTTTCCTGCAGGCCAGCTCTGTAAGCAGTTTGGGGAGTGTTCTATTTAATAAATTATTTCCTAAAATGAAGACTCATAAAATGTAAGAACTGTAAGGCCCAGAATTATCTGGCCTGCCCTTCGTTTCACACTCTGGAAGGAAGTACGGATCCTGGGTTCAGCACTTGGTGAACACTACATGCCCAGCTCTGCTCCATACCCGGGGACACGACATGCCCTCAACAGAGGAGAAGGCCTTCGAGGACAGAAACAACTCGTAGGACCAAGGCCTAGAAAAGCCAAGCAGGGCCAGCCAGGCTGGGCAGCTGGGCTTGGCTTGAGCCCTCCGTGTGCCTCGCGTGTGGTGCTGGACAAGCCCCTGTCTGTGGAGCCTCCATCCCGCACAGGCCTCGTGAAGACTGACTAAGGTACCTCTGGGGGCAGGTGCCACAGGCCACCACGACAGAGTGAGGCCCAGGAGGGCAGCTTCCCAGTGCCAAACAGGAGGGACACCAACCAAAGAGCAGGCGCAGGTGCCACTGCCATTCAGAGACTTTTGGAACACAGCTGTCGGCCTGTTGCTTGCTCTAGGGTGGCTGGGCTGGTCAGTCAGGCCCTACACCAGGAAGGGTGCCATTGCAAGCCCCCCGGGCTGGCAAGGACGAGGGCTGGCAATGACGAGCTCGCCTGCGCAGGGCTCCTTGCCGCCCCATGATGGGCACGTCAGGCCACCGAGCAGACAGTATGGGGAAGCCCGTTCCCTCCAACCAAGCCGTCTGGCGACAGCAGGGGCTGCAGTCAGCCACCGTGGGCAAAGCTGGGGACGGCAGCGGCCCCATGGCAGGGGCAGGGGTGGCAGGGGCCTGGCTGCTGAGCACCTGGCTGCTGGCCGTGGTTATGTCGAGCTTCAAACTCTCTGGGAAGGGAGGAAAAGTCTCTCTGCAACCAAAGTCTGACTGTGGCCCAATGGGCTGCACACCCACCCTCACCTCTACTCGCCTACCCCTTCCTCCAGCACCGGCGCTGGCATACAAACCAAATGCACTACTTGTTTCAGTAGACACTGATTCTAAACATGTGACTGCAAATGCATTCCCATGGCAAAGCTGGGGAAGGTGGCAGAATCTCGTAGAAAATTAAAGTAAAAAGCAAGCACCATTTTAAAAGGCAAGAATTTTGTTGAGTCCCCAGGGCCGGTGGCTCTATGAGATGGTGGCTGGAGGTCTCAGACCTCACGGAATAATCCCAACTATAAATATTCTATGTCACTGTTCCCCAAAACTGTCATGATGCCCTGGAAATTTGAATCACTGGCAGACTTGCTTAAGTCAGAGAGAATTAGAATAACATGCATGTCACAAAAACTGAGTCATGAAAATAGGGTATCATGCTGGGAAAAAAAAAAAAGGGAATTATTTGCACATTCATGCCTACTGGGCCATAATATAAATTACTGTAGCCAGGTGTATATAATTTTTCTAGTATTTAAGCCTGAGGATAAAGAGGCTGAATAAAACTCCCATACAATTGAAATAACCAAAGTGATGAAAATGTGCTGTTAATTGTTTTCCTTGGTGCATAAAATTGTAATGGCACAGAAAAGAATTTAATTAGAAAATTATAGTTTGTCATAAAAAATATAAAAGGCAGAAAGATAAATTGTATATTTGATGAGGACTTGTAAAAGGGAAAAAAAATTTTTTAAAGAAACAATAATCAAGAAATGCAGGATACGGACCTGTTCTCTCTTAATTCAAGTAAAGAACCAGGGCCCCCTCAACCCAGCACCCCTGGTTATGAAAACATCACAAGAGCTATTTCTGCCCCTTGACGTGCCAAAAGACTTGTGTGCTGCCAGAGCCACGGCCACCACGCTTTCTCCTGGCCGCTGTAAGGTAGCACACTTTATTAAGCTACATTTTCGTTAACACCAAGAAAGTGAAGCAACCATGAAGATTATTTTCTGGTATAGATGCTCAGATGATTTTTATAATATAACTGCATTTTTCAAAACAAACATTTTGGAGGAATTAATTTACACACAATAAAATGCACCTATTTTGAGCATAGGTCAATGAGTTCTGACGAGCGTATACATTTGTGTAACCAACCCAGTAAAAATTCAGAGGGTTTCCATTACCCTAAAAAGTTCTATCACGCCCCTCAGCAGCCAACATTTCCCCAAACTCAGTCCCAGGCAACTATGATCTCTTTTCCTGGGACTACAGATTAGATTTTCCTGTTCTGTAATTTCACACAAATGGAATCCTTCAATGTAAGACTTCAGTTCACCACGACGCCACACTCCCCCTGCCGAGAGGCCCATCCCATAACCCTCCCACGGGTTCTTATCCGTCCACTTGATGACGTGTTTTCAGCCGTCTCCAGCCAGTGCTGTGGGAATAAAGCTGCTAAGAACATTCATGGGAAAGTCTTTTTGTAGGTTCTTTTTTGTTTGTTTTCATGAATCTCTAGCAGTGGAACTGCTGTTTAGCTAAATGAGCCTTATAAGTTCTTATAACTCGGTAAGAACCTGCCTCTGCCAAGTGGCCGTCCCTCCCCCGGGCGGCAGGACAGACCCTGCCCACACGCAGCTGGGCCGTCTTCAGTTCTGGCCATTCAAGGAGTCTGTCGTGTCTCATTGTGCCTTGAATTTGCAGCTCCCTGATGAGAAAGATGTTGAGTATCTTTTCATGTGCTTATTGGCCTTTATTGTGTGATGCTTCCTTTCAAATAATCTCTTGGCCTTTTCCTCTTGGGTTGCTTATTGAGTTGTAAGAGTTCTTTCTATATGCTCAGTATAAACCCTTTGTCCGATACCTGTCTGTGGATATTTTCTCCCGGCGGCTTGTGACTTGCCTTTACATTTCCATAATGGTGTTGCTCAAACACTAAAATTTCTTATTTTGATGAAGTCAACTTACCAATTCCTTGTTCTGATTGTTAGCGCACTTTGTATCCTAAGAAATCTTTGCTAACCTAAAAGGTTTTCTTTATGTTCCCTAAAAGTTTTATAACTGTAGACTTCTACTTAGACATGATCCACTGTGAATTAATCCCTGTGCATGAGGTGAGGTAAAGAACAGGAATCATTTCTCCCACAGGGCTATCCAGTTGCTCCAGCATCAGTTTGCACTAAGCCTCTCCTGGCCCCACTGGGTTACTGCGGCATCTTTGCCAAAAACCAACTGCCCAGAGATGGGCAATTCCTAGGCCTATTTGTACACTCTCTTTTCTGTTACTGGTGTCTGTCCTACACCATAACACATTGCCATCAGGGAGTCACAGAGTATGCCAATTTTCTTCTGTTTTCAAAATTACCTTGGCTATTTCAGATCCTTTGAATTTCCATTTATATTTTAGAATCAGGTGGTCACTTCCTACTTGACAAAGAAAACTTGCTGGGATTTTAACTGGAGTGGCACTGAATCCTTAGCTCATTTTGGGGAGAACCAACATCTGAACACAACATGGAATCTTCCAGTCCATGAAAATAATACATCTCACCATTTATCTCGATCCTCTTTATTTCTCTAACCCATGTTTTATGGTTTTCATTTTACAGGCCTTGCACATAATTTGTTAAAGATATCCCTAAGTATCTAATGCTTTTTGATGTTATTGTAAATGGTATTTTAAACTTCCTATTTCACTTGCTCATGCTCAGTATAAAGAAATGCAATTCTCTTGTATGTATTGACATCATATCCTGAAACTAAGTTCACTTTAATTCTAGTAGCTTTTTTGTAGATTTCCTAGGATTTCTGGCATATACACATTCATGACAACACTGTCTGTGAGTAAAGACAGTTTTACTTCTTCCTTTCCAATCTTTATGCTTTTATATCTGTTTTGTTTTGGTGGGGGGTGAGGTGGGGGCTTATTATACTGTCTAGAATCTCTGCGTAATGTTGAGCAGAGGTGATCCGAGTGGACATCCTTCCCTCGTTTCGGATCTCAGGGACAGTGTTCGGTTTTTCACCATAAAGTATGATGTTAGCAATAGGTTTTTCATAGAAGACTTACCACTTCGAGGAACTTCCCTTCTACTTCTACTTTGCTGAGAGTTTTTGTTTTTGTTTTATTTTTTAACATGTACGCATGCTGTATTTTGTCAAGGCTTTTTCTGTGTCTATTGAGACGATCATGCTTTTAAAAATATTTTTGTTAATGTGATTATTTACATTGATCATTTTTCTACTTAACTTAGGTTTAATTTGCTCTTCTTCTAACCTCCTGAAGTGGAAGTTTAGGGTTATTAATAAAAACCCTTTCTTATTTTCTAATATTAGCACTTACAGATGTAAAGTTCCCTCTAATCAGTGCCTCAGCTGAATCAATCCCACCAATTTTGATATGTTTTCATTATCATTCAGTTTAAAATTTTAATTCTGTATGAGTTCAATCCTTTTAAATTCATCAGGACCCACTTTGTGGTCCTGCACATGGTTCCTCTCGAGTGAACATTGCAGGTGCATGTGAAAAGAATGTGTGCTCTGCTGTTGCCGGACGTCATGTTCTATAGCCACCAGCAGGTACGATGGGTTGACACTGTTATTCAAGTCTTCTGTATCTTTACTGATTTGCCTCTGCTCTATCAGTGCCTAAGAGAGGAATGATGAAATCTCCAAATATAAATGTGGACTGGGCTACTTCTTCCAGTTTTGTCAGTCTTTGTTTCATTTTCTTTAAAGTTCTGTTTGAAGTTTTCTTCTTGTGAGCAATGTATAATCGGACATTCTTTTGTTATTCAGTCTGACAATATCTACCTTTCATCTGGACTATTTAAGCCATTTATATGTAACGATCCATGATTAGGTTCAACTCTACCATCTTGCTAGGCGTCCTCTATCCTGTCTGTTCCTTGACCCTTTTCTCCTACCTTCTTTTGAACTGAATTTTTCCATTTTTCTCTCTACCCTGCTATTGACTCATTGTCTTATTAGCTATGCCTCAATATTTTTGAGTAGTTACTGTGGGGTTTACAATAGGCATCTTTTAATAGTCTATCTTCAAATACTATTATTCCTATTAGTGTATAATACCCTTACAACAATATACTTCCATTTTCCTCACTTGACCCTGTGCCACTACCATACATTTCATGTCTCCATATTATGATCCCCATAGTATTCAACTGCTTTTCCTTTAACTAGTCAATCACATTTTAAAGCAAAAATGAGAGAAAGATCTTTTACATTTCACCCACATATTTACCATTTTCTGTGCTCTTTATACCTTTATGTAGAGCTGAGTTTCCTTCTGGAATAATTTTCCTTCTGCTTAAAGAACTTTCTTTGACAATTTTTACTACTGTGGGGATCTACAGGCAATGAATTCTCTCATCTTTTGTTTGCCTAAAAAAGTTCTTATTTTGCCTTCATCTGAAGATATTTTTTATGGGTATAGAATTCTAGGTTGACAATTTTTTCCCTTTTTCCTGCAGCCTTTTATGATTTGCTTTTATGTGGTTTTCTTTGCATTTATCCTGCTCTGGGTTTATACATCTCCTAAGCTTTATAAAATACTTGGTCAGTTTTTCAAATATTTTTTCTTCTTTCCATTTTTAATCTCCTTCCAGGACTCCAGCTGCTCTTGTGTTCACCACTTGACTGTCCCTCTGGTTACTGAAGCTGTTTATCTTTTTCCCAGCTGAATTTCTAGTGCTCGGTTTTTATTGCTATGTCTTCAAGTTCCATGATCTTTTCTTCTTCAGTGCCTAATCTGTTGTTAAACCTATCTAATAATTTTTTGTTGTTGTTTTAGATACAGTCATTTTCAGCTCTAGGGGTTCTCTTTTTCATTTTTTCCATTTCTTTAACACTATACCCATGTTTTTCTTTAAGCCCTTAACATTTATAGGAGCTGTTTTAAAGTCTATTTCATCATCTCTGCCATTTCTTAGTCTGTTTCTATTTATTGTTTCTTCTCTTGATTATGGGTTATATTTTCCTGCTACATGGCATGCCTACATCCTTTATAGGATGCTGGATGTTGTGTGTGTGTGAACATAGATGCATATGCAAATTATATATACAGCTACATAATTTCTGAACTTTGTAGAGCACATAAAAATATCAGACCTAGCTCACTTATCAATGAATCTATTTTCTTATTGGCAGCAACCTCAGGGATCAATCACAGTCTAGTATAATTCTCTCATTTCATAGTCACTCATGAAATTGCTTGAAAAGGAAAGCAACAGGAGGAGAAAATTCTGATTTATCTCACCCCATGCTGTATCAGGCACAAGGTTACCCTCCACTGGGACAGGCACTCGTCTTCTGGGACACAGGAGGCCGCCAGTGTGGCCAGGGCAGGGTTCTCTCTCTGAGACCCAGTTTCATTTTAAGACACAGTTCAAAGGAAACACAGTATTTTTATGTAGAATTGAGAAATATTAGGATAAGATAAAAATTTGACGATAAAATGACTTTCACATAATTCTCTTAAGTTTCAGCATACACAGGAGGAAGGCAGGCAGGATGACTTGGACAAAAGTCAAGCACAGCGTCATTCAGTTAGGCGCAAACATCAAAAGCAAAGCCAATGGCCACGCACCTGGGTTGACGGATGGAGGGGGCGGAGGAGGGAGCGGCCGGCCTTCCTTCATGGCTAACGTGCACCGCTTTGCCGATCGAATGGCATTAATGAATTCTTCGTGTTGTTGTCGCCAGCTATATTTCTTCACAGGTGGAGACTGTAAAAAACAAAACAAACTAGCAAACAACAGTAACTGTACTATAAACCTATCCTTTACCATTTTTTAAGCTTGAATTTGAATTTACAGGAAACAGGGGTATGAAATTTGGAGAAAAGGAAGAATCTGGTTTTTTTTTTATTATTAATAGAGTGGTTTTAGATTTACAGAAAAATTGTGCAGAAAGTACAGAAAGTTCCCATATACTCCTTTTCCCCACTACAGTGGAAGTTTGTTTTTCTAAAGAACTACTTAAAGAGGTTTAGAAAATACAGCAATAAAAATGTGCAAGTCACAATAGTGAGGGAAAACCCAAAATAAAAATCAGAAAAACAAAGAAGACTACAAAACTTAAAGGAAGACTTAAATGTAAGATTAAAAGTGACTTTCTCTCAAGTTAACTGCTTGATTTAATGCCAAGCTAATGAAAACATAAATGAGATTCTTTTTTTGCCAAGTCCACAAAGTATCTGAAAGAGTATTTGGAAATACAAGTGAGCAAGATTCTAAAAAAACCCATACAGGTGGCTTATTCCTACATGGCATCACACTGCACCGTCAAGCAACGACGAAACCACACAGAGAGCTGCAAATCAGGAGTCTCCGTGCTTCGGGCCGTGATGGGGAGCAGTGGGGAGACAGCAAGTACCTTGCATGGCAGAGCCTCCCGCACAGTAGGCACGTCTGTGCCCTGCAATCTTTGCTTCAAGGAGTTGAAAGGTTTACGCTTTTTGTTGAAGAGTCTTCTACATATCGGTCCGTGCCTTTCCTAGAAAGGGGTGAGGATGGGAATTTTACCATCACAAACTGCTGGGTGCCCGGCTCTGCCTGTTCATCCCCATAGCCCCACGGCCAGGTCTGGGTCGACCCGCAGAGCCCAGCTGCCCTCTCGCTCTCCACCAGCAGAACAGACCCACCTGCCGCTCCCCTCCCGCATTCCACAGAACCAGACTTCGTGTCTGGGAGGGACGATCAAAGACCTCTACAGTGGAAGGGCCTTGCTTCCCCCTGGGTTTCCTTACTTCACCGCTTTCCTCCACTGGCAGACCTGCGAGCTCCCAGCACCTCCCGTGCAAACACAGGGCTTGCCTGGGACTGCGACCCTGGGGGGCATACAAACACCCCAACACCCTCCCCTTCTGAGCGAAGGGGCCTTCCTTGGCAGACATGGACCACATAAGAGCTATCGTTCACATAACTGCTTTGTCTGAGCCAGAACATGAATCACTGCGAGCCAAACATCTTAAATTAAAGGGGTGGGGGTGGGAGTCACGTGATCGAGCACACCTAGAAAAAGAACCTCGAGAGCCCACAGATACACTTGACATTCAGTGGGCCCTCCTCAAATGGAGACCTCCGAGGCCCCAAACCATCCTGGTGGGCATGGCCAGGGCAGGCCCTGGCAGCAGCTGCTATACAAGGCAGCAGGTCAGGGGGTTGCAGCCACCAGAGGCCCCTTGAGCCGCCTCCCAGGCCTGGAAGCTCCAACCTCAGCCAAATTACAGGAACGGAAACCCCACTTACAAAATTCCCCAGGGAAATAATACCTACTACATCTTTTGTAGAGTTTTGCCCCAAATGCAGTAAGGCTTATAGGCCAAACCCTCCAAGTTCAACATAGTCTTGGGGTTCTAAAATGCCCCAGCTAACAATTGCATTATCATCTTAGATTTGTTTTAATCCTCTTTCTTTATAGACACTGGAATCCCTTTATAATGTTGGGGTCTAACACTGGGTGTGGTGCTGTAATTTTGGAATAAATCAAGCTTGTAATTCAACTTTATAGCCATCTATCAGGGGACTTCACATCCAGCAAGCTGGAATCTGGATAGCAACGCATTATTTTGTTCAAATTGTATAAAAACCCTGAAATCAGAGTGTTCTGTTTTATATATGTCAAAGCAGAAAACAGAGAGGTTAAAGGACTCTATGGAATTAGTGACAAATGTGAAGCTATAAGCCAAGTTTCCAGATGTCCCAACTTCAGGGCTCATTCCTCTCGACCAGCTAATTTCCCTGGTGCTTTGACCCTGAAATTTGAGTTTTTGATGCTTATGGGAAAGGCAAAAGAGCCAAAACCTCTCCAGAAATAACTGGCTGTCCCAGGACATTCTTTCCACCTGCCGCCTCCAGCTGCCTGGCCGTGCTCTGGCCTCACGGCCGCGGGTTCTGGGCTTCTCGGCCTCGTTTTCCCTCCACATCTGTCTTTAATCTCTGCTGCTGCGGCCTCCTGCTGCCTTTGCA
This sequence comes from Choloepus didactylus, assembly GCF_015220235.1. Lineage (NCBI taxonomy): Eukaryota > Metazoa > Chordata > Mammalia > Pilosa > Megalonychidae > Choloepus > Choloepus didactylus. Next base: position 4,024,643 of record NC_051313.1, read on the forward strand.
GCTCATTGAGCAGCAGTGAAGCACACCCACGGAAAGTCTTTATGTTTACCAGAGCATCTGCCGCGAAGCGTCTTCCGCAGACCTCGCAGGGAACTAATTCCTGACTGCCATCTGCAGGGGAGCGAGAGGACAGTGTGTCAGAGTCGCAGGGAGCGCAGTGGGGGGACCCCAGGGCCCTGAGGCCTCGCCCCCCCCCCCTTCTTGCCACCCACCTCCTCCCTCACAAGGACCCCTCAGCCTCACCTGTGTTTCCTTTCATGATGCCACCTCCCCACTTTATGAAAAGAGGGAACTCTACATCCTCCCAGCAACCGGCCTCGAATTACTTTGTGCCTCTACAGGGTAGGGCAAGGGAGGTCTCTGGGTAAAGGGATAATTCCGTACCTGGCTGGTGGCGGTGGTTACGCATGTGACTGAATGCACAGGGCTATAAACGCACGGTGCGTGGCTGCTGGCTTCTTAGATTTGATACTGCTCTATAGTGACGGAAGATGCAATTTGGGGGGAAACTGGGAAAGGACACAGCAGCTCACTCTGTACTGTCTTTGCAACTTTCTCTGAATCTATAATTATCTCAAAATAGAAAGTTAAAAAAAATCTAGGGGTCAGCAAACTATGGCCAGTGGGCCAAATCTGGGGCTGCATGTTTTTGTAAATAAAGTTTTCTTGGAACACAGCACCACTCATCTGTTTACGTAATCTCTACGCTGCTTTCACACTACAGCGGCAGCGCTGGGTAGCTGTGACGGAGAACATACAGCCCACAAAGCCGAAAAGACTAGTAAATAAAGGCTGCCTGTGCTGGATGAGAACATGGTTATTAAAAATAATTTATGGCAGAATAACATGGAAATGTTAATGATACATGTTTACTTACATATTTATAAATACATGAATATCTTAAATATAAATGGCCATAAAAATTATAAACATGACATTTATGTAAATATATATTAAAAAAAAAGCTGGAATGATATCAGAGAAATGTTAAATGATTACCCCTGAATAGTAAGAATAAAGGTAATTGTTTTCTTGTTCAGTTTCCTGCATTTCTAAATTTTCTACAAAGATTATATATTACCATTTTAAAAATCAGAATAAAAGAGTGACTTTGGGAAAGACACAAAGAATCCCCTTGACAGAGAATGTTCTACGACGGCGAGTGTGGACTTGGCTGCTTCCACCAGGCCCTCTCTCCTGGAATCACACCCAGTAGACTGTTGCAGTGACTGTTTTTAAACATTGGTTTATAATCTTAGAATATTTTTTAAATGAGGGAAAGGAAATGCTCTGGGAGTGGTAAACAGTTCTGCTACACCTGTCAACAATGGAAGCAGGTGTGACAATGAGGTCAGTTCAGGAGTTTCTTAAGACGCACAGGGAGCACTAGGGCTAGAAGGAAGCCGAAATGATTCGACCGGTGCCGGAGCCTTCTCTCGGAGCTGGAAGTGCAGACTTCTTCGCAGAGGTGCCTGCCAGTCCCCAGAGGCCTGGCAGGGGAGGGAGAAAGGCGGCATCTTCTCACGCAGCTGTCAGGAGTCAAAGAACCCCCAGTTCCCCGCAGTCCAGAAGACACACACATAAGTGACATCGACAGCTCCATGGCCCTGGCTGGATTGAGTTACCGAATCATCTCAGGAGCGTGAGGCGTGAAACACAAAAGGGAATTAAGAATGAACCAGGGTGGCAGATGGAGCTCCCGACTGATCCTGCCTCCCCCAAACCCCAGTGGGACCACAGTAAAGGGACAGAGGGACGGAGAGAACCACAGGACAGACCACGGGACAGCTAGCAGAGGAGGCGACAGCAGAACTGGCTGCTGAGAAGTTGGGGGACCACGGTCAGACATGAAGGACCTCGAGCCACATGAAAAGCCGCCTCCCAAGCTGGCCGAGAGGAGGACTGAGAGCCAACAGGACTCACACTGCAGACCCTTGCAGAGTCGGAGGAGCCTTGAGCTGGGGTGGGGTAGTGGAAGGGAAAAGAGAACCAGAAGGAAAAGGAGTCAAGATCCCTAGCCCCCTCGGCCCCTCCAGGCCCCCAGGCGACCGCCCTTCGCCTGCTGGCAGAAGCCCCCTCTCTGAGGGCCGCAGAGGTGTGTGCACTAGTCACGCACTACACCCAGGGCAGGGAGATGCCCCCGGCTGAGCTCACGTGGAGCGATGGTCAGCGCACAGCACGCCCTCGCCGGACCCTCACCATGAGGGAGAATGGAAACTTCCCAGAGGTCTACCCAGTCCGCGAGGAAATGCCCGGCTCCCGACACAGGGAGGTTCCCCACACACAGCCCACCACCCCGAGCACCTCATGGTGAAGTCAGAGTCATCGAGAGCTTCCAGTGTGCCCTGTCTCCTCGCTTAATCATGAGCTGACAGACAAGAATTTCCAAAGAGCTGTGGAAAGCCTCCAAAGGGCCAGCCCGAAGCAAACAACAAAGCGACTGTGCCGGTTTGAGTGTATTGTGTCCCCCAAATGCCATTATCTTTGTAGTCTTGTGTGGGGCAGAAGTTTTGGTGCTGGTTAGATTTGCTTGGAGTGTGCCCCACCCAGCTGTGGGAGATAATTTTCATGAGCTGTTCCCATGGAGGCATGGCCCCGCCCATTCGGGGTGGGCCTTGATTGGTGGAGCTATATAAATGAGCTGACTCAAAGAGAGAAAAGAGAGTGCAGCTGGGAGTGATGTTTTGCAGAGGAGCAAGCTTGCTAGAAAGGAACGTCCTGGGAGAAAGCCGTTTTGAGGCCGGAGCTTTGGAGCAGATGCCAGCTGCCTTCCTAGCTAGCAGAGGTTTTCCGGACGCCATTGGCCATCCTCCGGTGAAAGCACCCAATTGCTGAGGTGTTACCTTGGATGCTTTGTGGCCTTAAGACTGTAACTGTGTAGTGAAATAAACCCCCGTTTTATAAAAGCCTATCCATCTCTGGTGTTTTGCATTCTGCACCATTAGCAAACTAAAACAGATTTTGGTACCAGAGAAGTGGGGTGCTTTTGCTGCTGAGTTTGCAGATACCAAACATGTTGGAATGGCTTTTTAAATGGATAAGGAGGAGTTTCTGGAAGAGTTGTGAGGAGCTTGATAGAAAAGGCCAAAACTGCTTTAAAGAGACTGTTTGTGGAAATATGGACTTTAAAGATACTTCTGATGAGGACTTGAGCAGAAATGATGAATGTGTTGTTGCAAACTGGAAGAAAGGTGATCCTTGTTTTAAAGTGGCACAGAATTTGGCAAAATTGAGTCCTGGTGTCAAATGGAAGGAAGAATCTGGAAGCAACAACCTGGAATATTTAGCTGAGGAGATCTCCAGACTACATGTGGAGGATATACCCTGGCTTCTCCTTGCAGCTTATAGTAAAATGCGAGCAGAGAGAGATAAACTTAGAACTGAACTCTTGGGTTCAAAGAAACCAGAAGCTGATGGCTTGGAAAATTATGAGCTTCCAGGGGGTGGAATTCCAGAAGCTACAGCCCAACATGAGGATGGAACCAAACATGGAACCCAGCCGCCATTTCAGTACAAGCCAAGATTGGAAAAGGAGTTAAGCAGAAAGGATGTGTGGAAAGTCCTATTGTCTGATGGCTTTGACCCTTGCGTGCTTCATGCAAAGCCAACAGAATTTTTGCGAGATCTTTATAGACAGAGCCATTGCTGGTCTGGACTGGAGGAGACAGACAAGGAAAAAATTAAAGGAAAAATCTCTTTAAAGACAGAGCCATGGAGGTTGAGGTCTGGAGTCAGGAGGTCTCGGGCTGCGAGAGCAGAGCAGCCCACACGCATGGAAAGGGTGAGTTTGCCCTGGAGGTCGAGGGCGGGCTTTCCGCCTCGATGCTCTGGAAGAGTTTTGCCACCTCAGGTCCCAAAGAGGGTGGAGCACATTTCCAGGGAATTGAGGAGAGCCTGGCTGCCACCCCACTGTTCTGAAGGGGTTGAGCGTGTGCCCCGGAGATGGAAGGGAATCCGGGAGCTGCCCCGAGGAGCCGAGAAGGTGGTCTCCCCAATGTGTGGATATGTGGGAGCACTCACCCAAGTGTTTGGAGAGGAACGGGCTGCCGAAAAGGCCCTTGGGAAGGGTTAGGCTCCCGCTCTCTCAAGCCCCAAGGATGCAACATTGTTCTGTAAATGACTCTTGGACTTTGAAATCTAATGGAGTTTGTCCTGCGGGTTTTAAGAACTGTTTTGCTCCTGTTAACCCTGTTTTCCTTACTGTTTCTCCTTACGGCAATGGGAATGTTTATCCTATGAATGTCCCTCCTTTGTATATTGGAAGCACGTAACTTATCTAAGTTCACAGATCCACAGCTAAAGAAAGATTGTGCCTTGGGACTGACCATGCCTAATTGATTTTGATGGGATTTTGTGCTTAACTTTTGTTACTGAAATGATTTAAGTTTTTGTGGTATTGTGGAATGAATGTATTTTGTATTTGGAAAGATAATGCCATTTTGGGTTCCAGGGGGTGGAATGTGCCGGTTTGAGTGTATTGTGTCCCCCAAATGCCATTATCTTTGTAGTCTTGTGTGGGGCAGAAGTTTTGGTGCTGGTTAGATTTGCTTGGAGTGTGCCCCACCCAGCTGTGGGAGATAATTTTCATGAGCTGTTCCCATGGAGGCATGGCCCCGCCCATTCGGGGTGGGCCTTGATTGGTGGAGCTATATAAATGAGCTGACTCAAAGAGAGAAAAGAGAGTGCAGCTGGGAGTGATGTTTTGCAGAGGAGCAAGCTTGCTAGAAAGGAACGTCCTGGGAGAAAGCCGTTTTGAGGCCGGAGCTTTGGAGCAGATGCCAGCTGCCTTCCTAGCTAGCAGAGGTTTTCCGGACGCCATTGGCCATCCTCCGGTGAAAGCACCCAATTGCTGAGGTGTTACCTTGGATGCTTTGTGGCCTTAAGACTGTAACTGTGTAGTGAAATAAACCCCCGTTTTATAAAAGCCTATCCATCTCTGGTGTTTTGCATTCTGCACCATTAGCAAACTAAAACAGCGACTTTAAGGAAAATTAATGTTTCTTGTATTAAAAAAAAAAAAAAAGCTCTTGGAAATTGAAAGCCTTATTGGATGAATGAAAAAATAAAGTTGGAGAAATCTTCCACAAAGTGGAGTAAAATGGCATTGAAACGGGAGGGAAACATATGCAAATTAGAGGCCAGTCCAGAAAGACCTCCTCCAAATAACAGGAGTTCAAGAAAGAAAAAGGAGAAAATTCAAAGAAAAATAGAACCATTGTTAGACACTTCCCGGAAGTAAAGGCCGTGAACCTCCTGGCTGAAAGGGCCCAGCACAGTGAGGCAGAGAGTCTGGAGAGTTCTAGCGGGAAAGACCAGTTACACACAAAGTATCAGGCATCAGAGTGGCTTCGGATTCCCAGTCAGCAAAAATGGAAATAAATGGAGCAAAGCCCGTAAACTACTGAGGGAAAATAATCTACAACCTAGAATTCTTGCCCAGACAAGCAACTACTCCAGTGTGAGGGTAGAAAAAGTCACTTTCAGACATGCGAGGTCTCAAAACATTTACATCCCATGTAAGTGCTCTCAGGAATTACTGGAGGATGTGGTCAACAAAAATATGCGAAGATACAGGAAACAGGTGATTCAACCAGGAGGGAGAAAGAAGGGAGTTCCAGGGTGATAGCTGGGCACCAGAGCCCTAGGGCAGCCAGTCCAGACCGGAGGTGTGTGCTCGGGCAGGTGCAGTGAGGGCTACCATGGCCAGGACCGGAGCTCAGGGAAGACGTGCCAAGGGCTGCTGTTCCGGTTTGCTGATGCTGCCATTACGCAGAATACCAGAAACGGATTGGCTTTTATAAAGGGAGTTTATTTGGTTACACAGTTATAGTCTTAAGGTCATTAAGTGTCCAAGATAAGGCATCAGCAGTAAGGTACCTTCACTGGAGAAAGGCCACTGGCGTCTGGAAAACCTCTGTTAGCTGGGAAGGCACGTGGCTGGCGTCTGCTTGCTCCCAGGTTGCGTTTCAAAATGGGGTTCTCCAAAGTGTCAGCGTCAGCTTCCAATGGCCGTCTTCAAAATGCAGCAGGTCTGAGGTCCTGTCTGTTGAGCTCTTACAGGGCTCCAGTGAACTAATCAAGAAGTGGGGCCACACTTCCATGGAAATAATCCAATCAAAGGTATTGCCCACAGTTGGGTGGGTCACATCTCCATGGAAACAGCCCAATCCAAAGTTTCCAACTTAATCAACACTAGTACATGGCCCACACAAGATTGCATTGAAGAACATGGCATTTTGGGGGACATAATACATCCAAACCAGCAACCTTGACCCAGACACCCCTGCCGTGGGAGGCTGAGGGCAGTGTCCGGAGTTGCTGGCTCCCCATCCCCTGGTTCTTCCGGGCCTGCTTGACCACATCCTCATCACATCATGTCTCGATGGGCTGAGGCCACCCATCCCCCCAAGGAAGGTTCCGCATTGCTCTTCTCCTGAAATAGAGGCAGGCCCTGATGACTTAGAGGCAGAAAGCAGAAAAGGGCACCCAGCTTCCGAGCAGACCTCTGTAGACTCCATATGCCAATGGTAGTGACTTCTGTGTCCTAGACTCACTCGCCACCTGGCTTCTCGCCCCTTCCATGGGGGCACCCGAGAGCTGGTCGGCTCGCCTCCTCCTGGGAGCCTTCCTCCAGGGCAGCAGACAGTGCCCTCACAGGGCCAGGTTTGTGCTTATCTCTCAGTTGTGCAAACATAACAAGATAACATGTTGACACATGGTTTTACAAAATAAAGGCAAGGAGAGGATCACTGCAAGAGGCTGGGGAGTGCACACGTCACCTGAAGGGAGAAGGTGGAGTGAGGCTGGGGGTGGACCCAAGGGCTGCTCCTGTGCTGTATTCCGTAAGTGGAATACCGGGTGCTAGTTTCATTATTCTTTTGTTTCCTTTTGTTCAATACCCTTTACTCTGCATATCTGATCGGAAAATTTTCTCTAGAAAATGTTTCCCTGATGCCAGGTTTCTTCTCCTCCCCACTGCTCAGGGTTTTATTTGCTCCAGCAACACCAAACTCTTCGTCATTCCTACATACTTCGCAGTAATACTTGTTTCTTTGTCTTTGCTCATGATGTCCCCTCTGATGAGTCTGGTTCTCCCGCTGCCTGCCTCTTACTCCCTGGCTAACACCTTCTTCCAAGAAGCCTCTCTTGTTTCTTCAGATGGGTTTAGGCACCTCTCTTAGGAGCTTTCAAAAGTCTCCTCATGTAACGGTCTTTCCTCTGGATAGTCAACTCTTTGAGGGCAGGACTTTGCTATTTTTATCTTCATAGTCTAAGCACACAGCAAGTACTCATTATAGAATAAATGAATGGATGAATAAATGATCGGTCATCTTCTGGCACTGTACTTGTTTTTATATTTTCTCAATCATCTAACACAATTCCAGCAACTTCTCTCCCAGGAAAGAAATCCTTCTCTATCTTCATTTCAGCCAGAAGCTCTGCATTTATCTGGCTCAAAGCACAAGCTTTAACTTGAAGTTTCACAAAGTGAACTTTGTAACAGGAAAATTTTCCCTTTCTTGAAATACAGGAGTTATTTCTTCATTTGTGGAACTCTGTAAAAATACAAGCCTTTCACAGTCGCCTCCCCCTGACCCACCCCAACGGCCCGCACCTTCGCCACTGCCACCTTCCAGTGTTTCACTACCCTTTAAACTGTGAGCTTTTACCTACACCCTCCTTTAAATTTCATGAAATATAAGGCAAAAAAAAATGTTAAGACTTTTTTTTTTTCTTTTTGCCCCATTTTTCTACTCATCCATGCATACACTGGACTGGACAAAGGGGAGTGTAGTCCATATGGCTTTCTCAATCACATTGTCACCCTCATAAGCTACATTTTTATACAATCGTCCTCAAGATTCAAGGGTTCTGGGTTGTAGTTTGATAGTTCAGGTATTTACTGCTAGCTATTCGAATTCATTAGAACCTAAAAAGGGTTGTCTATATTATGTGTAAGAGCACCCACCAGAGTGACCTCTCGACTCCTTTTGGAATCTCTCAGCCACTGAAGCTTATTTCATTTCCTTTTACATCCCCTTTTTGGTCAAGATGATGTTCTCCATCCCACAATGCGAGGTCCAGATTCCTCCCAGGGAGTCATATTCCACATTGCCAGGGAGATTTACTCCCCTGGGTGTCAGGTCCCACGTAGTGGGGAGGGCAGTGATTTCACCTGCCAAGTTGGCTTAGAAGGCCATTAACTCTTTTACCTCCTCCTGACCTATGGCTGGAACCAACCAGCTTCAGAAAACCTGCTTACGTCCACACACAGAGAGGCAACACAAAAACACTGAAACTAACAGTGACTGATGACATCACAATGAAAGGGCAGACATAAGGCACATCAAATCATCTACACAAACGGAAATCACTTCCAGATACGGAATGTGACCTGTAAAGTAACGGTAGTACTAAGACATCAGAAAAAGTGGTTTTTAAGCCATTCACGGACAGTGTTTACACAAGAGATTTTAAGAGACAAGACAAATTCCTCAAGGCTTCGCCCTTGCCTGGGATTCCTTAGGCCTCTTCCTCGTGCACCCCTGGGTGAGGCCAGGCACTGTTGGTCCCTCCAGGTTGAAGCAGTTCCTTCCCACCCACCCATTTGCTCCTGTACTGCTCAGCGACTGTGCGCCATACACCAGGCACGGTCTAGGCCCGAACATAAAGCAGCAAACCAAGCCCCCCGTCCCAGCGGAAGTTGAGCAAGAGGGGACTGAAAAACAAGACGCGGCTCAGATGCCAACAGGTGCTACAGAAAAGGGTACAGCGGGGAGGAGGGTGAAAAGTGCAGGGAGGGGTACATGTGCTCTTTAACTCAGTCGCTCAAGGAAAAGCACACAGGGCAGGTGACAATCGAGCAGTAACCTGGGGGCAGGTTTACCCGTCGCAGGAGCACTTGGGAGTGGGGAACAGGGGGCAGCGACAGCCAAAACCCTTGTCCCCAGTTGGTGCTTCCCAGCGACTGGGCACGGTGGCCTCAGACTGACATCCTTGTAGGCAAAAGCCCTCGTATCTCTTTGGACCCTCCCGACCTCTGGCAGGGAACCCACAGTGGGTTCTCAATCACTGCTCACAGATGACTAAGGTATTTGCAAACGTGCTAAAAAAACGGTGAAAGAATTTGTTTCTCTAAAACAAAATGATGATCTTATGTCAGGAAGGTAAATCTCCAGCCTAAATCACAACATGCTCCTCCAAGACTTGTGCCTCCGTAACACTGTCTTAATTGCAAAATATTTGATGCGCTGATTTAAACCATTTGGGTCATTCGCAAACTGGGAGCCCATAAGATGGAACATGAATAGCACCGGGACAAAGGAACCTCCAGCGTCTCTTGGCCTCTCACTGATTTCGAGAACTCCCACTGATAGCTGGCAAAATCAACTGCAACCCTTTAGATTTAGTACATTCCCAATACTCAAGTAATATCTGAGCCTTTGTTCACATAGGTTAGCACTTAAATATTTTCCAGTTTTCCACTTCAGTAAGCAGCGGCTCCTCAGCCAAGCTTCTGTACTGATGTTGAAGGATACCTGATGCTATAGGTTTTGACGACACTCTTAGAAATTCTACAGTAATTCCTTAGACTTAGAATTGATCACGTGCTAGAAAAAGAAAACACCTATCAACTTTTGAAAAGCCGTAATCAAGGGAATTACAAAGACCAAGATGCTCTCGACCACCATGGAGATGAAAGAGGCCCACCTGTCAGGAAGGGAGCGGCCCCCGCCATCCCGCTCCTCACTGAGACCACTGGCGCGTGCCCCCAGGCTTTGCAGGAGAGCCGGGCACATCCCACACGGCCACCTGATAGTCCACAGCCACCTGTTTGGGGCAGAGGTCATGGCCCACCAAATAATTGATGGCTGTGATGCAGCCACCACCCGAGTCTTGGCATCTAAAGTCAAAAGTGCTCACCAAAATCACAGGCCATGACTTTACCACTATGTGTTTTAATCAAGTAAGAATGGTCCCAAACATTAAACATATATTGGAAAGACAAAATAAAGCCAGGATTTCTGATTCTGAACTAGGTACTCACTGTGGTGCAGGTTTCTGGATTTCTTCCACTGTTTCCTGCCTTCACTGCTCCCAAATCCCAACAGCGACTCACCTAGTAACAGACGTCTGAGTCCTTCCAACTTAAACCTGTCTCGCCACCCTTCTGAGATGGACCTTTTCCTACAGCAAGGAAAAATCTGGCTTCTCGCCGGGGAGGCTTCTGAGGAAAGTTCTTCTCACTCATCAGGATAAACTCAGCCTTTCAGAACTAGGTTTAACTGGGCCACTGCAATTCCTGATAAAGGCAGAGAGGTTTCCATGAAATATCTGAGATAATCTGCAAAAAGCAAGTGAGAGAAGTATACAAATACATGAAGAATACACCAATTCCATTCAAGTTAGGAGGACATTTTCCTTTAATTTATCCCAACATTTCATGTTCATGGAGCCATTTATTTCAGAGCAAATCTTAGCTTACAACATTTTAAGTTTAAAATACGACAATATTTACAAGATGGTCAGCAAAGAAAACTCATTTGTATAAAAACAGTCATTGTACTTTCTTGGCATCTGTCAGTGAAAACAGCAGAGCACGTGTCCCACAAAGCGCCCTGGTCATCGAGGAACAGAACGAGGCGTCCCTGTGGGCACCGCTGTCTTCTGTGTGCTCAGGTCACAGCTTCAGACCCTCAACGTTTCTTCTCAAGTTCAGCAGCTCCTTTTCCTGCCTTCTCTTCTCCAGTTTGAAGGCCAATTTGTTGGCTTTCTTCTCCAGTCTCCGTTCCTGCACAAGACAGATTCCTGTTAATCAACTGTGCAAACTGACATGGACTAACCTGGACACAGGCGCTGTGTCCCCCTCCCGCAGCTCTCTGGCCCACCTTGCGTTCTTCCCGGACAGCCTGCTTCCTGGCTCGCTTCTCTTCTTTGTTCTCGTGTTTAGAGCGTGGTTGGGTTGATACCTTGGGCAGATCGCCACTACTTATCATCTGCATTCGTTCCACCTGCTTTGCCGTGGGGCCCTTCTCAGATAAGACGTGGAGAGGTATCCCTGTTTTAGAAGATATTCGGATTTGTTTGGGCTGAAATAAAGGTAAAATGCACTATGGTTACTTTGCATTCCTATTTAAATGGAGAGCTCCCTAACACACACCAACGTCGCTTTCCTAAGGGCACTGCTGCCCCTGAGGGTTATAGCTGCTGTGAGGACAGTACGTGCACCCTGCTCCCTCCCTCCGAGAAGTACGGCTGCTGTGGGAACAGTGTGTGCACCCCGCTCCCTGCCCAGCACATGCACTTTTGCTCCCCGCACTGCACCCGCAAAAGAGCCTGGGGAGCAGGACTCACCTTTGGTGGGTGCTGAATGAGCTGTGGATGGTTGTATAAATTTGAGTATGTACCTAAACAAAAAAAGAAACACACTATCATGCACACGTACATATGCTCTCAGCTCAGCAAGACCTAGCTGGCATTCCCCCTGCACCCCTGGCTGTGAGCTCCCCGGGTGGGCAGTGGCAGTGAGGCCCCCAGTGGTCAGTCCACAGGACCAACCTTAAAAACCTTTCAAATCAATCCCTGCATGCTCGAAATGAGAAAATGCAGTTTTTATAGTCCAAAACAGCATTAGAGTCCTTCATGTAAATGTCTGTAAATCGTTTACAACTCAGTCATAAGAGTATCATTCTTTCCAAATCATTTCCAAAAATTCTCTGGAAACCTAACCTCAACTACGATGTTGAAGACCACTTTTAAAGAAGTCAGCATTCTCTAGGATACTCACTACAGATGGATTCGCAATCCCACTTCTCTCTGGTTTCTTTGATCACGACAGCAGTGGTCTCTTCTGCATCTGACTCATCGAGCTCGTTCGCAGGCAGGTCCTCCAGGGGCTCGAGGGTGCTCAACTGGACACAGCTTTCGGTCAAGTTTTTAAAAACCAAGATAGAGGAGAGGGAGGAAAATACCGTTACACTATCTGCAACTAAACCTGCACTTCGCAGCACTTTTTAAACCCATCTCGGGTGCCCTTGTCACGTCCTGGCAAACGTACCCCTGTCCGTCCAGCCCTGCCTCTGCCCTCACGCAGGTCCGGACGTCTGTTCCGCTGATAAGGAGGAAAAGGCCATTTGTCTTTGCAAGGCTACAATACGTTAAACAAGATGAGGGTTTCCCTAAAAAGCACAATCTTTCTAAAAGGCCTAAAAACACACAGCCAATCCTGGCTCCAAAGTATTCCGAGTTCAGAGCCTGCAGGTCCTTGCCCTCCAGGGCTGGGGTGGGCTTGTGTGAGTGACAGCGCGTCACATCAGACCTTTCCGGCAGATGCGACCAGCTCACTCGTTTCTCTCTGGGAAGAGTCAACTTGATGTGGATGCAGATTCGCCAAATATTTGGCTGGTCAGTTCTGCTCATCCAGCTGGAGAAACAGATCCGTTATCGTCTATAAGCCAAAGACATCTGCTTCGCAGAACACCCTGCATCTCAGGAAGATGAACGAAAGACCAGGTAAGGGTCCAAAGGCCGCTTCAGGTTGCGAATTGGCAGGGACGGACTCAAGATGCCACGGAATTAATGCTTAATGCATGCAGGGCTTCTGTGTGGGTGATGGGAAAGTTTTGGTAATGGATGGTGGTGATGGCAGGATGACATGGTGAAGGTAACTAACACCACAGAACTATCTACTTGACAGTGGTTAGAAGGAGACATTTTGTGTTACATATGTTACCACAATAAAATTTTTTTAGATGACTGCCACAAAGAGGCTACAAGCTGCTCTCATTCTCTGGCTGGAATGCGCCCGCATGCCACCAGCCACCCTCGGTTACTCCAGTAGGATGCTGCCCGAGTCGACACGGCAGAGCAGGTGGTTCTCAGTGCCCCCGCCTGCTGCCATTAGCTCCATAACAGGGACCCCCAAAGGGGGAAAACCCATGAGCTCAACAAAACCAAAGGCCATTTTCTTAATGTGGCTTCTGCACAACTAGACTTTATGAAGTAAGAGAGCACCTAAGTGAGGAAAAGAAGAGTGGCCGTACTTCTCTGCCTTCTCCTTATAGTAGTCGTTCAACACCTCCTGCAGCCGACTGCTGTCCACCTGGATGCAGCCCTCCAACTCTGAGTTGTCCAGAGCACCAATCTCGTCATCGTCATACTGCTCATAAAACTGAAAGCGAGCAGAAATGCACGAAAAACAAATGCACTCATTACGACTCGGTCATGTAAATGTTATCTTCACACTGATTTAATCCTACACAGCATCTCAGCAACACCACAGGCTTCCACTCGCCACTCAAATATTAGCAGGGATATGCACCCTAACAACATGAGGTGAGGAGACCCTGCCCAGCCCTTTCGGGCTTACGTGAGACTGGGAACAGGCAGTTATCCTACTCAGCTTGGGGAGCAAAATGCCAGGCAGAAGAGATCGTTTTCTCAGTAGAACATTTTAGACATTTTCAGTGTCAGAATCTTTAAGTGGAATTCACCATGCAGGAAACCATTCATTCACTCATTCACTGAATAGTTTGAACTCCTACTAGGTGCCAGACATCACTTTAGGACTTGGGACCTATCACGGAACAAACCACACAAAATCCCCACCCTCCAGAGCTTACATTCCACTCAGAGACCAACCTATAGACAACACTCGCAATAAATAAGTGTTAGAGGATACGTCAGAGACTGTCCAAGTGCTACCGGGCAGAAGGACAAGGCAGCTTAGGGGTGGGGAGAACCTGTGTGGACAAATGGACTGTGGAATGGGGTGTTGCCTGCAAGCCCTGAGCTAGCCAGTCCGTAAAGCCCCAGGACATTACAATTCACCCTTTTAAGCACCACATACTCTCCTTCCTTTCTCTTGCACTCCAGCTGTGATAAAGAACAATTTGCTGGAGCCATTATGAAAGGTCCCTGATTTTAGGGCCTCACCTTTTCAAACCTCTCGTCATGCAGAGTCAGCTGTTCATTCCTCCTCATGACCGAGGAAGTCATCGAATACTCTGTGAAGCGGCTCTTTGCCTCCTCTTCCCAGAAAAGGTGCCTCTCCGCTGCTCCACCAGGTCCGCCTGGGGCGGACACATCGTCTTCATCTGACAACAGCCCTTCCGAGTCACACTCGGCGTTACCGCCTCCTTCCTGTGCGTCATCCACATCTTCCCATTCGCTGCCATCTTCAGATCCAAACGTCCTGAAGTTACAAAGAGTCCAATTCATTGTCAAAAAATCAGAAAACAGTCTACACACTTAAAACCGGAGAGTACTCCAGGGAGGGCTCTTGTTGCAGAACCACAGCTGCCAGACAGATCCGGGGTGGGGGGACAGCCAACCAGCAGGAAGGCCACCCAGGGGTGAGCCCCACCTCGAGGGCTGGCACAGGCCTCCGGACTTAACATTTTCTGCTCTAAAATACAGGCATCAGATTCAACGTTTAAAAGTCTCTTCCAGCTATAAAATTTTACAAGTACCATCCCAGAGGAAGCTTTGAAACAAACCGTACATACTGTCTATCCACACCCTCTTCCTCTCCTGGTGGCTTATTGGCCTGAAGGACAAAATCATCTTCAAGCAGATTATCTGGGTCATCAAAGTCAAAATCATCATCGAGAGCCGCAACAATGTCAGGATCAAAATCCAGTCGAGGGCCTAGAAAGAAAACAAAAACTGAGCAATAATCCCCAAATAGCATCATTCATTCCCTCAACTACCATCCCCTGAACACCTCTGGGGTAGGAGTCTGTCTGTGTACCAAGGATAAAAGAAAAAAAGCTGTAAGAAGTTCATTCTAGTGAGGAAAAGACAAAGAGATGGAGAACTGCAACAGAAATGAATTTTTAAAAAACCCTCCCCTCTAGAAGCCCACAGGAAAAAACAGCCTCCCATTACATATCTGCAATAATAAATGTTGTCTATTTAGTAAACTTTAAAGCTTTCACCTCTAGGAAGAAACTGGTCTTTAAATTCACAAATAACTTAACCGAAGTATTTATAGACTGTTAAACTTCCAGTCTTGTTTCAGGATGAGATTTTAATAAAAACCAGCCCCTTCCTTAAGCTGTTCTCCCTTCTGTAAAAATACTAGAGTCCAAGAAAAACTTCCTCTAAGTTCAATCCTGCAGTCGGACACAGCCCCCAAGAACCCTCCCCACAGGGCCACTGCTTAACCCTCTGGATCTGTCGCTCACGGCACCCCCCCCCACTCCTAGGCTGACTGTGCACTCTTACACCACTCTCCTTCCAGCCTGGCTGCACACTTCCAGCCCCGCCCCCTTCTAGGCTGTGTGCACTCCGGCAACCCCCTCGCCCCCCCCATGGCTGAACGTGTACAGGCATACCTTGTTCTACTGCAGTCATGGAAACTGAACTTTTTTACAAATTGAAGGTCTGTGGCAACCCTGCACCAAGGAAGTCTATTGATGCAGTTTTTCCAACACCATGTGCTCATTTTGTGTCTGTGTCACATTTTAATTATGGGCATCTAAATTTTTTTTTTTTTAAACACATAAATGCTATTGCACACTTAAGACTACAATAGAGTATAAACCTAACTGCCACAAGCACTGACTCACTTTACTCTACTATTTGCTTGATTGCGGCGGTCTGGAACTGAGCCTGCAATGTCCGAGGCAGGCCTGTACAGGGTCCTGGATTCCTGTCCCCTCACACCTGCACAGCTCCTTGCAAATATCCTCTCCTCTCACGCTGTCCTCCTCCTCCTACCTGTGGAACTTCTTCTTCAGGGATCAACTCCGACCTAATCCCTTCTAGGAAGCCTTGTCCAACTCCCTCACCAACCCTTATTTATCAACCTGTGTGACGGCCCTAACTTCTCACTGCCTATCTTCCCAACCAGTGGTATGGAATGATGCTTTTATTCTATTTAAACCCAAGACTCCACCACACAGTGACAAATCAAAAATCTGCAGAAGGAATGAACAAAAGAACCTGGCATGTTAGCTGGCAGCTAAGGCAGTTGAGGAGGAGTCCACAGGAGAAGCATTTGTTCTAAAACACCATGTTGATGCCCCCCCCCAATGTGTTATGACCATTTTTCAGTGTATACAGGGATGGTAAATGGGCTTTTACAAATGCTTCTAGAACCTCAGCTCTCTTGGGAAGAACTATTAAAGCCAACAGATTAAGCATTTTCAAGACTGCACAAAAATAAGCAAATTAACAGACACAGAAGTAGATTAGAGATTACTGGGGGTGGGGATAGGGAACGGTGAGTGTTTGGGGTCATGAAAAAGTTTTGGTAATTGAAGGTAGCACAGCACTGTGAATGTAATTAATTAATTCAGCATACTGAATTCTATACTTTAAAGTATTTAGAATGGGAAATTACATATATATATGTTACCAAAATAAAAACTGTTACGAAACACAAAAAATTGTACAATACAAAGAATGAGTCCTAATGTAAATGATGGACTTTAATTAATAATTATAATATTGGTTCATCAACTCTAACAAGTACACCACACTAATGTAAAATATTAATAACAGGGAACACTGTGTGTGAGTGGGGAGGGTACATGAAACTTTCCTATGATTTTACTGTAAACCTACAGCTGCTCTCAAAATGTAAATTTTAACAAAAAGGTTAAAACGGAAAATTTTATGATATATATGTTACCACAATAAAACAAAATCAAAGATCACATTATACATCTGTTAAGTTTAGTTAGATACCATTGTTTCCTTTCTCAGTGGGTTAGGGGAAGGTTAAAATTCCCAATTTCCTCTCCAAATGGGAATTGTGAATTGATAACAGCAATGAAAAGGACACTGGTACGCTCACGCTCTAATGACTCAGAACTCCAGATGCATCTCAATTGCTTCCACACTTCATCAGGGACAGAAACACTCCACCCTCACCACCACGCACTGCCTTCTGTGAAACACAGCTCTACCCACCTGCAAAGCTGAAGACAGTACAAACCTGAAACAGGGGCAGCTTTATTTAACAATCCAACATCTTCCTCAAACTCGGACGCAAACACCGATGAAGGCAACTTAATTCCGGTGCTCTTGAAAAAGGAATTGCACAATGGTTAGGGTTATTTAGAAATACTCTGAACTATCTTCTGCATTCTCTCTCACCTGAGCTCCAGTCTTCGATTTCAAACACATGCATCCTATCATCACCTCTAAAGCAACCTCTCTACAAACTTCCAGAGCTTCCTCCAGGACATAAACCCATTTAATCCACCAACCCCATGCACTATCAGCATGTTTCAGTTAGAGATGAGAGCTAAGAAATGCAAAACAGCCTGTCTGACTGAGACTGGTCATGAAGGAAGGTTCCAGGGCTCACCTCCAAGTTTCCTGGCTCCCCTCTCCCGCAGTTTCAAAATAAAGTGAATCTTCTCCTTCTCAAACCAGAGACAAGGCAATCTAGAGCAGTGGCACAGCCTTCCTCAAAATCAGCTGTCTGAAATCCTAGGGTGATCGTGGGTCATTTCTCACTGCCCCTGCCCCTCTGAAACCTCCTGGATACACTGACTTCACACTGCTCCCTTGGGCTCAGACCTGGTCAAAGTCAGCCAAGTCACAGATACAGCAACAGCTGCCTGGCCGGCCAACACCTCATCCAGCCTGCACACAGGGCCAGATGAAAGGTCTTTAACATCATTACCAAGTGACTCTCCTGGAATTTACAAGTCCGTGATTTTTCACTCCACATTTCAGTTCCTCATTTTCCCAAGGCCCTCTACAATCGAGGCCAACTCTATGTATCCAAACTTCTGTCATTCAACAAATGACCTCCATGCCAGTCAAGTCCAATTTCCTCACTGTCATGTAAAAATTCAAAATAATTTACGGAGACTCTGCGCCAGGCACAGGCTCCCCAGGGCATGGGCTCATGTGTTTCCCGTCTCTGACCCTCCCACCCAACCCCACCTCCGTGGGGAGGGAGGCAGGAAATGGGGGTACATCCTCACGGCTGATGCCCAGACTCTGAATGGCAAGCCCAAGGGGAGCAGGCGTGCAAGCTGCTGTAGCAGCACTCCCACAGCAATCTGTCAGGCCTTCCAAATCAGCTTCTCAACAGCAAAAACAAACATGGGCAGAGATCTGTGTTTCTGCTACACAGTCCATTTTTTTTTAAAAGGTTCTCTTTGTGATTATCTAACCTTGGAATTGGGGTAACAAGAGGGTAGGGCTTGTATTCAGTAAATTTACCTTGGTGGATATTTTTCAAACCTTGAAGAACAGACATAAAATCATATACATGTTTAGATAATGATTATCTTTACCTAAAATGAATTAAGCACTAGTCTTGTACTGGCCATGTGATCAGCCAGAGAAGGTTCTGACATTCAAATGTTCTCCCTAGAAAGAAGCTAAGCAGCTACTAGGCCCCCATCCCTCCCTCCCTCCACGCGCCCCGAGGGAAGTGGCCGACAAGAGCAGCGTCCCCCTCGGCTGTGGCAGTCTCCAGGAGGGGGGTGGGGAGAGCGGTTGGCCTGACTGTGAGTGAGTTTGGGCGTCTTACAGGAGGGCCAAGGCCTAGGTAGCGAGTGGGGCAGCTGCGGTCCTCGTTCCTGAGCCCTAACCCCAATGACGCTCCCTCAGCCATAGCTGCGGACTGGAGCTCAACCACCTCACCCTGAGGTGAAGAATGCCTAGAACCTGACAGGATTAGAAAGGGACAAGCTGGGAAATTTCTCTTCCCTTTTGGCTACAGACCCAATGACCAACTTTTCTTTTCTTAAGTGCCAAGTGATATGGAAACTGAAACATTGGAATTCCAACAGGCTGCCTGTAAGTAAATAAACTACAGAAGCCATTCTGCAACAAAGAGTGTGTGTAACATAAGCTTTCCACATAGAAATGTACTTGTTGTGAAACCGAAAATGAGAAGGCAACAAAGGCATGTAACATGGGTGTCCTTGAGAGGGAGAAAAACTGAGCTTAAATTAGCAGCAAAAATTTCACAGAAACATGTGCTCTCAATGGAACTTACTGAAAAGTGCCACCTAGCACAACCACATCCATCCAGCTAATAGTGTTTACTTTTCACACTTGCCACCAGAGAACAGGAGGCCTGCTCTCTCCTAATGGCATTTGTGCACACACACATGCACACACACAAGTGTAACAAGGGGCATGGCCTAACTCTGTGTTCTTCACATTGTCACCATGTCTAATCCCCAATATTTAAACCCAAATAGTTATGTTGATTTAAAAATGTGGTTTCATCCCTCAACCATCCCCCCTACCCCCCCCAAATCACACTCCAATTGCAGAAATGCCTTACTGGAATTACTGAAGCATCTTCTTCCTCGTTTCTCCTGCTATGTGCAGCGAAGCCGTCTGTGGGAATAAGCTCTGCGGGGCCGGCCGGCTCCTTCAGGTGCTGCAGGTAGTCATAGTCATCATCAAAGAACACACCGTACTTCCTCTGCTCTGCCCGCCTTTCTTCCTCATTTACCTTGGATAGCAAACCACATGGAATTAGGTCCCTTTCCCAGGATAAGGCATAGGAACCTTAAGAGGCACAGGTTTCTCAACAGAAGGCAAATGGCACATGAGCACATTAGCTGAAAAAGAAGGAGAAAAAGAATTCCTGACAAACTCACAAAGCTTCTAAACCAGAAGTGACCCGCCGAAGTCAGCACAGTGCTACGTATTTAAAGCGAATGAAAACAATTCCTCCTCCTCCTAGATGCTGCTGTGCAACAACTCAAGCCAAGAAGACACACACTCACATTAGATACGTCTATGTACTTGGAAGACTAGAAGACCAGAGGGCCTTGAAGGATAAGCACAATTTCTTTATATTTACATGCAAAGAAATGTCTCAAAATACAACCCAAACTGGGTTTTCTGAAAGCCATGGATAAGTCCCCCAACACCCCAACACTCCCTTTCACCCTACCCACTCTTAACAAGTAGTCTGTAACTAACAATCAAAACAGCCTTCTTCAGGGTCCCCTTGCATTTCTGAATCTGATTCTGAGTATGGATTTTTACAGCTTATGAGATGAATGACCAGGTGGCAAAATGACATTTATTGATGACAAAATGGCAGGATTTAAGGGAAAGCAGAGATGGAGCATATGATGATGCCCTAAATAACACCTTGCACCAGTGCAGCTGATAATTTAGTAAATATTATTTTATAAAATTTGCTCATTTAAACTTCTCAAGGCTTTATTCTTCCTAAAAAAATAAATATTTTTTCAGTAAATCAGCACATTTACTGAAAATTAAGTCATAGATTTTGTTTTCCAGAAGATCATACTTATCTGGGAATAGTGGCTATTAACATAATTTATTAAAAATTATCAACAGTCCATCTCCTCTACAAAACTAGTGGCTCACTGCAGGACCTACCTTCTGTGTAGGCAACAGAACCCTCTGGGGTGCAGTCTCATCTGCTGCTAAAGGATCTCTTTGGCTCCGGTGGACCAAGTGAAAAGACACAGCTTTCTTCTTCTCTATGAAGGGCTTTTTCTTTCTGTGAGGCTTTAAAGGAACAAAATCAGAACAAGTCATTAAAACAGAACCAAAGCACAGCCAACAATATTGTCATCTGTGCAGGAACTTTCACGAGGCTATGTAAGCTAAGCCTATGCTCAAAAATTTTCATACCTACACCTGTGCGGCAAGCAGCAACAGCTACTTTCTATGAATCTATACTTCTCTCCCTTCAGCCAACATTCTTTGAGCACCTACTCTGGGCAAGACCATGTTATAGGCACCGAGTGTACAGCAGTGGACAAGTCAAAGTTTCTGTTTTTTACAGACTATAAAAAGCAAAGAAACAAGTTAATGATTTGAGATAAAGAAAACAAAATATGGTGATGTGGGAATGAATGAAGAGTTACTTTAGACTGGATGCCCAGGGCAGATCCCAGATAAGTTGTGCCAGAATGACCAGTCTGCCACAAGAAAATCTGGAGTGGACAGTTCCCAGCAGGGTGATCACTTCATGTAGTGGCTACTAAACAAAACCATGACCCAATCACCTAAGGTCTAATAAGATTCATTATCTCTACACACATTCTTGGTTTGCTATTCAACCCTGATTTTCTAAACGAAGAAATCACCGCCCCAGGTGAGCAAGCAGCCTTGCTGGGGGTCCAATCTTAGACTCCACCACAAGGTCCCTTCCTCAGAGCAGACAGAGCCCCTCGCCGCCCCACCCCATTAAGCACAGGACGGCGAGTCCGTGCCCTGGATCAGGGATTTTGTCCAACCCAAGACGCGCGGTGCTGCAGGCCCTTCGGGGTAAGGGGGCCCTCGTTTCGGCCCGCTCCCTGAACCGCCATGTGCCCGAGAACGGCGCCGGGGCTCTGTCCGTCGCACCCCCGGGCCCCGGAGACCCCGCCCCCGGCCGCAGGAGCCCGCCGGCGCCGAGACAGCGGGGGCTCGCTCACCATGCTGCCGCCGCGCCACGCTCTCGAGGCCCCGGAGGCGACACGCTACACCCGTGGCTTGCGCAAGTCCCGATTTACCACGGCGTTTGGAAGCGCGCCCGCGCCGGAACCCCCAGCCTGCACATCAGACTGTGCGCCGGGAAATAGCCAATCACGGAGGAGCGGTGTGGGTCGTACAGGAAGTGACGTCATAGCCCCGCCTCAACGATCGCGAGAACGAGTGGGAGGCGGGGCTCGTCCCGGCGGAGCGGACCCACGCGAGGTCTCAGGTTTCCTCCCCGTGGGGCGGGGCGGGACGGGGGCAGGGCAGTTGCCTTAGCAACGGAGGACGCTGGGCCGACTTCTTCCAGGGCGCGCCAGACATCAACGCGTTATTTTCCATGTTTAATGGACGGCGTTCAGTTGTCCCTGTTGACTGCGGGAGGCACGTGAACTAGTAACACACACTCAGGGTCTCCTTGGTGTGTGCACACCCCGACCGGTGAGGGAGGAATTTGTTTAGTCTTTCCCGAGACGTTCCTGGAATGTATTTAACTGGCCTGAGCAGTCGGCCGTCGGCGCCCCTTCTCAGGAAGATCTAAGGTGGGCACGGCGCCCCCTCAGCGCCTTTGCTGGGCCGTCTCTGGTTAATGCGCAGGGTGGTTGATGCGCTGTTAGTTTCATCAGCAGACGGATTATTTATCAGTCTAATACTAAACACATTATACTTTGTATTATGTCACTCATCCTGTTTTCATTGTGTCATTGGAAGTACAGTTAGCTAACCCCAAACCCATTTCAGAGACGTGGAGCCTGAGGCTCAGAGTTACTTGCCCAAGGTCACACATTGAGTGGAAGAGCCCGGAAGGGGAGCCTACTGGTCTGGTTAGGAAGGCCATACCCTAACCTTCCCTACACTGCCTCCCTAAGGGGTGGGCCAGCAATTCTGTCCATTTCGTCTTCTGAATATCCAAATGTCACTTCATGGCCCCTGTTATCAAATTCGTTTTTAACACTGATACAATCATGTCACTCCCCTGCATAAAATCCTTCCATTGCTACGTTCTGGCCTCAGAACAGAGTCCAAACTCTTGTGTGAGGCTCCCAACAGTTTACATCGTCCAGTACCCACCCATCTGCTTGGCCTGGTGTCCTCTCCCCACCACCACTCTGTGACTCAGCCCTATCAAATGATTTGCCCTTAGTTCCCAGGCGTACCTAAGAGGGACACTCTCTCATGCCATGGAGAAGGCTCTCCCTCTGCCTTGCCCTTCTTCAGGTCTTAGCTTTGCCATCTCTGCCTCTAGGAATCTTTCCCACACTCCCCACAGCTGGGTGAGGGGCACATTCCCAACACTGTCACTGCAACCCGTGATGGCCCTACTCTACTGAGCCACACGCCACTGTAAATCCTGATTATTTTCACCTGTCTCTGGAACTTCACTGCAGTAACTCACTTGACAGCACGGGTTTTTGTCCCGCTAACTTTACTTCCCCAGGACCTAGCCTAGTAAGGGTGCAATAATAATTGCACTGTTCAAAGCACTTTTCACATATTCACCCTTTAAATCCTTACTAAAGGATTTAAGGAGAGATTATTATTATCCCCATCTTACAGATTAGAGATTGAGGAACAGAAAGGCAAGTGATTTTTGCCTAAGGGCACCAAGTGAGGAAGCCAGAATGTGGGCTCAGGTTTTTCACTTTAAAGTCACACCCTTAACTGTTTCAATACACCTCATTTCAAAAAGACAACACATCTGGTGAGCTCACATGTGTCAGAGACTGTTCTGAGTGCTGTCATATACATGTCAGTGCATTTAATGTTTGCTGAATACAGTATCAGGCATAATGAGTTCATTATAATGGTATATGTACAAAACCCTGGCTTGTTTTAATACAGAAAAATGTTACTTCCTACCATTAAAGACATCCACAGTTGAAATATTAGAGTAATGATAATAAATCCAAACCTCATGTCTTCTTCTCTCTTATTAGTATGCTCTGATTAATGGTAACCATTTCAAAGGGACTAAACACAATTTCTGGTTGAGTCTTGGCTGTGAAAGAGTTTTTCCCATGTGAAACTGACTCACCCATTGAAATCTATTTACCATTTTAACCCCATTTATCTCACACTCTGTGGTCCTCCAACTTGGAAAACTATTCTCTACTGGCATCATCCAAGGAACCCCAAACACCAGCAAACTAATGTACACCAAAGTGGAGAAAAATTGCTTCGGTAAAATCAACCTAACCAGACCCTGAAGCTGTGACTTTAGGAGTGCCAGATTACATGCTCGGAAATATCAATGAGCTTTTGGATGTAGTTTATTTACCAAAAGGGAAAATAAATCAAGGTGGATGTATCCAGAATGATTTGTTTGTAAGAATGAAAAATAAAACAATTAAAATCCCATTAGTAAGGAATTATTTGGAAAAAAAAAAAGGTACAATCCATTCACACAGTGAAGTCCCATGAAGATCTACGGAGGAGGCAGGCTGACATGCACTGCCACTTTCTAGGTGGGAAAAAAACTGTAGGCTGCAGAACACCATGATAGAGGGTATGACATTGTTTAGTAAAAAATAAAATAAAATAAAACAAATAAACCTATAAAAAAGGAAAACATTTTACACAGATATATCAAAGTACAAACACAGAAAAAAATCTGGGAGACTGTACCAAACTGCCAGCAGCGGTTAACTGTGATGGGTTAGGACTACAGGGAACTTTGAATTTCTTGTTTAGATATTTCTTCACTGTTTACATCTTTACAGTGAGAGTTTGAAGTATTATGTGGATATATTAGAAACAGTAAAGATATTTAAAAACAAAACTCAAAGAGGAAGCAGGTTAGATAACAATATAATCCAGTTCAATAAATGTTGCTCAAGGACAATCTTAAGAAATGGTAACATCCCGACTCTCATACGTACATATAGTGAGCACACGTTAAAGGTTTTATTAAATGTATTGTTAATGAGGGAACCAGTAAGATGTGACAATCAGCTCAAAGGACACACACGGAAGGCAGAAATACGGATAAGGATGCACGAATAAAAACAACACTGGCTTCTTCTGTGGCGGGGGTGGGCAGCCAGAGGCACCTCCACTGGACAGAATTTATGTACATCTCTGGAGACAAGAAGTATTCTGTATTACTCACAGTTTTCTACAACCCATATAATCATAAGATACCTCAACGGCAAGGAGAGGTGCAGAGCCTGGTCGTCTAAAGGACACACAGTTTTCCACTGAAGCACAAACGTCCCCTGCAATATTAAGGGATGGTAGCAGGAGGCTTTGTATCCAAGCTGGAAGTCTCGGGTCCTTGGTGCGCTCTCAGTGTGCAACGGGGGCAAGTGGGCCCGTTTCCTCGCCTAGGAGAATGTTCCTAATACTTGGCTCACAGGGTTGCCGTTGGATTCAATGAGAAAATGTGTAAAATGCTTAGAACTGCAGGGCTTGTGGGAGGTGCTCTCTCCTTGACCGTGGCCTCAGGGCGCCTGTCTCCTAAACCAGCTCCTGTGCCTCTGGGACTTGATCCCACTCAGGCCAGGGCTTGTCTTCAAGTCTGGCTCACCTAGGAGGGCTCTGTCTGCTGCCTCTTGCCCCAACTTCTCCAGATCCCTGGGTCCTAACCCTTGGATTTTCCCTCAATTTCTGGTATTCTTCTGCTCCTTTGTGTTACATCCTTAGATTCCAAATTTTTTCCTTGCTTCTAGTCCCTGGATCCTTGCATGCTCTTGAAAACTCTTTGCAACTACTCTACCTCTTGATATGGCTTGGCTTTCTGTTTGCTGGCCTCCATTCTTAGTATTAAAAGTACATGCATTTCATGGGTGGGTACACTTTGAAATACTAACCTAGGTGAATTTTGTTTCTTGTGCCTCTTGGAATTGTGAAATGAACTTTGAGTTTTCTTTGGTATGTTAGGGTTGCACTCACTATAGCTTTGGGATACAATAAGCTCACACATCATTACTGTCCCTTTCCTTTGAGAAATGTGCTGGTTGATTCTGTGTCAACTTAGCCTCTGGTGTCCATTTATTTGGTCAGACATTGGCCTTGATGGGAGCTGTGGAGACGGTGTGCAGATGGGATGAACAGCTATGCTCGGGTGACATTAAGTAAAGGAGGGTGTCCTCCAAAAGTGGGTGGCCTCTGCCAATAGGCCGAAAGATCTGAGGTTTCCACGACAAGAGAAAATTCTGCCTCGAGACTCTATCCACTGATGGAAACTTTTGGTAATGGATGGTGGCGATGGTAGCACATTGTGAATGTAATTATCACCAATGAATTGTATACTTGAAAGTGGTTAAAATGGGAAATTTTATGTTGATTATGTTACCATAATTAAAATTAGAAAGAAAAAAAAAAGGCCACACCCTTTACTACTCCTCTCTAAGCCTCCAGCCCGCCGGCCTCCCCATGGAGTTCAGACTCAGAACTGCAACAGCAACTCTTCCCGGAGCTTCTAGCCTGCCAGCCCACCCCACAAACCTAGGGCTTGCCAGGCCCCACAATCAAGTGAGCCAATCCCTTAGAGAAATCTCTTCACACACGCACACACATGCACACACACGCACACACACATGCACACATATGCACACTATGTGTGGGTCCTGTTTATGGAGAACCCTGATGAATATAAGTCACAAAGATACTATTACAATAGATGAAAACTTTTAAAAGTCACGTGTTGTGCATGCATTTGCCTTACGGATTTCACGCTGAGCTTCCTGCAGATGAGAGAGAAGTGACATCACCATCATCACCACTGAGGGCCTTGGCAGCTCCGGCTGCTGTTCCGGCTGCCAGTGAGGACCGGCCGGAAGGCACCTGCCGCCGCTCCCGCCGCTCCCACCGCCCTCCTTTCCTCTGGTCCCGGTGCCTCTCCCAGCTGGGAATCCCTCTGTGTCAAGCATGGAACTAACACCAAAAGATCAGCTGTTTTCTCATACAAGGTAACACCCAAAGGTAAACTAATTTCTTCATCTGTCACCAAATTACGTATCCAGCTATTTATTCTAAATAGGCAGTGTCGGACTTACTGAGATAGTATTGTGTTGGGGGACAACATGAGGAAAGTCACAATATAATTTTTTCCTTTACGATTTAACCCCCTGCATAAGACGCCTTTCCATTTTATTTAAGATTAAGCCAACCAGTAAAATCCAGTTAAAAAAAAAAAAGCCACATCACTGTGCACATTCAGATATGTGAGTGATTTGAGTTCAGGGTGTTGGAGACAGAGTCCGGCAGTTACAAAATAGTTCATTCAGTTCATTCCTTCCCTGTCTTCAGCAGCCTTGCCTGCTGGGATGAGCTCCCCGTTTCCACGGTGTCCACCACGGAGCTGACCAGTCCCCACCCGCTCTCTGTGGGGCTGCCGTGCTCCCAACCTTTCAACTCCTGCATCCAGCTGGCCGCCGGGCACCAGCCCATGGGCGGACGCCAGCAGCGGGCGGTTCACAGGCAGCACGTCCACAGCCACGTCCACAGCCGCGTCCTCCCTCCCGACCCCCCACCTCCCCAAACCCCGGGCAGCTTGGCCCCTGCTGTGTTCTAGTTCAGCAAGTGGCATCACCACTGTCCACCCAGGCGCCCAAGCCAGGGGCATGAGCCCATTCCCAACTTTTCCATCTGCCTCGTTTCCCAAATGCAAAACCCACTTCTCCCTCTTCGCTGTCCCTGGAATTCATTCATGTCTCTTCATCCCAATATTGAATGCCTTGGGGGGCCACCAGCCCTGTCTACCGGAATGCAGAGACATGGTCCCCAGGCCACCACAGGCCCCCACCCCATCCAGTCCCTACGACGTGGCTGGGCCAATGGAGCATGTGGCCCCCGGGATTAAAACCCTTCGGGGGGTCCCTGCTGTCCATCAGAGAATTCCAGCCCCCTTCTCGTGGCCTACAAGGACCCTCAAGGCCTCCTGGGTCTCCAGTGCACATCGTCAGCTCAGCTTTCAAACCGAAGTGCGTCATCCCAGCATAGTGACAGAGCGGTGACGGACTCAAGCAGAGCACAGTCTCCAATAGGATGTTCCTGAATACAATGTGTCTAGTTGGAGAGGAAGAATATGATAAAAGACAGTAAAAGATTGCTGAGGAAGCCAACTGTGCCGGGAGTACAGACAACCTTCTACCCATGAGGCAAAAGAACGGTTTCTAGTGTAGTTCAAACCTGGTTTGGCAAAGCAATCCCTTCTGAAGGCTGTGGGCTTGGAAACCCCTAATGTTCTAGGGAATGGCTCCGAGTGGGTCCCCGTGGCTCACTTGGATCCTTCCCAGAAGCATGTGGCTCTTAGGATGCGTTTATCAGCCATGGATTGTCAATCATTGAACAAATGGTGACCATTATCGTCAGTCCAGTAATTTTGGCTCACCTGAGGTGGTAGAATGGGCTTTTCTCAGGGTGTCTACAAGCCTGGGATGGTTTAGAATTAAATATGGACATTAAATCAAAGCCAAACATAGTATTTTTGTGTCACATTTAACGATGTTTTGTAATCATTGGGACAATCTATTTGTACTACAGTGGTATTAAAGTGTTTGCGTTTTTTTAAAGACTGCGGTGTTATGGAATCTGACCTATTGGTCATACAAGTCCAACGTAAATGACAGCTAGTTTATACTTGTGAAGTTGAAAGGTATAAAACTATTTTTATGTTTATAAATAATACTCAGATATTTAATAAAACTCGACTTATTTATAAAGATAATGTACTAGATGTTTAAAGTGTTGCTAAAATGCTTGCTACAGTTATATTTGGGCATTTGACGTACCTGTAAGAAAAATCAATTCTATTAAATTTATATATGCTGTTTAATGTTTTACAAAAACAATAGTGCAGTAGCTGGAGAAGCCATTTTGGTCATTTCTAGAAGGATGTGTGGGATGTTAATGAATATGACTAGGGGTAGGGAAAGGAAAAGGAGCAATTCCAGCAGGAAGGAATGGCCTGGAGAAAGCAGCAAAGTTGGAAGAGCTCAGGGCGGATTTGGGGACGATGGAGTTACTCCCTTTGGAGTGAGGATCCAGGGGAGGGCCTCCAAAGGCTGAGTCCTCCTGCAGGGACCAACCACTGCTGAGCGGCCCTGCTCCAGCTGCTGGCCCTGGGGCAAGGGCAAAAGTCCCTCCAGGAGCAAACCTGGGGGCAGAACAGCACGGAAGAGGCAAGTTCTCTCCTCTCTGGCAAGTGCACCGAGCCATGAAAGCTAGCATCCACAGCTCTGACCCTGAAATCCCGGGACATGGTGCCTGCTCTCAGCAAATGAGCAAACAAACTTTCACACAATGTAGGGTTCTTAGCCTTTGTCTAGAGTTTTCGGTGCTCTAGTATCAGGGACCACCCTTTAAAGGACCCATCCTGCGAGCGAGGGCGGAGAGGGGGCCGGAGGGCTCTCCCGCGGTGCCCGGGCCCCTCGCTGGCTGTCGGCTGGCAGCAGCTGCCCTGTGCCCCAGGCTGGGTCGAGTCCAGCCAAGAGTCAAACCACAGTCAGTCCGACAGCGTCACCTGTCCGGTTCTTACCGCCACCAGGTTTTACAAAACAATGTTTCAGGTAGAAGCTGGTTGCACCAAGGAAAAACGGAGAGGTATCCACTTATGCACGGACATTGGAGATTGGCTAATTCCTAAGAGCACACGTGGGGCCAATTTTCCAAACCTACCAATTATCTTCTTTTGGGGGGAGACTGCTCAACTTCCTTTATGTCTTCTTTCTAGAATAATGTGCTCAAATTGCCTTTTGGCTTCCCTCTCCTATCTCTGTCTGTGACCTGGAGCTGAGTATGGCTTAGTATTTGGAATCACCATTGAGAACCCTGGAAAGTATCTTCTGATTCCCTTTCTGCCCTCTCTTTGCTTGTTATACATTAAATAGTAAGCAGAATGAGGAAGCTTGCTTTTCTATATTATAAATATTAAAGGACTATCTTTTATGTTTATATATTATAATGTCAAATATCCTTCCAAATTTTTTAAAACACACCATGCGGCTATTAAAGCAGTAAGTCTTTGAACTGGCATAGGACAGATCACGAGGCTTTACTTATGCAGAACCTTAGAATTTAGGTGTAGCTGAAATAACAGGTGATCAGAAAAGCTATCTTCCTCTTGCTTTACAGGTGAGAATTAAATTAAAAAGAGAGAGTGCTGTCCGGATCCAAGAGGAACAGGAGTGAGCTAAAACTGAGCATTTCCCAATGATTTTATTGAGGTAACTTTTCCCAACTTTATACATATATGCATTTACATATACTTAGGAAAGCTAAACCATGTTCTAAGGCACTTGGAATTGTGCACAGCAGAGTATCCCATGAGATTACACAACTAGATAGAGCAACAGTTTGCTTTTTTAAATAACACAAACACCAGCACTGAATAAAAAAGATAATACATAGTCTTTCTTTCCGGTTACAATAGTGGAATACATATACATGTGCGTATACTTGTAAATATTCAAACCCACATGTCTTAATACAGTACAGATTGAGAGCAACCACAAAAAAAAGGGAAACTGTCATGTTAATCAGCGAGTGGCTCCAGTTAGTTACACTCCCAGACTCCACGCTGTGAACACAGAGGATTAAATCCCCCGCCGGAAATCAGGAATCAATTAGTCTGATGATGGTCACAGCTTGCCATTCTTGTCACCTGAACCAAAGCTTGAAATAACAAAAGAATGCATAGAGTGCTTTGCTTAAAAATTAATGTTATGTAGGAAACAAAGGACTGCTTTGTAGTAAATCTGATGAAATCGGTACAGAATGTTTGGAACACGTTGGCACATTTCTAAGCCACAGAAGAGATATTGAAGAAATAAAAATAAAAGCTAGTGCCTGTATTTTAGGTGAAGAAAGTGGTTTGACCCTGGATCCACTCTGATGTTTCCCAAATGCTAGTTGGCATTGCAGTGGTGACTTCTCAAGGTAGAGATGTGCTAAGTGATGTAACAGCACAAATATAACAAAGGCATCTGATAAGGAAAAGCCCCCAAACTGGCAAGTGGCACAAGACATCGGCAATTTAACATTCTACAAAATTGACCTGAGGTGGGACGGCACTTTGCCTCTTTTACTCCCGTCGATATATTCTTAAAAAAAAAAAAAAAAACAACAAAAAAAAACCACCTGCCATTTAAAAAGATACAAATTCGTAAGCACCATCAAAAATTTCACAATACAACCAACTTTCTGGACTCTGAGTTGCTCTGCCTCGGAAAAATATTTAGAGATTTTAATATTTAAAAAAATTATGGTGGCTAAATTAATTCTATTAGCCACAATTCGTCCAAATACTTTCAAGACATATTTACCATTCAGCTTTGGCAACGAAAAGCAAGAAAGGGGTAAGTACGCGTGTGTATGGTTGGTACAGATGAATGTAGCGCCCTCCAGCTGTGCGGCCGCCATGGAGGGTGTGAGCGGGCAGGTAAGCACAGGTAACCCACCTGTCCTTCTTGACGCAGTAGCCACACAGTGGGGAGCTGCAGCCTTTGCACGTGGCTCAAAGGCGTCTCTGGGAGGGCACCCGGGTGACTGTCATGGAGCCCAGTGATTTCCACAGACCCCCGGTTTTAGGTGTTTGTTAGCGGTCGTGTTTGTGGTGAAGTTGTGCAAAAATCAGCATGTGCTGCCAAGAACTGGGACTAACGGTGTGGTGCTGACATGAGATTGTGAGGCCAAAATCAAAGTAAATGTCTGCTTCCTGCAGACCCTCTTCTGAGTGTGTTTGGGGACTGGGCTGTGTCACTACAGCCATGGGGAGGGGGCACCAGAGCTGCCCAGGCCCCTCCCTGGAGAACTGGCAACATAAAGCTGCCTTGAAGCAGAAGGTTGAAAAATGAAGGTGGGGAGACCACTCAGGGCCCAAAGAAATGCAAGGCAGCAAAGATGTTCCGGGACAGGCCCTTCTGCCTGGGTGTCCGCAAATAGCAAGAGGGCAATGGGGGTGAGGGATCCTGCTCCCCCCAGGAAGGCACCAGGACATGGGGGAGGCTGCTGCTTTGGCTTCGGCGGTGGCTGGGGATGCCACAGCGTGTAGCCTGCAGGGGCCTGGAGCACGAACGATTTTGCCAGGCTCGGGCCAGCTCCGGGCTCCGCTCAGCTACGAACGCCCGGCGGGAAAAGCAGCCCCATGGGGCTCTGCTCTCATGCTCAGCTGCGCTGGCCCAGCATTAGCTGAAACGGACCCCCCCTTTCCAAAGGTTTGGCTGAGGTGGGGACAGCTGCCACAGGATCCTCCGACACTTTGCCAGAAGTCTTGCCACCTGTACAATGGGATTTCTTAACTGGGGATGATGGTGTTTTGAAACGAAGCAGCGAGTGGGCTGGCTGGCTAGAAATCCCACTGGTGGTCTGTATCTGCACACAGAGCTGAAGCTTAGTGACTGCAAGAAGTAAAGGTGACGTGAGAAGGAGAATGTTTGGGGTACGCTCCTTTGGTGCCCCTGTGCCCAGGCCTGAGGCTCCTTTCTAAACCCGGGTTGGGACTGTCTGGGGCCCCAGACGGAAAGGCGAGCCTATTCATTGAGGACACCTTTGCCCTCTGAGACACATCTGGGTTCCGGAAGCTCCTTCTGCCTTGTCACGTAAAAAAATGTGATCTGCCCCTGCAGTAAATAGGGAGCAAGTAGATCCATGGTGGGAGATTGGCCAATTCAGGAGGCCAAGAAACGGCTCCGCAAATAAATGTTTTCCAAAAGGTTCTTCGGTGCTTTCAGCATACTCTCATGACATGAAGAAATCAGTTCTGGTCTCAAAGTACAAACTCTGAGCAGTAGGTCAGGCCTAACAATTCAGCTGGAATTTAGGAATTCTTCATCTACCACACTGCTGAGAAGGGCATAAAGTTACGTATCTTGTAACAGTTTGATTCCAGATCACGTACTCTGAGGAAGATTTCTTACACTGTAAAAGTTTACTGCTGGGACCACTTAAAAAATAATTAATAGACTGAACAAATTTCTGAGCAAGAAAGGAAGAAAAGAAAGCTTCCATTATTTAAGTGTGGACGTTCTACGTGGCAGGCGAGGCTGCTGTTTTCTGTGGCGACTACAGTATGTTAGGGCTCATTTCTGACAACTGTGTCTGTCTGACTCCATTAGATATAAACAAAATGCCTGTTCTGTGCCACATGCACCATATTAGGAGGTGCAGTGTGAAGTCAGAGTCTTCTCATTGAAGTATAAGCGATACATTTCTTTCAAGTGCCAATGCAATGCTGAATTCATTGCAGGGTATGAAACCAGACTTCCGGATTTTTAGGGACTTAGCTCTCATTTTAAAGATCTGTTGACTTTTGAGAGGTATATTCAATCACTCTACTTCCTAAAATGTACTCTCAATTAGGTTTCCAAAGTTCCCATGAATGGAACACATTTCCTGACATTACAAGAAAGGTAAGTGATCTACAATCATGGTGCTGATAAAGGACACGGAAAGGCTGCCTGAGAGTCAGTTTCTCTGGGTAAATGTGTTTGCTTTCCTTCATTTAAAATACCCAATTAAATTAAAATACCCAAAATGGCTCTCTGAGTATTACAGTTTTCATTTAAATACTTTAAGGAATCAACATAAACAATGTCAAACATACCAAAATGCAAGAAATTTCACATCCTCCTTAAATTCATGCTGACTGCCAGAGAACTCATTTTGTCGGCTCGAGCCGGTGCAGCACCCCCCTCCTGCCCTGGCAGTGATGCTCTCTCCCTCCATGTTATTAAAAGTCAAGGGTTGCTTTGCTTTTTTGTAGTCTATTGCATTCTTTCCTGTCTGGGACCTGTCTGGAGCAGAGCTTGTTTGCTTCCCTAATCGCATCTTGGGGGCTCGGGAAAGCCCATCTGCTTCTGCCCCATCAGCCCGACGTAGAGGAAAAACCCGGAGCTGTGTCCAGACAGCGACAGAGGGACCCAGTTCACACGCGGTTCGTGTCGTTCCAGAACTGGGGCGCAGGGTCAGCTTCACAAAGGCAGATGGGGAGCACAGATTCTGACTTTAAAATTAATGACTAAAATAGAGCTCTGTTTTGCAAAATACAGCTCAGCTCATCATCCTTTAATTCTTTCCAGAGCTTTTTATGTAAAGACTCACTCTAATGAAATAATTGGTGGTTCCAGTTACTCAAATATTAGGCTATCAGTGGCTAATATTTTAGACTTTTAAACTTCTCTCTATGCTTGTCAATTAGTATTAAAAAGAAATTGTGGGCAGCCACTAACGCTGACAAGTCTTGCAAGGAAAACAACATACTGATATGCTGGACTTTCGCTTTTGTCCTGGGTACCCCTTGCCGTTGGAAATAAGCCACTGACTATATATTGGGGAAAACTGTCCCTCTTATCAACCAAATAGAGACTTCCTATAACAAGTATCTGGAGTGAAAAAAATGGTGATAATATCTTAGATTTACCATTTATAGAGAGGCTTTGTGAATAGAAATCAAAACTGTTTGAGATTTTAAGTATAAAAAATAAAAAGAAACATATTCCTTAGTATTTTTCACAAGACATGAACATGATAATAAAATAATACATAAGGAAAAGGATGACTTTGGCCAAAAATTAAATCAATGTTAATTTCTGTGACAGGATATAAACATTATAAAATGGACAAAACTTTTCTCAAAGCAAAAATGTGTCTTATGATAGTAATGAAATAACACAGCGAAGACCCTGGGTTTCTGCTAATACCCTTAGTGGAGGTTATTTTTCTCAGTTAAAATGGTCCCGACCTTTTCCAACAAGCCAGCTGGTTCAGCTAATTTTTTTTTTTTAACCCAAATCATCCAATTTTAAGTAGTTCTTCAAAATATCAATAAATGACAGGACATAATTTTATCTGCTAGAATGAACACTTATTTTGGGACTACAACCTAAAACTAAATCTTCCAGGTTATGAACCAGAAACATTCTAGAAAATTCTAATCCTATCTCTGAGAATAAAATAAACTCTCTTCAGATCTTGTCTTCTTCTTGTACACTTCACGTGTTTTAATAGAAGGGGCACAAAATAAGTGTGAACAAAAAACTAAGTGCAAGGTAGGAGTCCTAACACTGAAAGGAATAAAGGTTGGACTTACTTTATGGGTGAGCATATGTATTTGGGAGAGAAGTTATCCTGTGCCTGGGACCCCATAGAAAAGAGCTAGGAGGACAGGGGTGCGTGCAGTGTAGACAGCACTGACCACCGGCTCATAAGGAACCCGCCCAGGATGCAATCTGCAGATTCTAAGTACAAGATGAAGTTTTCCACACAAACAACGTAGCAGAAATTTTCTGTATTCTTCTAAGTCTTTGGGTATTTTTAAAAATCTATGTGCTTCTTTATTTTAAAATAGCAGCAATTCAACTTAATGCAGCACTGAGAAAAAGAAGTCGTCCTTATCATTCCCACTCAGGACTCAGCACATTGAAACTGGCTTAAGTTTTACCTTTGGATTTGGAGTTTTAAACGGTGCCGTGATTGCTGATAGCCGCTCCCTTGGCTCAAGTGTGTTGGTCACTACTTTGGCAATAACCAAGTAAAAGACCAAAAGGTTTATTTCTAAAGCTTGCTACAGTTTTATAGGGCCACGTTACATCTGGCTTTATCCCGAGTCCTGCTTTGACTGGAGAAGGCTGTACACTAGGTGAGGGGTACAAAAAAATGCCAGGTGTGTACAGCTGTGCTACATAAAGCATGCAACAAAACGGGGGAGCATGCCTGTGAGGACTCAATAGAAGGCTCCCACCTGGAAGAGAAAGATGCATGAAAACACCCAAGACTTATTTCTGGCAACTGGGTTCACTGGCACAACATAAATTAATGGGATTATATTGGACCAAAACAACAGTGAAGTGAAAACAGTCTTCTGGACCAGGTCTCTAAGAAATCCAGGTTGGGTGATCAGATCCCAAAATCTTAGTAAGTTCTCAGCTACCCGATGCCTACTTCAAAAATACGTTTATGCTTCAATTTCTCGTCTTCATTAACATAATGAAATACTTTGATTCTGATTTCCGACTCCCTCCCCCGCCACTGCCTGCCCAGCCATAATTCCACCCCCCACTTTCCTTTGACTCGCTCTACAACATTTGGCGTTCCAGTAGCTGGGAGCCGGCGATTGTCTTCTTTCTGCTCATCTTCCTGGGTGGACACCCCGATGATGAATGGCTCTTGTAGCCACAGGGTCCCTTGGCAGGGGCACACGGCTGGCCAGCAGGGGTGGGTGCGCCCGTCCCTTGGCCCGTGGCCCCACTGGGCACCAGGCAAAAGCGTTTTCCAACAAAGCCAAGCCTCACCCCTCCTTTCCCCCAAGGTAAACGGAAACGCACACTTTCACAGCCAGTGCAGTATCCGGCATTCAGGAAGTGGTGCTTCCCCCGGCGAGGATCAGTCGACGCTGCCAAGAGGTCTCGCGTGTCACTAGGGACGATGGAACCTGAAATGAGAGAGAGCGACCTGAGGGTCTGTGGCAGGGAAGCACGACTGAAGTCAGTGAACCGAATGAGGCCTGTGTAACCCTGCGTTAACGGATGTAACTGAACTGCTGGAAAGCAGGACCGCTCCTAGACAAACGGGGTCACAGAGCCATGGATACCTGTGCTGGTTTGGATATATTATGTCCCGCCAAAAGCCATATTCTTTGATGCAATCTTGTGGGGCAGATGTATTAGTGTTGATTAGATTGGAATCTTTTGAGTGTTTCCATGGAGATGTGACTCAATCAACCATGAGTGAAACGTTTGATCGGATAATTTCCATGGAGGTGTTACCCCACCCATTCAGGGTGGGTGTTAATTGGATCACTGGAGTCATATAAAGGAGTTCACAGACAGAAAGACCTCAGAGCAACTGAGAGTGACATTTTGAAGAGGAGCTGCAGCTAAGAGAGGACAAAACACCCAAGAGCAACATTTTGGAGAACACCATTTTGAAACGCAATCTGGGAGCAAGCGGACACCAGCCACGTGCCTTCCCAGCTAATAGAGGTTTTCTGGACACCATTGGCCATCCTCCAGTGAAGGTACCCGATTGTTGATGCCTTACCTTGGACACTTCATGGCCTCAAGACTGTAACTTTGTAATCAAATAAACCCCCTTTATAAAGCCAATCCATTTCCGGTGTTTTGCAAAAGGACAGCATTAGCAAACCAGAACAATACCCAAGACACAACCTGACCCTCATAAAGCAGTGTGAGATGTTTCCTCAAGGATCGGGTGGTGCCTGGCTGGTCGTTATAAAAGAAAACACCAACAGATGGTCACTATTCCATTAGCTTCAGCCTCTCCCCACCATCTGCTGATGACTCCAAGTCTACTGCCTATACCTAAATTAATGGCACCTGCTGGGCACATCCCCAGGGCATGGAAAGAACATCGAGAACTACACAGGAGACCTCTTCTTACAAGCCTGCCCCTGCCCTCCTTTCTGTCTCATTTAATGCTTTATATTTCCAAGTACCTCAGGTGTGCCACTCTTCTCCTCCTTCCCTCTCCGTGCCCCACTGGTCACCAAGTCCCACCCGATGGCTGATGACCTGACTTGATGGGAGCCCTCGCTGTCTTTGACGGCTGGACAGCTGGCCAGCCCCCGCTGAGTCCCCCAGACCATGGCTGCACACACAGCCCCCGCCTCGGCCTTCCAGCTCCTTCTTCATTTCCAAGGCCAAGGTCAAAAGCCATTGTCTCCACAAAGCCTTGTCCGACCCACTTCTTGAGCCCCTTTCTCTTTCGTGTGTGATTCCACATTGCATGCTACTCCGTTTCACATTTCCTTCTGTCCTGTTTTGGCGTTGAACGGGTTAGACGCGGGGTCACCTCAGTGGGCCTGCGTGGCCCTGCCCCAGCTCTCTCCACCACTTCCGTGTTCCTCACCCTCCTTATAAAATACGGGTCCCCCATTCCAGTCCTCGGCTAAAACGTCTCATAGCTCCCCATCCCCCAAAATTCCTTACAACAGCAACTGGGCCCTTTGAGGAAGGGGCCCCCTTCCCAGCTGTGCCTCCGCCACGCCTCCCGCTACTCCGTTCCAGTCCTTTTCCCCAAGGACCACACACGTCTGTGCTCGCACGCTCCTCCCTGCAGTGTCCTTTCCTGCTTCTCCACCTTGGGGGGTCTGACTCTGCAGGCAGGCCCCAGACCCCTCCACCCCACCTCGAGAGGACGCACCCTCACTTTCTCTGCTGTGTCCCCCACACACCGTGTTTACAACTTTCCTTTACACAACCTTCCTCTGGGTGTGCCGAGGAAAGGCCTCTGTACACACACATGGGAGGCAACCCTGGCACACGCAGCAGGCAGTAAACGTCCCGTGTGGAGCTGGAGCACCAGGGGGTGAACAATGAAAGATGCGAGCACACACGAGGCAGGCCCGTGGTCAGCTGGTCACCTGGGCAGCTGAGTGGCAGGGACAGGGGCTTCATTACACTCCTTCCGTAAGCTTGAAATTTTCCAAGTTAAAAGTAAAATAAAAATAGTCTATGTTCCAGCTTTCCAGAACTGGCGAACATGCGACTAAAGCAGAAACGTGTCCGCTTTGAGTTCACTTCTTCACTCTAGCCCTGACCCCAACCTGGGGCCGTACATGATTCAAACATCGTTTCCGGCTCAGGCCCTTTGCACCAGCTCATCCCCCCTCCCCACCACCAAGTGTGCTGATGGCGCCTCCTTGTCATTTAAGTCACAGAACAAGTTTTATTTCCTCAAGAGACCCCTTTCTGGCCATCCCACCTGGGCCCTCCCCCAGCACCCTGCTAGCTTTCTTCACAGCACTTTGCCCCTTCTGAAATCACATGTATTTGTTTGCTTGGTAGTGGCTTTTCCCCCCGACTGGGACATAACCTGTGGGCAGTGTGGCTCCCTGACTCGTGCCCCACGGTCCCAGGGGCCGAGAGTCTGGCTCTGCTAAGTGCTAGAGTAAGAGCAGCTGCTGCAAAGGAGCTGAATGTGCACACGCCGGGGCTGCTGCGAGGGGGAGGTAACGCCATCAACGAGAGATTCCAGCACCTCAAGACCATACGACCCCCCAAATTAACTTCAGTTAGATACATACTCCTCTACGGTAACCCATCCAAGAGCGCACTCCAAAATGCTTTGTAGGAAGAGTCACCTAAAACTAAAGAATAAAAGGAAATCCTATAAAAAGATTCCAAAACAGAAACAGGAAGCCTCTTAAATCAAACTCTGTTATTAAAATGTTAAAGAGAGGCAGATGGGAATGCCTGCTGGAGCTGATGGGTGTTGACCACGTACGTGCCTGGCCCAAGTCTGAGGGCTGGACAGAGCCCACCTCAGGGGTCCTCACGCCCCCTGGCCACGTTCCCGAACCACCTTTTCACAGAGAGGAGGGCAGCGGGCCCCACCTGGGGTCAAGCCCCCGTCCCCTTCTGCATGTTCATTCCAAGGGGCCTGGGGTGCTCTGAGGGGTGGCCAGCTGGGTTTCTACCCACACCCCTTACTTTCCATCAGTTTTAACCACTGACAAATCCTGTTCTACACCCCAGGCTTTTCCCCACAGGGGACCAGGGGGGAAGGGGCTTGGCCCAAACTCACCGCTGCCCCCAGGAAGCCCGCACGGCTGTCCTGGGAACGAGGATGCGGAGGCATCCCTTGGAGCAGGACACGGGGGCTGGGGCCCAGGGAGCCGGTGGCCCAGGGCCAGACCTCCGGCCCCACAGGGCCCTCCACGCCGCGCTCTCAGGCCCCCGCTCAGACCCCGTGGACACTCAGCCTCTCCCGGGCCGGACACAGCCCCCGACATCCCTCTCACCCGTTCTGTGTGCACCTGCCACGTGGCTCTGCGGTCCCTCTGCCCCTCGGTCCTGCGTGGGGCTGAAGAAGGCCAACTATGGCTGGGGTGGGCCAGAGGGAGAAGCCAGTGGGCCAAAGGGACGAGGTTCTGAGCCTGGTTACCTGGAAAGGGGCTTGCTTTCACTTTCCAGAAATTAGCCAGGGCGCTCTCAGGATTTTGTCTTGTTTTTCCCTCCAGATTCCACTTGCCCATGGATCCTGCCAGACACCAAGTCCTGGGGTGGGCACAGCAAGGGAAGCTCCCACCATAGCCTGAGGCCCGGGGAAGATGCACTCGGTACTGTGGACGCAGCAGGAGGTGACAAAGGCAGCGGCGGCGATGCAACCACTCTGCACAGGGAGCGCCCGGACGCGGGGGGAGCACACGTTCTCCTGCACCCCCCACCCGGGGAGGACTCGCAGCCCCTGAAGCACGCACCTGACCTTCAAGCTCAGCCCTGACATTTTACGGCTAGAGGTACTGACAATGCAAATTACTCTTAAATTTCTTACTCCGCAGTGGTTTGCATTAACGCTAGAGAAGGAGAGGCCAGTGTCACCTCCAGAGAAGCTTCTCTGTCTGACACAATGACAGCTTTGGCCCGAGGCTACGAGCAACAAATAGGCTGGCTGCGGTGCCCTGAGGACGCGGGAGCTCTGCATCCAGCTCTTCTCGGGAAAGTCCTGAAACTCAAATGCCAACTTCTCTATATTTTCTTCTGTTTTAAAAACTGTAATTCAGTTTTCTTAATCTTCCTACTGTTTTCCTAACCCTACTGTTTTCTTAATCTTCCTACTGTTGAGAGGGAGGGAATGAGGGAAAAGCTATTTTTAAGTCATGGAATTCAGGTAAGAATTTTAAATGCAAAGGAACTTGGGAAAAGTCTACCTTGATCACTCTTCAAAAAATATTAATCTGAAAGGGGAATTGTTAGGTTGTACATATGGTAATAGAATAACATTTAAAAAAATCCATGAAACTGTATTATTCGAAAAGTGAACTGTAAGTTAAACCATGGACTATAGTTAATGGCACAGTGATAAAAACATGCTTTCATCAGGTAACAAATGTACCACGCCAATGCAAGTTACTTGTAATGGGGGGTATCTGGGGATCTTGTATTTTATGCATGATTACTCTGTAAACTCACAACTTCTCTAATTAAAAAAAAATGGGTCCTCCATCACATAATTTTAAAAAAATTTACTCATCTTTCTGAAAAGTCATTCAAGTAATTGTGGGAGCCCTGGGCCCAGGGCCTTTTCTAAGGGCCTTGAAGACTGCACACAGCAGCTTGCGTGACCTAGGACAGTTAAGGTTTGACCTGCTCTCCTTGTAAAATCAGGAGCTAAATGTAATCTATACCCAAGAAACTACCTCCTCCCTGAGACTCCCTGAGATACTGTCATCTACAAGATAATCTATAATCCTCTCCTCCTCCCTGTTGACTACAATCAATCCATCCTTACATCACAAGACACCCCCACCCATACCCACTTGAATGTCTTGGTCCTAACCCTTATAAACCACTCTCTGCACCCCCAGCTTTTGCAGAGTATCTTCACGTTGCGCTCTGAACCCGTCACCATTCAGAGCAGCTCCTGAATCCATTCAGAAAAGCTCTTAAATCCAGGGCAATGTGACCCACTTCCCACCCTGTTGGTAAGCCCCATAAGCTCATGTCTCAGAACACGTCCGGTGCTTTCTTTAGTCCTTTGGCTGCAAAAGCCCCTCGGGCCGTGACAATAATATAAAATTATTCACAAATGCAAAACATCACCTTCCTCCATTTCGCTGTTAGTTACATACACAAATCCCGAATAGCGCATATTTAAGAGAGTGGCCTTGTCATACCCCACACTCACGATGCACGAAGGGGCAGGTTCCCTGTGGCTGCCCACCCGGGCCCTCCCCCCGTCCCTCCGAGGCTGCCGGCCAGGGGTCAACGCGGGCGCCTGAGGCAGCGTGTGGCGTCTGTTCGGTTTGTGCCCAGGAAGAAGGCCGAGGGAGCACCCAGGGGCGAGAGCAGCACTGCAGGCAGCTGCTCTGTCCTCGCGGGAGGCCCCGTTCGGGGTTGCTGCAAGCCCACCCGGACTCCTGCCAGGTGACACCTTGGTCGGCATGTCCAGGAGCTGAGTGACCAGCTCACAATCTCCGTAAGGCCACAGAGGACAACTGTACCCCGAGGGCCTATAATGGGGGGCTTGCTTTAAATATTTATATAATAGCAGCACAAAGTAGAGCACCCCCTCTAAAATAAAACCACCATGTGTTTTTTATGTTGTTTCCTGCTGTTTTTCCTAAGCATTCAATTTTAAACAAAATACAACCATTGCTCTACATATTTCCTCAGTATCATAACGTTTCCACTTAATATTATACCAGTGATCTCTTGACACCCATTTTAACTCTAAGACCTTTGATTCAATGATCCCATAAGTCCTTGATTATATTCTTTAATATGACAAGCAAATAATTTATGGGCTATTAAATTATGTATATGAAAATATTGTGTACACTCTAAAAATGTAATTTAACATTTGAATAACAAAATTTGAAGTTTATTAAAAGTAATATTTTCCCTTGATTATAAATCTGATAGCTATTAACACTTTAAAAAGTTTGGAAAACAAAAATATCAAGAAAAAGACTAAAATCACCTGTAATCTTTCCTCTCAGCTGTAACCATTTTGCAGCTTAGTTTTGAAGTAAGATTGTCCTTTCCTACAATCTGACTTGGGGGTTAGAGAAGGATTTTGAAGTTTAGAAACCCCATTTGCTACGGGAGGGAAGGGTGCTCCTGTCCATTAGGCCCCATGGAATGATGGGTCGCACCCCCGACGGACTTTGGCGTTGGAGGGTGGGCTGGGTGGGCAGTCGTCAAGGGCTCGGCGTGCACCCAGTGAGCACAATGTTGGCAGGCGCCAGGCACAGCTGGGTGACCCTCAGCTGCGGGACCACTCACCTTGGCCCTGTG
This sequence comes from Choloepus didactylus, assembly GCF_015220235.1. Lineage (NCBI taxonomy): Eukaryota > Metazoa > Chordata > Mammalia > Pilosa > Megalonychidae > Choloepus > Choloepus didactylus. The sequence goes on from NC_051313.1 coordinate 4,066,774, forward strand.
GCCCAGCCCTGGAATGTACCCCATTCCCAGAGCCACCTGGAAAATGCAGGGGAAGCCGCGGGGGTTAGATGGCAGCATGCTCGCCCTCCCACTCCAACGCCTCCCCGGAGGTACCCCACACTGGGGGTGCCGGGCGTCACTGTGGATAACCACGCTGGCTTCCGTCAGAGAAAGCCGCCACGACGAGCCCTCGTTTGTGGGAAGGAGGTGTAGGGGATGCACCCTTTAAATGCATTCTTATGGTTCAAAAATGCAAAGATTCAGGAAGGTGAGTTGTAATAAGCCCCCTCCCACACCTGCCCCAGAGGCACCCCATCCGGTCAGCTCTTGGTCCAGCCCTCCAGGGGCCCAGAGGCCCAGGAGACTGTCTCTGTCCATTGCTAACCTCTCCCTGTGGGAAAGATGATTTCTGGAAAAAGAGGGGCCGTGCAGAGGAGTCCGGGCTGCTTCAACCTGTCCACCCAGCACCCCAGATCTGCAAGGAGGCAGGAGATCGAAGTTTTGGGGGAAGGCTTCCTTGGCAGGGGAGGCCCTGCCTGGGGCTGCAGGAGCACAGCGGCTCTCCGTCTGGTTGTTCTAATGGAATCTTGTCATCAGCAATTTTCCAGATGCAGACATTATCATACTTTTGTATTATTTTGGTTATAAACAGTATTTACCACCACTTTTTCCTCTTAGATACTGAAAACAATTTTAAAATCAGAAGCATGATTTCTAAAATGTCTCAGAGCCAAGATAGTTCCCGGTTGGAATGTACCTCTCATGATGAAACAGAAATTAATGGGAAAAGAGCAGTGCACATGGGCTTTACTGCCAAGTTATTAAGAATACTTAAATGAGACATATTTATCTTAGTGATATGAATATTTTATTTTTCCTCATCTGGAAAGATGTTTTAAAGAGTGTTAATCGATATATTTTTGGATAACTTTTAAAGTTTACCCTTGATACCAGCTTAACAACAACAAAAAACTTGTAATTTCCCCCTGAAATGCAGTTCATATCTATTTACATCTATTAATACTTACCTAAATAATCAAGATACCAATAGACTATTTTGTGGAACACACAAGCATATTATAAATTTCCTCTAGATGAATAAATACAGAAAAACAGCCAATAGATTTTTGAAGGTGAAACAAATGCCCCATCAGGTATAAACACAGACTACAAATCTATTCTAACGAAATGGCACGGCCTGGCGCAGAGACAGACAGCAGCTCACAAGAATGTGATAAAGAATTCAGCACTGACCCATATGCATATCAGCACAAGAATTTCGCATCCAGGGGGAAATAAAGGGTGCTGGGACTGTGGATATAGGAAAAATAAAGTAGATTACTCTGTTGCTTCAGACACACAATTAAATGCCCAACAGATAAATGATCTAAGTGTTAAAAGAAACAGTTGAAGATAATGGTTTTATAATCTTGGCATGGGAAGCCCTTCCTACATAACAAACAAAACACTGAAGCCAAAAATACACAGATTCGAATACACAGAAATTTAAATAAAAGACCGTAAACAAAGTTAAAAGGTTATCAACAAATTTGGGGGAAATATTGGTGACATATAACAAAGTGCTGAGGTCCTTAATATATGAGGAGCTTTACTAATCTACATGAAAAAGACAAACCACCCAAAAGAAAATTGGCCAAAAGTTTTGAACAAGCTAATCAAAGAATAAATGTATAATAAAACGGTCAATAAAAATATGAACAATTTAAAAGATACATAAAGATACAAAAGGATACCCAACTTCACAGAAATCAGCAAAATGGGATATCATTGTTCACTCTTTAGGATAAAGACCCCTCGCCTCCTAAAAACTGTGCTGGTGAGGGTGAGTGGACTTGGAAAACTCATAAATTCTAGGGAAGAGTGGAAAGTGAGGGCCACCTGGGGAAGACAACAGAAAGGCGTCTTTAAAAATGTAAAAGAGAAAGACTTGTTGGCCCAACACATTCTCCCGTGGGGCTCTACCAGGAAACACTGGATTCTCCCGTGGGACTTTACCAGGAAACGCTGGAATTCTCCTGTGGGATTCAACCAGGAAACACTGGAATTTTCCCGTGGGCCAGGAACACCGGAATTCTCCCATGGGACTCTACCACGGAAACACTGGAATTCTCCCGTGGGACTCTACCAGGAAACACTGGAATTCTTCCGTGGAGCTCTACCAGGGAACACCGGAATTCTCCTGTGGGGCTCTACCAGGAAACACCGGAATTCTCCCATGGGACTCTACCACGGAAACACTGGAATTCTCCCGTGGGACTCTACCAGGAAACACTGGAATTCTCCCGTGGAGCTCTACCAGGAAACACCGGAATTCTCCCGTGGGGCTCTACCAGGAAACACCGGAATTCTCCCGTGGGGCTCTGCCAGGAAACACTGGAGTGTGAGCAGAGGGATGATGCTCATGGAAGGCCGTACCACGTTGCTTCAGTGATAAAGGAAACTCCAAACACCTCCATTGAGATAGACATGATCTCTGACGATGATCTGTGTTAAATAATTTATGGCACATGATCTAGAAAATGCCCTAGAGCCATTCAAAGGCGTGCGTATCCTGCTAAAATGGAAGGATTTCCAGCTGCTGGCTCTATGTTGCAGCGTGTGCAGGGATGCACGTGTAAGGACATGCTCATTGTATACATGCATGTTTGTACATACAAAGAAAAACATCCAGAAGGATCCACACCAAACTATCACCGGTGGCTATGGTACAAATGGGAACGAGGTTGGGGAAGGGGTGAAGGGGGTTTTATTTTCATTCCATAGATTTTTGCACTGTTGGAATGATTAATTAGAATATATATTTTTATACTTAAAAATGCATACATAAAAAAAAATGACCCTTACTTCTGTCTGCACCCTAATTCTATTTCACTTGTTCACAGACTACGACAAAAGAGAAATAATAATTTTCAGTGTAAATGTTTATTTCTAATAAAATGAGAACATCACCAAAATGCATGGTTTTTTATATGACTTCTCTAAAAATTATTTTAGAATTTGTTCTTTATGTCCCACAACTGAATAAAGATAGCGTGATCAGAAGCTGTGATTTCTAGGGAAACCAGGTGAAGTCCTCTCTCCTGAGTAGAGAGCTGGGCTGATGAAGCCACGGCAGCTCAGGGAGGAAGTCGCCCCCCGGCCCCGCGCCAGCTCCGGCACCAGCTCCTGGCCAGGCCCAGCCACCGTGCGCCCAGCTTTCCTGGGGTGCAGCCACGGAGGCACACTCCAGCAAGAGATTTCCTGGACCCCAAAAGAGGAATGGGGTGTCCAGGACTAGACTTGTGTTATGGGGTGAACTGTGTCCCCCAAAAGAGGGGCCCAGGCCCAGCCCTACCCGTGAGCGTGACCTCATGTAGAAAGGGGTCTCTGAAGATGTGATCAGCTAAGGTGCAGCTGACTGGATGAGGATGTCCCTGGTCCACCAGGTCTGGTGCCGTCTAAGGTTTGGACACAGGCACCGGGTAGGGGCCGGGTGGGGATGGAGACAGGATGGGAGGGTGCAGCCGCAAGCCAAGGGGCACCGAGGCCGGCAGAACGGGAAGGGGCCACGGAGGGCCATCCCTGCTGGTTCCGAAGGAGGTGGCCTGTGACACCTCCACTCCAGACTTCCAGCCTCCCGAGCTCTGGGATAGTCAATGCCTGTGGTTTAAAGCCCCCAGCATGTGGGGGTTTGCTACAGCTGCCCCCGGAAGACAGTATATGATACGGGCGTATTCTTGGTTCACGAGTGGCTTGTGGAATCCCACCCTCAAACAGGGGAGAATTGCACTCATCTAGGATGTCTCAGTTAAAAACAACTACAGGCTATGGGAGGAAATAATGCATGAAAGAAACTGCCCCGAGAGAAAGAGGTTCCCTCTGCATGGAAGAATGGGCACAGGGCAGGGGCTGTGGTCACTTGGACACCTGTGAACGTCTGGGGAGGGTCTGACTGTGACTCGCCGAGGCATGACGGCCCCTCCTTCACCAGGCGTGCTCCCCAGCATGGAGCACCCCCATGGAGAGGGGCCGCGGCAGACCCAGAGCGTCCTGATGCACGGTGGCCCTACAGAGTGTGTTCCCAGCGTAAACATCAGCATTTGTCTTCAAGAGACCCCTGTGGCCTTCTGCCCTAGTTCACAGCTTTACAATTCTTAAAATTTGATTTTCTCGGAAATTTTGGGAGCACAACTGCTCACTAGAGCAAAGCATGTAGACCCTTAAGCAAGCAGTAAACAGAAGGTCAGAGCACAACGGGGCCACCAAGGTCCCTGGGGACGTCACCAGCCCGGGAGGCTGTGGGCCCGGGGGAAAGGCGGGAGGAGCTCCGTGGTGTAGAGGCCGGGACACGCTGGGCTCCCACTCTGTTACGTCTTTTGGGAACCGAGTTCCCGTCCTCTCCGAGGCCTGTGTCCGGGGACCTGGAGCAGACCCATATAAGCCCACACAGGCTCGGCCAACAACTGTTCTGGGCATTAGACTTCGACCGAGTCTGTTTCAGAGGACAAAAATGGTGCGGACGCTTGCCTTTTGGCCCCAAAAGTGAAACGAAGCACAGAGGGAAAGAATCAAAACACAACCCCTTGGAATGATTCAGATCTCTATGAAGAAAAAAAGGGGACATTTTAGGTTGCATCTATGTTACTAGAATAAAGAATTACAAAAGAAACGTAGGACAGTACAACACAGTGAACCGTAAAGGGAACCATGGACTGGAGCTAACGTACAATTACACTAACATCCCCTCGTCAATCCCAGCAGAGGCGCGGCACGAACGCCAAGTGCTAGTAACGGGGAGGGCGTGTGTGGGAACTCTGTGTTTCGTGCATGATTTTTCTGTAAACCTACAACTTCTTTAACAAAAAATACATCTATTCTTTTATAAAAGATAAAAGATTAAATTTTCAAAATTCTTAGGATGATTAGTTTTTGTGATCTTAAAGAACACTGAATTCATCATGAAATCCTAGAAGTCATGATCTTATCTAGACCTATCGTTACATACCACAGCCGCGTGGAATATTGGGATATCAGTAAAAGCAAGCAGGGATGCAGGTGCCAGAGGCAGAAATTCTTCGTTAGATGGTTTTAGGCTCAATTGAATTTTGTCTATGTACCTTGTAAACTGCCGACTCTCTTCATGAACTTCCATTTCTGTGCTTTTAAATTCATTGAGTTCTTTCCTGATTGCGGCCTAAACAGGGGGAAAGAGAGAAACAGAATTGTGCCTTAGGCCATGGGTCTGCTCGGTGGGGGTGGAGCTGCGGGGGCCCGAATTACACCCCCCACGAGGACATGGTCAAGTCCAGCCGCTGGCCCGGGGGTGGGGACTCATTTGCCACTAGGAGCTTTGAAGATCCTGTTTGGATGGGGCCACGCTGCATCGGGGCGGGCCTTGGTCCACATGACTGAAGTCCTTGAGCAGAGGGAATCCAGGGGCAGTCAGTCAGGGGGAGCCAGGGACGAGAGAGCGCGCCATGCGATGGGGACGCATCTACAAGCCAAGGAACCCTGAGAACCAGAGAGCGCACCATGCAATGTAGACACAACTACAAGCCAAGAAACCCTGAGAACCAGAGAGCTCACCATGCGATAGAGATGCATCTACAAGCCAAGGAACCCTGAGAACCAGAGAGCTCACCATGCGATGGAGATGCATCTACAAGCCAAGGAACCCTGAGAACAAGAGAGCTCGCCATGCGATGGAGACGCATCTACAAGCCAAGGAACCCTGAGAACAAGAAAGCTCGCCATGCAATGGAGAAACATCTACAAGCCAAGGAACCCTGAGAACCAGAGAGTGCGCCATGCGATGGAGACACATCTACAAGCCAAGGAACCCTGAGAACCAGAGAGCGCGCCATGCGATGGAGAAACATCTACAAGCCAAGGAACCCTGAGAACCAGAGATCACGCCATGCGACAGAGACGCATCTACAAGCCAAGGAACCCTGAGAACAAGAGAGTGCGCCATGCGATGGAGACGCATCTACAAGCCAAGGAACCCTGAGAACCAGAGAGTGCACCATGCGATGGAGAAGCATCTACAAGCCAAGGAACCCTGAGAACCAGAGAGCACGCCATGCGATGGAGATGCATCTACAAGCCAAGGAACCCTGAGAACCAGACAGTGCATCATGCGATGGAGACGCAACTACAAGCCAAGGAACCCTGAGAACAAGAGAGCTCGCCATGCGGTGGAGAAACATCTACAAGCCAAGGAACCCTGAGAACCAGAGGGCGCGCCATGTGATGGGGACGCATCTACAAGCCAAGGAACCCGAGGGCTGCAGCCAGCCAGCACCCGACACTGCAAACTCTGGGAGAGAGCACGGCCTGGCAACACCTTGACTCGGGACTTCCAGCTTCTGAAACCATGAGATAATAAATTCCCGTTGTTTACATCAACCAGAGGGTGGTACCTGTCGTAGCAGCCCTGGCAAACTAAGACAGGAACAGGCACTCCTAAGAAACATCTTGCAGGCAGCAAGGGATTCCCAGTTTCTCCCGGACAATGGCGTGGTCAATGGAATTCCGTCCTGTACCCAACCAGACCAGGGGAGACCCCAAGAGTCACTGGCAAGGCAGGAAGGAAGGGGACTTTGCCAAACGCACCCTGGGGCCTGGTCAGTGGGTCTCACAGGGCACACCCCACCCGTGGTGACCACACGGAAACTACAAGTCACAAGAGTTCCTGAGAATCAACACCACCTTCCTCTGAACGCTCTGCATTTCGTGCCTCCCACAGCCTCGTGGCTTCGACGAGGTGCTGCAGAGCTACTGAGGCAGCAGCTGCCAGTTACGCTTTCACACTGGAAGGTCAGACAAAGAGAAGGTAAAACAGCCAGCACAGCACTTAATGCTACTCAAGGAGAACACCAAACAGGACGCATTTCTATTTTAAGAAAACACAAGCCACGCCACACCAATCTGGGTGGTCTTAGAGATGAGTATGTGATTCAGGTTAAAAAGCTGAGATAGTCAGCAAAGTATTAACATTAGGTGTCTGTTGACAAGAGAGGCAGGATCATGGATGTGTTTTGGTTTCAACCTTTTGCTCATCGTTGACTACAAAGAACCTTTTACTCATGGAAAACACGTACTGATGAAAACACCCCCATAACCTCCATGCGAAACAGATTCTTCAGTCAAAACAGAGAACGATGATACAAACCACAGAGAAGTGCCTTCACTGAGCGACAAGAAAATCTACTTTGTGGTGGGAAAATGATGAATTTTAGAAAAGGGAAAAGAGAGGAGGCAGCCCCGAGGGCCCGCTGGCTTCCTCCCATCCCCAGCATTACACAATATCCCCACTTCTCCTCCCTCCCTTCCCAGCACTCCTTTCAGTGTTTCCACATTTCAGTTAGACCCTGTGGTCCCAGGCGGTCTCCCCAGATACATCCCTCAGCCCCTGAGGTCTCCTTGGGGACCCGTGGCCGGGAAGAGTCGCAATGATTCCTGCTACCCACTTTGGGAAGGAAGCAGCAAGCAGGGAGATGTCCGAGGCTGCAGCCCACGAGACACGTGTACAGTTTGTCTCAGTCCCAACGATGACAAGGACGTGCTGCTCCCCAGAAACACGGATACCTCCTACTAGGAGCAGAATTGCCATTGGCAATCAACAGCCATCGAAAGCCCTTCCTTGAAAGGAGGTATTTTAGTTTGGATACTGGCAGGGAGGCGCATCTCTACGTTCATTTCCAGTTTCTCCTCCTAACTGAGCCGCCAGTAGCGGAAGTGAGAAGTGGGAAACCAGCAGCCAGAAGGCACGGATTCCAGTCTTGGCTAAGCCGTGCAAGGTGGTGCATCCTCCAGCAGCCACTTTATTCACTCCAAAACCTCAGTCTTCCCATCTGAAAAGTGGGGATGAAAATTCCCCACACTGTTGAGATTCAAGAGCATATTTGAAAAAGTTTTGCACACTGTAAAGTCTTCGATAAACTGTCATTTAATTGTTCAAAATACAAATTAAAATTTAGTTTGTGATTGTGACTTGTGATTTTTTTCCTTTTTATTTCTAGAGAATCTACTATGTGCAGGAAGGTGATGTCACTGAAGGGGGCTCAAAATAAGGCAAAGTCCTTATTTGGAAAACATAAGAAATGGATAGGTTAGTACAATTTAAGTCAATTAAGTGGTGTCACATGAGTTACACAAACAGAAACGATGGAAGCAGAGGGGCCTCAGAGAAGGGGTCCCTGAGCTGGTTTTTAGGACGTGCTGGGTGGGAAGGTCCCTGACTCTGCAGAACAGGAATGAGAAGTTAGAACCAAATGAAGGTCCCAGCCCGGGAGGCAGACTCAAGCAGATTGGGACTACAGGGCAAATGGAGGAGAGCAGGAGAGACAAAGGCTGGAGAGGATGGTGGGGACAAATGGTTGAGAGCTTTGATAAAACCGAACTAAAATTTAAAATAATAATCCAGACTTCAGACCAAAAGCGCTGCTTCATGTACAGTAGCTGTGCATATTCCACATTAAAACACATTACATTTCACATCTCTAGGATAGGTAGGGGTGCCCAGGGTTGATCTATTTGTGACAGATCACCCTTCCAAAGACGGCCACAAAGAATCATGTACAGGAGCTGGTTCATGTCACCACAAGAGCTGAACATTAACGTTTCAGGAATATTGCAAACTCATTGTTAAATATAGCTGTGGCTGAATTTATATAAAATTACAATCAAATAAATTACTTTAAAAACAAAGGCACCAGGAGGCTCCCGCAGTGATGGAACTGCTCTGTATTGTGAGTGTGGTGGTTTATGAAAATTGCATGAAACTCCAAAACCACTCGATGGGCAAAGAAGAGTCTTTTCAACAAACGGTGCTGGGACGCCTGGATGTCCACATGCACATTGGTCAAGCTGGACCCCTACCTCACACCACACACAAAAACTTCTCAAAATGTAATGGCTAAAGCTGTAAAATTTTTAGAAGGAAACACGGGGCAAATCTTCACAATCTTGGGTGAGGCAAAGTCTTAGATATACAACCAAAAGCATAAGCAAAAAGAAAAAAGATAGATAAATTAGGCATCATCACAGCTAAAAACTTTGATGTTTCAAAGGACACCATCAAGAAAGTGAGAACGCTATGAAAGTGAAAAGAAAGGGAAAGAGAATGGGAGGAAAGTTTTGCAAACCTTGTATCTGATAAAGGCTTAGTAGCCAGAATATGTAAAAAAGTCTTGCCACTGGTGGGAGTGACTGCTGACGGGCAATGAGGTTTCTTTCTGGGATGATGAATATGTCTACACTTTGTACCTGCTGCAATTTTTACGCATTTATCTACCCACTGACCTGCCTTTCTGGAGTTCAGCATTTGAGGATCAAGACAGTGCAAACAGTGGAGGCGGCAAGGTGTATCATCTGAGGCTGGCTTCAGCAACACCTCCAGCCCGCACACCAGCCTGCTGTCCGGCCTTGCCACCCCCTGTCCAGAAGTGGGGCACATCCCCCTCCCTTGAGTGTGGGGGGCTCACGACTTGCCTGTACCTGAGAGAATGTGGTGCAGGTGTGGCTGAGTACCCCCAAGCTGGGCCAGAAAAGGCCACGATGCTGTTATCTGGCTCTCTGGGGGAAGGTGGCCGCCAGGTAAAAAGCCAGACAGGTCCGAGGCCACCGTGCAGGGGGACCACGTGTTGGTGCTCTGGTGGACGGTCCCAGCTGAGCCCAGCCCTGGAGCCACCCCCACCTGGCCCCAGAAATGTGGGTGAAACCATCTCAGACCCTCCAGAGCAGCCCATCCACTGGCTGAATGACAAGTGACGTCAGCCAACCTCATGACAGGCAGAAGAACTGGCCGGCTGAGCCCTGACCAAACTCCCCACCTGCAGAACCCATACAGCATAAACGGTTTTGGGGCAGTTCATTGCACAGAAATAGCATATGGAGCAGGGTCAACTGGAGCCACAGCGAGGGGGGCCAAGCCCACGACCGCAAGGACAGGACTGAAGGGAGCATGATAGAGCGTTCCTTCCACAACAACACACCCTCTGCTGAAAAACGAGCATGCCGAGCAAAACGTTAAAAATCACCTTAAAATATCCTGAACAGCTAACAAGAGAGTTAAAAATAATCCACTCTGGCAAAAATATGAGTGCATGAAGATGAAGCCCCAAGATGTGAGGAAGGCAGAGCTCGGGCTGGCCGGTGCCTTAGGGTGCTGGCTGAATCTGGAAGAGCCGAGCAGGGATTTCCCCTGCCTGGTGGGTCCCCCAGGACCAGAGACAAACTGCCACCCGGTGGGAAGCTCAGCAAACACCCCTCCCTCCACCAAGTGCAGCCCAAGCGGCGATGAAGGCTGCACGTGGCTCCGGGGAGGGGCCCGTGACGAAACCAGAAGGCGGACGTGCACCTCGAGTTCACAGCACCAAGGCGGTTCGGGAATACCGGAGTCTGAGACTCCAGTTTTAAGTAATATTTGACAAAACAGACTTTTCAACTAAACGCCCCTCCCGAGAAAGAGTCTCATAATAAAGGTTTCATCAGAAAATGTCACTATTTTAAACTTCCATGCATCCAATGGCACGACTGCAAAATATACGAAGCAAAAATTCACAGATTATAAGGGGAAAGAAATAAGGGCAAAAATGCACACATTTACAAAGAGAAAGAAAACAGTCCACAAACCTAATGGAGGACTCAACACACCTCGTTTTGGTACCTGAATATCAGGAAGACAAAAAATGAGTAAGGACACAGAGATGTCATCAAACAAGCGTGAGCTCACAGATATATTGAGAACACTCCCGCCTAAAACTGCAGACACATCATTTTCAAGGATGCAGGAGACGTTTATAGTTAACGACCCCACACTTTAAAAATGCCAACACTTAAGGCCACACACTAGACCATTTAAATGAGATCCTGTTGGGGTGGGGGCCCCCAGGAGACTCCAACGTGTGACCGAGGCTGACAAAGAGGATCCTCTCGAGCTTCCAAAGCTTATGTTCGAGAACAACGAAGACTGAAATTTAACAATCTACAGAGTTCATCCTGAGTTAGAGAAGAACCACCAAAACAACAATAAAAACACCACCACCACCAACAGCAACAACAACAACCAAACGAAGAAATCAAGAGGAAGAAGATAACAGAGCAAGTCAAGGCACAGAAAACACACATATGAGAGATGTAATCAGCAAAGGTAAAACATACCTTGTACTTTCCCCTAAAACCAATTCCAGATAAATTAAGAATTTAAATGTGAAGAGGAAACAATACAACTTGTAGAAGAAAATATAGGAGAATATACTTGTGTTCTTGTATGGGAAGACTGTTTTGAAAGAAACAATCACAAACCAGAAAGGAAAACTGCTGTATTAAAACTAAGGGCCTTTCTTTAGACTGACAAGTCTTAGACCAGGAGGTGTCCCGTCTCCTATGCTTGCCGGGCAACATGAAGAGCACTGACAAATCAGCAAGGAACTGACAACCCAAAGGAACAGGGCACAGGGGCACCCAGCAGACACCCGCGGCCCCACCCCGTGAGGACGCCGGAGGGGGAAAGCGGCTGCTCCACACCCACGAGGCCGCCAGTGAAAACGAGCAAAACAAGGAGCCTGACCACGAAATGCCGGTGAGGACGTGGCCGTGGACAGTCTGCGCTCTGCGGGCGGGGGTACCTGGTACCTGCCGGCAGCACCTGGCGCAGGTGAACATCCACCTACCCCAAGACCAGGCAATTCCACCACAAGGAACACAGGCTGGGGAAGCCTCGGACAGGTGCCCCGGACGACACGGACGAGAACCTCCCTAGGGAGTCCGCTCCTAAAGCCGACAGCTGGAGACGCAGGGGGTCCCCAGCGGAGGGAAGCCTCACGTCGTGGTTATCCCAACCGTGAAACCAGTGCATTTCCACGGGACAGCAGGAGCGGCAGATCCTTCGGTGGGGGGGGAAGGACGCTGTGCGATGCCAACGAGGCGAGGCCCCCAACCCCCTCCGGCCGGTCCCCAGCGTCCAGCTGAGCGCATGGCCGAGACCGCTCGGTGGCCTCCCTGCCCAGGACCCTCTGGCAGCACCCTCTCCCCTTCCCTGCCCTCCTGCATGGCCGTCCCTCGTCCGCGTCCCTTCTGCACCCCCTCCTCGCTGCTCGGCAGCAGGGGCCCGACGCCCACAGAGGGAGAGGCGGGGGTCCTCCGTGGGTGCCTTTCTCAGCCCTGACTCTGTCCCCTGCTCTTCTTACCTGCTCCGCTGCTGTTCTTATTCTTTATTAGCTGTGAAATATATTACACGCAGCAAAGAATGCAAAACAAACGTGCAGTTTAAATAATGAAGGCAATGCCCGTCTTACTAATCCGACCACCCCATGGAGAACTTTACTAGACCCTTCCTCATACCTGCCGAGGCCCCCAGAGCCCCCCAATTGCACCCACCTGCCTTCCTCAGGAGAGACCCACCCCTGACCTTTGTGTAAATCATACCCCCCCCTCACCAATAGTTTAACCACCAGCATGTATGCCCTGGACGATAAAAGTATCTTTCTTTGTTTCCTTGGGGGGTGGCAGGGGTCTCCCTCCGTCCACCGCCAGCTGGGGAGGCTCTGGGCTCTGAGGGCATCTCTGGAGAGCCTCCTGCCCTGCTGGCCCCAGGACTCGCAGCGGCCACTGACTGCGTCTGTGGACATGGCCCTGTCTTCTGACCAGAACATGAGCCCCTCAAGTCAGGCCCCGCGTCTGGGAACCAGGGGGCTCGGAGCTGGGCCCCCCAGAGGTAACCGTGGGCGTGAGAAGAGCCACCCCAGGGCCGCCCGGGCAGCTCCCGGTGACACAGGCCTTGAGGCCGTGTGGAGGACCTGAGCCCCCCGGCTCCTCTGCCCCTCCCTGCTCCCCTCAGTCCCCCGCCTCAGGAGGCACCCCAAAGCCCCCTCCTTGGCCTCAGCTGCTGCCCCCTCCCCAGGGTGCCCGTGGCTGCCGCGCTGTCAGCTCGGGCTTTATCACTGAGGACTTGGCCTCTCCCTTTCTTTCAGCCCCTTCCTCAGAGCCTACGAGATAGCTCAGCCATGTGTCTATAACACATCGATATCTATACCTCACCCTCACTGCCTCTTCCCACTTCCCAGATCCACCCCCAGGCACCACGCCGGCCTCACAGCTGCCCCGGGGAGCCAGAGTTCTGGGTTTGAGTGTCACACCCACCCATCGCTCATAAGACCCCTCCAGCCCTGCTGACACATGACCCTCCTCCCTGACCCCAGCCAACCCCGGCTGCGGGGCCACTGCTATCGCCTCTTTGCTCTCCCCGCAGGGTGTCTTCTCAAGGGGCCTCTTCCCAAACACGGGCCTCGGGTGCTCCTCAGCCCCTTCCCCTCCACCCCACCCCTTCCGGATCCCACTCCTTCCTAGGGCCTCCTCTACTTGTGAGTGGATGATCTCTGAACCCGGAGTCTTCAGTATGTGCATGGCACACAGCAGGCGCGTCACAGAATGAAGCCTCTGTACGAAGGGTCAGCACTTGTTATTTAAAAAACGGAAAATAACAGGCGTTGGCGAGGATGGGGAGAAACTGGAGCCTCGTGCGCTGCTGGCAGGAACTTAAAGTGCAGACGCAGTGGAAGGCAGTTTGGGGTTCCTCAGCAAGCCAAGCAGAAGCGCCAGAGGCTGGATCCCCCCCCCCCACCCCGGTGCAGACCCAGAGCGCCGAGAGCAGGGCCAGGCGGAGGCTGGCACCCATGTCCACAGCAGCATCACTCGTAGCGGCCACAGGTGGAGGCAGCCCACTGTCCAGAGACAGACGAGTGTACAGAAAAACCCAATGTGGCCTTGCCAGACAACAGGTTACTCAGCCATAAAAAGGAATGGAGTTCTGATGCATGCAACAACGTGGAGAACCTTGAAGACATCATGCTGAGTGAAATAAGCCAGGCACAAAAGGATGAATGTTGTATGATTCCCCTTGCATGAAATCTCTAGAATAGGCAAATTCGTAGAGACAGAAAGCAGATTGATTACAGGTTACCAGGCCCTGGGGGGGGGGGGGTAGTCAATGCTTCAATGTTTAAGCTGTAGAATTCCTATTTGGGGGGATAAAAACCTTTGGTAATGGATGAAGTGACTGTAGCACAACACTGGGAATGTAATTAATGCCACTGAGTTGCACACTTAAAAATGGTAAACTGGCAAATTTCATGTGTATACCACATGTTACCAAAATAATTTTTTTCTTAAGTGTCAGCACACAGTGTGAATACCTAGTTCTAGCATTGAGACTAAGTGTAGTCTTATGCTTAGAGACAAAAATTAGAAATCATCATTTGAGATATCTGGATAGTCCTCAAGTAGAGAATCTGAGGACAAATGTTCGGCATAAACCTCTGACTGTGGAACCACAGTGCTTGAGAGATGGCAACATTTCTCTGTGTTTCAGAACTTGTGCAGAGATATAGATGAGGGGCTGGTAAACCACAGGCCACGGGCCACAGCAGGCCCTCGCCTGTCGTCGTGAATAATGTTTTTGGAACACGGCCGCAGCCATTCGTTTCCCGTCTGTGGCTGCCCTCACGCTACCAGGGCCTGGCTGAGCAGCTGCGACAAAGGCCCACAAGGCCTAAAATATCTACTTGCAGGCCCTTCACAGAGAAAGTGGGCCAGACTTGATAGAGATCCACTCCCTTTCCACTGGTTACATCCCCCTTCAGTTTTTCGGTTGTCCGGGTTGTATTTTCCAGGTGAGGATAACCATGGCCGTGGGAAAGTCTGCCCACCCAGGCTTCAAGGCAGCAGGTTCCTGGAACTCACGTCTTTGGGACTTAGTTGAAAGAACAACACCGAGATGCTGAATATATCCCTACATGGAGTCAACAGTCCCCGGCAGAAAATTGTGGGGACATTTGGGAAGATGTAGCCTCCTGGGTGAGGGGAGCTGTAGGGGAACTGTGCTTTCGGGGGCAGAGACGGGACAGACGCCGCGGGCCTTGCCTTGTCCGCCGGGGTGAGCCGCACCCAGGGCTTGTCCGCCCGACGGTCGTACTCGGGGGAGTCCGTGACCTCCACGTACTCGTTAAACCGCAGGATCCGCCGGGCTTGCAGCTCCGCCACCGTGGGCCTCAGGCTGAGCTGCCGGAGGGAGGGGAGAGGGGAGAGGGCACTCAGCAGATCACCCCAGGCTCGGGGCGACAGCTGTCAGCGTGCAGAGAACATGTCAACTTCACGGCCAGGTAAGGTCACTTTCAGGAATCAAAAAAACCAGGCAGCGGCCCCGTGGGGCCGTCTGTGGGGGACGGGGAGGCAGCGCGCCCCAGTTTCTCAGACTATAAAAATCGTCCCTGTTAGCTAGGTCAGCACTCATGTCCCGACCCGCCTGGTACCCAGAGCCCCCGCCTCGTTCCCGACACTGTAATCCAGGTGCCCAGGGGAGGCATCCAGACAAAGGCCTCCAAACTTCCAGAAGTGAGAATCCGTCTCTGTCCCTTTCGCATCACATCTACAAATTCAGAAACGCACCACACGGGGTCGTGTGGGGGCGAGTCACCAGCCCAGCCCCTCCAGGGAAGAAGGACCTGACGTGACACAGGTGCTCGGTGGGGGAGCTGCTGAGGGTGGGGCACCCTCGGGGCAGACCTGGCGAGACCTGCGGCCGCCGCCTTGCCTGAAGAGCGGCAGATCAGCACCTGCAGCTTTGGGCCTCCTGGAGGCCCTCGTCAGATCCAGATGTGTAACCAGGCGGCCAGCCCCTCCTGCACCTCGTTCTTCCCCAGGACCTTTCCTCTCTCACCTGAGGCCGTCTCCACTCAGGCTCTTCCTCTCTACCTGAGGCCATCTCCACTCAGGCCCTTCCTCTCTACCTGAGGCCGTCTAGACTCAGGCCCTTCCTCTCTACCTGAGGCCGTCTCCACTCAGGCCCTTCCTCTCTCACCTGACGCCGTCTTCACTCGGGCCCTTCCAGTCTCACCTGAGGCCGTCTTCACTCGAGCCCTTCCTCTCTACCTGAGGCCGTCTTCACTCGGGGCCCTTCCTCTCTCACCTGAGGCCATCTTCACTCGGGCCCTTCCAGTCTCACCTGAGGCCGTCTTCACTCCGGCCCTTCCTCTCTCACCTGAGGTCGTCTTCACTCGAGCCCTTCCTCTCTACCTGAGGCTGTCTTCACTCGGGGCCCTTCCTCTCTCACCTGAGGCCATCTTCACTCGGGCCCTTCCAGTCTCACCTGAGGCCGTCTTCACTCCGGCCCTTCCTCTCTACCTGAGGCTGTCTTCACTCGGGGCCCTTCCTCTCTCACCTGAGGCCGTCTTCACTCGGGCCCTTCCTCTCTCACCTGAGGCCGTCTTCACTCGGGCCCTTCCTCTCCTGTACTCTCTGTGTAGCCACAGCTGATCCTAGCAGCCCTGGCGGCTCCCCTTGTGACTCCTCCCCTTCGCCCGGGCTCTGGGATGGTGCCCTGACCACATGCATGATTAGGGACGTCCCTTTTCTGGGCCTCAGCTTCCTCCCGAGTTAGGGAGCTCGGGCCAAGAAAGCAGCTGACTCAAGGTGTCCAAGGCTCTCGGACAGCCTGGTGCCCGCCTTGTGCACACCCGAGCCTGTCCAGCCACCATCAAGCCCAGGCAGGCAGTGGACAAGGGGGTCCAGTGAAATGGGTTCTGTCAGACTTCTAGCCTTGTCTCATCCCTCCTGTTCACTTCCGGCAGCTTCTCTGGGATGAGGGAAGGAGGTATATGGAGGCAGAGAAACCTCTGCCCCTGGGGATGGGCCAGAAGGCCAGGAATTCTCCATCCATCCTGCCCCTCATCAGGTAGCGATCAGGGCTTCTGGGCTACCTGTGTCAACACAGGGGTGTCCGAGGGAAGGGGAGCCAGGCCTGCTGCCTCATCACTAGGGTGCAGGCTGGTGAGCCGGGCAGGGAACAGGCTGGTGCTTCTCTGCAGCTGGGAACTTTAGGGCACTAACCCTGGAAGGGCCAGGCCCAGAAATTCAGGTACAGAGCCTTTTCCAGCTTGGTCTTTTTCCCAAAGTTAGGGGCTTTTGGGAAAAAAGAAAAGAAATATTTACATTGAAAGGTTCATGTTGGTTATCTGTGGATGGAAGTCTTTCATGTGATTTTTTCTTTTTCGTTTGCCTTTAGCTTTTCAAAAATACTCACATAATACATCACTTTGATAATCAGTAAATGCAATGTAAAGAATCTGTGATCTTTAAATTTTCAATATTAACTGTGGGAGCCCCAGACCCAGGGCCTTCCCCACGCGTCTTGAAGACTGCACACAGCAGCTTGTGTGACCTAGGACAGTTAAGGTTTGACCTATTCTCCTTGTAAAATCAGGCGCTAAATGTAATGTATACCCAAAACTACCTCCTCCCTGAGACTCTCTGAGGCTACAAGATAATCTATAATCCTCCCTTCTTCCCTGTTGACTACAATCGATCTCTCCCTACATCACAAGACACCCCCACCCGTACCCATTTGAATGCCTCGGTCCTAACCCTTATAAACTGCTCCCTGGCACCCCCGCTTTTGCGGAGCATCTTCACGTTGAGCTCTGAACCCGCCGCCATTCGGAGCAGCTCCTGAATTCAGGGCAACGTGACCCACTTCCCACCCTGCAGGTAAGCCCCAAATAAAGGCTCATGTCTCAGCACCTGTCTGGTGCTTTCTTTAGTCCTTCGGCTGCAAAAGCCCTCTTGGGCATGACATTAACATACAATGCCATTATAAATGTAAACATAATCCATATTGTGCTTTTTACATTGATTTTCATGCCTATGGTTATTGAGCAGAAACTTCTTCATATTTACACGTGGAGAGCTGATGTGTATTAAAAGTGCAGCGAACCTCAAAACACACGTTCAGTAATTATCAGTTTCGTTACCTTCCTGCTGAGTCTGCGCTTGAGCTCCATCTTCGCCTCTTGCTCTTCCTCTTCATTCTTCTC
Organism: Choloepus didactylus; assembly: GCF_015220235.1. NCBI lineage: Eukaryota > Metazoa > Chordata > Mammalia > Pilosa > Megalonychidae > Choloepus > Choloepus didactylus. Next base: position 4,084,647 of record NC_051313.1, read on the forward strand.
TGTTGAGGGAAAAGCAGGATAACGCGGTTACCGCAGATCACTTTATAAGAAAAGTAGATCAGCCCACGGTTATCTGATCTCTGACAGGTTCCTATCAAATACTCCACCAAAATCTTTAAAATCTTGTCTAAAGATTTTGCAGAAAGCCTCATCACTAATTCATATATATTTATTTCTTGTAGGACTGGTTTACTTCACTAATTTTAAAACTTTTTTGCATCCAGACTTTCTGGTTCTATTTTGATAAAAAACAAAAACAAAAAAACAAAACACAAGAGTGCCCGTATTCTGTCAAAAGTCTTACTGCTGAGCATCTCGTGGGCTTACGAGCTCAGACCGCGATTTACTTCCGGATCTTCCCTCCTGTGAAAATCTGAGACATATGAAAGATCCAACCAGAACCAACCACTGCAAGTCTCAGCTGCTGGTTTCCATTCAAATCCAACCCCAAAGGTTTGTCTGCCTTGGTTTCCATGGAAGCAGAGCACAATCATTTCTTTGGACCTGACTGAATGGGGTTGGGGTGCACTGTTGTTGGAGATTATTTATTTTTTTGTGACTCTGACTTCCCAAAGTCTTCTCCTGTGCTTGACTGAGCAGTATAAGTTACTGGCCAATTTAAGTGAACATTATCCAATCTCAACAGATGATATTAAAAGAAAAACATCTAGAATTTTAAAGAAATGAACACTCCTTCCAGCTTTAATGGTCTGATTTAATGAACTTCTCTCTTTTGCTTCCTGGAGCTCATCATTTGTTCTATAAATGAGCAGAGATTTTATTTCCTGAGTACCAATGCTTATGAAAGGTTGTATTTTAGCAAGTGTAGCTACAATCTCCAAGTTAAATCAATCACACAAATGAAGGGCCAACCAAAAGGGTTGAGAGATAAAAATCTCTTCAAGGAAAAGTTAATTACATTTCTTTTTAAAATTCAAATAGACTTCTTATCACTAAGGTTATTTCTATTATGGGTAAGATATCAGTATTCAGTATTTGCAACCACTGTATTTGTTAGTTGAACATGCTACATCCTCCATGGTTTTCCTTATCTGCATAGGGAAGAGCTCCTCCAGTCTTCTGAAATGCTGATTTTAACACATAAGAAAAAGAATGATCCACCTTGATTATTTAGACAGAATAAAAACAAATGGAAACCACTCCACAGGCAAGAAAGGACAACTAGTTAATTAGCCTTTCATTAAGTGCCTGAGAGTGCAAGTAAATTTGGTTATAAGTCGAATTTCTCCCTAGGAAAATAACTGTAGATTTTACTAATTACTTCACAAAATACTTATCCTTTGTTATCTTCAAAATACATCCTTAGGGTCAAATAATTACTTTCTGCCAGTTGGATAAAGGCTTGTGGATGATCAATTATACATTATAGACAACAACAGCCAAACTCCAAACTTGTGGTCTATGTGGTTCAAACTGAGGCTTTACAAGTGAGGGCCTTGATAATATTACTAATAAAGAGAAAAATGTATCCTCAAAACATTTTAGTAAGTTCTTCCTATAGAGTGATTAAGCTACATTTTTAAAGGCAATTTTCTAAGACATAAAAAAAAAAGGAGATCTAATTCTCCAAAGCCAACAAACGGTCCAGTTTATATTAAATACACAGAACATCACTTCCTTGAAGGAAGTATTAGATAGTTTTGACTGTTTATGCACATCGCACAACTGGGTGACAGCCTTTGAAGTTTAAAAAAAAAGAAGTTAGTGGAGTAAAATAAACAGGATTTCACCATCTGGGAATTCTTTTTGACTTCAGGAAATGACTTCCCTACATTTCCCATGTTCGAAATTCTTCTAACAAAGTTGGAGGAAGACGAGGAAGGGAAGTCAAAGCGCATGCTCTTCTGAGCCCTGTTAAATCGTCTTTGTAAAATCTCTTAGTTTTTAAAAAGTCACGCAGAGTTTTGCACGTTCGCTGGGGGGATGACTGAAGTCGGGCGCGGGGCTCTCCGCTCCCTTTCACCCGGCTGGGGTCGGGCAGGCGGGTCGGGCCGCGGCTCACTGGCAGCTCCTGCCCTCGGCGCTCTCCGTGGAGCCGAGAGGGGGAGTCAGAAGAGCCACGGGAGGGACTTCCCACCACAGGGGGGTGTCCCATGAGCTCACGGGCAGCGGGACAGACGTGGGGACACGGGACACCTGCCAGCCGGCTTTGTCCAGAGCCTTTTGTGGATGAGCCATGAGAAGAAACTTGCACAAACACCAGCGGCCCAAACACTACATTCTTCAGTCATCAATTCAAATAAAACAGGCTCAAAAATGCCAAACCTTTTTATGGGTTTGTTTCCCTTTTTGCTGTTTTAGCTTTCCAAATGGGTGTCTTTAACAAAGGAAAATACATGTATAAATTTCCTTTGAAATGCATCAAAAAAAACAGGATGCTTCAATGAGTAGATAGATGTTTGATGAAGATGTGATAAAGCAAAATGTTAATGGTAGAAGGTACACACCGATGTTTACTGCAAAATTCTTTCAACCATTCTGTAAGTTTTAAAATATTTTATAATAAAATCTTGGGAGACCAGACAAGCAGAATTCAGTGGTATAATACGTTTTCTCTAGAGAAGGCAGAGCTGGGATTATATTCACAGCTCAGTAGGATAAGTGGATCTGCACCTCTTATCCCTGTTTGAAAAAAGGTGTTCTATATACTTTACTTTTCCTGATAAGCAAGTGTTGCCCTTTCAAGCACCAAAAGTTGATTTCTATTTCATCAGTTTTAAGGAACTGGTTCTGAAATGCAGAACTAAACGTAACTCAATGTATATCTTTTTTTTTTTTTTAAACAAACACTTGCTGCCCTGTGAGAAAAAGAAATCAAGAAAGGAGTGGTGAGGGGAGGGTACTGAGAAACCGTCTGTCCTGTGGTCTCCAGCTAGAGCCACTGGCACGTCTGCCTCTTGACTCGTGGTCACTAAAACCGAGACGGGCTCTGCTTGAGGACCACTGAGGGTTTCGTCCTGTGCAGCCATTTCCCAGTCTGTCAAGCAAAGGTGACCTCACTAAACTAAGCATCCTCAAAAGCCACCTGCAGCCACAGAGATGTCCTCCACAGGGGCCAGCGTGGTGCCTCTGGACTGCAGCCGGAGGTGAAACAGATGCGTGGACAAGAGACTAGCACCGGGGAACCCACGGAAACAGCTGCACAGGGTCTGAGCGCGCAGCCCAGCCCCCTGGGGATGCCCTGACACTAGGGGCAGCCTCTGCCACCTGCGCCCCCCCGGCCCCCATGGGACCGTGTCCGGAGGCCTGATGCAGCCACGGGGTCTCTGACGGGAAATGCGTCTGCTGCGCCCAGCGTCAAGTGCTCAGATGAACCCAGAGGGCGGCAGAGGAGGTCTGGGGTCCCATCCAGGTGACTTCGGTCAGCCAGGTGCAATTTTAGAACAGCCCTTTCTGAGCTCACTGCAGTTTGTAGCCACACTAGCACGCACTTGCATGACGAACACGCTTCCATTTGTTTTATAACTCTGTAAGACTAACTCCAATTTAAATGTTACTGAACTCATGAGTAAAAAAATAAAGCCAAAGAGAACGGAGGAAAAAAGGGAACGGGAAAATAAAGTAGGAACACGATGGAGAACTCCTGAAGTGCTGAGAAGTTATAAATAACCCAAGTGGGAAGCAGAGTTATCATAAGAAAGGAAAACGAGCTGGACTGAAAAAATGCCTTTTACCATACTTCTGCTTCAAACTGAGTAATTTGTTAAACCTAGCAACAGTTATTAATAATAATAAAGGAAGGTTTGATTTATTTCCCTGTGGGTTCTCTGGTCTTTTCTTTGACATTTACTTGCAAATAGACTAGCATTTTCTTCTATTTAATGCTGGATGAAAGGATTCACGGAACCTATTGCATCTTTCTCAAGAACCATCCTGGGGCTGACTCTGAACTGCAGAGTATTGGGCTCAAAGTCACGAAGTGAAATGCAAAATTCAAGAAATGTTCTTAGAGATGCAGACGCGACCGCATGTAGCAGGGATGCACGTGGGCCAGCTCAGTCGGCTGCAGGCAAACGCTCAGGTGCCCTCCTGATAAGATGACGCTCTGGAGGCGCCGGCTCCCGGCCGCGCAGCGGACACTCACGTTTCAGAATGTTCCTCTGCTCTAACTCTTCCGTCGTGGGCCTCTGGCTGAGTCTCCTGTGGCGACACAAAGGATAAGGACAGGTTACAGGCTGCTGTCCCCTTTTTGGGAGAAGCAAAGGAAAATGAGCAAACCGAGCTATGTATGTTCACGTTTGCAGAAACGAAAATCCATTTTTCAGCCTACAAGATAGAAGTCTCTTTTCCAGTAGTTTGGAGGCCTGAGATTGGGTCTGAGGCTGCGGACAACCCCCTTATCCCTTCTCCCTTGTAGAGGTGAACCCCAAGTTTGAGACGTCTGCCTCCTGCTCAGAAAGGGGGCTGCACACCCACATCCTTGCCATCAGATGAGCAGAAGCAGCTTCAGCTTTTTACCCTTAAAAGTCTGGCTGTGTGTTCCTCTCCTGGCTCCGCCTTGCACCGGCCAGAGGCAGGCAGGGTGGGGGGGCTGGCTTTGGTCTCACAGAGGCAGGGCCCAGGGGTGGCAGGGCAGCTCCCTGCCTACTTCGGGTAGCCGCACCCCCCACCCTCCCTGTACCCCTGGGTTGCTGTCGTGGCAGCTTAGTCCGCACCCTAATTAATAACCAGGTCATCAGAGACCCACAAAGGCTGCTGCTTGCGTGCTTAAAAAGTGGCACGGTTCTTCTTCAGAAAAGGATTTGCAACGCTCACTACAGAGTTACATGGCGCTGCATGGCAAGTTTAATGAATCAAGCCAGAAAAGAGCTGAATCAACAGCGAGGGACACAAGCTCTCGGTCGGTCCCCATGGGGAGACGGCCGCCCTACACCGCAGTGCGTGAGGGAACCACTGCTTCCGCAATCTCCTGCGATGGACAATATGAGCAAAGTTATCTGGAGACACAGGTCCTTCCACTGCCCTGCAGGGAAAGCCAGGCTCGGCGGAGCTCAGCAGACCTGCACGCAGGAGCGGATCGTTCTAGCAGCCCCTGGAAGGCTTTGTTACTGCTCTTGTTCACGTTCTCGTGCGCTGATGATCCCAGGGAAAAGCTTCAGCCTAACAGGGTTGGATTTTTGCAAATTAAACAAATAGAAATGAAAGGGAACCTTAATATGAAATATCACCAATTCTAAATGTCTGCGGTATGACAGAGATGGAGTGAATTACTGAAAACAGTGATATTTTAAATGTTCCATTTAAAATCTTTTCACATTTAATCTTCACCAAATCTACCTTTGGAATTACTTTGGGTAGAGCCCACAAAAGCACCTGGGGGCACCCATTCCTGGGGGGTCTGTGGCACCCACAGGCCGCTCTGGCCTGCACTGCTGCAAGTGTCGCCACCACCTGCCGTCCCCCCACCCTCCAGCCTTCCTTCGGGGGTTCCCTCTCCTGGAAGGCCCTTCTCGCCTCCGTGACCTGGCACCTTGCCGGCCCGCAGCTGAGGACTCCAGGGACCTGCCTCTCGTAGTGCACCTACGAAGGCGTCGTCCCCGAGGTGGTTCTAAGGTAAGACACTAACAACAGCTGCATTAATCCGTGCCTTTAAAGTACCCGAGAAAGCACTGAAACTCGTTGTATCTTGGGTCCTCGTGGCAACCCAGAAGGCAGCTGCCAGCACCCCACCTTACAGCCGAGGGAATGGGGCTCCGAGACAATAGTCAACTTGCAGAAGATAAAAACAAGCACAGGTGGAGCCAGGACTCGTGCCTGGGGTGTGGGTGTGCGCTTCCCACGTGACCGCACGGTCCAGCGTGGGCCCTGTGCCTCTCACAGACATCGAGGTCCCCGAGGCCAGTCCCTGAGCTGGGCTATTTATCTTTGAATGACAGTGATCCGATGTGCCTTGCTCACAGAAAGTTGAATTCTGTAAGATGCATATACGTCTAACACTAAAAATCCTGCTCTGTTAGCTTACTATTATTTTTTAACAGATACAGTTTGTATTTCCAGAGGCTTTCAAACTTTGGAGGGTGGATGGAGCCCCAGGACATAAAGCAGGCAGAAGAGGTGCTGTTCTGGGTAGACGGTCAGACCTGGGGTGGGGGGACCCCAGCTCATCCAGAACAGCCCACCGGCCTGACCTGCCCCCAACCCATGCCTGGGCCCGAGGAGCCCCATGAGGCAGCTGGGAACCCCCGCTCTGCAGAGCCAATGTGACACAGAGCCCCAACAGGCTCCTTTGTATGCACACGCACACAATTTGTCATTTCCATAAATAGCTTTGCAAGAAACATCTCTGTGAAACATAGCTATTGTTTTTCTTTTGAATCGTCCCTTTCTTGTATAGTCTTTGAGCATGCAAAGAAACAGACTGCTTTATAACTCCTTTTTCATGTTGCTTGATTGTTCTTCCCAAATTCTGAGTAGCGGCAAAATAGTATGTCCCGTTTGCCTGTAAAGGACTAGGTTTAATGTTTTACATGTTTTACTAGTTTAACTGGAATATGATCATTTAAATTGAGAAAACAAAGTCTTCAAATGCTTTGGGAGTTTGCTCTGAGCCTGGCACCAATGTGCCTCGCTTCCGGCCGTCCCCCCAGCCCAGGTGTGTGGGCTGCTCGGAGGTGCAGCTGTGCGGGGTGCACACTGCCTTGGTCCGAGCTCAGACCTGGCCGGCCCTGGACAAGCCTGTGCTCCCTTTTGGAGGCCCTTTCACTGCTGGCCCTCGGGAATTTGATCAGAAGCCCAAACATCTTCCCAGCCTGCGCTGCACGTCCTCATCCCTCACCCCTTCTCGGCAGGTCTCTGGGTGTTCACTATCCAAGACCAATTTTGCCAGAGCACCCAGGTGGGGGGTCCCTACCCCAGGGTTCACGGTGACCTCGGGCAGGCAGGTTGGGCAGGTGCATCCCTACATCTTGATCAGGCAGGTATGTCCCTGCACCAGGGTCCATGGTGACCTCGGGCACGCAGGTGCATCCCTACACCCTGGATAGGAAGGTGCATCCCTATATCCAGGCCAGGCAGGTGGTGCACTGGGGTCCACGGCAACCTCGAGCAGGCAGGGAGCAGAGGCAGATACGAGTGTGTATCACCCAGCACTGCACCCAAATCTCAGCAATTACCTGACCAGCTTGGCTCCAATCTGCTGTCGGATTTCTTGCCTCTCCTCTTCGGATGTGCGCTGGAGGATGTTCTTATCCTCTAGTTCTTTCTTAGACGGTCTGTGGCCAAGCTTGATGGCCAGAGTGTCCCTCCGTCGTATTTTACTCGCCAAAGCACCTGAGGATTGAAAAAGGCAGAAAGGCTGCAGACTTGGTTTTCAGCACTCAGGGTTGCAGGGCCTTGCAACAGAGGCCTGGAACAAATCCTTTACCCCCAGGCAAGATTGGAATTTAATTAACCTAAGGAAAAAAGTTATGGGTGGGATGTAGTTCATTTTGTAAAGACTGAAGTACTATTTTTAAAAATGTTCTGAAAAATGTGGGGGCACTGTGAAAAAACTTGTGAGATCACCTCCTTCTGGAAAGGAATGCTATGAGTTTATTTTGCTGAGAAGGAGCATCGTGGAGACAACTGAGTTTGTGAGGATCTTTCTGTCTTTTCTTTTCCAGTTTTAAAAACGTCGCCGTTTTACTTAGGGTATAGAGTAAATCCTGTTCTTCTTCCTTCCTTTCTCAGAAACCACTCTGGCAAAGAGTCTTCCTCTTACAGCAGTGCTCCAACCCTAAATTCCCAGGAGTCCCTAAAATCTCAACAGATGATGGCTCATGCCAGGTGGATGACGGGACTCTGTTTTGTTTTGTTCATTACAAACTAGAAGGGATTCAACAAACTGCTGTTTAGTCACTGATACAGTAATAACTTCTTGGAATCTACAAATCCAATTCCACGGTGCGCCCTTCCCAAGCCATCCTGCTCAGGAGTTAAACACACACACAAAAGAGCACTTTCTGGTCCCCCTGAGGCTGGCCTCACCCTCTCAGCACGGTACTTCCAGCAGGCACAGCGGCCCGCTTACCGCAGATGAGCGACTGCTTTTACTTCTTGAAAGGTGCCTGTCCTTGCTGACTGGGTCTGCCTGCCCTCACCTTACACCGCAGGAGAAGGCGAGGAAAGTGTCAACCGCCTCCCGCGGGCAGCAGCGAGCGCTGGCCCCGTGCTCGTCACTCAGGAAGGACTCGAGGTGAGCAGGCTGGGAAGGCCCTGCCACCCATGGGGAGCTCTGCACTCCGCACAGGCGCGCGCTGCCTTGGAGACGCAGGCCTGCCCCACCCGGGGCGCCGCCACCCAGCAGGGCGCAGCCGCGGACACACACGCTGCCGGCCGGAAAGGCGAAGGTCAGGGATGCTTCACAGACAGCAGCTGCTCGTCCACACCACCCTCCTCCCACCTCTCCAGAGAGCCTTACTCTCTCCGCTGCCGTCCTCATCCTCGTCGTCGTCGTCATCAGTGTACAGAACCGGCCCGTCCGAATCGGAGTCGCTGGCCAGGCTCTCCCGTGGCCCCCCGTCCTCCAGCCCGGGCACCAGCAGCCGAGGCGTCGCCTTCCCCAGCTCTGCGCTGGTCGTGAAGCTGCGCAAAGCACAAGCACAGGGTGACGCCGCGCTCCGAGCAGCCCCCAGGGGCGACGCCGAGACCGTGGAAAGGGGCTCTGGCTCCACGGGCCTCCTCCTGGCCGCTGGCAGGAGCCAGGCCCAGGCCAGGGAAGGCCCCGGCGCCAGAGCGCAAAGCCGAACAACCCAACACTCAAGGTTTGCCTCGGTGGCGGCTAGAATGGTTAGTGCCTACAGAAGGGAAACCTATATTTGCAAAGTTATTTTTCCGTAGCAACAGGGATTCAGTGGAAAGAAAGATGGACTAGGAGCTCCCGGATATCTGACGTTGCACCCTTCTTCGACCAGAGGCCACCCCCACAGGACACCCACCACCATGCCGTGAGCCCCCCTGGCCGGCCTTCTCGCCCCACAGGGTCCTGGGCAAGTGGGGCTCAGACTATTTTGCACCCCAGCACCGAGTACAGCAGAGGCACGGAAAGGTATCTCTTTTTAATTACCATATGAATTAATCCTATTTTCCTCGCAGCTAGTGTCAATAATCAAAAATTGCCTATGCTCTCTGGGTGTCAGTTTCGCCAGCGTGCACCTGTCTCTCTCAGGACAATATAAACATGACACAAGAAGCACGGGAGCTAAATGAACTGTTCAGAAGAAAGGTGGTGGGTGGGGAAGGGTTTCTTTTATTGAGCTTGGTGATTGTCTTTGACTAAGAAACTTACTATAAATATGATGCAAACTTGCCAAGTTTCAAAGACTAGAATAAAAAAGATACTTTACATCAAAAACAGATTTGAAACAATGGAATCTTCATTTTAGGCACAGAAGAGCCCCCAAATGGCTTTCTTTAAGAAAAGGAAGAATCCAAATTTGGATGTCACACTTCTGAAAGAGGACTAAGTACAAAACATGTGCCTGCTATTCTCACTAAAAAACAACACAAAAGCCTTCTTTGAGTGATATAAAGAGATAAAATGTCAGCATATGGGATATTGAAAATTCTATTTCAGGCTCAATTCTATTAGCCTAAGGGCTCTCAAAATTCTCCACTTTTCACTGAGAAAGAAAACAGCCTAAATTCTTGCTCTCAAATGGGCAACAGGAGGTCTCATTTAAAATAACGGAAGACCCATTTTCATGGGTGTTGGCTGACTGCAGCAGTCATTCTTGTTTGCACAGCCCACCCCGTGGGAGACCCCAGCCCAGGGAGCGCACGGGCCAGGGAACCAGCCCCTCCGCGTTCCAGAACAAAAGCCGCGCCCGAGCTGAGCGCCGCTGCACGTTCTAACTTAACGAGATACTGCTCATCCCTGTAACCCCGTCATTTGTGATCTTGACAGTTCTGTGGTTTTCGAGAGCCTGGCACACGTTTACGGCTTACCACCTGCTCTGCGGCATGAGGGAGGCACTGCGGCGTCCGGGGGCCCGTAAGGCCACGCCGCGTCCACCTGCCGAGCCGAGCCCAGCTGGGGCCCACACGGTCCAGCAGTTAAATACAGACCTGGTCGGGGCTCATCCTTTTCTTTCTGCCTTAAATTATACCAAATACATGTGTTGGCGACGAAGCAGCCAACGAGCAGAAGTCGACCAGACCTTTACCACGCCGAGACGTGGGAGTAGAGGCAGGTATTTTTACACATAGCCGCTCGGTCGTCTTGAAAGTTTTGGTATTTGTATTCCAAACAGAAGCCTCTTCATAGCATGACAGGATGTTCACACATTAGTTGACTAAACATAACTCCAGAGTGTTCTATGTAAAGCGAATGACTAATAGCTAGGAATTCTAATGCAAAGACCCAATTAAACAAGAAAAAAGCAATGTGGAAGGAAATTTTGAGAGGCGACTTATTCCAGGCTCATTCATTCAGGAGCCAACAGGAACCGTCCCTGTGGGATGGACTGTAATTTAGATTTTTATTTTGAAGAGTACTCAGAGAAGACGGCCTCCGTGATCTCTGTCGGGAAAGCTTCACCGTTACCCTGACCGTTAGGAAAGCCTGTTGCATAAACCCTGGGAGCCTGAGCCTGCTCCTAAGCTCACTGCCTCCGATCCCAGTCTCGATGGAGAAGGGGCCAGAGGTGCCCCTTTTGCCTGCCAACCCTACATACTCAGCCGAGGGCTCTCGTCACACCCCAGCACGCAGAGGGCACCTTGCACTGTATCATGCGCTCCACGGATGTTTCTGGAAACGGCTGAGGCAAAGTCAGGCCACCTCTGGATATGGGCTCTCTCAGTGCTTGGGACTATCTAACAAGGCACCTCACATGTTGTGTCTTGTTCTTTAGTGTTTTGAATAATATGCCCACACACTGAACCAACTTTCCTAAATTCAGACCTCATCTTAAACATTTATATCTCAAATTTGGGCCAGTCCACCCTACGTGGGTCTCAGTTTTTCCCCTAAGGTTCCTGCCACACTGGACAGTGTTCCGGCACAAACCATTTTCAACTCTTCTGGCTTGTTCCCTTTGTATCCTTGGAGCTGAGGACTCGGCACAGAACACAGAAGCCAAATAAAAAAATCTGTGCTGCAAGAATGACTGTTTGGTTCTAAAGATGGAAAGAGACTGCAATGCTAGAAAAGACTCATTATAATTAAATGAAGACAACTGCTACGTGCTAGAAGCATCCATAACCACTCATTCCAATGTCTCCGCTTTCCATATCTTTTACTGAAATATCAAACTTAAATAAACTGATTTCTAATTTGATCTTTATCTTTCCATTGCTTTCTATCAAAGGATGATACTTAAAATGATAAAAAGAAAAAAAAAAAAGGCAAGAAAGAAACAAACAAAAATGGGAGAAGAGGCTGACATGACTAATTTGGAAAACTTTCCAAGCCTGGAACTGGGCTCCAGCGCTGGGTCTGAGGCCAGCTTTGCCGCCTACTAACTGGGCAATCTTGGGCAAATTGTTTTACGTCTTTCAGCATCAGTTTTCTCAGCTATAAAACGAGGACAAGTAGCGTGCCAGTTTCAGAGACGTGTGTGGATGAAGTGAGCGCAGCTGCACAATGCCGAGTCCCTGACACGAAGTCAACAGTCAGGAAGGGTTGGTTATTATTATCTAACAGTAACAGTTAATAATAGCTTAGTCTCAAGTAAAACTAACCTACCTAACCCACTAAAATTATATAAAAAGGTCTAGCATGACAAAGTTTTTTTTGAAAGAGAACACATTAAATTAAAAGGTGTGAAGAATGAATTTCGGTTTCCTTCTTAGAAACAGGGGAGGGAAGTCTGGGTTCACGTGCTCCGAGCTCTCCCAGGATGGAGTGGTGGTTGCATCTGCCACGCTCTGACAGTCCTCCCGTCCTGCCTGTGGGGCAGGAGGGCTACCAGCGCTTCCTCACCTCCCAGGAGAACGTGCAGGACAAGATGATCAGTTAGATGCAGGGCATAAAGGAGAATGAATCCCGGGTCGCTGGGGCCCGGGAGCCCAGGCGAGGTGCTTGGCCCAGCCAGCCTGGCCCTTCTCACCACTCTCCTGGGCCATCCCCAAAACCTACTTATAAAACCTGGCATCAGAGTTTTCTCTTTTCAATCCTACTTCCATCCCATTGCCGTGGGCTAACATTCCCTGTAACTGCCTTGGCCCCTTCATTCATCATCACTCAACACATCTGTGCATGTGGGAAACTGAGTCTTCCATGTTGCCTGAGGCATATCTAGGGTGGGGGCCTAGAACGCTGAGCCACAGGCCTGCACAGAATGCCATGCAGGCCCGCCCTGTAAAGATGTGTGTTTTGTGACTATGATGATGATATGCACCTGATGTAAGTCTTGTGACTATGATGATGACGCTTCTGTAAACACCTGATGTAAACACACCTGATGTAAACATAAGTATCTGGTGGGCTCTCCCAAGCCCGAGGATCTTTAGCATATGCACGTGATCTGCTCTAATAAATAGCTGGAGCAACTCGGCATTATCGTCCACTTAGCCCAACAGGCAAGTGGGCCCCCTGCTCCCAGGATACTTAGCTTTGTGTCCGTGTCTCATTCCTGCGTCACCCTGGCAGTAATATGTGCACATCCCCCAAGGGCCCTGGCAAACCAGCTGGGTGGGCTGCTGGGGACGAGGAAGTACACAAGCCGGGCTGGCCACGCCTGTGCCAGGGCAGGGGCAGGGGCTGTCAGAGGACAGAAGGCGCAATGAGCAGCTCTGTCTTCAGGAGCCTGGAAGGCTCCACGGAGCAGCGGACGTCTGGCTGGCTGGGGAACGAGGGAGCAAGGAAGGAAGCCCTTGCAGCTTCATGGGAAAAGGAGCCAGGATGCGAAGGAGGCAATTCCTAGTGGGCTTCATCTCCTCGAGAGGGAGACGGCCAAGGAAGCTACTGACGCGAAGTGGCACAGGGAGAGCGATGTGCCCACAAGAGGAAACGTCTCAAAATAACCATGGAAAGGAACGAGAAGGGAGCTGGCCAGGGCCAAGGGGGGACACGGAGCAGGGCGGCAGCAGGTTCCAGGCGGGCCGGGAACATCAACGTGAAGGTGCTTGTCGGCACTGGGGGCCCAGTGCCCTCCAGCAGCCTGTAGCATCCCAGGGCCAGGTGGGGGCAGCAAATGGTGGGTTGCGTGTGCTTACCTGGCACACGCTAAAATCAAGTGGAAAACCCAGGTGCCACCGCTGCAGACCGAGTGGCTGGGTGACTGCAGTAGTCGGCCACAGCGAATGCCCCCGGACCTGGGCCCTGACTCACCATCCTGCGCTTTCTCCGCCTCCAGGTGAGCTGGCATCGGGGTGGACAGTGGCTCTGCTCGTGGGGCCTTCGGTCCAGTGAGGTGGGCCTGTGTCCAGGGCAGGGGTGGGAGGGTCTGTCCCCTCGCTGAGCAGCACGGCTGGGGGTGCTGGGGCAGCCAAGCACCCATCCTCGGGGGGCTGGGCCGGGGCGGGGGGCAGAGGAGCCTCAGGGGGCGCAGGGTCCCCTGGCTTGGCTTTGCCAGGGGTCTGCCCCTCAGGGACAATCAGCTCGGGTTGCAGACCCTCCCCTCCGATTTCCAAGAGGTCCCCTGGAAGGTCAGTCGAGCTGGAAGAGGTGGCATCTGCGGACGGTCGGGAGGCCGACGGCTTGCCAGGTTTTTTCTTGCCTTTTGTGGTCCCCACTGTCCCTGTTTTGCTGGAAACTGTCTCCTTGGAAGCTCTGGGGCGACTCGAGGTGGACGGGGTGGATGGTGAAGCCGATACTTTGGAGCCTGTGGTTCTTTTGGAATGCGAGGAGCCAGCTAAAACAAGAGAGGGACGGTGCATTAAGAAATGAGAAAATAACGCTTTTTAAATACAGTAACTGGGTTGCAACTGTCAATGACATTTAAAATGTTCCCTCTAAAAATTGTTGAATAAATGAGTAACAAAAACCCAGTTAACCATGATAGTCACCCTCTCAGCCCCCTCCCGCCCCAGCCAGGAGGGTACAGGGGAGGCTTGTGGTAAACCTTCAGGACCCAGCTCTGCTCCCACTGCTCAGGGCAGGCCAGGGTACAGCTCTGTCCCAGGGGTCGGAGGTGAGCACCCCTGCTCGCTTGGAAGAAGGCGGCAAGCAGGTGCAGGCCCTGTGGGGCTGGCTACGCGATGCGGGTGCCAGGGTCTGGGAGCCACACAGCGCAGGGCCGGGCCTTTGCCACCAGCCCCCTTCCGCGAGGAAAGCAGGCTCACTCTTCCTACTACTAAGAGAGTAAACCGGGAAACAAACTGACTCTGCCGGCCGCCCCACACCTGCAGCCGCCACAGGCAGAGAGGCCAAGCTCCTCCCGACACCTGCAGGCAGAACCACCCAGGTCTGAAGACAAGTGTCTAAGTGGGCACTGAGCAACAGGAGGTCCTTTTCACAGGAGTCCCCGTGGCACAGGCACATGCTCCAGGCTGGGGCCGTCTCCCCCTGGACATGAGGCCAAACCCGAGGGGCTCACTGCCGCTTTCTCTCGTCCTCTCAGAAATGCATCCACATCCCCGTGAGGAGACCCTTGTTTCATAACCTTTTTGCTCTACAAATCTCTCCTACTTGCTGCCTCTCTGTAATCTTCTAAGTTCCTTCCTTTTCCTGGGGGGTGAAGCCACTGCGTGGGTATCGTGGGGTGCTCTGCGTTGCGAGCTGAGCCAATGTTTTCGTAACTTGCCGCTGGTGATAACGCTCTGCTGAAGTCATTTGGGAGGAGGCAGAGATGCCAAACAAGCAAGGGGACAGACGACAAGTCTAAGGCCGCAGGATTCTGACCGGCTGGAGAAGCCAGCACGGGTGAGCAGCCAGGCCGAGGCTTAGGGGCTCGCCACGGATTGGGGCCTTCGTTACCTCAGACACACACAGTAACTAGAATTCCCCTTGTTAGCACTTCTTTAGGGTTTAGAATCTTCACTTTCTGAGAAGTCAAACTCAGTGTGTCCGCCTTCCGTCTGAGCCCATTCTCAATTTACTTTTTGTAGCAAAGATGCTGAGACTCTGGAGCCCACACACAATTGATTGTTTTGCCACCTCTAATACTTTCCTTGGCAAATACTTTCTTTTCGAACAGCAATGTTAACTTAGGCCTGGGATAAGGAAAAAGGAAGCTTTCTGCATGTTTGCAGTGCCAATTCAAGCCAGGTTATCCATTTTTCTTTAAGTATCTTCAAAAAATGGCAGGCCGTGGCTGAAATCCACCATGCAGCTAAAGTTAACTTGAATTAAGCCCAGATTAAAGAAGAAATGCCCCCTCTTCTCAGTTAAGCACTTCCGGGGTTAGTACTGTGTGCCAAGTGTGCTACCACGACAGGGAAGGGAAAATGTGGGTGATTTTACCCTCCTTCCCCGCGTGCTACCGAGGGATGCGGTCACCAGGAAATCGAGAAACCACCTCAGTGACAGAGGAGGGCTCTCGGGGACAGCTGCTGGAGGGCTCAGAGCACCTGCCGAGAGCCACAGCTGCCTCCGAACACCTTATCCAGGGGTAACGTTACTCAATCAAGCACAGTTTCAGGCAGGGGGTTCTAACTCTCCAGCATGGGCTGCTCTATGACCGCAGCGGGCTGCTGGCCCCCTTCAACGCTGTGCTCTTTCTCCGTGAGAAACGGGTAAAATGACTCCGCTGTTCTCTCAGGAATATCCTGAGTCTATAAACAAACCTTCGCGTTAAAGAGCTGGAAATAACTCAGACTCTACCAGCTCATGCAGAAGCGTCGTGAAGACCAGCGGGCTTCCCTGGCCACACGCGTCACCGTTGTCTGCCCGGCCGGGTCCCTGGTGCTACCTCGGGAGGAGGTGGGCAGCGGGACGTGTGTGAGGCAGGGTCTTAATTCCCAGAGACAAATGAGAGGTCAGGGATTTCTTTAACGAGCACTTGGGTGCCTGCTCACCAGGCTTGTCAGGCAGTCTGGAAACACACACAGTGAAGCCAACAAAACAGACGCCGGCCCGCGAGGGAGCTGGTCCCCGAGGGAGCTGGTCCCCGAGGGAGCGGTGCGTGTTAGAGCTGATTGGAGGACACCAGGGCCGGGCCAGGGGTGGCGAGAGTGGACACGGAGAGAGGCGTCGTGAGTGCCCCAAGGCCTTCCCTGTCGACCAAGCCCTGTCCGAATGGGGGCATGAGGGCGTAAAGAATGAAGGGGACAGAGCAAGGCTGAGACAGGTTCTGGTCAGCTCCTAGCAAGTTTCTGCTGGTTTCAAGGCAAACGAGCCTTGCCACAGCGCTGGAGAATTCTCATTCAGATGCTGCTGGGGAACAGCCACTGGGTGTGTGCTCTCCTTGCATCCTTGAAAAGCTGGGGGCCTGGTGGTGTTTTCAGTCCACTCACAGGGAGATTGTGGGCCCCACTCCGCAGAGCACGTCTGATGTGGGAAGGACACGGGGTGCACGTGACACGAAATTACTGCAGGTCACCCAGATGCCCACGGTGACTTGCACCCACACCCCCAGGATGGATTTCCCGACAGCAAATGAAGCAAGTGACGTCCTCTCCACTGACTGGTTTTGACTCAGTAGAAAGTGGGGGGCAGAGGGGTGGGGTGGAGCTGCATTTCATCCCTGTTTACAGAACCAAGTGGTAAGAACTCTCTGTCATTTATCAGTCGGGAGGTGACAATATACATAGAAAGATTTAAGACATTAAGATACTAAGACTTAAGACGTTAAAATCCAGTAAATAGATCAAAGCTAAACAGTGCCATATTCCTATAGGCAAACCTGTAATATTTGAAAAGAAAACCCAAGCAAAGAGCCACGTGGCCTCAAAGAGGCAGAAAGTGAGTCAACGTGCAAGTGCCATCAGCCCCGTCAGGGACCCGCTCCCTGCAGCCTCGTACTGGGTCAGGAGAAAGAGGCAAATTCGCCCAAATACGGAGGCGGTGAACCACACAACTGGGTGGCTTTCTGTGGCAGGGGTAAGAGAGGGCCTCCGGGGCCTTCCCTGTCCAAGCCCGATCCCCAAAAGGTCATCGGTCCTGGAAGAAACGATCACTCCACCCTCCCGGGGCCGGGCAGCCGGGCCCGACCCCACCGTGCCCGGGGCGTACTCACCGGCCGCCTCGCGGGTGGCATTCCGGCTCGCTGGCTTGGGCGGAGGGGCGGGGGCCTGCTTACCAGGAGCCTTGGCTGTGTTTTTACCGGGAGGCACTTCGCCGGCCCTGTGACTGGCCGCAGTAGCAGCCCCTTTTGGAGGCACAGGTGTTTTTTTGGGTTTAGGTTTGGGCTTAGGCTTAGGAAGAGCTGCAGGAGGTGGTGCAGGAGCTGCCGCTGTTTCAGAGCGGTGTTCAGTGTTCTCTAGAAACGAGAAAGTGACAAGAAGCAGACAGATACAGACACACACCAGATAAACACAATGAGCAAGACACACGGCAATGGGAGGACAGACACTCGCTGCTTGGCCCTGGGACCGCTGTGGAGCTCCGAACCAAGGGAGCAAGGCTGGGGTGAGATCGAAGACTGAGAGCCACAGGGGGTGTCCCCAGGTCTCTGGAACGCGTTTGCTGAAGCAGGGCCTTGGAAGTTACTCCCGTGACGTTGGGTCAGGGACGGGGCGGGTGCCTGTGTCAGGGGCTCCTTCGGCCTTGAGCCACGGCTGCTGGGCAGGGACTTGGTCGAATGTAAGTTTACCAGATTTACCAGGTTAACGGAGGTGAAGGCCCCTCGAGCAGAAGGCCAGCATGCCTCACAGAGCACGCGGTGATGACAGGGCAGTCAGCTTTGGGACCTTCCAGAATCGTCCGTGCCCCCACAGGAATGCACTCCCACCCCCAGAAGGGGACGTGCTCCAGTCTCACTGAGGTCGGAGGCAGCTGCTTCCTAAGCCCGGGCAGCCCCTCCGCGGGCACGATGCACAACACTGACCCTCACCACTGCGCTTGGCTGGAGCCCTCCCGGCTTCCTGGGACCCCCACCCAGGGTAAACGGGTGACCTGTGACCTCTTCAAGTAGCGTCACGGCTACAGTCACAGAGGGCTCCAAATCCCCCAAACGCTCCCTTTGTCTTGTAATGTAAACACAAGTAGCAGATTTTGGAAAGGCGAAGGTCAAATTCATATGTAAAATTCACACCTAAGAACCTCAGCCTCGGCCTCGGAAGGCTTCGCCCAGCTGGCGGCGAGCATGTCCGCACCTCGTGCTGCAGGTGGAGGCGGAAGGCTCCCGCTCACCTGCCCACCTGGCTTTTTTCTAATATTGTCTGATGGTAATGAAAGTAAATTAAAATATGTGTCTGGCCCAAAGAGCCAAGCAGCACTCCTTTAAAAATGGAGCACAGTCAAAAACATAAGACACTGTGGAGACAAGACCAAGCCATCCCGTTGGTGAACGGCCAAGAAAGGGCTTTTTATACCGGAGTGATCACAGTTTCTTGGTCTTCCTTTTTTTATCACACGCAGACCCCATCAATCCACATACAAAACTACCATCAAAATGAGGTGAGTTATGGTGGGTAATCAGGAAGACTTCTCTTTACAAGTTCACCTTTTATCCTGCTGCAGCCACGGGACCCTCCACAATTGCTGAAACCCAAACCGAGCCCTCGGAACATGCCAGTACTTATGTCTGCACCTCCCACTCAGCGGTCTCGGAGGCTGCTCGGCATGCTTGCTGGATTTACATCTCTTGGCTCCTCGGCTAGGCTGCTCGGTGGTGGCGGCTCCCCTCGCCCCTGGTCGGGATGAAAGCAGATGATCTCAGGTCAGCCTGGGCATGACACACCCCTAAAGCCACGCGCACAGGGCCGAGGCCATCTGGGTGCATCTCCGGAACGTCAGCCCCGTTTGTCCACGGCAGGAACCCGCCATCACCCTGGGCAGCCACTCTCAGTTCACCTCAGTTCTCTTCCTTTCCTTTCTGCCTGAGATTTCAAACGATAAGTCACACCCCCCAGAGCATCCAGCGTCCAGGCTTGGGCAGGAGGAGACGGTTTGCTCGGTAGCAGCTGGGAGTGGCCGTCCCATCCCCATGGGGAGCACAGGGGCACCCCACACCCAGACTCGACTCCTGGAGCCTCCCCGTGCGCTCCTCACGCTGTGCCTCGACGGTGAGCTCTGCAGCTTCTACCACATTGCCGGAGCTCTCTGTGTGCACGCATATGTGCGAGTGGCGTGTCTTCTGACTCAATCACAAACTCCTTTCCTCTGGAATTTTACATCCTGGGAAACAGGGCTCTGAACACCATAGTTAGTCAATGAATGTGACCAACTGGCTGACGGCCGTTGACACAGAAAGCAGAAGAGGGCATGTTCTTTCCTTCCATCTGGGAGCTAATGAGTAAGTCACGCCACGCTCTTCATTATTACCACATGGTCTGAAGTCATGGTGTAAATCGATGGGTTTCCGGAATATTCTCTCTTCAAGAGGAGGTTAGGAAAGAGCAGCTGATCCCTTTGGGCTTGATGAGGACACCACGTTTCACAACAATGCCTCTGGGAGGCACGTGTTGATGGCACTTCCAGGTTTGGCTCCTTCCAGCACAAGAAGCGCTTGGTCCAACAAGAGGCAGAACAAGCCTCTCCCAGCCCCATCCCGCCCCCACCAGCTACCCCCTCCTCTCCTTCAGCTCTCAGCTCCGAAGTACCTTGCTCCAGCCAATCTGGTCCCTGGTGCCAGCCCCTGGCTTCCTGAGCTCAGGCAGTCACCACTTGGCGGTTGACCCCTCGGTGCTGTGCTCAAGGGCCTGGCCTGTCCCTGGCTCACCTCCTTCCCGGCCCACGGTCAGCCTTCTTTATTCTTTGTGGAACAAATAATGTAAGTCACTGATTACTCCATTCAAAGTCCTTCAAAGCAACTCATCAGAAGTAGTAGCAAACAACTTTCAGATTTATCATATTTAATTCCAAGCTGCATTCAACACCTCACAGAGTTTTTCTTCCTCTTATGTATTTAGAGGGACTTACTAAGAAAGAATTTAGCAACTTGGCGAGACTTAAAAAAACACACCACCACCTGTATTAACCCTGCCAACTGGACCCCTTTATGTGGAGTTCAAGAGCCCCGAAGACGAAAGGCAGGGTCCCCGTGTTAGCCGAGCAGGCCGGGGACCCCGGCACCAACTCTGGAACCGGGGGCCTAGGAGCCCTGGGCACAGCCAGGAGCCCATGAGTGCCACTGCCCCCCACCAGGGCGAGCAGGAAGGGCCTCGCCTGCCTGACGAGTGGCACTTACAGTGGGTCTGCTGTCCTTGACACGGATGCTAGAACGTTAAAGTGCCGAGATGTTGTCTAAGCGAGAGCTACAACCCTCAAGGACTATAACTGCATATTGATGTGATTTTGCAAATTAATGAAGGGAGCAGGCTCTTGAGTGAGTTACCTTAACGTGAAAAGTGAAGAGGCACTGCACCATAAAATCACAGGTGAGTGAAGTTCAGGGGCACTCGGGACAGGAGTGAGAGCTGAAGAGGGACAGAGGCGAAAGGGCGTCTCGGACTCCAGATATTCCAGAGGTGGTAGACCCGGTTACCTTTGCTTGTAAGGTCTTTTTAATTCAATATAACCCTGGGCAACGCCGTGATGAGGAGCTGTCTTCGTTGTGCCCAGGAAAGGGTTCCAAACCCGGTGTTCTCCTGCTCTCAGCGTGGCTCAGCACCTGCAGTCCTCATGACAGGTGGCTCCACTGCCTGCTGAGCCAGGTGGGGCCCGTCGCAGGCTCCTACGCATGCGCGCGCCCCACAAGGCCCTCTCATGGGCCGCACCGGACCCAAAAGGACAGAACAGAACACTGCAAAGTGAGGAGAAAGGAAACAAAGCTCCTCTGAGTGTCCAAGAACCTTCAAAGTCTGCTGTGTTCCTTTCAGAACATCAGTGTCGGCTGATTTTACTAACAGAAAACTGTCCGCAAGTCTTAGCTCGATAGGAAGCCGTTCCTCCTCTGAAGTCCGGACAGCGGGGCTGTGTGCCACCCCAGCCAGGCGCACACCGAGATGCACCGCTCCAGGGCCAAGGACACGATTCCCAACCATGACGAGGCCGTCCCACGGACAGGCACAGATGGATTTCAAAGTTAACGACTGGACTTAAAAAAAAAACACATCACTACTTGCATAAATACTTTAACTGAATCCCTTAAAATCTGTAATTTATCTGAGTCCACTTTCTCTTCATGATCCAGGAATATTATCATTGAAAACACTAACTTCTCACAATCAGTTGTATATAATTTCAACCAGAGTCTGTCAGTGGAACAAGGCTAATTAGTAAGGCCCCATAAATACTATCCTTAATATCTGAATAAAGCAAAATAATAAGTTTCCAACAGATTATTAACGGGGGCCTCTAAAATTTTTAAATGCTAATTTACATGCAGATAAAAAGTGGTTATGGACTTCCAGAGATGATTTTCATATTACAATGTCTATTTAATGGGGTCATCATATGTTCTTCTGTCCCCCTAAGCTTTGGAGGATTTGGGCCAAAAATAGAGGAGGAGAAGTCTGCTCCCAGCAGTGTCTAAGAGTTCTCAAAATGCTCACAGAACCCAAACTGGGTGGCTGAATCTGGCCTCCAGCTCCAGGGCAGCTCCAGGGCAGAGCAGGAAAGTCTCTTCCTGCGGTGCACGTCTAGGCTGCACGGAGCCGTCTAGAAGCTCCCACCAGCCTCACCCCGCAGGAGTTCCAGTGAGAGCTGTGTTGAGATGGGATCAGTCAGCCATCAGGATCTGAACTTTCTGGGGGTCCCTGCAGGGATCTAGTCTGTCCAAGATCCTGCACTGCAGAAACCCCAGTGTCTGAGGAAGCCTCGGGGACTGCTCTGTAGCCTCTGCCCTACTTGACATCCCCAACTGCACGCTCAGATCCAGAGCGGAGCTGTGGCTACCAGCTGAGCATGGCCACCTCAGTCCCCGGCATCTCTCAGAAAGGTCTAGAACCTGGGCCAGAACCTAGAATCCTGGTGTCCACGTCCCTCCGGGCTGAGCGGCACAGGGGCCAGCTCCAACCAGCAGATAGATGTGCAGACTGCTGGCTTCCTTTTCTCATCGAGAACAGGACGGTATTCCCAGATGGCTCTGACGACTGCAGCGGCACCCACCTGGCCACCCCTCTACCTGACCACCTTTAGAAGCTGTGCCGTGTGCTTATGCAGAGGGCGGGTCCGTGTGGGGAACCTCCCGTGTCTCCCCATTAAGCTGGCATTTGCAAACCTCCTCTCCGCAGACCCCGGACCTGGGGGATGCTGTCTGGAGCCTGAGACCCAGCTCCCGACGTGGAGCCGGACCAAAGCAAAGCACTGCGGGCTTCCTCTCTGCTTTACCTTTCCCGTCTTCTGCCTGGTCGTGGAGCAGCGTTGCCTTTCTGGATGCGGGGCCGTCACCCTCTTCAGGCCTCACTACATTTTCCTCCCGGGAGGTCTCCTCTCCGATGGGTACCAGGTGCCCATTTGAACTTTCAAAGTTAACTGTTACGTCTCCATCTAAAAGGGGGAAAGAAACACCTAGATGTCCAACTGGACGGCTTTCTGAAAGTTCACGTGCGTCCCTGTGAATCAAAACCTCCTCCACCGTTCTACCACGTCTCCCTAAATAACTCATTCACTCTGAAGAGCTAGGAAACCCCTAGTCCTGGGGAAGCATCTGCGGCGGCTCCCCACGGGCCACCTCAACTCCACAGGAGTAAATATCCTAATTAGGGCGCATCCCTGCAGCAGATTCCCCGTGGTCACTGCTCATGAGCCTCTCTGTCATTCAGAGACTGACGGTGAAAGGAGTAATCTGGAAAATGAAACAAACATTTTAACAAGCACCAAAAACACAGAGTGGATGCAAATGCACAATAATGTGAAATGTAATTACATACACAAACAATTAGTGAGAAAACACGAACATTTCCAAGTTCTACCCCAGAGCACACTGTCCACTGTGTAACAAAACCACTACTCCACAAAGAAGCAAGGCTAATTTTATTTTTATTTTCTTATTTATGGAAATATTGAAAAGTGGTCAGTTAATTTTTATATATGACAGACCAAAAAGCCCTTAAAATTGGACTAATAATAATCTGAAAACATTATGAGGGGAAAAACACATGAAAAAAAATGATTCCAGAAGAATTTTTTAAAACTCATGGCTAAAAATAAAAGTTATAATACGTTACATAAATGTTATATAACTAATTTTAAACTCTGAAGCTTCCTGAGTCCTGTGGGTTTCAAAAATGAATGAGATTTTCAGAAACTCTTAATTCAGTGATACTTGAAAATTCGTATCTGGAAAATTTTAAGAGGCTTTTTTACCATTGTCAAAGAAACATTAATGAATTGAAGCTCTGACTCAGCAAACTTGAAGAAATGCATGGTCACAGCTGTTTTAATGCAATTTCTGATTAGTCTTATTTTGGCCATCATTATAAACAGAGACCATCTCCCAAATTTTCATTAAATATGATTGAATTGCTTTGGCTTAACAATGAAATCCATTGGTCTTTTCAACAAAAGCAGTCGTGGCCTTTCAATAAGCAAAATACATTTCATGGGATGAGGTCATGCCCCAAAAGAACTAGCTATTGCACATCACTTCCAAAGACGATAATCTGATTCCTATAGAAAACTGAAACAGACAATAGCTGGAGCAATGCTATTTGAAATAAATCTTAACTATTTTAATGAAATTAAGGCAACAATTTCTTAAAGATCATATGTCAAATCAAATAGGAACCAAAATGGACACAGTTTCTATTATTGCATCGTAAGCAATTGGCTGTGAAACGAAGTGGGGGGGACAGATGAGCACAAAATAATGTCCAGTTATTTGGCTCAGAAAAATAAAAACTGATGTATAAGAATGGAAAATTCCAATCAAAATAGGGAATCATTTTCTTTATATAAAAATGTCAGTTTTTAGGTTACCCAAATATAAATTTGTTTTCTTTGACTTTAGTTGGTAAATAAAAGTATGTTGAAGCCATGTTAAATTACAACTCATTTTTATTTTAAACATTAATATGCCAAAATTCTTTAGTAGGTTAAACAACTGATTTTTAAATTTTACAGCAAAAAAGCTAGAGAGAAAATCCGACAGACCTGGCAGAAGGAGAAAATGGATTAGCATGTGATAGAGAGGAACAGATAGCAACGTGGAAAGGTACTCGCTTTGGTGCGTGAAATAAAGCTGGTGTGTATGTACAAAAACACCTGTAGAAAACGGAGACATGCTTGTGATAAATACGGAAAAAAGGAGAAATGCAAGAATAAAACAGGAGAACTGAAGTTGTTACAATTCTTTGGTGTGTGTACTGAAAAGGGCCTAGGGTTTTGTGTCATCAAGTTGTCTCTGAATGAAAAGAAGGTGAATCCTTGATCTGGTTGATGCGCGTTAGTAAAACACATGCAGAGCAGAGAAAGGCAGGAGGCAAGGATGGGCCGGCGGCAGGTTAGGAGGCGAAGCCCAGGCCACGGCTGGGAGGAGGCTTTGCATGCACAGGCAGCAGAAAACTCAGAAAAGAGGTGTGAGCACATGGAAGCACCGGTTAGAAAAGGGAGCATAAGAGTGGCTGAAGGGCTTTACCTCTTTCTGGAAAACAGGTGTATTTAGGATAGAGTTAACGGAGGAACCGATCTGAGGAGAAAATCACGTAGGACCAAAAGGTGAGTGACCCATTAGAAGGTTAAAATGTCCACCATGGGAGAAAGAGTGAGGAGGGGACAGTCAGTCCTGACGGCTAAGAGGGAAGACGGAAGGGAAGACAGGGACAAGGACGAGCCTTGGCCTGAGCGTGGTCTTCCTGGGACAGAAGGCCATGGCCGAGCTTTTAGACTGAAGGTAGGTCTCTGTGTGAGGGAGAATCTAAAAGGAATGGTAGCAGTAGCTGGGGGAGAGGCCCTGGGGCAGGATGGGGTGAGGCTGGAGGATGCACACATCTCCGGCTGTGAATGGAGGGCATCCTCCACACGCGCTGTCCAGAGCAAGGGCAGGGCCGGAAGCCCCGGCCGGGAAGGAGGGCGCGCCACGGGGAGAGAGGAGGCTGCGCCGAGAAGAGCCGCTGCCCGCCTCTGGCTACAGCTGGAAAGAGACCGTAGTTCTCCAGAGACGTGCTTTTGGAAAGACGGCGGGAAGCTACTTTCTCCAGCCCTGGGGTGAAACGAGGGCAGACAACTTTCAAACATTTGGTCCTTCCACAGTTCCCCATGGAGACCATGCACAGGCAGAAAGAAAACTCAGTGCTTTCTGACTTCCCAAACAGTAAACCCACTGCACTACGTTTAGGTTAAAAACGGTTTTGTTCTTTCATTGTGACAATAATTTTAATATTCAGCTGCAAAACTTAAAGATAGAGGTCAAACAGAATCAGATTTCTGGGGAATAAGTATCTGTTGACCCAAGAAATTGTAGTCTGTCATGCAAATTGTTGAACAGAATAGGCAAAATAAAAACCCATCAATTCTTTAAATTGACCATTGCTACTTGTTTTTAGAAAAAGGAAACTCCTTTCTACCTACAAATTTTAATTAGAACCAAAGGTCTCTTTAATCTCTATCTTTAAATCTACTAACAGTTTAAATCATAGTTTTTTTCCATTTTTTTCTTTCTTTAAAAAATTTCTGTATAAAGGACACCCAGCAGGTGCCCTGGCCCATTCTGTAAAGCTGATGGCTCAGATACAGCTTTCCGGGATGGGTAATTTCTCCACTGCCTCCAGAGAGATTGGATGGGGGGTGGGTTTTGATACTCCAAGCCCACCTTCAAGTAAAACAGAGTTAGGGATATAAATTTTTCTCATTTTCAAAAGTCTCAGACAGGAAATAAACAGCTTCAAGTTAATAGGGAATTAGGGTAGACAAAGTTCATTCACAGGGGATAGTGAGAGAAGTCTGACAGGTCAGAATTGCAATGAAACACCTAAAATTATGAGGGCTCAAAAAAAATGGCATTCACTTGGGATTCTTTGAAAATGGTATTATTAACTCAGGTTTTCTTTGAAGCAGGATAAACCAAATAAAACATGTCCTAGCTCCAGTCTAGTGTTATTTGGATGTTGGTAAAAGCCATGTCATTTTGATTTACAAAGATAATGTCTAAAAGGTTAAGTTATTTGCAAGGAAGATACATCAGGAAAAGAAAAATACGATTATTTCAATCCCAAATCAATAGCTCTTTATTTTACCCATGAAAGTACAGTAATCATACTTTATTTACCCCAGTAAATGTCAGGGGAAATGGCCATAGATCAATCAACAATGCTGCAACCAAAATGACCTTTAATTTTAATGGCAGTGGAAGGGATGAAAATCATTTGATTTTGTTTATTTGGAGGAATAACCAATGTTGGTGTCTTCTTTTGAAGGTCAACCTCCATTTCTATCTAATCCTTGTCTTTTTGAACAAGATTCTCCTTGGGATGATAGAGGAAAATGGCTAGAAGATTTTAGAGGTAGGAAAAAAAAATACTGGGCAATAAAAATTATTAGCGAAAAGGTGAGGAGCAACTAGATTCAGAAAAGAGAAAAGAGCATAATATTGGGAAAACCGCTTGAGGAAACGCACAAAGCAAATTAATTTGGTTGGCTTGTTCACGCCGTATCGCTCTTACAACGGAGGGTGTCATGGCGCGCAATTGCGAGGCAAGTTCGCCATCGTGTTCCTCTTTTTCCTCTTATTAGCTGCCCTACGAAACAGGTATGACATGAACAAGCTAAGCCTCTGCATTTACTCAAACAGCTGAGAAACGGGGACAGAAACACTGAAGTCAAGAGCGGAGAAGAGGAGGAGCCATGCAGCGGTGGCATCGTGTCAGGAGCTCTGGCTTTAGAAGAGCTCGCCGGAAGGGCCATGAGTTCCCTTCTAGGACCCCTCAGTTCTCTGCAGTCCACAAAAGCAGAGAGACGGAAGCAAGATTCCTGGAGGGAGATCCCCACAGCTCTCTCCACCCCCCATCCCGTCAGCTTAAATTTCAAAGGAAATGAGAGAAAGAGCAAAGAACGAAGGATCAAACGATTTTAAGCGTATGATTAATGTCCTCACCTTCATCAGGCAATTCCTTAAGAACTCCCCTTCTTATCAGCTCCTCTCTACTTTGTCTTGTGGATATCTTCCTTTCTAACACTTTTAAAAAGAATAAGCACAAGTAAGAATCAAGTCATCACTCAGAATAATTATGAAAAACATTCCAAGTAGAACGGAGCATGTTCATTCTGGCCAACGGAGGACTCGAGCCCCAGCTTTTCTTGCGGGAGCTGAGTGGACACCGTGCCCTGAGCCCGGCCACCATGCCTGGACTCTCGGAGGATGACCCTGGCCGCGAACCCAGACTTGACGCCCATCAACGACAGAGCTCAAAGGCCTGCTCTCGCTGTGAAACACTCCTGATTTGGTAACGATTCATCTAAAGCCTGGAATTCTGTGGATGTGCACGTGTACGGGATCCACATGCTGACATAAGAAAGACCATCAGTAAATATTCGGGGAACTCATCTGAATCCCAGAGAGGACGGGCTGCCCTTCTGGCATTTTCTCTCTTACACCTTCTGTTCCAAAAGCCCAGCACAACAGATTTCCATAACCCCTCCCTGCCATACACAAGCACAAATTCCAGAGAGTTCTGGTGTACCTCCTGACAAACCCCAGGTCTTAGAAGGATGGCGACGGGTTAAGAGTGGACAGCTCCCACAGGCAGGTAAAGGGGGGTGAGCCCCAACACTGGTCTTTTCTTCCTGTGGAAGGAATCCAAAGTCCTGGAGCAACTTGACGAGGGAGCTGAGGACATCAGGTGGCACCTCGGTAGCACTGTCCACCTTCCCTGTTTGTAAAATGCGTTCCCGAACCCCAGATGCCTCTGCAGCCACCAGCCCCATGCCCACTCTTGGGGACAGGAGGCACGACATCCATGAACCCATTGCATCGGCACCCCAAAGCACATGATGCAGAGCTCCAATCTGTCCAGATGTGCTGTCAAAAAAAGCACCTTGTCACAGCAGCAAAGGGCTGGAAGGAAAGGGGCGGGGTGGGGTTTCCCTGAGCCCCGCTCCTGCAAGCCCCACTGTCTGCAAATCCCGGAGCCACCCTGGACAACACAATCTTGAGACCCACACTAGGCCTCCGTGGCCCGAGCCACGCCTGGCACATGCAAAGTGAGCACGTGATAACACGGAGAACTTCTGGTCACCAGGTGCCCGCAGTGAGGACACCTTGGGGGTGGGGTGTCAGGTGCGGGGCGGCTGCAGGTGCAGCCCTCAGCACGGGCACTGACGGCGTGAGCCCAGCACTTTGCCCCTCAGAGTTTCCTCCTTCTTCTAACTACGAATACTGCTTTCCCTTTATATCCTGGTTGCTAGAGAGGGCGGATTAAAACCTGCTATTGAACACCAATTTATCACAAGACAATTCAAGGTTGGAATCTCTGCTCCGTCTCAGGGATCTGGATTAATTTGTTTTATTTAAAGTGTATATGCTCTTTGATGGAAGTCCGATATTTTGGGGAGAGAATCAGAATATGAACAAAGAAGAAAATGAAGGAATGAATGAGTAGTCAGAAGAGTGACAGTGAGCACCTGACTGGGGTACATGGAGCCGAATGCAGAACCCTCCGAGATTTACTCACCACCCTCCCTTCCAGAAGCAAGGGACAAGGGCTCCTTTACGTGTGAGTGGTTTCGATGGGCAGAGTTACTGGGCTGTGTGGGGAGCTGGGAGCTGTTCTCTGATGGGAGTTCTTTTATGTGAAATAGGGCTGTTGGTGAAACATGGCTCCACGTTGCTCAGGCCTTGGTCAAACAGGAGCGAAGCGTGGCTGACCCCCAGGGCGACCCCAGCCCACAGTGGAGACTGGACAAGTGGCTCGGGGCCCTGCAGCCCTGGCTTTCCCTTTCTTGCCTGGGGGCTGTGCAGGAAGGCGGCCCCTGGCAGCCGTGGGGCAGTGGGCACTCGGGGGCAGTGGACACTTGGAGGCGGTGGGCACTTGAGGCAGCGGGCACTCGGGGGCGGTGGACACCCGGGGGTGGTGAGCACTCGGGGCAGTGTGTACTTGGGGGCGGTGGACACTCGAGGGCAGTGGGTACTCGGGGGCGGTGGACACTCAGGGTGGTGGGCACTCGGGGTAGTGGGCACTTGGGGCAGTGGGAACTCGTGGCTCTCCCCTGCCTACCCTGCCTTGAGGATGGAGGTGACCCCTGCAAGGACAGCAGCCATGGGGCTGACCCCTGACCTCTCCCCAGCTCTGGCAGGGAATCGGAACTTTTTCTCAGGAGCTGTGTCTCACGAGCTGCCTAAAGCACAGGGTGTGGTCAGGTGTCCGAGCTCCGAGTCCAGCTTGCCCCTGGCCAGGGCGACCACGGGCATCCCCTGAACTCCGGGCCCCTGGCCGAGTCTGTGACCAGGGATGGGTCTCCGCACCGCTGGGAAGACGCAGCATATGCTCACACGCTGTCCGACTAGTAACCGTCTTCTCTGCCTTGGACACGTTCAGAACTTTCATTCTTTCCTAAAACATACCCAGTTTTTGCGTCTGCCTTTCCAAGACAGGTCCCAGAGGATGCTTCAGCTTTGTTCTGCCTTCTCTGTTGCTTCAATTCTTACTCTCAGCTCACCATTCCTGCTGCCTCCTTTCTGGAAAGCTCTGGAGCTTCGGAGCGGACACTGCCCACCAGGGACGCCGACCAGGCCACCACGCTCCCCCGGAAGGCGCCTCGGCCGCCTGCTTGGTCCCTGCCTGTCCCTCTTGGAAGGCAGGTGGCTGCCACAGGGCCTCCTCTCAGACCACCCCGGGCAGGAGCGTCTCCGCAACATTCCAGGGAGGTGGCTGCCAGCCTGGGCCCCGGACTCTTATAGGGAAGGGCAACCCTGGGCCCCTCTGCATATTCCCCAAACCCATGGGGTGGCGGAGGACAGCGGGAGCCTCTGTGAGCGCCGCACAGGTGTTCCCTGGGGGATGGCCCGCACCTGCGGCCACGAGACCTCAGGGCTCCCCCAGGCTGCAGCACAGACTGCCCACGCCCACCCTCACCCCCACCTCCACCCTCAGCTCCACCCTCACCCTCACCCCCACCCTCAGCCCCACCCCCACCTCCACCCCTACCCTCACCCTCACCCCCACCCCCACCCTCAGCTCCACCCTCACCTTCACCCCCACCCCTACCCCTACCCTCACCCCCACCCTCAGCCCCACCCTCACCTTCACCCCCACCCCCACCCTCAGCTCCACCCTCACCTTCACCCCCACCCCCACCCTCAGCTCCACCCTCACCTTCACCCCCACCCCTACCCCTACCCTCACCCCCACCCTCAGCTCCACCCTCACCTTCACCCCCACCCCTACCCTCACCCCCACCCTCAGCCCCACCCTCACCTTCACCCCCACCCCCACCCTCAGCTCCACCCTCACCTTCACCCCCACCCCTACCCCTACCCCCACCCTCAGCCCCACCCTCACCTTCACCCCCACCCTCAGCCCCACCCCCACCTCCACCCCCACCCCCACCTCCACCCTCACCCCCACCCCCACCCTCAGCCCCACCCTCACCTTCACCCCCACCCCCACCCTCAGCTCCACCCTCACCTTCACCCCCACCCCCCACCCTCACCCTCAGCCCCACCCTCACCCCCCACACCTCGCCCCAAATCCTGTCTGGCCACCCTTCCCAGCCCTTTGCCCTTTGGCTCCTCCCTGGGCAGGGCCCCTGACTCCCTCCTCTCCTTCCCACCCCCTCCCGCCCCCTCCCGGCCCCTCCCGCCCCTCCCGGCCCCTCCGGCCCCCACTGCCTTGTGTGCCTGTGGGTCCGTCCACCCCAGAGAGAGCGAGTGCAGTGAGGACCACGCAGCCCCGTGGCTGCAGCACCCCCAGAGCCCCACGTATCCTGGGCACCCTAAACACACCTGTGAATAAATCAACAGGGGGGACGAGTGAGGAAGGACAAGGCCGAGCTCTCAGCCCCTCCCGCCCCACCCAGGAGGGTGCAGGGGAGGTTCGTGGCAAAACCCTCAGGGACTGGGCTCTGCTCCCGCTGCCCGGCCTGGCGGGGGCTCCGCTCTGCCCGCGGTCAGGAGAAGGCGGCCGTGGGTGCGGGCGCCAGGGGGCTGCCCACACGCCACAAGGTCCGGGGCCCGGGAGCCACGAGCACAGGGCCAGGCCTTCGCCACCAGCCCCTCTCCGGGGAGAACTGTCCCCGAGAGTGAATTCTGCAGCCACCAAGTCCTTGTATTTGCTTTTGGCTGAGGACAGAGCTGAGCTCTAATCTCAATTCTAAAGAAGACGGCAAAGGAAATGCCATGTTTTCCTGGTTCCAGCACTGCCAGGTCCGACTGCAAAGCTGTGGTGGAAACCCCGAAACCACCTGTCTGGTCCTGAGAGTCCTCTCCGAGGCCGGCTCGCTCCTCCCTCCTCCAGAGCAGTCACAGGACACGTCAAGAAACGGCCTCCCCTTCCCCAGATCCTCACCAAGGCCCCCTCAGCTGCCCAGAGAAGCAAGCCCCAAAGGCCACCCCCAGGGTTCACCACCCCCCAAACACCCGAGCACAGAAGGCAGGAAGTACAGCCGCAGGCCCCCGGAACCCCAGAGGCACCCGTCTTCTTGTTTCTCTCACCAGGTACCTTCCTGCAGACGTTTCTAGAAGGCAACTTCCCAAAAGGCGGCCACGCGGCACAACTCCCAGCCTCCTTCTCCCCGCACTTGGCCTCCCCTCGTGAGCTCACGCAGGCCGATGTTTCAGCCAAATCGGGTGTGGACAGTCCCTCAGCCCCCTGCCCTCCGCTCCACTCTCCACCGCCTGCTTCTCCCTCCCAGAATCAGACCCCGCTCCCCACGGCGTCCAGGCCGTCCTCAGGCAGCGCCATCGGCAAGGGGTTCTCAGGATCCCCAGAGTAACTTCCCCTGTGCTCCAGCAGCACCCTTCGGTCAGCTCCCCTCAGCCCCAGCCCCCTCGGCCACAAATGGGCAACAGTGGCCGCCTCCTTCAGGGGTCTTTCGTAGGTTAAATGAGTTAATCCGTGCAAAGTGTTCAGAGCGAATCTAGAAAGCATTCGAGAGACATCAGCATGACCGTTATGCACTTACGGCACTTAGGACATTCTTCGCGGCTACACATGGACACCGCTGCATGTTTACACGTCTCCAGGAGGCGGCCCTGTCTATCTTCTTGTCTCCATCTTGCTGAAGACAGTGTAATGCAGAGTGGCTATCAGGGACCCTTGGGGCGGAGGGAGGGAGGGAGGGACGGGGGAATGTCCAGCACCCTTCCTACTTCTTCTATAAACAGCCCCCCGGTGAGCTCCTCCCGGCTCTTGGTGCACGTCGTGGGGGTGCGGCCCCACCCCGGGCTCTGGGACTCCAGTGCTCTATCCAGTCAGGCCCAGCATCTCCCCAGCCTTCCCGACTGCTCCAGAGAGAGGTGCGTGCCACGTGGCAACAGCGAGGTACAGCCCAGGAAAGCAGCCCTAACAGCAAGAAAGGGGGCTGGTTCCTGGAGTTGCAAAGCAAGCTGAATACGGCCCAGAGTCACTAGGGCTCACCCTGCCTCCAAAAGGGAGAGCCTAACTGAAAAAAAAGTCAATGCAGAGGCACACAGGCTCAAAAGAGGGAGAGACAGATTCCTGATCAGAGCTTCTGAGCACCTGGATCCAATCACACCTGAAGGCTGTGTGTCCCGGCCCTTTCCTTTACACGAACCAATAAACTCCCTCTTTGCTTCAGCCTGTTATTACTCACCAGCAGTGTATGGTCCTGACTAATCAAAAAGGCATTAAGTAAATGCTTGTTTTTTAAAGTTGGATTTTCTTCCAGCATGGACCAAAGATTCCTTAGGCTGCCATGGTAGAAACATGAAAGTAGACATTTATAGAGTCTCCTTCCCCCTAGAGAGTTCGAAACGTGGCCAGGCCTTAAGAAAGAGGAGGGGTCCTGGGCTCTTCCTATTGGAAAATAGTGTCCTCTAGAAACCTGAGCATAATCATCCATTGATTTGCTGCTTACAAAGCATTTTTACATTTGTTTTGTCATCAGTACCCTCAGTATCCCTGAAAGACAGGCTGAGCCATTATTTTTATTTTCCTCCTATGAATAAGGACACTGACACTTAGGCTAAATGCATTTTCCTGTCGGACAGATAGAATCCAGTTGAATGAACTAAAAGCTCCCGGCTTGCATTTGCTAATTGAGCGGATAATTACAAAGATCCCCACTTTCCCATGAGAGGAGCAGTGATGTCTAACTTTCCTTCAAGATGTCAGGTGGAAGGACAGCTTTAAAGTTTGTTTTAATTGGGTCCTGCTTTCTATTTAAATTATAAAAGGATGCAGTAAAAGTTCTCGCCTGGCCCTGGCCCCACCCACCCAAATGAACCCCACCTTCACTCCACCCCCTAAGCTCTTCTGCTAGGTCTCCTGGGTCCACCCAGACTTCCTGGAGCACAGCCACATGCTCATTTTAAGTTCCTTTTGCAGGACTGTGCTGCAGACTGTGGTGCATTATGCTCTTTCGCGGATAGCTGCCTGGAGTGCTTTCACAATTTCGGGAGGAAGGGGTGCAGAAAAGGTGGGGGGCAGAGGGAGCGGAGCTGGCCTTGGCCCTGTGCAGACGGGAGGCGGCTGAGAACCGCGGAGGTCGCTGGACCCCAGGGGACCAGCGGGGACATTCCCGGGGGAGAAGGTTCAGGACCAGAACAATGAGCGGGTCCGGATGCCACACGGGCCAGGAAGTCCCGGGAACCTCGGAACCTTGGGAGAGCGACGTGGGACCCGGCCCGTCCTGCCACCTTCCTCTCTGACTTGCAAGCCCCTGAGGAGCCGGGCCGACTGTGGGGCGCATCCAGTGGAGGAAACGCTGGCGCCTCCACCTCCTGTTTCTTTACAGTAAAGGAGAGTAAATCCAAGATGGAGCGAGAGCACGGTGGGGACTGAGGTTTGAAACACAGAGACGGACAGCCATCCTCAGGGTAATTAATTCTGCAGCCACACTCAGAAGAGCAGCTGCAGAAGCAACACACAAACACCTCCCCACTGTCACGGGAGGGGGTTTCGCACCAGAAGGGCCTAAAGACAACCCGCTGAGGGCAGAGCGCCTCAGGATCCGTTCCAGGACAACGTGCCCATCTCAGGGACCCCCCACTCTGCACAAGACGGCGTCACATCTCATCTCTCCCTGCCCAGGCAGCCAAGCGGCGAGGGGCACTGAACCATCCTAAGTTAGGGCAGCCCACTCATGAACCAACTCTCAACGCTGCAGCCAAAAGGGATCGTGGGTTTTTTGCTTTTAATTACCAGGATTTAAAGGAGCTAAAATTCTCCACACGTTTGGTCAGTTATTTTGGAGGAGAGTTGGGGGAGGAAGGGGATTTGATATGAGCCGTAAATGCCTGTTTTTATTTTGTCAACCTATTGAATAGCGTGTATTAAAACACCACCAGCTCAAAGTGATATTTGAGGGTAAACATCTAAATTAGTCAGAAGGCCGAGTAGGAATTCTCAGAATTCCATGCTCATTATTTCCATATACATATCTAATCGAACTAAGTTTCTTAAGAAGGATTAAAAGTTGGTTTTCTTGAACACTTTAAGCCTGCCCCTTCGTACACCACAGGATGCACGGGATTTGGGAGAGCCTTCAGCCAGGCCTGAGCAGGGAGGGAGAAGATCCACCCGATTCCCACCTCACCCTGCTGGGGGACAGAGGTAACTGCAACCAACTTCTTTAATTTTCCAGGATGACACAGAAAAAACTGGGTTTGGGGAAATGTATCTTTTCACAGTAGCTGAAACTAAAACATTTAAAGTTTGACAGGAATGCTGGCTTCCCACTTTTGCATAAAGTTTCTTTTCAATATCCTCCTTGCCACTTTTCCAGTTTTTCTGATTATTAAGGGGATATCAGGTCTAGGCATCCTTCCTGGAGACTGAAAAGGCTAGAAAACAGAATAGGGATCCGCAGGCATATATTCACATCCTCCTAAGACGCAGTGTGCTTGAATCCAGACCTGCAACTCCTTACCGGTGGTCGTGAGCAAACCTCTAAACCGCTCATTTCCAACTAGAAAACAGAGATATAAAGGCCAACATTGGACGGATAGCACAATGATGAAAAATTGTGCAGAGCATCTGGCACCAGGTTAGGACTAGACAGCAGCAGTTTCTTTCCTTGCCTACTTTGAGTTTTCTCCTTACACGTAAGTGCAGGCCACGTGCCTTCAACCACACTCCACGGATCCTCTAGTGCGAC
The DNA here is from genome assembly GCF_015220235.1 of Choloepus didactylus. Lineage (NCBI taxonomy): Eukaryota > Metazoa > Chordata > Mammalia > Pilosa > Megalonychidae > Choloepus > Choloepus didactylus. The sequence continues at coordinate 4,119,784 of NC_051313.1, forward strand.
GTGCCACACTTCCCAAAGGCGCTGGCAGCCGGGTTCAGACATGGGCCCTGGGACCTGGGATGAGGAAGTTCACGGTCCTGAGCCTCAGTTTCTTCATGAGTGAAACGGGCCTTATGATAGCAGCCCCTCTCTGTAATAGCAGCCCCTCTCTATAAGAGCAGCCCCCCTCTATAATAGCCCCCTCTGCGGGTGACTGAGCTTGTACCTCAACTTACCAGGCCTGGGCCAGGGGACCTGATATCACCCCCTGGGGAGGGTAGTAGGTACGGGCGTTAGTGCCCTCTGCAGCCCCCCCGAGCCTGGGGAGCGAGGTCAAGGCGGCTCCCTTTTCCTCACCCAAAATGCCACTGGCAGGGGAGGCTTGCCGGAGGGAACCGCCTTTCTCCCAACCGCTCTTTCCCCACTTCCTTATCTTACCCGCACACTCCCCTGTGCCAAGGCAACTCCTGCCACCGCCAGCGCGCATGCACCGTGGCCAGAACAACTCCCGCCCGCTGCAACGGCTCCTGCGTCCTCTCAGAACCAATCCTAGCCCCTCTCCCTTCAATATTGCCATTTAAGGCTACTTCACCTCCTTTCCAGCCCTGCCCTTCTTACCAGCCTATATAACCTGTAATCACCCCTGAATAACTCTCTTTGGCGCATACTCCTACTGGATGAAGAGTGTCTTGTCCTTATCGCCGCCCTCCACACCTTGCACGCCTCCCGCCGAGGACCCGGCCAAGTCCTCCGCCTCGCCCTCGCCTCCGGGAAAGAGCCCCCGCCGCCGGTACCCTTTAAGCAGCCCCGAGAGCTGAGGGCTCCGCTACCGGCCGCCACTCCCCCTAGAAGCAGTAACCGCGACCGCAACTGGTGCCCCGTGTGAGGGAGCGTCTCCACACAACAGTTCGGCAGGTCGCCCGCTCGCCCGGACGCCTCTCCAGCTTCCCGTTTCCTCGCCTGCAAGGTAAGGGCCGCCTCTCCTTCGCCGCTTCCGGAGCCGTGGGAGGTTCACTGCTCCGAAGCCGCTCCTCCCTTCCCCCACGCTCTCTTCGTCCGGTGGGAGTGTGCGCCAAGGAGAGCTCTCTTCGTCCTCTTGTATGCGCACTTCTATAACCCCCGTTCCTCCTAACGCTCTCCCTCTTCCCCTCCATTACTTTGCTGTGGTTCTTTGTATCTTTGTTTCCTCATTTGGCGCCGTGTGCCTCTTTGCAACCGCCCCCCCCCGACTGCTCCCGTTGCCAAAGGGCACTGCTTTCCGCTCTCGCCGTCTCCTTCGGCCTCAAGGCCACGGTTTATCTCATTCTCTCTGCTCGGTAAACAACCCCCCCTCCTCCCCCCTCAGCTATGGGTAATCGTCTATCTACGTGCCAGGCACCTCAAGTTCGTGCTCTAGCGGGTCTCCTAGACACGCATCGCTGTAAAGTGTCTGTCCGGCAGCTGCAGGTATACTGGGACCTCCTGCTGCCCTTTAACCCATGGCTCACCACTTGCCATCTTTGGGACCCTGTTACTTATGATCGTCTTATTGATCAAGTCACCAACGCCATGGAACATGAGAGCAAGCGCTTCCCTCCCGGCTTGCTCCCCACCTTGATAACCATCCGCTCCTGCCTTCAAGGCTCCCTCCCCCCTAATCGAGGCCCCGTTAAATCCAAGGAGGCCCTATCAACCCAGCCAACAGATTCAGATAGCGATATTAATTCAAATCATGACTCAGACACGGAGTCTTTAGTCGAGCAGATTAACAACGCGCTCGAGGTGACTCCCAAAAAGCAAAATAACACTGCGCCACGCCAAGATGGCGAACTTCCTCCTTTTTACATCGAGGGGAGGAAATGCTCCGGCAATGACATCAGCCCTAAGCTGGACCGGAAACCGCGTACGCTTTACCCCGCCCTTCCACAGGGCGGAGCTAGTCCGCCATCTCGTGCCTTGAACCCCGCCCTTTCACAGGGCGGGGCTGATCCACCATCTTGTGTCTTAGCCACGCCCACCGCGCCGCCATCTTGCGACGCTTGGGGCCTCCCACTCCCGCCTCCCCCTTCAGCGAGCTCCCCCTTGGAGCCACTACCGGCAGCTGCCGCCGCTCCTTCTACCCTGCCGACTAACAACCCCTGGCTGCCTTCTACACCTCAAGGCAACCCTTGGGGCAACGCTCCCCCTACCCCCACTCCCGCGCCAAGCCCTCTTCAAGCGCGTCCTCCTTTCTCTCGTGCTTTTCGCTGCTTTCCTCTTAACCTTGCCCCCACCCCACAGAAACCATATGACTGGTATCCCATTGACTCAGATACTATCAAGCAGCTTCGCAGGGCCGTCAAGGAGGACGGGTTAGGTAGCCCATACGCTTCCCAAATACTGCAGGATCTCGGCATGGACTATTGCATCCCCCAAGACTGGGCCTCGCTTGCCCGTTCCATTCTTAACCCCGGTCAGTTTGTTGACTGGCGTGCTCACTTCCAGGCAGAAGCAGCTAAGCAAAGTGAACAAGACGCAGCCCTTGGAGTCTATCATCCCCCCGAAGCCTATATGGGCACTGGAGCGTTTCTAAATGCGTCTGCTTATATTAATGTCCCTGCCACCTTCTGGACTGTCCTCAGAGGCATCGCCTTACGCGCGTTTGCCAATTGCTCTGCCCGTCGACCTAACAAATTTACCAAGCTCTTCCAGGAGCCGAATGAGCCTTTCACCACCTTTGTCTCCAGAGTCGAAGAAACCTGCGCTCAAAAGGTAAGTAATCCCCAGGCCCAATATTACATGTGCCCATCCTCAAATCCTGGAAAATCGTACTGTAATTCCCCCAACGAGTACTACTGTGCATACTGGGGGTGTGAAACATTAGCCACTAATTGGAAGCCTCCTGTTCCTGATCATTACCTTACCCTAAAGTGGGCCCCTACAGGGTGCAAACTCCCTACAGTTAACTGGCTCGGCCAAGAAAGTAAGGGATCCTGCACACATCTTAATCTTACAGTGCAGCTCCCCACTGATCCCTCCTGGTTACTCAGTCAAACTTGGGGCTTCAGAATCTATAAGAAAGGAGCCGACCGAGAATCACTTATTCTAATAAAAAAGAAGGCTGTAAACCAACCAGGCCAAAATACTGCATTAAAAACACCCTCTAGCATAAGTTCCAACCAAGTCATTAACCCCCTTTTTCCACAGCCCTCCAGCCGCACTTCAAGTACAAGCAGCGCATCCGGAGGCCGCACCTCAGCTGCAAACAACGCATCGCCAACCCCACCACCCCAACCTTTTCTGCCCCCCTCTCGTTACTCCTCTCCCCTCTTCAGCCTCATCCAAGCCGCCTTTGCCTCAGTGAACTCCTCCAACCCCAATTTTACCTCCTCCTGCTGGCTCTGCCTCTCCACCTCTTCCTCCCTGTACGAGCCCGTTGCCTCCAACCTCTCCTTTTCAGAAAGCACAGAAAACAGCCCCTTAGAATGCAATTGGAATACCTCTGCCGTCCCCCTGACCTTTCATTCAGTCTCCTATACGGGAAAGTGCGTCCGCCCTCGCTCCAGTAACTCTCCCGACCTCACTGCCTGTGCCAGCTACTCATCTCCCAGCAGCTCGGCAAAATTTCTCATTCCTCATAACTCCTCCCAATGGCTCTGCTCCTCTACAGGACTTACCCCCTGTCTCAGCACGAATGTCATCAATGAATATAAAGAAACTTGCCTCCTAATTGTCCTTATCCCTAGGGTCTTATACCACAGCGAAGAAGACTTCTTCCTCCGTCTGGAAAAAACTGCAGCTCCTGTCCTTCTGCAAAAGCGAGAGCCCATCACCGCCCTCACAATTGCCTCCCTCCTAGGTCTTGCCGGCACTGGCACCGGAATCGCTGCACTAGCCAGTCAAGGCTCCGCCCTAACTCACCTCAGGGTGGCTGTTGACGAAGACATTCGTCACTTACAAAACGCTATTTACCATCTAAAAAATTCTGTCAATTCCCTCTCTGAGGTAGTGCTCCAAAACCGCCGAGGTCTTAACCTTCTCCTCCTCAAAGAAGGAGGCCTCTGCGCCGCCCTAGGAGAAGAGTGCTGTGTATATGCCAATTCCACAGGTCTCGTCGAGGACAGCCTGAAAAGGGTCCGAGAGGGACTGGAAAAGCGTAAAAGAGATCGTGAAGCCACCAGTTATTGGTCCAGTTTTTTCACTCCCATTCTCCCATACATCCTTCCTTTTCTTGGCCCCCTATTAATAATTATTCTAGCTCTCCTCTTAGGACCCTGCCTCATCCACAAAATTGTCCAGCTTGTAAGAAAACAAACAGATGCCATTTTTTCCTCGTTCGTGCAAATCCAGTATCAGCGACTCGCCACCTCTGACGCCCCCCACTCCAAGATAACAGTCAACCCTCCGCGACCTCAACGCCACCGGTCGACTCGCCAACCGCGAGGCCCTTCTCAATCACCTGAACATCGCTCTCGCCTCGAGTTCCAGCTTCTCTAAACCCCTGAACTTTAAACCCCTCACCTTCGCCCAGCCCGCTGCAGCGAAGCCATTGTCAAGCGCCCGGACACCACACCAACACTGAGCTCCAGCCTCGCTGAGCCACCGTCAACCCCTTTTTCCCTTCCCTGACCTCCCCCTTCCCTCACCCTTAGCGGGCCTCTCCGGTAAAGCCTCTTCCTCTAATTAGAAAAGAAAGGGGAATTGCGGGTGACTGAGCTTGTACCTCAACTTACCAGGCCTGGGCCAGGGGACCTGATATCACCCCCTGGGGAGGGTAGTAGGTACGGGCGTTAGTGCCCTCTGCAGCCCCCCCGAGCCTGGGGAGCGAGGTCAAGGCGGCTCCCTTTTCCTCACCCAAAATGCCACTGGCAGGGGAGGCTTGCCGGAGGGAACCGCCTTTCTCCCAACCGCCCTTTCCCCACTTCCTTATCTTACCCGCACACTCCCCTGTGCCAAGGCAACTCCTGCCACCGCCAGCGCGCATGCACCGTGGCCAGAACAACTCCCGCCCGCTGCAACGGCTCCTGCGTCCTCTCAGAACCAATCCTAGCCCCTCTCCCTTCAATATTGCCATTTAAGGCTACTTCACCTCCTTTCCAGCCCTGCCCTTCTTACCAGCCTATATAACCTGTAATCACCCCTGAATAACTCTCTTTGGCGCATACTCCTACTGGATGAAGAGTGTCTTGTCCTTATCGCCGCCCTCCACACCTTGCACGCCTCCCGCCGAGGACCCGGCCAAGTCCTCCGCCTCACCCTCGCCTCCGGGAAAGAGCCCCCGCCGCCGGTACCCTTTAAGCAGCCCCGAGAGCTGAGGGCTCCGCTACCGGCCGCCACTCCCCCTAGAAGCAGTAACCGCGACCGCACCCCTCTATAAGAGCAGCCCCCCTCTATAATAGCCCCCTCTATAATAACAGCCCCCCTCTATAAGAGCAGCCCCCCTCTATAATAGCAGCCCCCCTCTATAATAGCCCCCTCTATAAGAGCAGCCCCCCTCTATAATAGCCCCCTCTATAATAGCAGCCCCCCTCTATAACAGCCCCCTCTATAATAGCAGCCCCCCTCTATAAGAGCAGCCCCTCTCTATAATAGCCCCCTCTATAATAGCAGCCCCCCTCTATAATAGCCCCCTCTATAATAGCAGCCCCCCTCTATAAGAGCAGCCCCCCTCTATAATAGCCCCCTCTATAATAGCAGCCCCTCTCTATAATAGCCCCCTCTATAATAACAGCCCCCCTCTATAAGAGCAGCCCCCCTCTATAATAGCCCCCTCTATAATGGCAGCCCCCCTCTATAATAGCAGCCCCCCTCTATAATAGCCCCCTCTCTAATAGCAGCCCCCCTCTATAGTAATAGCCCACCTCCTAGAGTAAATGGGGTGAATAAAAGCATTTAAAACAGCAGCTGGCACACAGAAAAATCTCAACAAGGGTTTGCGATCATTATCATTATGATTCACAAATCTTGTCCCACATTAAGCTTAATCACAAATAAAACTTCAAATGAACAACAGAAATATAAAGTATTTTTATTTTCAATGAACACGACTTGGTCTGCAGCACATGCAGCCTATGGTGCAAACGACCCAGAGGGAACGTTTTTCAAACTTCACAGGTATAAAATTGAACTTTCTAGGAATGAATTGAATTGAAAAATTCAGCAAAAAGAAAGGACATAACACCAGCGGATGTCAATGAAGACTTAAAATAGGCGAGTAAAGTGTTGCCCTGATAAACTTTCATTGGTGTGATGTACGTTTTGTGCTTGATTCATGTAAGGTTTGCTTTAAAGACAAATTAAACTGTAAAATGATTCTGGACTATAGAGTTCTATGTAAATGCTGAGGACCATATGTCCAAGATAAAAAATAAACAGATATTTTCCGAGAACGTTCACCTCCCTGGCCTACGAGCGACCTCACTGTGTCCCAGCACCCTCTCTTTCCTCCCATCCCGTCTTCTACTCTCTTACGTTTTTTTGCACAGCCTCTAACGCCCGTCTCATCATACGTGCCAAGGACACACGCTTTGGGAAAGAGAACGTTTCAGGAGAATCGGCTTCAAACCTAGAGAGTGTGGGTGAGCAAATGCCTTTCACCTGGCACAGAAAGAATGGAGAACTGGGACACCAATTTACATTCCAAGAGGGAAACAAACCAGGAAAAGGTGTGAGCCAGAAAACAGTCACTTTCCAGGTCTCGGCTGCAGTGACAAAGCCCGGAACTATATCACAGGATGAAAAAGAAACACAAAGGGAATCAAAACAATGGGCTTTCCTGATAGGCATCTTCTCACCCGGCCAGAAGGGGCCGTGTGGTACCATTAGAAGGGCTCGGAGGTGGCACCGCTCCCACGGAAAGCGAAACCAGGGAAGTAGCCATCCAAGCGAGGCATAAAGACGATCAGATGTCGCATAAAGCAACACCAGCCCACCATGTTCCGCCCCAGTGGGAGTCTTCTCTACCAAGAGGCTGATGGGACACTGTTGGCCGTTCACAGCCCCCAAGGAATCAAATACGGCCAAGAAAAAGGAGCACGTGGAACAATTCTACATGTCACTCCACTGGGTGCGATTAAAAAAAAGTCAGTTACAATCAGAAATCAGCATCTTATCATCGCCGGCTCATTCGGGAACGGTTTTTACAGACCGGCAGTGAAAATGCTGTGCTCATCCGAGTTTGCTCCCCAGGACTCAGCTCCGCTGGAAAAGGCTGGATGGAGGCTTTAGATACGGATCAGCTCTATGCCGGACAAACGTAAACCTAAAGCTCAGCCTGGGTTAAAAAAGCAAACAATATTCCCATTTCTAGAATCTGCAGGAGGCAAGGGAGTCTCCTCCACTCCATTTAGAAGCCAGACGCTGTGGTTTATATTCATCCGAGATCCAGGGACCTGGCGGGTTGGCAGGCTGTTTTGAATCCATGATGGAAGCAAGATTCCCATACTTAGGAATCCACGAATTTCCATTACGACAAATGTACAAGTTAGCCCTCATATTATACCTCTCCTTCCCATACATGGGTTTTATCCCTAGAATAGACCTATAATGAATAATAAATGCTCCATAAATAGAGAGACAAGACCATCACAATTCCTTCCATCTACCCATGGGTGAAAATATAGATCCAAGAGAAGAATTCATTCCACTGAGAGAAAAGAAAACTCATATTCATATTTCATGTAAACAGCAGAAATTTATTTTCTTGCCTCTATAGGTGTTTAGGAAAACAGAACTTGGGCTAGGCTGTGTAGTAATTCAGTGTACGTCTCTCTGCTGCCCACAGAATTTCTAACCAGCATTCGGTGTGATTAGGTCCAGTTTAGAAACATACAGGTACCCAGATGGCGAGACTGAAACACCCCTCACCTGGCCTTGTTTCATGTCCACGATGTCCAGGACTGATCTTTGAAAGGCTCTTTCCAGCGAGAACCTCAGTCCCGGTGGCCTCGTCGGCTCACTGGGCATGCCTGAGAGAACGGCCCCACCTGCCCACTGACCGTGGTGAAACGGCCGTTTGTCTGCTCCAGCCTTTCAAGGCTCCTCGGAGAGCTGAGGCTACTCTGTTGATGAGAACTAAGGAAGGGTTAAAAACGGGTACAGTCTTTTAGCAGATTCACTCTTGGAATTCCACCAGTCTCCAGATCACCTGCACTGCCAATGCCCCAGGTGTGGGACAGGTAGGGCCACCGAGGGCCTCTGATTCATTTGCTCATTCATTCATTCATTCATTCAGCAAATGTTACTGAATGGCCAACACATGCCAGACCTACTCTAGTTGGAATATTTCCAGAGAAGGCAAAAATCCCTGTCTTCAACCCAGGGAAGTGAATCTCCCTGGCAACGTGGAATATGACTCCCGGGGAGGAATGTAGACCCGGCATCATGGGACGGAGAACATCTTCTTGACCAAAAGGGGGATGTGAAAGGAAATGAAATAAGCTTCAGTGGCAGAGAGATTCCAAAAGGAGCCGAGAGGTCACTCTGGTGGGCACTCTTACGCACACTTTAGACAACCCTTTTTAGGTTCTAAAGAATTGGGGTAGCTGGTGGTGGATACCTGAAACTATCAAACTACAACCCAGAACCCATGAATCTTGAAGACAGTTGTATAAAAATGTAGCTTACGAGGGGTGACAATGGGATTGGGAAAGCCATAAGGACCACACTCCACTTTGTCTAGTTTATGGATGGATGAGTAGAAAAATAGGGGAAGAAACAAACAAACAAACAGACAAAGGTACCCAGTGTTCTTTTTTACTTCAATTGCTCTTTTTCACTTTAATTATTATTCTTGTTATTTTTGTGTGTGTGCTAATGAAGGTGTCGGGGATTGATTTAGGTGATGAATGTACAACTATGTAATGGTACTGTGAGCAATCGAATGTACGATTTGTTTTGTATGACTGCATGGTATGTGAATATATCTCAATAAAATGAAGATTAAAAAAAAAAAATCCCTGTCTTCATTGAATTTATAGTCTAGTGGAGGGGAGTGGGGACAGACAATAAACAACAGAAGTAATTTATAAATCATATAGGATATTAAAAGGCAAAATGTGCCATGGAAAACAAAAAACATAAGGTAGAAAAGGGAGAATGAAGCGTGTGGGAAACACTGCACAGCCACTGGTACAGCTACCGTCAGAAAGAACGAAAGAAGGAAGTGTGAGCAGAACACAGAGTCTCCATTAGTCTCATACCCCACCAGAGGGAACGTAAAACGGGGCAGCCTCTGCAGAAACCAGCCTGGCGGGTCCTCAGGAAGCTAAACGCAGGGTTACCACACGACCCACAATTCCACTCCTGGCTTTCCACCCGAGAGAAATGAAAACACATGTCCAAGGCAGCATAATGCGAAAGCGCCAAAAGGTGGAGACGACCGATGATAACTGAGACGCAGCGCAGCCACGTAACGGATTATCTGACAATAACGATGACGCTCTGGTACCTGCCAAGCCAGGAATGAAGCTTGAAAATGTGATACCAAGGGAAAGCAGCCACACACAAAGGCCCCATATTGTATGATCCATTTATATGAAATGTCCAGAAAAGGCAAATCTACAGAGACAGAAAGTAGACTAGTGGTTGCCTCGGGCTGGAGGGAAGTGTTGGGGAAACGGTGCGACAGCTAAAGGATGTGTTTTGGGGGAGTGATGAAAATATTCTGAACTTGATTGTGGGGGTGACTGCACAATTCTGTGAATATTCTAAACCACTCCTTAAATGGGTGAATTGTGTGGTATATGAATTTTATCTTATTAAAGCTGTTAAACACAAATAATGCCAGGGAGAGGAGAATTCAAAGTAGCACGTTCAGGTGGGCCTCATCGAGAAGGTATCATTTGGACATGGGCTTCATGGAGGAGATGAGGTAGTATGTCAGAAAGAAATCTGGGAGAAGAGCCTCCCTTTATCTACCATTTCAAACTCCAGAGGGGCCACCAAACTCACCCAAGATGAAACAGATAACCTACATGGTCCCACAACTACTAAAGAAATGGAATTTTTAGTTTAAAACCTTTTCAAAAAAGAAATCTTCAGGTCCAGATAGCTTTACTGGTGAATTCTACCAAATATTTAGAGAAGGAGTAACACCAACTCCACACAATCTCTCCCAGGAGTAGCAGAAGAGAAGTAGAAGACATACAATGTCCCAGCTCATTTTATGAGGCCAGCATTACCCGGATGGCAAAACCAGACATAGTCAGTACAGGAAAAGAAAACTACAGGTCATATCATGAGTCCTCAACAAAACGTTAGCAAATAAAATCCAGGAACACAGGAAAGGAATAGTTCCTCACCGACTCACGGGGTTTATCCCAGGAAAGTAAAACCGGTTTGATATTCAAAAATCTGTCCATGTAATCACCATGTTAATAGTCTAAAGAAGAAAAACCACATGGTCATATCAATCGATGTAGAAAAATCACTTGAATTAAAAAGGAACTTCCTCAACCTGATGAAGAGCATCTACAAACAAATTCCAGCTGACCTCATACCTTCCCTTTAAGATTGGGAAGAAGGCAAAGATTCCCTCTCTCACCAATCCCGTTCACCATCACCCTCGTGTGAGCTAACACAATAAAATCAGAAAAAGAAACAGAAGGCATGCAGATTGGACAGGGAGAAATAAAACTTCCTATTCACGGATGACGTAACTGTCTACACAGAAAATCCTACGAGTCTTCCTGAGAACTGCTAGAGCTAATAAGCGGTTTTGCAAGAGAGCATGATGCAATCACGTTTCTGCAGACTAGTAATGACAATTGGAAGCAAATTCTAAAAAAAAAAGCTACAGTTTAAAATAGCTCAAAAAAGGGGGGGGGGGGGAGAAAAGGTAAGGAAAGGAAAGAAACACAGTATAAACCAAATACTGTAGGCTGAAAACTTCAAAATGCTGATGAAAGAAATAAGACCTAAATAAATGGAGAGATACCAGATCATAGATTGGAAGGGTCTGTAGAGTGACTATATCCAACCACCCCAAATTGCAGTATGGACTTAATCCAATTCTAATAAAAATCTCAGCAGAGCTGATTCTAAAAATTTACGACAAGGCAAAAGAGCAAGGCTAGCTAAAACAGTTTTGAAAATGAAGAATAAAGTTGGAGAAACCACACTACCATACTGTAAGACATGTAAAGCTACAGATAATCAAGGCAGTGTGATGTTGTTGAAAGGACAGACACATAGAAAACAGCAGAACAGGGAGTTCAGAAATAGACCTACACAGGGTGGCCAGTTAGTTTTTGGCAAAGGTGCAAAGATAATTCAATGGAGAAAAGATAGTCTTATCAATAAATGCTGCTGCAAAGTTCTTAGACACGACACCAAAGCATGATTCTAAAAAAAAAAAAACTGAGAAACTGTACTTCATCAAAGTTAAAAACATTTTCTCTGTAAAAGTCTGGCATTCTGTTAGAAAATGTGTGTAAAGAACATATCTGCCAAAGGCATTGCACCCAGAATACATATTTTAAAAACTCTCAAAACTCATCATTAAAGAAGGAAAACAATAAATATTGACCAGTTGAACACACACTTTATCAGAGAGGATGCACGGAAGGCAGATATGCTAACTGATGTTTTAAAACAGGACAAAGGCATTTTAATGAGTTAAGTCTTTTCAACAAAGGGTGTTGGAATAATTGGACATAGTATGCAAGAAATGAACCTTGTGTAAAACCTCTCACCTAACGTAAAAATTAAGTCAGAAGGGATCATGGACCTAAATGTAAAACATAAAACCATAAAACTTGTGGAAGAAAACAGGAAAGAATCTTTATGATCTGGAGTTAGGCAAAGTGATCTAAGAAATGACACTAAAATCATGACGCATAAAGGAAAAAATATATATATGTACACATGTATACATACATAAATAGCAGGGGCTACTCGGAGAAATGGGAGACAAGTTTCAGGTCAATATGAAGGAAAATCTCCCCCAAAGTCAGAGCTGGGAACTGGGAGTTGAGGAGAAGCTGGGCAGCACGTCTTCGGGTTGCTGGAGATGGGGGATTCCGCCCTCGAGAGAGAACACAGGCCCTTTACAACTCTGAAAATTTCTCAATTTCAGCTGGAAACTCACAGTGCCTTACGACAGTAACAACAAATAGTCTGGTTGTATTTGGGAGAGGATTACTAGTACCAGATCCCAAATTCGAGTGTTCTGAAAAGCATTTTGGGACTGCACAGGCACGGAAATGTGGAACCCTAACATGCCACTACTCCAACCCACAACGGCATTCGCTGCAGGACCTGACACTCGGATCCCCCAAAAACATGCCCACACGGGGATCCTGAACCTGCCCACGAGGCTGGGGGGCTTTCTGACGTCCGTGCTCCCAGCCTGCCTGGATCTGGTCCTTGGATTTGGAGACATGACGCCGCAGCGGCACGTGCATCCTGCAGAGGGAAGTCCCTCCCTCGTTTCCCGCCAGAGCCCTTGGCTGGAGGCGCTGAGGACACGAGGCTCAGGGATGGGCGGACGCGTGGTACTGCTGATTGCTAATTACTGGGCAGAGGTGAGGTCACCATGGACTGGATCCCCGCGCCCCCCACACACCCGTCACCCGGGAGGAGACACGAGCTCCCTCCAACTCCGGGAGGGCCCGGGAGCCTCTGTGCCTCCCCCTCCCGCCTGACTCCCAGGTGCCCGGCCAACACCCCGACCCCTCCTGCGCTCTGCACCCCCCACATCCCCTACCCTGCTCCTTGCCTTATTTTTCATTGTCCGTTTCTCATGCACCTCCGGGGGGGTTACATGGGGTTTAACGTACTTACTGGGGCTTCTCCCTGCCTCCTGCCCCTCGTAAGGGAGGGAGTTTCGTCTCCTCGGCCCCGGCTGCACCGCTGCATGGGGCCATGCGAGGCACACGGTAGATGCAGGCGCGCAGCAAGTGCTTGCTGGAGGACAAAGGAGCGCGTCCGCCCGGGAGCACAGACTCTCCTCAGCGGATTCCCACTAGAGTGAGGTGGGAGACGGGGGCCTCTTCCCTTTGTAAGTTCTAGGAGCCGCCTCCGGTACATGATGACCCTCCGGCGCAGTCAATAAAAATTAAACCGTGAGCTGCTGCTGCTTCTGCTGGAGTCGGACAGGAGCACTGAACAGATTCAGGTTTCCAGAGGACTCCGAGCTGCTGATTCCTGAGTGCTGACACCTGCAACAACGCAGTCTACAGATCTAGATGGGTATTCCTCTCCCCTCACCAACAACACAAAGAAAAGCCACAAGCTTAATGAAGGTAAGTGGCCTCGATTTTCTTTATTTAGGAGTATAATTTACTTCCAAAAGAAGGGCAAAAGACAGTGAAAAGGTATTTTCCTTAATTATTTTACCAGCTTTTTTAATGGCTAAATATGGTTGTAATTATGAAGCATATGACTTTGATTAGTGCTTTAATTTGTCTTTTCCTTACAACGTTTTCATCTTCAGTTCCTTATATAAAATCCTAAAGCCCCGTGCTGCATGTCACGCGCGGCATTTTCAGTAAGTCCGCTCCTCCAGCCTGCTTTCCAGCGCGAGGCACCTCGCCTGGAGGGAGCAAAGCTGGACGCAGAGCCCTCCCTTGACCACCTGACTCGAGGCTGCAGGAGCACAGCATGGCCCCTCCACGGGGAAGAGCCACCCTGGGTGGCACCGAGGCACACAGCACGGGGCAGGTGCCTAAGTCAGCAGGGTCTCCAGGAACAGGAGGCGAGCAAGCCACAGGGGTCACTGTGGGCAGCCGGTGGCCAGTCAGAGCAAGAGTGGGGGCCTGGGACAGTGAGCTGGGGGCACCTGGGGGCACGTGGGGGCAGTGAGCCGGGGGTGACTGAGGGTACCTGGGGGCGCCTGGGGCCGAGCCCATGGGATGAGGGCTAGAGCCTGTGGGTTGTGGAAGACGGCAGGAAAGCCAGACTGCACTACGCTGAGGAGCTGGGAAGCCTGCCATCGTGGACTCGGCCACACTTTGGGGCAAGAAGTTACAGGAGCCAAGCCCTGCCCTAGGGAGACCTGGGGGAGACGGCAAAGGACGTGCAGCCACTCCGTCCCCAGACCCACATGCCCAGTACCTGAAAGCTCGCTTGTCCCCTACAGGGTGCCCAGCTCCCAGAACAGGGCTGGCCTGCCCTGCGTCTTCAGTGTTGAATGATGGAGAACGCATGATGGCGTCTGGGGTTTGCCGTGTGGTCTGCAGGCAGAGCTGCCCAGCAGGGCCTGGGCCAGATTCGAGAGATGGGGAGGATGTGGTGTGGAAGGGCACGATCAAGGAGAGAGAGGGGCTGGGTGGGTGGAGGCCTCCAGGGGCTCCAGGGAGGCAAGAAGGGGGTGAGGTGGGCAAGAGAGACATGTCAGGGACAAACGAGACCACAATACCTGCCAATCAGAGCAGAGGAATCCAGGGGGCACCTGCAGCCGCTGGAAAGGATGGAAATGAGAGGGCAATGCCAAGTCGCTGGTCAGGAGGCTCGAGGGACCCTGGAGGATTCTGGAACCAGAGGCAGGTCTTGCGGGGATGAGGAGTGAGTGTGGGGGGCAGTGGGAGCTGCAGACAGGGTGGGATGCTCAAGGGAGGGTCAGGTCTTGATGACGCGAGTGACAGAGCACTAGGCAGAGGGGGCACTGGTTTGGGTAAGGTCTGGGGAGATGCAAGCATCGTTAGAGATCCAGGAGAAGGAAACCCGACCTTCACCAACACCCACCCCCAAGGAAAACAGGGAAAATGGTTGTGTAGAAAAAAAGTGTAACTGGCATTTTGATTCTGAAGGAAAGGTGGGGAGAGAACTGCACACAAGGTGGGGCCCCAGGGGTCCCCTCTCCAGGAGGAGGTCAGGGAGGAGAGACAGGCTCCTGGGATGGTCCCCCGTTCCAGAACCTGACAGCCAGACCCTGAACACAGCTCCCCTCCTGCTCTGTGCGGGGCCTCACCAGGCAAGGTGGCCCTGGCTCAGAAGGGGCCCCCAAAACCATGGACTCGGGGTGCCAACATAGGTAGTGGGGGAGACCCCGCTCCCCTCCCACCACGGCAGTAGGCGTGCTGTGCAATCGCATGGCAACATCCGTGTCACATCCCACCCACCACCAACCAGAAATGAGAAACGAGACCCAGGCTGGGAAAAGTGGTTTCAGTGGCCGTGGGCTGGAGCCCCGAAAGATTCACGTCCTTGGGGACAGCAAGCCAAGGTCAGGAGAAGGACAAGCTTGGGGAGTGACGTCGCCTGGGAGAAAATCACCTTTCACACCAGACACTGTGGGCCTCGCCAGGCTGTGTGTTACGGTTTCTCAGACTGCACCTGGCCTCGATCAGACCCAAGTGGCTCAATCTGCCTGTTTCACACAAGTTCCTTAAAGAAGGAAACGGCTTTCCCTTGGTTATTTCCAAACACTTCAATTTTCCTCTAGATGCAACATCCACCTTCTTCAATCTGAATAAAATTAACACATGGTCTAACATTTCTTCCCTTTAAGTGTTTGATTCATTCCAAAATGCTCAGCAGAAATTTAGGCCTTAAAAGAAATATACTTAAAAAAAAAATCCATGGAACAGTACAACACAAACAGTGAACCTTAAGTTAACCCATGGACTATAGTTAATAGGACAATTATAAAAATGTGCTTTCATCAATTTTAACAAATGTTCCACACCAATGCAAGGTGTTACTAATAGGGTGGCATATGGGAACCATGTATTTTACGCATGATAAAATAAATAAATAAAAAACTAATGAGATGACATTAAAATATTTTATAATGGGACACTTGATAACATCTTATAAAAATCAAGCAATACCTGTTTAAAAACAAATGATGCAAGTAAATGTAGCAGACAAATTCACCAAAAATTGTTAGCATATCTACTGGGCTTGATTTTATTCTGTTTTGTAGAAATTTTGATGCAGGAAAAAAAGGCCAATTATGCTTTTAATAACTCTCTCAGGTTTTTCATGTAGTTTGGGAGTCACTAGGAACTAGTATCCACAAATAGTGTCCTGGAGGTAAACTTATTTAAAATCCTGTGCGAAACTGAAAAGGAAATAGGGAAAACAAAGGAAGTTAGGCACTTCCAATCTTAACAAATGTGTGACAGCAGAAACCAGCGCTCAGGGCGGCTGAGCGACTCTTCTTGGGTATCCAGGGCTGGTGCAAGTGTGTTGCGGCCTCCGTGGTCCTTCAAGAGAGGGGGCAAGAGAGAAGAAGGGGAGGGTCTTTGTAGGGGTCTCTCCTACTCTGGGGGAGAGAAGCTGGTCACGCGGACCCAGCCAAAGGGCAAGAGAGGCTGTGCAGAGCCTCCATCCTCTCTCTCACAGACCTCTGACTCCCACCCGGCAGCCCGGCCGCCATCTTGGGCAGCCATGGTAACATGCAGAGCCAGAGGCACCAGGGCTGGGGAGGCAGCTAAGACGGCCCTGAGGAGAACAAGGGAGAGGACGAGGGGAGAGAGGGTGCTGCACCAGGTTCAGGGGTCAGGGGTCTCCCTGAGGACCCACAAGAGAATCCAGAACAGAAGGGGCCCCGATTTCGCAGGTAAGGACACTGAAGCCCAGAGGTCAACACTCGCTCCAGGGACCCAGGACCCAGGCCCATCCACCGCGGCCACTGCCTCCTAACCCAGGAAGCCGATTTGCCACTGAAGAGGGCCCCATGACCGAACTGTCACTGCTGGTTCCTAAGCCAGGTCTCTTTCCTTTTCTACCTTTCCATTATGGAAAATTCCCAACACCCTTGAGTAGAGAGATTAGAATAATCACCCTGTACCCGTCACCCAGCTCAGACGATTACAGCTCGTGGCCGACCTCGTCCCAGCTCTACTCAGACCACCTCCCCACTCGCCGTGCTCAGGGCTTATTCTGAAACAAATCCCAGACTCCTTGTTCTTTCTTTTTAAATATTAAATGATTTTTTAAAATCATGCAGCTAGAAATGCATCAGAGACAACTTTCTTCGGCAGCCTGTGTCCCTGTTTCATCACCTGGTGTTGTGTGTAGCATTTTCCATCTCATTCCACGCTCCAGAACCGGCAGCCAGCGCGCAGGGCAGCACGGAGCAATGGAAACACCACCATCTACTTCTCCCAACTGCTGACAGCAGGCCCTGCTCCCGCCCTGGCACTAACGGATCCTGACCGAGGGCTGCTGCCGGGCAGGAAGCACGGAAAGCCAAGCTGACATCAAGAGGAGTAAGTTTCTACCTTAAAATTCCACTGGCCCTCATTTAAATCGGTCTTGATTCTGGCCTGAGATTTAAAAGCCAACGTCCTCCAAGATGTTGGAAGGCACCAAACAATGTAACTCTTAAGGTTTAACACATCCACAAACTAACTCAAGAATCAAAACTTTTCACATCAATAGGGTTAGGGGTCCCCTGGCACAGAAACCATTTACTCACTGAAGGCCATGACGGAAATCGAAAATTAAACAACGAAGGCAACGCTTTTCTTTCATACAGCCATTTAAATCTTGCTCATAAGGAAAAAAAAAACCAAAAAAGACATTTTTAGAAATTTAAACCAGCAAATAAGCAAATGCTGTATTTCACTATGTGACAATATACGTACACCTATACATACATAGGTATACATATAAATGGTTCATAAGTGAATACTTGCATCCACAATGTTCGTGAATAACATTTCCACTTCAATTTTCCTGTTTTACCTCTTCCTCCACACATTTCAGTCTTTTTATAAATTTACAAGAATATATTTAAAAACAAGGCCACATTACAAAGCCAAAGTGAGGAGAAAAGGAAGGCAAATCAGTACTTTAAGTTGGTTCCTCCTTAAATGAAAAAATTTGATTTCAAATATAGATTATCTTTTTTCCTCACAAAAAACAAAACCCCACAAAACACAACTTTCCATCTTTTGAAAAAATTTAACAATTATCTTGTTTTCTGCAAAGTTACAGCGCTCGTACCTGCTGAGGTTTCTCTGAACTTGTCGCTGGTCTTCTTTCTCCTCCATTTCCAGGGCTTGAAGATCTTCCCGATGGTGGAGAGCCTCCCCTTCCGCTTGAAGGGTGGCGTCTGGGCACCGGCTGCCGGGCCATCGGCGTTCGCGATGGACGCTTTGTCCAGACCGTCAACTGCAGGAGAAGACGAAGGTCAGACACAGGCTGTGACCAAGCGGGAAACACCACCATCTACGTCTCCCGACTGCCGACAGCAAGCAGCCCACACAGCCAGGGTCGCACGTCAAGCTCATTCTGTCCCATTTCCCGGCCAGCTGGGACTTCCCTGATATCAATCAGTAAATCAGTCAATCAAGAATTACAGTCCCCTAGGCTGGGGAAACAGAAAAGAAGTGAGAGATTACACAATACCCAGGGCCAGAAAAAATAATCGTCTGTGGCAACTCCATCAACATTTTGTGAGGAAATAGAGTATTCTAAGTATTCCCGAAACAGGATGGTCCTCGGAGGCTAGTTTGGCATTCTCATCAATGAATATTATAATTATGGCTTAGTTAAAACCATGGTTTCTCATTCAAAAATAAAATTAGTGCCAAGAAGCTGAACTCTAATTTTTTTTTTAACAATGCTAGAATGATCTCTTGGTTTCAACACCAAAAAGTTTTCAGCTTCCAATAAACTGGTAGCTAGCACTAACAGCAAGAAATTGTGGGAAATGGGGTAATGTGTGTGATGGAACGTACCCTTTTATGCCGTCATCACTTCTGCCATCAGAAGAGAGGCACAAGTTGCCTTGCACTTTGTTAAACTCAGAAGGGAGATAGCAATGATTTAAATGACCCCAACTATTAAGTTTTAATGGCAAAAAAAAGAAAAAGAAAACGGAAATAGCCCAGCGTTCACCAATAGGATGGATAAACTATGGTATTATTCACTTAATGCAATATGACTCAGCAATAAAAATAATGAACTGCTGAGACATGCAACACAGCTGCATCTCAAAACCCCTGTGCTGAAAAGAGCCAGACTCAAAAGAGTACATACTGTGTGACTCCATTTACATGAAGTTCTAAAATAGGCAAAACAGATCCATGACCAAAAAAAGAAAAGGAAATCAGAAGAGTGGTGCTTCTTGGAGGAAGGCAGGGGAGGGAATTAATTGAGAGGAGAATAAACACATTTTCTGGGCACAGAGGCAAGGGGACAAGGTCAGGGTGAGCTGACAGTCTCAGCTGTCACAGATGGAACTGGACGCTGTCCCTAAGGCCACTGAATGGCCATCCTTGTCTTGCCAGGGTGATGGAAATTAGCTTAGCACGTGGACCTTATGATTTTAGATGTTCACTTGTGTAAACTTTAACTTTGAAAAAAAGAAAGAGCCACCAATAAATAGTGAAGTCTATTGATATGCATGCTGACGTGTTTCGGGGTGACATGTATTGACGCCCACCAAAAATAATACATGAACAGGGAGAGGGAATGACAGATGGATAAATATGTGATCAAGTGAAACAGAGCAAAGTGTTAATTAGTGTGCATTCACGTAGTGGGTATGTGGTACTTAACATACAACCTTTCATCCTCTGGGTATGTTTGAAAATTTTCATAAAAAAAATCTGAAAATGAAAATAAAACAAAACAAACATCAAATGGCAAGGACTTCCACTTATGGGAAGATGGCATAGACTCACTTTCCCCCATTCTCCTGCTAAGTTCAACTACAACCCTGCACAGATATGTAAAGCAAACATAAGGCTCTGAAAGGTGGGAAGAAGAAGCCATATAGGCTAAGGATCCTGGAACCTGGAAACAAAAAGGTGGGGGCTTCCTGAGTTTTCTTTTTGCTTCATCTTCCAAGACTTGGGGCTGAAGATGCCAGCAACCAAGAAACGCCAACGGGCATGGACAAAAAAGCCTCAACAAAGTCCTGCTCTCTCTAGACAAAGGTCCAGGAAAGAGGCGGCCTAGCAAACAGGAGGTGCCAAGTCCAGCCAAACCTCAGACGCAACTGCAGCCACCCACACCAGCATGGGGTCAGAGGAGACCAAGGTGGGAGCTGGGGATGAGGACCCCCACGGCATCGGGGGGACCATGTGGACAGTGATGAGGCGTCCGTCCCTCTCCCAGCTGCAGGGGGCCTGGGGAGGCATGGAAGAGGCGAGTGGACAGTCCCATGTTCGCCCCCAACCAGAAGTCACAAGCCTCCCACCACCACCGGAACCCAGGTGTCAGTGGAGACCACCGGAGACTGGGTGGAGAACTTGCTGGTGAGGTGTCAGACAAAGCTGGTTAAGGCACAAGGTTTCAACAAGATCCAGAGTCTCATAAGATAATACAAAAATGTCCAGGTTTTAATCAAAAATCACTCGTCATACCAAGAACCAGAAAGATCTCAAACCGAACGAAAACAGACAATCGCTAGATGCCATGCCTAAGTCCTCATGAGCTCTCCTTCCAGGGATGAGAAAACCGGCTCCTTTCCCAGGGTCTTGTCAGAACCCAGGTGCTACCTGGCAGCCAAGGTCAAAGAAGATGCAGGTGACCTTGCCAGACAGAGCTGACGTTCCATCTATGCGTCCTGACCCCCTTTCCCCCGGACTCACTGATTCTCGGCTCAGCCAGAGCACACACATCGATTTACTTTGCTTCTACTCCTGCCAACTCCTTCCGGAACGAGGGGCAGACCCAACAGGAGCCGAGCGTGCAGTTCTGTCTTCTTCGTGGGATGTCACCCTGAACTCCACGAAGGGCTTAATTCCCAACAATCTAAATGTGAAATATAAAGGGCTGCTTCCTACACACAAAGGGACTGGAGCCGTCATCTCCAACGCCAGCTCTGCGGCTGCACACTCACACCCAGCTCCTGCCTCCTTCCGCTGCCGTGGGGTCTCTCTCCCAGCCCACTCATCTGGGTCCCTGACACAGTGAGAAATGGCTGCTTTAGATCCAAACCCAATGATGCACCATCTATTTTTCTCCTGGAAGCAGACGCAACAACAATAACCACCCCCCAAATAAACAAACAAAAGAAACCAACACTCCCCTAGGCAACAGAGGAGGCAGGTGGGAAGACAGAAGTAGTTGGTGAGAGAAAAATAAAAACCGTAACATTAAATTCACAGCCGCCTAAGAATTCACTGTCACCGCCTTTATTTATTATGCATTTCCGCTTCTGGCCTTCATCTCTACCTGGAAAGGCCCTGGTCAGGGCCAGCGGTCCTGGCAGTACACACACCTTTACCTGGCTGAACGGCTCTTACCTGTGATTCTGCAACAGGTGGGTGAAGGCAGGTGGCTGCCCCTGCAGCTGTCCCTGCACTTCTCTAAAGCAGGAACCTGACGGCGCCTGTCGCACGGCTCTCGGGGGCACGGACGGAACAGGAGCTTTCCACTCTCCTCCAGACCCCCGGGGACTGCTGGGGCCAAGGGCATTTTTATCATGTTTCTTTGTGGCCATTTTGCCATTAAAATCAGATTGAAACTTACTTTCTAAAAATTCCTTTGGGAAAAGCCACGTGGGTTTTGCATTCACATTCTGCATTCCGGGCACGTCCCAGGGAGAGGCTAAACCTCCTGAGTGTGTTAAATGTTCTTCTGATCCACTCTTAGGCTTTCAAGACTAACTTGTTGTTCATCAGAACTTTCCTTTTCACACTTGAGATCAACATTTTGAAGTACAGCATATTTCGAAATACAAGCAGTCACTGGCTGTTTGAATGTAAAAATTTTAAGTGGCTCAGTCATGTTTTCCCACTGAAACAAGCCCACGCCGCTCAGGCTTTCCCCCACCGCCCTGGGGAAGAATCCAAAGACACGCGGGTCCATTTTTCATGTGAACAGAAATCTGTCAATTGTACAGTCTCAGGGCAAAAGTGACCACACAAATCAAAAATGAACAAGGCTAGATGGCTATCCCATGGAATGAATCATACATCTGGAAGACCTTCTCTTTATTCATGCTGAGATCTGAGAATGAATGACAGAGTCTAAAAAATAAAAGTGAATCCGCTTAAGATGAGAGCTTGCAGTATTTCTATACCATTCAGGAGTTGGGTGATATTTTAAAGACTCATTTTTCTCCACACATATTTCAGTCACTGAGAAGATGAGACAGATGGGGTGTGGTTTTCCACCTCACCCCTTTTGGGAATGAGATTCTTCTGGAAAAGAGCCACCGTTACGGAGCTCCCAATTTGGATCCTTTGCGAAAACCAAAGGCCACCCCGTGACAAGCAGGCGGCCGCATGGCCTCGGCATCCCTTCACTGCCCGTCAGCCTTGGAGGCACCGAGGGTTCACCTTCGCGGCCCGACAATAATAAAAACCATCACAGGGGAATCCAGTGTGGTCATACTTGGGAGACACTGCGCGATGCTAAAAGCTTCCGCTTAAAAGTCTACTGCGGTGATTTTATTGCATCAAAGAAAGGTAAATCCATGAAAAGAGCCCTGGACAAAAACATTTGATATTTGAAAATCAAGGACTTAAAGGAATCAAACAACAACAAAAAACCCTTGATTTCCTTAAAGTATGGTTTCGGGGCTGTTTTCCTTGCACCTTTGTAATTTACTGTGCAAACCCAGTATTGAGAGAATCACTACATATTTTTGTTTCTATCACCATTTTCCTGTTTCCCCTGTGGTTCTGCGCTGTCCCTAGGAGGGCACAGAACCCAGGGCAGGGCCGTGGCGCTGCTGGCTGGGGAGAGGCTCTCTTACTTCCGCACGGGAAGGCCCCCTCTGAAACGCTGGTAGGGGGCTCCTCGGGCAGGGATGCCCTGTGCCTGGGAGTGGGGCCCGGGAGGCCGCGGGGTCTGGGGGTTGTCGGACCACAGCCCCTGGGGCCTAAAGGAGGCCCTCGGACCTCATACCTCAGTTTACCTGGCTGGATCAGATCGCTCCCCATTTGGGGTAAGACGAGGGGATGGGGAAGCAACATGAGAGTCACACGTGTGCATTACACAGGGAACAGCTGACACGGGTGGGCAGCAGTGCAGGACGCACGGGCAGCGGGTGAGAGACGGACAGCTGGCAGCGGGCACCCGCCAAGAAGCAGCACCCACCCAGCACCTGGGGCCTGGTTCCAAGGAGCCCTCCAGCACCGGACACCAGGACCCGTTCCAGGACTGGGGCAGGAGCATCCTGGGGTGCCAGAAAGCCAGGAAGGACTTAAAAAAATACAAAACCCAAAAAACTGATGGTGTATGTCAGAGACACAGCAGCCAAGTAAGGGCCAAGCCAGGACAACTGGGGCAAGAAAACACATCACATCCTTTTAGATTATAATCCAAGGTAGAAACTAAATATCCGTGAATCCATACTGATACAAATATTGAGCAAATAAATAAATGTGGGAGAGAAGACAAATTTGCAGAGTTCCAGTGCAGATGTCCCCGTCAAGGAGGTGGCCACTGCCCTGTCCTGAGGGGTGGGCTGTGCAGTGACTTCTTGCCGAGAGGACAGGATGGGAGGTGGGGAGGTCACTCTGCGGTGGAAACACCGGGCAGACGCCCCCCGCCCAGCCTCTGGTCAGCGCCCACAGGGAAAAGTCCATGGCCATGACGTGGGGACCCACCCGGGGTGGGGGGCAGTGAGCCCCACTGGGAGCCTGGACCCTCCTGGGGGGCCGCAGAGGCAGAAGCAGCCATTCAGGTGGAAAGCAATGGGGGTGGCCCCACAGTGACCAAATCAAGGATGCTGGGTTTTGAAAGTGGTGCCAACAAGAATTTTCTCTTTATCACCAAGACTCATATTTATGGAAAAAAATTAAAACAAATTGATAAAGTCATCTCCTTGAACACATGACATTGTTAAACGCAAAATTTTAAAAAAAAGGAACTACAGAATTTTTTAACTTTCTTTAGATAAATGATGCCACTGCTTAAAAGCTGAGAATAATAGAATTTTAGAGATGGAAAAAATCTTAGTTGGCTCAGAAGAAAATCACCTTTCATCAGCTGATAGTGCATGAAAAAATTAGTCAACGTGAAGGAAATAATCATGGTTAAAAGTATTTAAAAATAATTGGCTGCTGTCTTTTTAAATTCAGAGTGACTTTTTATTAAGAGTAAAAAGAATAGAATGTAAACAAGAAATTAAATTAAAATAAAAAGAACAGAACTTGAGAATCCTCGCTACCATGAGTACAATGAGGAATTTGAGTCCCCTGGAGCGAGACGGCCTTACCACCACAACGTATCCTACTTGCCTTCCAATTTGCCAATTTCCATTCCTCTCTCATGTCAAAGAACCTTTAAAGTTACCTAAAGGGACTTGGGTTAGATCAGCATTTCCAACTGTCATTAAAGCTAATAGTATGGAACTTCTGAGAAAATTTTGAGGCGTACGGTCCAGAGAACAACTGCATCTTGCACCGGGGTCACATGCAGTTGGAGGTGGCTCCAGGCCCTAGAAAGCCCCCCTGCTTCTTCCCAACCACTGTGCGCCCCTCCCCGCCACTCCCCCAGGAACCAGGGCCTTGACCTCCACCATCACCACCTTGTTGAACCTGGGCTTGAACTTCAACTCAGTGCAACTCTACAGCATACACTTGGGGGTCGTCTTCCGTCACGATCATAATGTCTGTAAGATTCCTCAGTGGAGCTTATTTTGGGCACACGGCATTCCAAAGCAAAGCTACCAAGTCACAAAGTCAAAAACATGTTATCTTAGCAGGACCCTGTCTATCAGATGGTTATCTGAAAAGGACAAGCTTTATGCATAGCTCTTCTTTGTGGAAAGGATCCCATGACCACTTTCTTTATCTGGAAAATGCAAACCACAGCTCCTTCCCCTCACTGGGTTTCTGGGACAGTGCATCCACCTTTCAGCCGCCTCTGGAGGCTGCCTGGAGCCATGCTGACCAGGACGCTCACCTAGGCATGGCTGCTGGAAAGGTGGAGAGGCGGTTTGCCTTTTAGGCACAGGGACAGCGTCTTGCACAGTCTCCCCTGCCTCTTCAGAACAGGCAGCGTTGGGAGTGGGGTGATTTATGGAGGCCCCCAGTACAGTACACCCCAACTGGGAGCACTCCTGTTTACAGGGCCAGAGGTCCTAGGCAGTCAGCGATGGAAGCTGGGGCTATGCTGCTGGTACCTCTGGGGACAGCCTGATCCCCTTATTTTACCGGAGGAAAAACACCCTGCAGGCTGTGCAGTCTCCCAGGTAGTTCACCCGTGGTGGAGACGAGAGCCTGGCTCATGCACTCCCAGCCGGGCTTTTTCCCATTCTCCTGGGACATCCTCCTTGAAATATGACAGCATGGTGAGCCAGAAGCCCCCTCAAAATCACAGTCGGACTCTGCCGAGCAAAAAGCCAAGAGGACATCGCCCATGCAGGACAGGCAGTGACTCTGGGTCATCGACCTGGGGATCGGCTGAGAAGAGCCCTGGTCCTCAACGCTCCCCGCTTCTTAACCAGCCCCAGGACCCTCAGCAAGGACCCCAATAGTTTATCGCCAAAACTAGGAGATTGGGATCAAGGCTCTCTAGCTCCTTTCCAACTTCCAAAACCCCACGACCCTCCCCACTGCCTTGTGGCGAGCATCATCGGGCTCCTAGGTGTGGGAAGACCTGTTCCAAGTGCTTCACCACAACCCTGTGGAGTGGGGCTGTGAGCATTCCCATCTCATAGATGAGGAGGCTGAGGCCCAGAGACACCAGGTGGCCTGTCTGAGGACACACAGCCCACGAGGGGGCAACTCAGGTAGTTGGTCTCCAGCGCGTCCTCTGTACAAAATGGAGGGGGTGGGCCACGGGGAGGGGAGGCTCTGCTCTAAGAGAAGACAGATGTAAACTCTACGAATAATAAAGTCATGCTTTATAATTCTATAAATCCTTGTAATTCTACCCCCGCTCACCTCCTTGGGCTCATCCAGTCAGAGTAGGTTCCTTCTGCTCCCGAAACCAGGCCCGGAGCCATCACCGTCAGCCGCACACCGGCCGCGGGCCTTACACCGGCCTCCTCACCTGGGCGTGCAGAGCCCTTATTTACAGTAATGTTAATTTTAGAAGTTTGGATCTATCCATTTTTTAACAGAGGCAGCCTTTGTTTAAAAACCCCCAAAGGTTAAAGCTCATGAGATTTCCATCTGCTTGCAAGCCCTGACAGGGAACTCAGCCTGTAAACCTGAGGAGGACGGACTGCCGAAGGTGAGTGCTCCCGCAGCTGTGTGAGCTCCTCGCTTACCGAGCCCACATCCCTGTACGCACTACAGGATATCTAACAGCGTAAAGAAAGCCCCTGGTACTTGGGGTGGAAGGAGATTCCATAGGAGAAGGGTCGCTTTGCAAATGGAAGGTCAATGTTAGGATAAACAAAAGCATTTAAGTTTCTACACTCACTAGCTCAGCAGTAAATTTGCTAGAGATAAGAAGTAAAAAGGAGCCAAGTTCCTCCACCTTACACAACAAGCCCCAGCGTCTGGGGTGTGGCCCGTGTGGCACGTTTGCGAAAAGGAAGGAAACGCCAATATCTCACCAGGGACAGCCAGCCAAGGAGCCCCTGTCCCCATGCGTGCCCAGCAGGCCTTTAGGGGAGATGTGGCTTTAGGGGAGACGTGGCAGATCCTGCATATATACTGCACGATAGCACCAAACACAAGACTACGATTTTTAAGTGCAAGGTGAATTTAAGAAAAATATTATTGAAATAACACATTAGATTTGGACTGGTATCTTTAGATCAAAAGGCTGGTGGGCACATCACAGCCCCAAGGGTCCGCTCACAATGGACTGACCCTGTCTGTGTCCAGCCATCCTCCAGAAGCCACACCAGGTCCCCACGGCCAGGACGTGTGGCGGCCAGGGCCACACATAGCAATCTGGACCGTCCCCAAGGCAGAAATGAAAACTGGGGGTCCACACGAAGGAAAGCAGGTGACACATCTCACAGAGGGGGATTTGTGCCGGTTGGTCAGCAAGAGTTACCAAGGTACTCAGATTATATCCTGTGGGTCGGCAAGGGGCACCAAGTTCAGGCACCCACACGTGGGAGCAGCAGAGGAAACGGACTGGAAATGACGCGAGGAGCCAGGGAGAACATGAGACCGGTGAGCCTGAACCTCGGGACGAGATGCCAGCAGAGGGGAAGGCCTCTGGCTGAGCTCAGACAGCAGGAACCGGACGAGCTGGTGGGACACTCACAGGAGGACGTCCAGCACACAGGCGGAAATGCATCGCTGGTGCAGGAGGAAGAAGTCAGAGTCGAAGTTACCTGGGGGAAGTGTCCAGACAAAAAGCGGCTGCTGAGGCCAGGGGCCAGCTCTTGGGGAATGACTGCCCTTGGGAGGGAGCAGGCTGGAGGCAACGAAGAGCTGTGGACCGTTTCCTTGCTCAAAGAATGACAGACTGAAGGAGAGCTGTGGGGGCCCCGGGCCCAGGGCCCGTGTGTCTTGAAGACTGCACACAGCAGCTTGTGTGACCTAGGACAGCTAAGGTTTGACCTACTGTCCTTGTAAAATCAGGAGCTAAATGTAATCTATACCCAAGAAACTACTTCCTCCCTGAGACTCCCTGAGATACTGTTATCTACAAGATAATCTATAATCCTCCCCTCCTCCCTGTTGACTACAATCAACCCCTCCCTATATTGCATGACCCCACTCCCAGCCTTATGCTCTCACACCCATTGGCATGCCGAGCTCTCATAACAAGCTTATTCAGCCCCCTCTCCCCTCAAGGTGCAGACTATTTCCACGCTGAGCTCTGAACCCGCCACCATTCTGAGCAGCTCCTGAATCTATTCAGAGAGGCTCCTGAATCCAGGGCAACATGACTTGACTTCTCACCCTGAAGGTAAGCCCCAAACAGAAGCTCATATCTCAGAATGTGTCCAGTGCTTTCTTTAGTCCTTTGGCTAAAAAAGCCCTCTTGGGCCGTGACAAAGCTTTGTTCATTTTAAATCACAACATGTGGGGGCAGAGGGCAAGGCGCTTGCAGGAAGGGCTTGCTCCAGCCACACTCAGACGAGCCACCCCCATGGGGACTGAATTCCTGGGGATAATCGCAGGTCTGGGGTGGAGAGGGACAGCCCGAGCCTCACCCGGAGAATACGAGGGAAGGACACCAACCCAAGGGTGTGAGGAGAAGCTCGGCAGGATGGCACAGGCTTCAGTGAGGAAACACGGTGGGCAGGAAAGGGCAGGGGTGATGGAGCGTCACTGCCCCCTCCATTAAAGATGTAACCAGGGAAGCAGTGTCGCCAAGGGGTCATGGATTTCAGACAGAACAAGGAGGAGGAGGAAGGAGAAGTCCACAAAAAGATGACGAGGCAGAAAGCTCTGCTTACTGTGGAACGGGGTCATTCGCAGCCAACTGGGCACCTCTTGTAGGCCAGGCATCGGGCAACACCCTGGGCTATGGGGTGAGCAAAAACGGATCGGACCTCTGCCCTCGGGAAGCCTGGGTCCAGGGGGAGGACGGCAAGGTTCCAGCAACAGCCAGAGGACAGATGGACAGCGCTGGAAGCACAAGAGGCTGTGCAACGACGAGCGCACACGGGGAGCCCAGAGGCCCGGCCTGAGGCCGTCCCCAAGTCTGAGCTAAAATCCAGGGCAGGCCCGAGGGTGGAAACACAGTTCAGATCACAGTTCAGATCAAACAAGAAGCCATTCAAATGTCATCAAAAAAAACAAAGGATTAACATTCCTTAGTTTGTGCCCCTAGAGAGAGAGAGAGAGGTAATTCCAACAGCTGTTTTTTAAAAGTGACTTTGTAGTAATGATGGCTATAGTATTGATCTTACATTTTTTTCTCCAATACAGTCATGAAGGATGCCCCACATACAAGGTGTCCTGTGTGGGCCTCTCCAAGACGAAGCGTGTGTCCAGCTCCCAGAGCAAGTCCCAGCAGTCCCCAGGGCACACGCGCTGCTCCGAGACCCCGAATGCAATTAAGCCCCATCAAGCCAACCAGCTCATGCCAAAATTCCAGTCCGGTATAATTTTTATTAAGTCTTAATGCCAGCCAGGAGAAGAAATGCTGAATGTGAACTGGAATGGTGAAAAAGCCCGTAACGGAGCTTTAGAAGTCGCCAGTCACAATTCGCCTACTTTTCCAGAGCCCACAGAAATAACTTTTTATTGATGTTGTTATTAAGTGAGTAGGAAAAAGGGGAAGGAGCAAGGATATGAAGGGAAAATAACCGCCCTCCTCCTAGATTAGGTGGTGATCCTGGGCTGGACCTAGAGCACAGAAGGGCCTCGAATAATATTTACCAAATGAACGACAAAGTCACAGATAAATGCTGGGCAACAACTCATAAGATATGGCCAACGGGCTACAATTTATTTTAGCAGGATTTCAGATTCTTCACACAGTGGAAATTGTTTCCAACAATGCCTTCCTGTACAATTCCAAATATTTTGAAAGAAAATATAACAAACACTAAAGTTTGAAATTGGGAAATTATCAAAGCCAGCAGGAAAGAGGACTCATGCTGCGAGAACGGTACAGACAGGCAGCGGTGACAGATTTTTCAGGTGAGCAAACACTTAGCTACTGCTTACGAGGTAATTTTAGAAAGACAATCCATCGAAGACAAATTGAAAACTAGCTGGAATAATTTATATCTGAAGTAATCTTTTAAGAACTTGCTACTTTCGCACAGTGATGGATGGTGAAGATTAATTACGCTTAGCTACTGCTTACTATGTAATTCTAAAAAGACAATCTGTTAAAGACAAATTGAAAAATGGTTGGAATAATTTATAGCTGATAATCTTTTGAGACCCACCTATTTTCTCACAGTGATGTGCAGTGCAGATTAATTTTTTCAAGAGCTTCACCCACTGCCACCCCTGCCCCATTCACATTTCCTTCTCTAAAGACAAGGCAAATTATCTAACTAAGTTGGCACTCAATCCAATATTACTTTTGTTTTCATTTTAGGCATTATACATGAAGATTCCAACCTCTCAGAAAACGATGAGATGATATTTTTAACTGGAAATTGAGTTCTTTCATAATATAGCAGCATTATGAATGCTCAGCTCTGTGCCAGGACATTAGACTTTCACTCACTAAATACACCAGAGACCAGTGAGCCGCAGGGCCCTTTGCAAAACCAAGGACGACGGGCACCTCTGGGGACAGAGCGTCACCTGCTAGGTGACTCCTCAGCTTCATTCTCTAAGACTCGAGACGAGCAGCAGGTTTTTGTTCCAATCCAAAGAGAACCTTCGACTGGGACTCGGGTCTCCCTCCGCCCGGCCTCCCCCCGGAGACGTGACCAGCCCCCAGAGTGGTAACAAAATGCTTTTGTTTTGTTCAGCTCTTTAGCTATTTTGCACCCTGGTGGCACATGCTTTGAAAGTAAGAAATAATTAACTATAAGCACGGACCTACTTTAGAGGGAAATCATGGACTCTGGAGCCAGCAAGACTAGAATTTAATAATCCATTCCTCCCCTTCCCGGCTGGCATCCTGGAGCTGCAGAGTTCCTGCAGCTCACGGGGGTAAAGAGAAGCTGGAAAGGTAGGCTCGTCCCGGCTTCCGCATCCCCACCTGATCACAGAGAGAGAGAGAGAGAGAGAGAGAGAGAGAGAGAGAGAGAGGGAGAGAGAGAGAGAGAGAGAGAGAGGGAGAGAGGGAGAGGAAGAGAGAGGGAGAGAAGGAAAGGGAGAGAGGGAGAGGGCTGTTTATCTGCGGCTGGAGCCGGGGGCAGTGGGCTTTCTCTGGACGCTCTCCCTCTGGGCATCTACAGACGTGTACCTGCCCAAGAAAGCACACACCCCCAAGGCGAGCTGTGCACCCCGAGACCAAGCGACACCGGGGGACAGCAGCGGCGTGCAGAGCAGACACACCCTCGCTAAGGAGAGGGAGCAGCAAGGTCAACAGCTGCTGCAAGAACCAGGGAGAAGCTCAGGGCCGGGCTGGGTTTCCCACTAGCTGCAAGCGGCTGCATTTGTTACACCTACACCTGCAAACTAATTTTTTTAAAAAGCAAAGTTGAAAAAAAAACAAAACCTATTTTATTGAAAAGACTGGCTGCTCACTTGGCTGATATAAAATTTGCGGATCATGTTGAAACCCGGTTTGGGACCTGTTCGCGTTTTGTCAGGCTGCTACTTGCTGTGGCTCTTGGTTCTCTGAGAAACCTGCACTAGATAATGTGTTGCTGCAGCTGCTGAACGCAGGAAGTTGCATTTCGCTCCTGTTTCCAAATATGCCTAATGTCAAAATCTAAAGAGAAAAAAAAGTTCCGTGTTGCGATGCCATTAACCCTGGCCCCTGCAGAGCTCGGGCCACTTTCACCTCCACGGCGGGCAGGGCCCTGAGGCTCGCTATCCACTGGTCTGGCCACGAGGTCCAGACGGGGGCCTCTGTCCCGCCCCCCTCTCAAGACCCCAGAAGACTCGTGCTCTTTCCTTCACCCCGAGGACTGGGGCATCAGCCAAGGCTGGACGGGGCACTGCAAAACAATGAGTAATGATTTTGTTAAATTGTCGGCTTTTCCGTTGTATACAGTAAGTCTTCAATATTAGGCCTCTGGATACAGACCTGTGAATCTGGGACATCAGGGTCTTTAAATGAAGTGTTCTCATTTAAAAACACCAACGGGCTGTGGCTTTTCACCTTCCTTAAGACTGAATGGTCAACAGATTCCATCTGGTAAATGCTTTAAAAAGCCGAAGTGGCAGAGTGAAACCTAACGGGAAGTTCCCAATGCCCCCTGCAACCTTGCAAGACTATTTTTGGGGTTCCTCTCAGGGCACATGTTCCCACAATCAGATTCTGCCCAAACTGTAGCTTCCGAGGGCAATCCGTGCCCGCGTGGGAACAGTGACCGGGAAAGCCCAGGTCATCAGAACACTGTAACAGAATATGAGAGTGTCTTAGCTGGATACTTTGTAACTTCCAGCTCAAGTCAAGATATGCCATGTCAAAGAAGAGAACATTTCGTTTGAAACCACACTAATCACTTTCAAAAAATACTGCCAATCTGTAATTAATTTTTGGAGGTTGTGACTCATCTTAAGAGTCTGCTGGATGCTTGTTGAAAATCCAGACTCCAGGACCCTTCTCTTAAAGATTCTGATATTGCTGGTCCAGAATGCCAAGTTCAGAGCTAGTATTTTTAACAAGCACACTAGGAGATTCTCAGAACCAAGCATGTTTGTGAAACATCAACTTTAATTTGTAATAGCCCAGGATTCCATTAAGAGAAACAACCCCATAAGGACGACGTGGTTTTAAAATAAAAAAAAAAAAAAAAATGAAAAAACACAAAAATACAGGAAAACTACAACTGTTCTGTACAGATCGTACCTATGAATTTTTTTAAAGACTCAGCACATTATTATCACAGTAAGTATATTTTAAATTAGTCCATTTACTTATAAAACTTTTAAACTTTTATAGAATGCTTTTTAGACCATAGCAATAGCCAGAGAAGAGTTGAATCCCACACCAATCATCCCGGAAAGTTCTTTTAAGTTCAATTAAAAACTGCTTGTGCTACAAAGAAAAAAGTAGCCTTCTCCATAAGAGGAAAATTCTAATCCTGACTAGACGTGAATGGTCCGGCAAGTCTGCACTGCTGCTGGACGCCCCAGCCAAGCCAGCGATCAACACAGAGCCAGAAGAAAGACACTTTGTAACACAACATTGCAGAAAAGTACATCACCCCAGGTTTTCTCAAGCAGCCCCTGTGCTCTACCAAATTGAGGCAGGAGCCTTCAAAGAAAAGAAGACAAGGGATCCAGCAATCTGGAGATGTGGCCCAAGAGGGAAGTCGGGGGAAACCAGGACGGCGGAGCAGAGCCAGGGCAGCAGGGGGGCGGCGGGCTCAGGGAAACTCCGGTCCGAGCTGCCACGGGGCAATGACGACGGAAAAACTTCTTACAGATGAACTGGAAAGAAAAACCAAAGTGTCTGAACATAACGAGAAGAGGTTTACAGGACTGGAGAAAGGTCTGGGGGTGGTTACATAGGGCACAGAAAACAGACAAACAACGCCAGGGGGAAAAACCCAGCAGGGAGAAAGCTTGCAGGGAAGAAAAAGCCAGGGGAGCTGCGAAGCCCAGCTGTCATCGGCTTTTACTAGCTACAGGGATGTAAGCTACTCAGACCCTGATGTGATCGGAAGCACAATACAGGAATGTTGGGAAGGTGTAAAAAGAGCTGCATCTTCTTCCGTTCTGTGGGGTCAGCAGACACGAGTCAAGCTGAAAAATCAGCAGGCAGCACTATAAGCGTGCTTTCTGGAGGTGAGGCCAGAGCTGAGCAGCCGGGCTCAACCACCCTCCACGCCTGGGGCCAGGCCCAGCCTTCTGATCAGCCCCCACAATCTGCTCAGACACCGCCTGGCCAAGGGCCCCATTTGCTATCCCACAAGTGGATTCTGTGGCAGGCACATGCCTGGGGATAAGAGGTGTACTGGGTACCAGGACACGGTGCCTCTCGGCTATGGCACTCACGTCCCGGGGAATGGAGACACGGACAGACGAGGCCGTGAAGTCAGAACGAACAGGGAGAACCGGCCTGGGCTGCATGGGGGTCAGGAAGGTGTCCAGAGGGGAATCTCCGGGCCAGAAGCAGAGCCAAGAGAGGGTGCTCCACACAGACAGGAGAGCCGCACCAAGGCCCAGAGGTGAGGATGAGCCGGGCTTGTCGCCGATGTGGAGGCCTGTGCAGCCGTGGCACGGGGCGGGAGGAGATGTGGGCAGGAAGGGAGGCAGGAGAGGGCTGGGCAGGGCCTCGCGAGCCTGGTGCAGACAGTGGGTGTTATTTCCAGGGCAGTGGGAAGACGCAGGAAGTTCTGAGGAAGGGCTTGATGGCACTTGTGTTGTTTTAGACGTTACTTTGGCTGTCGAGTGGAAAGTGGAGTGTAGATGGGCAAACGGAAGCAGGGGGGCAGCGAGAGTTGACTGCAGCCGTCCAGCAGTGGAGCCAGTGGGATTGATCCATCAGGGGAGGAAAATGGACGGGCACGCTGAGGCCTGGAGTGGAGAGGAGAGGCGCAGCTCCAGGGTGGCTCCGACAGGTTCCGCTGCTATCCGTGAGGGCTGACGGCACCTCTGGATGAAACCACTGGAAGTCTGGACAAGAACGGATCTGGGGGCCACGTGTGAGCGAACCTTACAAGTAGGCACATCTGAGCCTGGAGGAGAGGACAGGGTGGAGCTGCAGATTCAGGTGGACATCACCCCGCCCCCACTTCTACAGCCCCCCCGTCTCAGCCCCCCTGCTCTTCTTCCATCTCTCCCCACCAAGCCATCAGTGCACGCGCAGGGGCAGCCTGGGGCGGCACGGCCCGTTCACCTGAGAAAATCTCCAGCGGTTCTCCTGCCTGTGTTTGCGTCTTGCCTTCCAGCCGCTCCTTCTTGGGGCTGACCCCTTGCCCCACCCCACCCCGGTACTTCCTTGCCTCCCGACTGTGCTCCCAGTTTCCCCAGGTGCCCCCTGCGTCCCCCTCTCTCCTCCAGGCTCAGGGCTTTGGGGCCAGGGCTGTGCATGATCCGTCTTTGAATCTTCCCGAAGCGACCATATGACCCTACACACAGCTGCTTCGGTTCCAGAAGGGCGTGGGATGAAAATGCTGCTTGAGTCTCCTCTACTTCCCCGAATCAAGCTGGACGGCTGAGGAGGCCACCGAGCAGGAGCACACAGCCAGCTGGTGCAGTTCCTCAGGCCAAGGCCCTCTTCAGACCGTCCCCCATCAACCAAAATGTCCTCATGCCAAGGGCTGGGATGCTGCACCCGCCAGAGTTTACATGGATAAAAACATCACGGCCCTGGAAGTGACAACGAACAGAGGAGTAGTTTGTAAATACACGGTTATGTTCAGTCCAAACTCCTCGTAAGTAATGTAATTTGCCCTTTCCCTTCTGGGTTGTTGTTCTTTGTTTTCTGTTCCTCTGCTTCACATGATGGAGCCAAGAAGTGTTTATTTTGGTAAGACGATTCCTGCCTGATATCACTTTCCCATCAGTTCAGTCCTCACTAAATATGAGTCTTTTCTCCTAAGAATGGAGACGCGCAGTTTTCCTGTCACGTCTGTGGTCTCTGATATCCCCAGGGCTAGAAAACATGGTGCGATTTTTTATCTGTTCAAATTAAAGAGGTTAATTTCAGATCATCCACCTGGGTTTTCTCTCTTTTTCTTCACCGCATTCAGTTGGCAAACCATGTAGTCTGATGATCGTCTTGGTGGTTATGTTTTCAGACTGTGAAGTTGAGTAAATTTAGGCTAAAAATACTTGCACTCTTACTCACAGCCAGACCTGGTGAGCTGCAGGCTTAGGAGAAGAAGGTCAAAGTTTTGCCCATATTCTTTCTCTCAAAGTGAGTGATTTTACATTATTGTCCAACAGACCAAGAAGAAGAAAATTAACACCAAAGAGAAGACAGTTATGAGGACTTATATTTTTATCTTTATCACTGAATCCACAAGAGAGAAAAAAAACTGTAAAAATGGCCATTGAACTTAAAGCACAGAGTTCACGACCGCGGAGAGATGCAGGACGGCCACTGACCTTGATTCCAGCTGAGAGACAAGTGGACAAGTGGACAGGTGGATAGGTTGGCTTCGATCCTGCCCAAAGCAGGGTAAAGTCCTCATAAATGCTTCTGCCCACCCCTCTTTTTCAAACAAAACATACATATTTTTCTCTAGGCATACATTTTTTAAAATATTACTTTGAAAACTGTCTTTTCACATTTTGATGACATTTATGAAAATAGCTTTCAAAAATATATTTCTACCTCCTTTTAAATGGCTTACATTATTCCCTTATATGACTACATCTCGATTAATTCAACAAATCCCTTACCATTGGGCTGTTTGTTTCCAGTTTTTAGCTTTGATAAACATTGCTCCAATGAGAAATTAATCATTTCCTTTACAATATCCTTCTAGAAGTAGGACTGCTAGGTCAGGGTATGTGCACATTTTAAGATTTTTAATATATATTTTGAACCATTCTCCTGATACCTTGTACCAATTTCAACCACCATAAGACAATCA
The DNA here is from genome assembly GCF_015220235.1 of Choloepus didactylus. NCBI lineage: Eukaryota > Metazoa > Chordata > Mammalia > Pilosa > Megalonychidae > Choloepus > Choloepus didactylus. Next base: position 4,155,578 of record NC_051313.1, read on the forward strand.
TCTCTTGGGATTCATACTTCTTAATCTTTGCTAAAGTCAGAGGTGATCAATGGCATTCAATTTTTTTTCATTTAATTGCTTAGAGCTTATTTCATATGTCAGTCACTTATAAATTTGTTCTTTGGATAGGTAATGTGGGCAATTTCCATAACTCTTATGCTTCAGTTTCCTCCTTTGTAAAACAGGGATATTAATCGCAGTGACCCCGTGGAACGTTGGATTAAAAAGTTAGTTCCAGGAAAGTATCTAGCTGATCTCTGGCAGGTTCACAATCTAAGCCATGAGATGTTTTGAAAAATGACAGTTCATATTCTTTTCCGTTTTTCTACTTGGGTGTCTACCTTTTCTTACTGATTTATTTTTCTTACAAATTTTCAAAAGGTCTTACAATGTGATAGGTTGAATTATGTACTTCAACAAACATACTTCTTCATCTTAATCCACGTCCCTGTGGTGTGAGCCCAGTGTAAACAGGACTGCCAGGACTGCCTGAAGGTGTTATTTCTGGTTTAGGTGTGGCCAGGTGGGCCTTAATCTGATTCTGGAGGCCTTGGAAAGAGAACCCGGAAGTCACAGGGGGACAGAAGGAGAGAGGGCGCCAAGAGATGCAAACGGAGATGCAAGCCAAGGAACCCAAGGATGGCAGCAAGCCAGAGCCAGAACGCCACAGTATCAGGGAGAAGGCATCACCTTGCTGACCCCTCAATTTTGAACTTCTCTTCCCCTCAAAACTGTGAGCCAAAAATTCCTGCTGTGTAAGCCAAAACCCACTGTGTGGGGTTTGTCACAGCAACCTGGCAAGCCGAGACTCCACGTTAAAGATACTAATCATTGTTTGCCACACATATTGCAAATATTTCTCTCAATTTTATGTTTCCTTTTATATTTTGCCAATGGCAGGTTTTTGGCCATGTAGAAATTTAAGTTTTATATCGTCAAATCTATTCAGCTTAAGTTAGAATCAATTCCAGAGATCAAGTATTCGAGTATGAGAAAAAGAGCAGAAGAAAGCACATTTATTAACAATCCTTACTCATAAGGAAAGGAATGATAAATTTGACTCCATCAAAATTTAAAGTTTTTATATGATGACAAATACCAAAAATGAATTTAAGGGGTAAGAAAAACATGAAAAAAAAATACACTACGTGAGATATAAGGCTATCGTACTTAAAATGAATGTCCTCATAAATCCAGAAGAAGAGAAAATGTAAAACCAAGGAAAGGCAAAAAATTGGCAATTCAGAGAAAAAAAAGAAACATAAATGCCCTACCTCAATCATTGTCAAAGTGAGATATCTGGGCTGGCAGTGACCCTGATATGCACATGCTGGTGAGAGAGCAGAATGGGATTCTCATACGGTCCGAGATAAACTGATATGGCCTCTTTGGAGAGTACATTGGCAAAGTCTATCAAAATAAAATACACCATCTTTTGACCCAGGAATTCCACTGCTAGGATTTTACTGGTACATGTAGTCCAAGATGTTTCGATAAGTTTGTTCATTTGAGCACTGTTCATGACAGCGTGCACACACAAACACACACACGCACACCAGAAATAAAATAAAGCATCTACTAAAAGGGTTCTTTTAAAGGAAATTATGATATACCCACATGCTATAACATTAAGTGTTTGCTTACAGGATTCAAGAGATAAATATGGAAAAATTTTCAAGTTCTATTACATGAAAACCTCAAAGCGTAGACTGTTATGTATCATGTGTCTTGGTTTTTGATAAAAATACACACAAGAAGGGAAACCGTAATGAAAAAAAAACTGCATAAACTGGGTTAAAATTAGGGAGTGGGGCTGGGGGTCTGGGTGGGAGTAAAACTCACTTTTATCCCAAATTCTCTTGTAAGGTTTGGCTCTTGACCATGTGTGTGCAATTTTCATGAAGGAAAACAAACGATCTGGTTTTGCCCTTATGATTTCTCCCCAAGGAGGTTCACGCACCCCAGCAAAAGGCAGCTTCTTCATCTTAATCTGCACTCCCGCAGGTGGGGATCCTTGTGAGAGGCCCCCCTGAGGACAATACTGCTGGTGGAGGTGTGGACTCACTTGGAAACAGGATCTTCTGAGATTTAGGTGTGGCCCAACTGAATCAGTGGGCCTGAATCTGCCTTCCTGGAGGCCTTTACAAGAAGAAATTCAGAACCAGTTGGAGAAGTCAGCGGACACTGGGGAGCAGATGCAAGGACAGCGAGATGGCCAGTGAGAGAGCAAGGATGAAGCCAAGGAACCCGAGGACCACATGGCCAGCACCCGGGCTGGACGCCAGGGAGAAAGCCCCACCTTGCTGGCCTTGGCTTCGGATGACTAGCCCCGAAGCCATCCGACAAGAAACCCCAGTGCTTACCCCAACGAATGTCAGCATTCGTCACAGCAGCCTGGCACACTAAGGCACAGGGACCGCGCAGGACAAATATGGGGCCCTGAGCAAAACATGGAAACCCGGAAATGCAGCTGGATATTGATTTTATCTCAGTCTAGGTGGGATCCTGCACACATCAGCCACAGATCTCCTGAAAATGGGGGCAAAGAGGCCCAGCTGGTCTGTGGCACGTGGTGGGGGCTGAAGGGGTGCTGAGCTGAAGACACACAAAGACAAAGTCACAGATGCAGACACCACCCTTCAGAGGATAGAGCCTGAATAATGTGCAATTCCAGAAATGGAAGAGAATGAAACAGTACATCTCTCTCATTCATATAACCACTGGCTTAAAGCATTCAGGCTGCTTGCTGGATGCTGATTCGCTCATCCAGTCAATAAGCATTCCTCGTATCCAATCTGCAAGGCCCTGTGTTTGGCAAAGGAAATACTGGATGTGCCAACCCTCCTGGGGCACAAGGCCAGTGGGTCCAAGACCCTCACTACTGGGGTCTACACTTAGAAATAATGCACCTGATCCTCGACAAGCCACGAGCAAACCACATCTAGTAACACCTAAAAAGGATTCTACACCATGACCAAGTGGTATTGATCCCAAGAATGCAAGGCTGGTTTAACATCCAAAATCAATGTATGATGTAGTGGTAAAATAAAGGATGAAAACGGTATGGTCATCTCAATAGAGTCAGAAAAAGCATTTGACAAAATCTAACTCTCTTTCATGATAAAAATACCCACGCACTAGGAAAAGAAAGGAACTTCTTCCATCTGATAAAGGCATTTAGGAAAAAGCCACAGCTAACACCATACTTACTGCTGAAAGACCAAATGCTTTCCCCTAAGATCAGGAACAAGGCAAGAATGTTCCCTCTGGCCACTTTCATTTCACGTGGTACCGGCAGTCCCAGCCGGGGCAAACGGGCAGGAGAGGACATACCAGACAAGCACTAGCGTTTGCTGATGGGCTGAACCAGAGAGAGAGGGTGACGCAGGAGAGCAGGGGGTGCAGGCAGCAGGAGGTGGGGGCCTGCCACGGGTGTGGGAGCAGTCGGGGGACAGGCAGGGGGTGCGTCTGTTTGGGAACTGGAGGACGAGAGGGGTCCCGGCCACTGACTTCAGTTTTTCTCCCTGAAGGATGAGTTCCTCCTTCCAGAGATTGGTGGAAGGACTTGTAGACACCGAGCAAGGGCTCTGGGACCCATCCCTCCCACAGGGCTCACTCCAGCGAGGCAGGGCCAAGGCCCAGGGCCTCTGCAGGCCCCTGGCCAGAGTGTCCCCCAGCCTGGAGAGCTGCCCCAGCCCCTTCCCCTTGGCTTTGCTGCCTGCAGCCTGTCACCAAGCTCAGCTCGTGGGGAGCACCCAACAGGCACACACCTGCAGCACTCTGGGCTTTCCCAGAAGAAGGGCGTTCTTTTGGGGGCAGGGGGTCCAGAAGCTGACCCTGAACTTGGGAGGGGCAGGGTCCCCCCTGGGGGGTTCCAGCAAGGTTTCTTACAGGCCATCTAGGCTGAAGCGAATGTGGTCACTTGGATGAAGTTAACAATAATGGTTCATGCTGCAGAAAATGTGGAGGAGAAAACCCTGATTATTTATTCAGGCTTGAAAACCACAAAACTCCAGATTTCTCCCCATAGCTGTTTCTATCCTGAGCCAAAGTAAACTGTCCACACATTAAGCTCAGGTTTGAAGCAACTTAAAAGAAAAATAGCTATCCCCTGCTTTCAAAAAGTAACTTTATTTATTAAAAAACAAAAAGATTCACATTGGAAAGGAAGAAGTCAAACTATCTCTCTTTGCAAATTACATGATCTTGTAGATAGAAAATACTAAGGAACCCAATAAAAACAACTAAAGAGAGCTAAAAAATTAGATCAGCAAGGTTTCAGGATATAAGATCAATAAACAAAAATCAATTTTTTCCTGTACTAGCAATGGACATTCTGAAAACGAAATAAGAACACAATTTCATTTACAAGAGTATCAAAATGAACAGAACACTCTGAGGTAAATGTAACAAGGGAAGAATAAGTATGCTGAAAACCACAAGACATTTTTGAAAGAAATTAAAGATCTAAATAAATGGAACTGTATCCATGTTCATGAAATGGAAGACTTAAATATTGTTAATATGGCAATACTCCCCAAATTGATCTAAAGATTCAGCATAATCCCAATCAAAATCCCAGTTGGCTTTCCTCTGCAGAAATTGGCAAGCTGATCCTAAAATTCATATGGAAATACCAGGGACCCAGAATAGCCAAAACAATCCTGAAAAAAGAAAAAAGCAGGACTCACACTTCCCAATTTCAAAACTTACCACAAAACTACAATAATCTAGAACGTGTGGTACTGGCATAAAACAGACATACAAATTATTAGAACAGAACTGAGAGTCCAGAAATAAACCCTCTCCCATCTATGTTTCAACTGATTTTTGAAGAGTACAAAAACAATTCAATGGAAACGAGTCACTTCAACAAATAGTGCTGGGACAACTGGACATCCACATGCAAAAGAATCTAGTTGGATCCCTACCTCACACCATAATTAAATATTAACTCAAAATGCATCACAGTCCTAAAAGTAAGAGCTAAAACTGTAAGACTCTTGGAAGAAAACATGGGGAAATTTTTCATGACCTTGAATTGCACAGTGGTTTCTTAAGTATGACACCAAAAGCACTAGTGACAAAAGAAAAAACAGATAAACTGTACATCACCAAAACTAAAAACTTCTGAGTATCAAGAAAGTAGAAAGACAACTCAAAAAATGGAAGAAAATTTCTGCAAAGCATATATCTGATAAGGGACCTGTAACCAGTATATAATGAACTTTTCTAACCCAAAACTAAAAAGTCAAATAACCCAATTAAAAAGGGGCAAAGCATTTAAATAGATATTTTATACACACACACACACACACACACACACACACACACACACACACTAATGTATATACTAATGGCCAATGAGCACATGAAAAGATACTCAGTATCAAATCAAAACCACAATGAGATAACACTTAACCCTCGAGGATGTAAGAATCAAAGAGAATAACAAGGGTTTGTAAGAAGGTGAAGTTGGAAAGCTCCACGTTGCTGGTGGGAGCTGCTTAGGAAAACAAGCCAGTGCTTTCTCAAAATATTAAACACAGAATTACCACATGACCCAGCAATTCTAATCCTAGACACGTAACCAAGAGAACTGAAAACATATGTCCACGCAAAAACTTGTACACAAATGTTAATAGCAGCCTCATTCATAGTAGCCAAAAAGTGGAAACAACACAAATTAACTGATGGATAAATTCAGTGCAGTAGATCCATATGATGGAATATTTTTCAATAGTGATACATGCTACACATGGACAACCCTTAAAAATATTATATGCAGTGACAGAAGCCAGTCACAATACTACATATTGTGTGATTCCACTATATGAAATGTCCAGAAAAGGAAGTCTATAGAGACAGAAAGCAGACCAGTGGTTGTTTAGGCGGCAGAATGGGCAAGAGGGGAATGGGCATTTACTAACGGATGTGGGGTTTCTTCTGCAGGGGACAAAAATATTCTACCATTATACTGATGATGGTTGCATGACCTGTGAAAATATTAAAAAAGCAAACTGAACACTTTAGATAGGTGAATTCTGTGGTATGTGAATTTTATCTCCAGGAAAGCCTTTTTTATAAAAAGGAATAATGGATGCCGTAGTTTGCCAGGGCTGCCATGACAAACACGACAGAGTGGGTGGCTTAAACACCAGGACTTCACTGTCTCAGTTTCGGAGGCTGGAAGTCCAAAATCAGGGTTGCCAGGCCAGGTGTTCTCCGGCAGTCTGGAAGTTTCCGGCGGCCGGAGGCTGACCACAGGCCTTGGGTCCCCTGGCTTGTGCACGTCTCTGCCTCCTTGGCTGGTTTCTGCTGACTGACTGCCTCCAAAGGACCTTGGTCCATGCTGACTCAGTGTGACCCTCATGTCCCTAAAGATCCCATTTACAAATGAGTTCAGACCACAGGACCAGGGGTTGGGACCCGCACACGCCTTCCAGTCTCACTGCCCGTTTGGAGAACTCAGTAGCAGTGGGCCTCCCGGAACCCACAGGAGCAGGAGCAGAGCTGGAAGGTCTAGGGGGCCTGACGTCCAGAGGGACTGTGGCCTCGGGCCTGTGATGACATATCTTACAAAAGCCCAAATCAAGTCAGAAGCGTGCACCTCTGGAGCCGGAGGCTGTGGCGCTGACTCCTTGGGCTCAGGGTTTAAGGTGAGTGGTCTTTCATGCCACAACCCCCAGCAGCTGCTCCCCGCTGGGCTGGGACTGAGCAAACCCCAGAGGGACCTGGCGAAGCCCGGGTCAAAAGGCACAACACCTGAAAGTCAAGGGTTTGCCGTCCTCAGACTCAGGGAAGAACTCAGAGGTGAATAGGAAATTAACCAAACAGGGATGTCTGGGTTTTGGGTTTGAGAGTGTGACGGCACCACTTTGGGGAAACAGAGTAACTAACACAGAAAGAACTCGAGCGGGTATCAGGAGGAAATCGCCACATTCCTGGCATCCCACGATGTCACCCACAGCCACCCTCAACCCTGAACTGACGGAACCGGCCACAGGGACCGGACCGGCCACCTGCACCTCTGCAAACAATCCACAGAGCGAGGACCTAGCATTTCAGGTGAGCCTTTCCTGAGCGATGCCTCCAGAAGGAACGTCCCCTGATGCTTGCGAAGGCAAAATTCACTTTTCTAATATTAACTGCAACACTCTTTCCTGGCAGAAGTAAGTCCAGGACAAGGCTTTCCATATACCTGTCCAGTGGGAGGGCTGACTTCATCCTCTGGGTTGGTGGCACAGATACTTAAAAACACAACTTTCTGGTGCATTTTGAAATGGAAGAAAAGAAGTCACATGCTTCAAGGTAAAGCAAAGGAAACTGAGGCTGACTTTGCACTAAGTACTTCAGTAAACTGAAGACTGGAATCAACACCCCCCTCCCCCCAAACCCATCCCCTAGGAGCCTCCTGACGACCCAGAGACTGTCACTGTTGGGGGGGGGGGGTGTCCGGGTACTGGGGTCTGGATCTCTCTCCTTGGCAGAGGGCCCTTCGTTCTGTGGCATGAACATCAGCCCCCCCAAAACTGGGGACACTTCGGACAGTGCCCCGCGGCCACTTGAACACACCCACCCAGAGAGGGATGGGGGTCCTTCTGGGACACGCTGGGCAGATGAGACGCCTGCACTTTGCCTTCATTTCCTGCCAGCAGGCTCCTGCTGTTTACACCAAGTATCTCCGTGAATAACGCAAAGGGCCCCTCCGAGGCTTTTATAAAAATCCTTGATGGAGAAATGTCTCCACAGCACCTTTTAAATCTGTTTCCTCGCGGTCCGATCCCGAGGGAAGCCACCCCAAAGTTGTTTATCCCGGAGCCGCCGCGAAATGCCCGGCGCGCCTTTTTTCCCTCTCTCGAGCAAACGGGAAAAAAAACTTTTGAGAGCCGGCCGCCGCGACGCTCCAGTGGCCCGCGCACCGCCCCTCGCGCCCTCCGGCCTGCGGCCACCCGCTCGCGGCCGGGCCCCTCGCTGTGGGCCCGCGGGCCAGGACGGGGCGCCCGGGGAGGCCCGGCCCGCCGCTCCGCCGTCCGCGCTCTGCCCGCGCCGCCGCCCAGGGCGCGCCCGGGGAGCTCCCGGCACCGCGGGCCCCGGGCCGGGCACGTTTGCCCTCGAGGGGCCCCAGGGACCCCGGCGGCCTCGGGCTGGCGGCGCGGGCGCCCCCCCCGGCCGGGACCCCGAGCCTCGGCCCGGCGCGCCCAGGGCGCACGGCGGGGGCGCCCCGCGCGGGACTCACCGCTGCCCGGCCGCGGGGCCGGCGCCGACACCGAGGTCTGGCCCATGGCGAGGGGCGCGGGGCCCCGGCCGGCGCTCACGCGGCGCTACGAGCCCTCCGGTGGCCGGGCCGCGCCCAGGCCGCCTCCGCGGCGCCCATCCCGGCCCGCGCCTGCTCCGCGCGGGTCTCCTGCCCCGCCGGCCGCGGCCGCGCGCGGACCCTGCCCAGCGGATGCCTGTCATTCCTCTATGCAGATTAGCCGGGGTCAGGGGTCACGGGGGTGGGGACGACGGAGAGGGGAGAGGGGGGGCGAGGGGGGAGGGGGGAGAGGGGAAGCAAGGGGGAGGAGGAGAAGAGGGGAGGGGGAGGGTTGGAGAGAGGAGGGGGGGAGGGGAGGGGAGGCCCGGGCTGGTCCAGCCCCCCAGCTCCAGGCCACGCCCTTTAACTTAGAGGGTTCAGTGTCAAAAGACCCTTTAGGGCAGGACGGAAAGGAATGGAAATCCTAAGTCCTGGCCCTTCATTTAAGGAAATTTGTTTCCTAAAAGCCGTGCCTTCCTGTCTTCTGTCTTCGGTACCGGACCGCAGCACTGGGAGATGTCTGCGTGTGGGTGTTTTTCCTCACTTTAAAAAGTATCTTCCTTTTAACAAATATAATTTTTAAAACAACAAAACACCAGGAGTGGCCTCAGTGAGACTAGACAGCAAATGGGCCTGATCGCTCCGTGTGGGAAACGGACAAATGACCCCCTTTGCCGTGGACCCCCGCACACTCAGGGGCGCCCCACCCCGGAGTCTCCAAAGAGCCCGCGGGGAAGCCTACGAGACCCCCCCAGTGGAAAGGTGTTTACAACGCGCACAACCACAACCAGGCGCCACCACCCCCGCAGAGCTGAATTATATCTTACAGCATCTATTCAGTCTCCATCTTCCAAATACGTATCCAAACCAACACTCGGGATTTCACTTGGTCAGCAGGGTGAGTGCTGAGAATGCCACATACACACATGCACACACCCCCACACATATACACACATGCACACACCCATACATACACACATGCACACACCTACACACCCACACATGCACGCCCATGCACACACCCACACATATACACACATGCACCCACACCCACACATACATGCACACACCTACACACCCACACATGCACACCCATGCACACACCCACACATACACCAACACATTTACACCCCCACATACACACCCACCCACATGCACACACCTACATACCTGTGCACACACCCACACCCAAACATATACATACCCACACATACACATCCATATATATACCAATATATGTATATACACTCTCATCTGCACACATATACACACTCACACACATTTATGTATCCATACATTTACACATCCAACACATATACACCGACATATACATACACACATATCCACAACCACATACACATATACACATCCATATATACACAGACCTACACACCCACATATACACATCCATGTATATAAATACACCCACACTGTACACACACATCCATGTACCCACACATCCCTATGTAACACACACATATGGACATCCATATATCTATACACACATATATACACTTCCATATGTACACACAGTGCATTAGACTGGATGGTAGGGCCATAAATTTGTTCACTTTGTGAAATTTCATTGAACTGTATAGTATGAGTTGTGCACTTTTCTGAATGTGTATTTCATTAAGTTAAAAAAACAAGTGCAATAGCTATTTAGGTCACCTGTCAGAGCTCTGAGCATTCATAGGTTATCCTGGACCCTCCAACCACTTAAAAGCAACATAGTTATATATTTAATAAAATCTAAGTTATTACCTTAAACAGAATCATGTTTTCTAAAGTTTCAATTATTAAGATCATGTGGAGCCTTGTTCTCTTTTTGAAAGGAACCCGCTTGTCAGTTTCACCAAGGTTAAGTGGCCCTGCTTTTTCACACTCAGTAGCCCACCCTCCATGGTGGGAAGCTTCTTTCCCTAAATAGTGTTATTGATGATCTACCTGCCTTTGTCTACTTCACTCTCAAGAAACTGACTTTTTAAGGAAACTGAGGATTTTGTCAAAATGAGTTTTAACTCAGTAAATGAAATTAATCCTAACTAAATTTCCTTAAAAAGTGTCCGGGACACAGCCCTGCCTGGGGAGCTCAGCAATGAAAGAAAAGCATTTTAATGGCCGGTTCATTCCTTTCTGTTTTAAGAAACAAGAACAACAAAAATATGCCATGTGTCCTCTCAGGGTAAATGCCAGGAGGACCCTCCCTCCAGCTCCTCCTCTGGAGCCTGAGGAAGGGTCACGATCAGAGGACAGGTGCAGAGATACGGAAAAGTAATGAGTGCTAAAGCTGGAGGGAAGTTCAACTCTGAGGCAAATGTTATTTTTGCTATCATTCCTTCTTTTCCTTGAGAAACAATCAGGTGTTTCTTTTTATTTACCTACAAATTCCTATTTCACCCACCCAGGGGGCTCTCATCTCTGGTCACCTTGCCCAACACCTCCCGGGCCCTCGGAGCTGACGCCCTCTTGCCCTCACCCGGGATTCCTGGATCCCTGCTCAGGTTCCTGATCAGTTGCACACTTTCCTCGACGTTTCTCCAGCTCCGCTGCGTCTCCCTGAAGGACACCATCCCACACTGCAGGAACGCGGGCCGAGGTTTCTTCAAAGCACGGGCGGTTCTACTCTTTCCAGAGCTTCGGAGAGAGCTCGGCGCGTAAGGGGCCCTGTGTGGCCTCAGCTCCCAAGCTCTACTAGCGAACAAAGGAAAAGTCGACAGAAATCCCTAAATTTCATTTCTAGGTCCCAACCTAAAGGTTAGAACATATCGTTTAACAAGGCTGTATTAAGACAATTTCCTCCCAAATTGCGTTACTCTTGCCTTATTTGAGTTCATCTGATACTTCTCAGCCGACTCACACATTTACAAAGGGTTCTGGTTGTTAATCCTATAGGTTTACGGTTTGACTCCGGAAATGTTTAATTTCACCTGAAGAATATCAACATTTCTCTGCTTCCTACCTCTTTCCAGGGAGTTTATAAAAATGCTAAACAAGATGAGTCCCAACCCCTAACTCTGAGGAAGCCATATATTCATAATTCTTCTGAGTTTATCCCCTTCTGTGTCCTGTATCTCTAAGCCAGTCTCTTACTCAGTGATATGCTGGTAAATGCTTAACAACCGGTTTGGGCCACAGGGGTGGGTGGGTGGGAGGACGGATTAGTATAGTATTTGCCCCTTTCCATGATCAAAATACCCCTGCAATGGCTGCTTCCAGCTACCAACAGGCTCACAAACTGGACATCAACTGGCTCGCCAAATGCCTGCACATTCAACAAGGGGCCCGCCAGCCTGTGCGAGCCGTCTTCACACACAACTACTTCTAACTTTTATTATACGCTGTCATCAAATCATACCACTACTGGAATTTGAGGAACAGCGTATATTAAACCTTTCTAAAAATATGGATTTGATGGTATCTACAGATTTTCCACTCATCAGTCTAAATATTTTCCAAGCTCTGAAAGCACTTCTTTGATTTATTCATTTACTTCCAGAAAGAAATCAAACTGAGTGGCCTAGTTAGGTAGAATTTTTCCTGCCAGAGACCAGCGTGCTGTGACACATTGTACAGAGTCACGGTTTCCCCAAGCTCACCCCAATGGGACCCTAGCCTGGCACCTGCCGTCTCCTCCCGGCCGGAAGCCCGGCACCTATTGGAAACGAGCTGGAAGGAAACATAACCTGCACTTCAGAGTCGGGGCTATTCGTGGCACAGTCCTTTCCCATGGTCAAGGACAAAATGGCGGATGTGCAATTCGAGGGCTGGAGCCGCAACGGTCACCACTTTCAAACCGCGCACCGCAGGCACCTGCCAGGCCAGGAGCAGCAATGAAGGCTTGAGTGATGGAGGAGGCACAAAGACCCTCCTTCCTCGGATCAGTGTCGCGGTGCATACTGATCCTGGGTCCTGCTTGCCCGGGTGCCGCCAGCTCAGCCAGGCAGTGGGGGTGAGGGGTGACAAGTGGGGGGTCATGGGGGGAGAGACATGTCAGGCCTGGGGAGCCACGGTGGCTGGCTGTGGTCATCGACAAGGAGATGAGGCAGACCTCAATGGGTTCCCCAGGTTCTGGACTTGACCACGGAGACCCACTGAATCGATGCACCCCTAGAAACCTTTCCTCGTGGGACAGAAACAAGCGCAAAATTCATAACTTTCCAAATCAGATTTTTAGAAATGTCATCAGTTTGTTTCTAAGGACAATGGTCAGAAGAAAGAAGTTCACTGATCATTTAAAAGCATCACTTTAGCCAATAATTTTCTTTCCACCCACCACGATCAGATTTACCAGAAAGCAGAAAACAGCCTTTCTTGCCCTCCTCTGGTGGGGCCTTACAGGGCAATTTGTAAAGTTAGAAGGTTGCTTAAACACAAGAGATTCTAATAATCAGGTAAAAGAAATCATAACTCAGAAACTGAAAGGTATTATGCTAATGTTTTTAAAGTATGCAAGTAGGTTTTTACTAGTGCATATCTACTGGGATTTTTCTTAAACTTGGTATTGCTCCCAAAACTTGGCTGCATTTTGTGAAAGGCATCTTGGGAGGAGCAGCTTGCTTAGAAAACTGTACCAAAAAAACAAATCAAATTTTTACTGAATCTCATAATTTCAGTGAAAATGCTATATGTGTAGTTAGTGTTTATTCTCAAAGTGTTTACTCTATAGTGATTACAACTTAATGCTTGCTAAAATACACCTTTTATTTTACAACTCTGAGATATTTCAACATGGTAATAAAAACAAAGGAGGACCTTTTTGAAAGAAAAGAATTACAACTGTGGACATTCTAGTTATACTAAGCATCAGTGAAAACTGCATTCCACGAGTATTAGAACAGGAAACAAACCTGTAAGGCGGCCTTTTCTTTCCTATTGTTCTGGCATTTTTACATGGTTTCCTGAGTTTTCCTTCTTCTTGCTCAAGCTAAAAGGATTAACAAAATTCCTGCCTGCGTCTCTGCAGAGGGTGTGGTGTCCCACGTGTGCTCACTTAGAGACTGGGCGGCCAGCTGGGAGAGCTGCCCTGGAAAACAGAGCCTTCCAGAGGCGGGGCTGGAATTTCCTTTTCCAAAAACTTCCCCCCGGGAGGAAAAGTGTCTGTAATTTGCTGCACTTCCTTTCATAAGCAAAACAAATGCTTCATCCACTGTATTTAAAACTATGATAAGTGCTATAAAATTAATAATATTTTAACTTACTGACCAAAATCCATAGAGAGAAGACCTTAAAGACATCATTAATAATTAATGTCCAAATTATACAAAACCTTGGCGTAAAGTAAGGTCTGAATCATCATCTTATTGGCCACACCTGCCTAGAAACTAACCAAAACTCTGGCACACAGAAGGCCCTTGAAGAACAGGTGACAGAGAAAAGAGTGGACATTTACACTATTTCCTAATTATAGCAAATTGACATATGGACAAAAAAACCCAGACAGGACCCTGTGTTTGATTCTGGTAATAGTAAGAGAACATCCAGTCTGCCAGTGACAGTCAGCTCCCCTTTATCTTCTGCTCTGTCACATGCTCGTCCAGGGGGTCACCAGAACTGACCGAGGCCCCCGAGGACCGGCCCCCATGCTGGGGGGCCCGGAACACACACAGTGGACAGGGGTCCCGGGGTGCAGAGGTAAACGACTCTGACAGCGGGGACCCCAGCAGAGGCCTGGCCCGTCAGTGCTGAGGGGCACCGTGGGCTGGTGGAGACGAGGCTTTAAACCTTACCAGCTGCTTCAGCCATGGCTTTCCCACATGGAGGAGGCTGGAATTCATCTCGGAGATGCCTCAGGATGGCGAGTTGCCATCTAAATCAAGGGAAGAGGAAATGCTGATGGCGAGCTGTCAGTGCTAACTGTATTTGTTTGTTTATTGCTTGCAGCTTTTTAAGGAGTCATTTATAAAATCCCCAAAGTTACCCCTTTTAAGTGACAATTCAGAGAGTTTGGTAAATATGCCCAGTAGCGTGACCACTGTCACCATCATGCTTTCGAGCACATGATGCTTGATGTCCTGTGTCACCGCGGCTGGGCTGTGGTGTCTGGTTGTTTGGGCAGACGCTGGCCTGCATGTGGCTGTGAAGGGATTTTGCAGCAGGGATCAGCCTCTACAGCCAGTTGACTTCAAGTAAAGGAGCTCATCCTCCATATCGTGAGTGGGCCCCAGACAATTGGTTGAAAGAACCGTTTTCCAGAAAAAGGAATTCTGCCTCGACTCCTCTCTGGGTTTCCAGCCTCTGGACTTGCCTGTCCCCGTAATTGCGTGAGCTGATTTCTGGGGATAATTCTCTTCGTATATATTCATTTGTTCACACCGTGGGCTCCATCTCTCCGGGGAACCTGATTCTAGAACCCTTGGAGAGCCCTGGCGTCCTGGCGTGTCCCTCTGCAGGTAAGCCCCAGCCCACTCCTGGCATCTGACCCGGGTCAGTCCTGTAGGATGTTTCTAGAGTTCTTTTCCAGATAAGTGGAATAATGCTAGGGCAGTCCCTTGCGTCTGGCTTCTTTCCCTCAACGGTTTTGAGATTCATCCATGCGGTTGCGTGTGTCATGTTCTGTTCCTTTTGTGGCTGAGTAAAATGCCGCTTAGGGGCAGAGCCAAGTCTGCCGCTGCATTTACCAGTTAGCAGACACTTGGATTATGACTGTTCCGCATTGCGTTCCGAACCGCTGAGAATTCGTGGGATTCACAATACATCATGTCCATTACGGACCTGTATTCCTGAGAATTCATTCATTAGTTCATTCATTCAACAGGTATTTATTTTGCGTCTCCTTTGCTGGGGCAAAGGAAGGAGGAGGTGGGGCTGGCTGGGGGGGACGGTGGCCCCAAGTGGCATATGGTTTGCCAGTCCCTACGTGCAGCTCCGTGAGAACCTAGAGGCGACTTTGCTGCATCTTTGGACAAAAAAGTAATTGGAGTGTAGGTGAAGACAAGTCAAGATGAAAAACAGAACTACCAGGTGGTTATAAAAGCCAAAGCATCACTACTAGGAAGGTGAATTTAAAACTGTCCGTCTGTGTGATTTTTGCATTCAGAGAAGAAATGCAGATGGATTTTTAGGGTTATTTTACACACTCCCATTATTAAATAGCTCAGCATTCCATGACAAAAACAGATGAAGCACTCATATCCACTCCTAATTTTTCCTTCCTTTAGAGTAAACATGTCTCCACAATACTTCCGTTTGTAGTACACTGGGATCTTTAAAAGATGTCCAAATGATATCGTAAGGGAATCACAAACAAAGTACATTAAGTAGTATCTCTTATTTAACAGTTTAACTTCAACAGCTCTTCACGTTCACGCTCTTGGTATTTCAAAACAGAAAATAAAGCTATGATAAAGGAACTATAAGATTAGTTCCTAGGAACACACTTAGTTGCATGAGAACTTAAATCTAAAGCAAGGGAAGGCCTCCAAGTAAAACAACCCTCTAGGGAAAGTTGCCAGCGTGGAAGAGGTTTTATAATATAAACTGGATTTCAATGACTGCAAATCGCTTCTCCATTAAGGGAAGTTGACAAGTCCTCCCAGTGGGCTATAAAGAGTGGAAGGTGGAGCACTTTGAGGGTGCTCTGCTCTAATCTTTCATCAAGATGAGATTTATTCCGGAACAAGTCATAGAATCACGCAGTTAAGGAGCAGACTCACACAATGGGCTTGGAATATTGCCCTTTTAAATCTACACGCCACTCTGCAGCAATGGACTCTTGTGCTGAAGAGGTTTCATCCCCTAACTTCTCTAAGTAGATGCTTTTGGTTATGAAAATGCACAGGAAATTTTTACAAGTTAGAGAGGGACCTGATATATAAGAAGCGACCTTTTAGTTGCAAAATAATTGTTATACTTTAAAAGAGCTCTCTATATACTTTTTTCCCCCACAATTTTCATAAAGGTCTTTCTCATTATTGGTGGGTAGCACATTTAGCAGTCAAATATATTTAAATAATGTATAGGTGACTGCACGACTGCAACATTGTAACTAGATAACCAATTCAACTAGAAACCAGCTAACAAGTATATAAAATATAACTGCCTTAGTTTAAAATACAGCTCTTGTTTACATCATCCTTTGTTTTGAAAAAGCTTGCTGGTCAGGATGGAAATAGATTAAGGCCAAATCTTCCACACCCCCATTCCCAGAGTGACCTCACTGGAGTAAGCCCCCAGCTCCAGGGCAAGCCCAAGTGTGTGGCCTTGGAGGTTAAAGCTCTTCCCGACCACCAGAGCAGAAGGTGTGAGCGTCCCACCAGGCCTCCGAGTCTCCGGGTAGCCCACCCCAGTGCAACTAGGGCTGCTGCCTTCTGCAGAAATGGAAGCAGTGGGAGCCAACTGACGTTCAGCTGCAATGCCAAAACCAGTGCTGTTGGTACTCGATGTCCACGCAAGGTTTTCTGACGTGTCAAGACCGCCACGTACTCTGATTAACCGACCCTCCAAATTCTGTCCCTTCATCAACATTAGTGTGTAGCTGGAAGTCCCCAGTCCTGCAGCCCATTGGGAAGTTATTTCTTATCGGCTCTGATTTGGCACCAGCAAGCCAGCCCTCATAACCAAAGACGGCTGAGCCATGGGTTGCAAGTCCAGGAAAATCAAAATCATCCCAACCAAGGTTCACACACGCCCTCTTGTAAGGAGACTTGATTTCACCACTTTTCTTTCCTGCGTGTGGTGAGAAGGTGGTATCAAATGTCAGCTTCAAACCTTGACACCTCTGGCCTTTGGTTGCGATTTCTGCTCCCAGAGTGTCATCGGTGTTCCCGTTCTCGGCGCAGGTGAGCCCGTACTCACGCCATTTGTGTTTGGTCTCCAAGGTCCCGGTAACTTGGCACAGTTTGTAGTAGGTGAACCAGATGTGGAGAATTACACACCAGGGCACAACTTCGTTTTCACATCCAGGTGCACCAACCCAAACCAAACCCTCTGTTGAAAATATCTCTGGCAGCTTTGCCAAGGCCAGCGTACAATGGAGGAGCTCGTGTTGGCCGCACACAGCTCTGCGTGTAGATGCTGTGTGGAGGCTGGGGGAAGGGGTGATCTGAAGACTCTGGAGGGGCAGCCCCCCGCACTGCTCAGAGCTGGAGCCCCCAGGCCCGACCAAGAGAGGGCTGCAGCTGCCGTGGCTGGATGGGCTTCTCTCTACATACTTTTAGCAAGAGAAAATGTGCGTTTTGCTTTGCCATAAATATTCCAACCTCCCCACCCCCACCCCGAAACCCCAAAGTCTCCACTGTTTCTTCAGATTATTTTATTTCCACTTTGTGGGTGTCTACCCAGCATTGTTTTTTGAACCAGTGACACAGTGTTTCCTTTCTGTGACCCAATGATAGCTACAATTTCCAACCACATATCTTATGATAACATACAACGTTAACGTGTGTTCCTCAATTGGGTCTATCATTTTTGAGTGATTATTTTTGTTCTGTTTCCAAGTTAAATATTACTTGCTTTATCTGGAGTTTTTCACTTTATGCAAAAGCACTATGGATATTTTAGTAGTATTCCATTGTTTATGTCAATATGGAAGTATCTAGAACCTTACTCTGAAACTGATATTCCCATCTGAAGACAGAGACTTTCTCTCTTGGCTTACCAATGCTGCAGGTGCTTAAAATCCACAGCACATTCTCTTCCCTTCACCTGGGTTTCCCCAAAAGCCTGGGTTCTCAAATCTCCTTTCACCTTCCTCTTCTACTGCCAGCAGGACCCAGCCTCCCTCAGGGTTTCCTTTCCCATGTCCACTCGGGGTGATCGACCCTCGATATCTGGCCTCCACGTCCCGGGACGTGCACCTACAGCTGATGCACCAAGGGGCAGGTCAGTTTGAACACGAGCCCTCTGGGGCCTGGCCTCTGAGTTTCCAAAGCAACCTCCCCGTGGAAGTCACCCCTGGCCTTCTCCACGGCTCCCTCGTGGGACAGGATGCCCCTTGGAGGTCACTATTTGTTTACCACGGTGGTTTGAAGCTGTCTGCACTGCAGAAAAGCATGTTCTAAAGCTAATCCATCCCTGCGGGTGTAGACCTACTGTAGGCTATTTCAGTTAAGGCATGCTGTAGGTGGGTCTTAATCCTCTTACTGGAGTCCTTTATAAGAGAATAAAAGACAGAGAAAATGCAGAAAAAAGCCCCAGAGAAGCTGAGAGAGGAAGTCACCAAAGCCCGACGCTGGAAGCAGTGAAGCCCTGGAGAGAAGGGAGAGACGGCAGTCGTGCCACGTGCCTGGCCATGATGCGGAGGAGCTGAGGATCCCCGGAAGCTGGACTTCGGGAACAAAGCACTGCCTGTTGCTGCCTCAAACTGGACATTTTCACAGCTAAAGAACAGTAAGCTTGTAAGTTACTAACCCCCCATTGTAAAAATCAACCCATTTCTGGTATATTCCATTTCGTCAGCTTTAGGAAGCTAAAAATTTACCCTTGTACAACCTGCACAGGGTCAGGCTTAGGGCAAGTGCTCAGTAACTGTATATTGGATATATGAGTGGATGAAAGAGTGAACCTGATCTGTTGACAGGTGGGTGCCAGGGGAAACAGGAAGGAGAAAGAAGGAAGCAGTCAAGTGCGGGGGCAGCTTTATGGGAAGGCTGGACTGAGCAGGAGTGTCTCCAGGTCATTTACACACGAGTCCCCCAAGAGTATCTACAGGACATTTACACACGAGTCCCCCAGAAGTGTTTCCAGGTCATTTACACACAAGTCCCTGGAGTGTCTCCAGTACATTTACACGAGTCCCCCAGGAGTGTCTTTAGGACATTTGCACACGAGTCCCCTGGGAGTGTGTCCAGGACATTTACACACAAGTCCCGCAGGTCTGTGATGAAGCCAATTGAGAACACACACCCAAACTATATTTCATGAGCATCTCCTAAATACATACATTTACGTTTTCAATGTTCCCTGTCAAAACTTTGTTCAGTTTCTCTCCTGGGGTCGCAGGCCTATGTCTTTTAAACTTTATTTGGCTGAAATGTAGGAAGCAGAGGCTAAGAGGGGATGTGGATGAAATCGCAGATCGCCACGTGCCGATGAGCACGGTGGAGGGAGCACCGCCAGCTTACTCCAGATTGGAGGAAGAGAGCCTCTGAGTGAGGACGGCAGGAGGTGGTGGCAGGTGTCTCCTGGGACACAGCCCTGCATGCCCCTCCCTGTGATGTAGGGGCACCTGTGACTTGCTCTCCACCAAGACTACAGAGGATATGTGTGGTTAGCTGTCTGTGACCCCACAACCTGAGACCCCCGCCAGGCTGTCCCTCCCCTCCTGGCTGTGAGGAGCCAGTGCCATGTGTGAGCGGCCACAGGGTGGTCCCAAGGTGTGGAGCGGAGACCTCAGTCCCTCAGCCACCAGGACCAAATGCCAGCGGCCACGACAGCTCGGAGTGGATCCTTCCCCACGAGAGCCTCACAGGAGCCTGACCCAGCTGATGCCCTGACAAGGCCTGGCTGACATCCTGACCTGCCTGGCACCCCAACACAGCCTGGCTGACACCCCGACCTGGCCGACACCCTGACACGGCCTGGCTGACACCCCAACCTGGCCGACACCCCGACATGGCCTGGCTAACACTCTGACCTGGCTGACACCCTGACCTGGCTGACATGCCAACACAGCCTGGCTGGCACCCTGACACAGGCTGGCTGACACCCCAACCTAGCTGGCACCCCGACACAGCCTGGCTGACACCCCAACCTGGCTGACAGCCTGACGCAGTGTGGCTGACACCCTGAGCTGGCTGACACCCCGACCTGGCTGACACCCCAACAAGGCTGACACTCTGACCTGGCTGACATCTTGATGCAGCGTGGTTGACACCCTGACCTGGGTGACACCCCAACACAGCTGACACCCCAACACAGCTGACACCCTGATGCAGTGTGGCTGACACCCCGACCTGGCTGACACCCTGACACAGCTGACACCCTGATGCAGCGTGGATGACACACCAACCTGGGTGACACCCTGACACAGTTGACACCCTGATGCAGTGTGGCTGACACCCCGACCTGGCTGACACCCTGACACAGCTGACACCCTGATGCAGCGTGGATGACACCCCGACCTGGGTGACACCCTGACACAGCTGACACCCTGATGCAGTGTGGCTGACACCCTGACCTGGCTGACACCCTGATGCAGTGTGATTGACACCCCGACACAGCTGACACCCCGACACGGCTGACACCCCGACCCAGCTGACACCCCAATGAGACCGGCGATACCCTGAGACCTCGAGCTGCGGACCCAGCTGAGCTGAACCCAGACTCCCCCCATGAAAGCCGAGAGGACCCGCGTTGTTTTCAGCCACTGAGCTTGTGGTAACACGGTTATGCAGCAATGGATGACCAGTAAGGTCCATCCAGCAGACATGGAGGCTGGAGGGAGCGGACTCAGGAAGGCTAACTCACGTGTAGAGGGACGAGAGGCCAGGAGCAGGAGGAGGGACCCCTCACCAAGGAAGGAGGGCAGGCGGGTGGCCCAATGCTTCCCTCTGCCGCGCTCAGAGAGGGCATGGCCAGGAAAACGGACTGCAGCCAACAGCCAAGAAGTGAAGTTTATATACCATGATGTGGCTGCTATGAAAGTATATCTCGTTAAAACATTATGATGCTGGTTTAGCAAACTGTGCACCCTCACCAGCATGTCAGAATCACAGAAGCAGTTCTTGGGAAGTCTCCTAACCTGGTTAGAGCCCAGCTGTGCATCCAAATCCCACAGACTGACCACGATCCTGCCAGCCCCAGCCAGGGCTGCACCCTCTCTCCTCCAGCCGTGGGTGGTGCACACTGTGTCTTCGTAAATAGTATCCCGAACCAAAAACAGGGACGGAAAGCCCAGAGGCGCGAAAATGCCCAAATCATCACTAGAGTGATATACTCTCTCCTACTAGCAATGCAAGGTCCACGAGGAAAAATAATCTTGGTTTTTGTTTACTGCCTTATCCCTTTGCATCAATAAATATTTACTGAATGAATGAAGCAGCTCAATTTTTCTCCCTCATTTCTTCATTTGTAAAATGAGGATCATAATAGTATCCCCAACCAGTCATGAGGATTAACTGGTATAACACACGTTAAATAACTAGAACATGGCTTTGCATGTAGTAACTGCATAATAAAATTTAGTCAAAGCAAATCATCTAAATACACTTTATGTAATGAACCTGTTAGAAAAAAGGACCTGAACATGCTTAATTCACTCCCCAATACAGGAGAATCTTGTCATTAAGGAGGTTCGACTTCAGGTTAACATATTTAAGTTTAACCTGAACTTAAAGAATTTAGAGTTACTTTGAAATTAATTTGGATGGAGAAATGCATCTCCAAAATACGTCAAAGGGTTCGGTGTGATTTTTTACTACGGAGGCTTATATTAAATTGCGTTTTTCATCTATCGTGATCTCAGAAGCCATGTACCCAAGCAGACCCCTCTGACACTTCCCTCCTGCGGCTCAGGAAGCGTCTGGAGTCCTTCGTGACCCGCGAGAGCCGCCCCGTGTGCAGCACTGAGGACCCCGAGCCGCTTCTCCCGACCCCGCTCTCCACCCTCGCCCTCTCCGCTGTCGGCTTCCCGAGGGCGGCCTCCGGGTACACCGGCCTCGCCCGTCTCCCGGGCATCCCAAACCTCCCGGACACAGCGCCTGGCGGGAAGTGAACGAGGACGTCCCGCAGAGAGAGGGGGTCTAACCCCAGGCGCGCCGGGCCGTTCCCAGGCCCTGAACAAACGCCCTGAGCCCCGCTGGCTCTCCCGTACACGCGGGAGCTCCCGTCGTTCCCAGGATATCATCCATCGTATTGTCATCCTCTTTTGTCAGAAGCGTTAACTTAGTGTTTTAAAGGCCGTATGAGTGCTGAGGAGCACACACGTCTTCCTGGATCAAGATACAAGTCTTGGGGCAACGTCAAATAGCATTAGCTTTTAAAACTTAACCTCTCCGCAAGGAGGGCCATGCCCACCACTTGTGGTCAGCATGGCACCGGAGACCCTGAGCATCTCACCTAAGGCAAGTAAAAAAATCAAAGGCTCCCAGCTTAGAAAGGAAGAACTAAAACTGTCTTTATCCACCAATGATGATTGTGTGTATTTAAAATCATAAAGGAAGCTAAGAAACAACCATTAGCACTAATAAGTGAATTTAGCAAAATGCAGGCTACAAAGTCAATATACAAAAACAATTATATTTCTTTCTAATAATAGGCAATTGGAAAATAAACTAAAACAAATGCAACTGTAACAGCATTGAAAAAATAAAGCACTCATAAATAAATTTAATGAAATTTAATGAAATATGTAAAAGGCCGTTACAAAAAACTACAAAACATGGCTGAGAGGCATTAAAGACCTAATAAGTGGAGAGATGTACCATCTTCACGGACCAGAAGAATCTATAATGGTAAGACGTCAATACTCCTCAAATCTATCTATAGATTCAAAGAAATCCCAATCAAAATCCCAGCATGCATTCTTGTAGAAATTGACAAGCTGACTCTAAAATTTATATGGAAATGCAAAGGACCTGAAACAGACAAAACAATATTGAAAAAGAAGAAGAAAGTTGAAGGATGTGCACTCTGTGATTTCAAGTCATGCTGTAAAGCTACAGTAGCCAAGAGAGCATGACATTGGAATAAGAAAAGACATACAGATCAATGGAAAAGAATCCAGAGTCCAGAAATAGACCCACTCATCCACAGGCAATTGATTTCCCACCAAGGCACAAAAGCAATTCAAAGAGAAGGGAAAATCTTTCACCAAAAGACCAGTGCACCTTGGTCATAGTTTACTCTATACACAAAACTTAATGCAATTCATTAAAACAACATATTTATTGAGTATCTGCTATACATGGCATCTGGGTCATCTGCAGTGAACAAAACAGATATGTCCCTGTTCTCAAGAAGTTTACAGTCTAGTAGGGAGACAAACATTAGACAAGTAAGCACATCAGAGAATATCTGTGTAAAACTCAACATTTCAAAAAGATATAATGGATTCCCTGGCTTAAGGCTAAATGTTCCTGGATATGATTTCTTTAGAAAGTTTGGCCACATATTTTGTGGTTTTACAAAGTTGTAACTGAAAAGTTAGGATTAAAGGGATGACTGTGATTACTGAATCATTATATAGACATTCCTTTTTACTTTCTGGTATATTAGAGTAGACAGAGGGAAATAAATCTCTGAACTGTAATCCAGCTGCCTTGATCTCTGAAAATGATTGTAGAGCCTTTATCTTGTGCCCTTGTGATTGGAAATCCTTGTGACCGACCTTCACTTGTAGCCATTTATCCAGTTTTTTGACTTCAAAGTCTTATGATCACTAGAGACAGCCCCTAATGTTTATTAATGAAGGGCCTTGGGTCAGCCCAGAACTAACCCACCCCAAGTCCAAAGTTATCTTGATAACCAAGGCTGGATCTATCAAAATGGGCCCACCTGACTTGCGCAGTAGCTTAGACTTTAACCTACAAGTCACCTCTACCTCATTATAATACTAAAAATCATGCCCATCATGATATTAAGGCTGCCATCTTCTTCCATACATTCTGTGACTAAGCACGTTATCAATCTGTGCATGCTCAACAATTAGATCACCTCTAATTACATCATCTGGGGCCATTACACTCATTATCCTAAAACCTGCCCATCTTTTCATACTATAAAACTATCAGAATTACTTAAGTTCAGGGAGACAGATTTTGGGTCGATAGGCCATCTGTTCTCCTACTTTGCGCCTAGCAATAAAACTCTTTTTCTCTTTGAAATCCGGTGTCTCAGGAATTGGTCATTTGAGTGCATTGGGCAGAGAATCCACAGCCTTGGTTGGGTAACAAAATGATTAAAGAGGCTTTCTATGTATCTCTTGTTTGGATGGGAAGCTAATGCTGCAGACACATCATTAATAAAAGTGTGCCTGTACACTGCGTTCTGTGTGACTGCATGGTATGTGAATACATATCAATAAAAATGAATTTAAAAAAAATAGAAGTGTGCCTTCAGGAATTTTCTCAGTTACCATAATACAAGATTGAGCCCCGAATCAGTAAATGTCCAGCAGGAACAGATGGCACACTCACATTTTTAAGGACACATTTAACAAAGCAACTATTTACAAAGAAAAAAAAAACAAGAGGGATCATAGACCTAAATGTAAATGCAAGACTACCATTTCTACGAGAAAACAGGAGAATATCCTCAAACCTTCAGACAGACAGGCAATGATTTCTTAGACAGGACTCTGAAATCCCTAAGCACAAAAGGAAAAAGTTGACAAAATGGTCTTCATCAACATGAAAACCTCTGTTCATTAAAATTCATCAGAAAGAAACTGACCAGGCAATCCCCAGACCGAGCATAAACATTATCAATACGTACAGCTAATAAAGGACTTGTACTGGAAGCAAGTAAACAATTCCGTGGCTCAATAATTAAAAATATTAAAAATAGGCAATCAAAGCACTTTACAAATGAAGACATTCAAATGGCCAAGACGCACATCATCAGGTAATGGGGAAACACGAGGAGCTACCACCCCACACCCTCTAGAATGGCTAAAACTAAAAAGATTGGCCTCACCGAGCGTTGGCAAGGAAGTGGAGCAAATGGGACTCTCATACGTTATATAAAGTGATCACTTAGAATTTGGAAATTAGGTCTGGTCCTGCCTATAAAGTTAAATATCCACCTTATCTTATGACCCAGGAATTCTACTTTGAGGTATTTATCCAAGAGAAATGAAAATGCACATCCACAAAAAGATCCGTTCAAGGGTGCTCCCAGCCGCTTTAGTCACAGCACCCCAAAACTGGAACACGTCGGACGCCCACCAGCAGGGACACGTGAACAGTGGAATCCGCTCGGCAACGGAATGAAACGTAAGTGGGGGAGCTGTGACGCTCTGCCCAGAACCCCCTTCCAACACAAAGGGCTTAATTCCCAGCTGCTGGGGACAGCCCTCGGCTGTCAGTACTTTCGGGGCGACTTCCTGGGGAAGCTGTGCATCACCAATGCCTGGTCCACAGGAGGGGACACTCTGCCCGGCCACCGGCTCCAGAGCCCCGGGGGGCTGCCTCGCGGACCCTCTCCTCCCCGTGCTCGGGCCAGCTGCTGTGCTCCTCCCTCCAGGGCTGCAGGCTCCAGGGCACCCACCAGCAGGGCCCTGCACGCCCATCGTCGACTCAGAACTGCTTCCCGGGGAATCCGACCTGTGATAAGCCGATGAACCCGACAACAGGGACAACCTCAAAAGCACCAGGGAGTTCTGGGGCTGGAAGTAGGGGTCTCCAGTGAGAGAAATCACAGCAGCGTTTGCCTCTGCGTGGGACCCCCGGGAAGGGGCGGGAAGGGGCTTTCTTGGGGGCACGAAAATGGTTTAAACCTGACAGCGGTGTTGGTTGCACAGTGTATGCAATTGCCAAAACTCGAATTCTTCTCTTAAAGTGCATGCATGTCACTGTTTGTAAATTATACCTCAGTCAAAAAAATGTGAAAGAAGTAACCCCATCAGATTGGTTCAAACTGAACTTATGGTTGAACAACATTCAAAACCCCTAATTTGAACTTGAATTCCAGAATTAACACATCCGTTTTGCTCATCATTTTGTGATTACACACTAATTGACACACTTTTTCTGTGGCAAGTCATGAGATTGCTTCTTCTACAAAGACATTTATTCTTCCACTGCAACACTGGACACAAGATTCAAACAGCGACACCTCCGTCTACCTGTATCCCCGTATCCTCCTTTAGTCAGTCCTCTCTCCCGGAGAATCCAGGTCAGGTTGTGACATCACAAGATCACAGACTGTTAGCGATGGGAGAGACTTGACAGGGGGAGCCTGAGCTCATGGCGGCTGAGCTGCCAATCGCAAGGGAGGACAAGGACCCCAGGACGCGTCCCAGACAACCTGCCATGTCCCTGGGCCTGAGTGCCGTCTGCAATCCAGCTCGGAGGAGAATTCATGTGTGCTTTATCCGCTGTCTTTTATTCCTTAAAATAGTTCCCTCTGTTATCAGTTTAGAAATAGAACTCCAGTGAGTGGTGTAAATGACTCGCCTTCCTTCTTGATGGTGAGATAATTTTGGTACAAATTAGGAGAAAAGAGCATCATCTGCTGTGTCTGTGCCTTCTTCCCCTCTCACCTGGCCTGTGTGGGAGACATTCTGGCAGCAAGTGAAGGAGTGAACTCAGCAGACAGGCTTGACCGAGAAACTAAGGGCATTTTGTCAACAATTACGAAGAACTTCCTGCTCTATGGTGAGATAACAGCTAGTGTGTGGTAACAGGTGTAAGGTAAAGAACTAAATCTGAAACATGAATGTAAACACTTTATTGCAATCGTCTTTTTCCCTCCAGCCTTTTCTCACAAATTCTGTGGCTTCCATACAGTGAGTTGTGAATCTTTGCTTCAGATATTTTCTAAGGAGCACCTGGGAAAGCAGATGGAGGCAGAGAGGAGAATTACAAGTATGGAGAAAGTCTATAATTACTGACAAATTCCATTGTTGCTGCCCATCTGTTTTGTTTTGTTTGGGGGGGGGGGTTCCTTTAGCATTTATTGAGATCTCTGCTTACTGAGCAGGCTTGTCTCCATGTATGATGTGCTCCGTGTATGATGGACCGGCACCCGGGGAGCAGTGTCAGTTCTTTCGGGCCATGGGCGAACTGTGTCCCAAAGGACCCAGCACCCGTCCGAGGGCCGCCCAGCTGACGTCTGCTCCGGGGTTTAGCAGAAGCCATGGAGAGGGTCTCCTCCATCCCCCTCCAGGCCAGAAGAGGCATTCCAGGACAGACAGTCCAGGACAGACAGCCACCAGGCATCCAGCAGCCTTCCTAATACCAGGGCGGAAAGGCCCTGACTTTGCAACAGCTTGTGGAGCAGCAGTGTCTGGAACTGGCCTCGTCCCCAGGGGATGACGCTGAATTCTCAGGGACAACTCTGGGACAGCAGGGTCCAGGGACATCCAGGACGGACGTTCCTGCGGGAGGCCAGAGGCCTCTCCTGCTTAGGGACCTCCCCACAGCCGGTGCCCGGGGACTGCTGGGAATCCCCGAGCCTGCTTCTGCCTTCCAGGACCTTCCCGCTCAATCTGCTCGGAAATGGATGTGCCCGAGAGGGCCCTGGCCTGCCTGGGCCGGGTGTTCTCCTGCTGAGAAGGCTTCGGAAAAGTGACCGACAGCTGTCACTTCGTACACACGCTCATACGCACGCAGACTTCCCTCCAGGTGTGAACGAGAACAGATGGAGTTTCCTAACATTTTAAAGCCCGGGCAAAAACCTCATTGTAACACGTCTTGCATTTTCTCTGATTCAGACCCATTTCCTCCCACAGTCTCCACTCCCCACCCCTGGGCTTGATGGCCCCAACACCAGCAAGGCAAGGCAAGGCAAGGGTTCACTGCCCTCCGCCAGCTAGAGAGATGGGCTTTGGGGTGCTGGCTTCTCCGCCCAGCCCTTCCCAGGCAGGAGGAAAGGTGAGACTCAGGGACGTCGTTGGGCAGACACAGACACATGCACCTCCATGCACACACACTATGTGCACACATGCACACACATGCACAGGCAGCACACCCATGCACAGACACCTGTGTGCACATATGCACACACGCATTTGCAAGCACAGGTGCGCACACCCACGCAGTGCACACCCACCCACACATGCACACCCATCTAAGTGCACATGTGCACATGCACCCTCACACCTATGCACACCCACAGCCATGCACACACGCATGTACACCCATGCACACACAACTAATGCACAGGCCACACCCATGCACAAACACCTAAGTTCACACATGCAAATGCATAGGCATCCATGCACACCCCTATATGCATACACGCATACCACGTTCATACTTGTACACACGCCCACACATGCCCCCACACCTATCTGCATACACACCTAAATGCATGTGTGCCCACCCATACACAGATATCTAAGTGCACACATGCACACACACCCAAGTACACACATGCATGTGCATAGGCATCCATGCACACACCTATATGCACACATGGACACTCCTATGTGCACACATGCATGTGCATGTCTACCCACATATGCCCCCCACACCTATCTGCATGCACACCTAAATGCACGTGTGTGTCCACCCATGTGCACACACCTATGTGTACATGTGCTCATGCACACACACCTAGGTACATGCATTCTGGTGAGGAGTGAGGACTGGTGCCCAGCCTGCCTCAGCAAGTGGGGCGCTGCGTCACACCTTCCTCCCTGGCAGGCCACAGTCAGAGTCTGGAGGCCCAGAGCCTTGGAAACGCCCTGGATCAGCCCGTAGGGAACTCCAGATGCCCCCAATGCTTTGCCCAGGCCAGAGCCACTTTGCTTCTCCGCTCTGCCCAATTGCCCCCTCTCCAGTCATTCCCAGTTCACAGATCCACTCACTGTCTTTCCGTTCTTTGGATTTAATTCTTCTGGGAGATCTATCTAGAATTATGATGTGCTCATTAATTAATAAGGCCAAGTGCTGGCTGAGCGAGCTCGCAGGGAAATGCAAACAGGGATACGGACGACCGCCCCCCACCCCAGCTTCCGACAGGACCTTTCACTCCAGCAGGCCCACCGCCCCCACGCTGTGTGGAGAGAGCCCGGTGGCAGGTCCCAGCTCCTTGGCCTGGTCTCCCTGCTCCTCTCCTGCAGGTTCTGCTCCAGGCTCTGAGTGGGCCACCAATCCCGAAACCGAGACCAGAGCTCACCTGGCAGCCCTCTCCAGCACCTGCCGGCGGCCACCTGTCCCGGCCAGCCCGTCACCCTGCCCCTCGGTCCACAGGGTCGTCAGACCCAGCCTCCTGCTCGGAGGGCACACGCAGTGGCCTGCAAAGTCCTCCCGGACCGGCCCGGCTGGCTCTGTCCCCCGTTTCCGCAGGCCGCCTTCCACCCCTGTCCAGCTGCCCCGGTCTCCTGTGCTGGTCTCAGTGGCAAGGACACTCCCAGCTCAGGGCCAGGACTGCTGCCCCGGGCTCCCTGCTCAGGACCCCCGCCTCCCTCACCCGAGCCCAGAGGCTCTCTGGGGGCCTCCCTGCCCAGTTCCCATCCCCCACGCCCCCTCCAGTCCCCCTTGTTTTCCCCACATCACTACTGACGCCGAACCTTTCCCGGTTTCGGGTGAGTGCTCCATCAGGCACCTGCGCTGTCCCGCCCCGCGGCAGCCTGGCACACGAGCCCGGGGCCCCCACCTGAGGGTGTGCCACACGGATGCAGGGTCCCGTCTTCCCCTCCACCGCAGGAATTCAGAGAGGAAAAAACGTCACTGGCTAAGAGCAGATTTTGGAGTCAGACTGTTCTGGATTTGACTCTTGCTGTTCCTTATTAGCTGTAGGATCTTGTATCTCAATTTCCACATCTGCAATGTGGGCTGATACGACCTACATCTCCAAGAAGGATGAAGACGTGCATTATAACAAATGCCACTCTGTGCCCGTCCAGGGCTGGGAGGGTCCGTCTCGGGCCCCCTCGGCCAGGGGACAGCAGCCAGTCAGTCAATGAAAGGCAGCGCTGCATGTTGCAGTGGTGGCGGCGGCATTCTGTCTCATGGCCAGCATCGACCATCAGGCGTCTTAGGCAAAGGAGGTCACCTGTGATAACAGGGGCAGGCTCGTCCCCTCAGGTGGAGGCCTCAAGAGCAAGCACCTGAGGTTTCCTAGAGAGAGGAGATTGTGCCTTGAGACTGCGGGGATTGCATTTCCGGTGTGCGGGCCTGACCTGCACGCTTCAGGCTCAAGAATGCAGCGTTAACCCCGCCCGGTCTGCAGCCCACCAGTCTGACCCACAGATTTCGGATTTGCCAGCCCCCGTGATTCATAAGCCAATTCCTTGAAATAAATCATAGGCCTGCACACACACCTGTACCCCACTGGTTCCAAGTCTCTGGGGACCCCTGACTGATACCCACACGTTGGAATACTCCCAAGGATCAACATAGGCCACCAGCAACCAGACCCCGTAGAATGTTCTACATCTCGATGGGGACCCAGAATAATTCCATGTTTTGTACCTTTCAGACCTTAAAAAAGATGCAGCTCCTGACAACAGAGCAAAGACTAAACCCTTAGAGCCTGGGTAAACACAAGTTGTAAAATTCCTTAGAGGCACGCCTCACCTCGCTGTGGGTACTTAAATGTTGACTACAGAGAATAACAGCAATAATCACAATAGCTCCAGCATCACAAAGAATGGGAAAACGTTGTTCTTTGCTGCTCTGAAATTAAGCCCTGGCACTGCAGTTAGCGTGTTTGCACAACTCCATGTCGAGAGAGAATAAGGCTTTTCTTGCATACTTATTCTGGCTTTTAGGATATAAGTGCTTGAGGGAAATTCCTGGCAAAAAACCAGCCGAGCAGCCTCAAATCCTCTCACAGACTTTGTCTCGTTTGCAGGTGAGGTCAGAGCCCACCTGCCCTTCTTATGTTTCAAGAAAGGTGGAATTCTGATTCTCTTCTCTATCTGTTCGGTGACACGGGGAAGGGAAACACAGCTCAACAGGGAGTCACGCAAAATGGACATCCCCCTTTTCAGCTGTACTGGAGACACCAGGTTCTCTCTAAGAAGTCACTGCATTACACAGAATAATTAGAATACATGAGTGTGAGTGTGCGTGTGTGTGGCTGTGGTCTGCCTGCGTCTGCTAAT
The DNA here is from genome assembly GCF_015220235.1 of Choloepus didactylus. Lineage (NCBI taxonomy): Eukaryota > Metazoa > Chordata > Mammalia > Pilosa > Megalonychidae > Choloepus > Choloepus didactylus. The sequence goes on from NC_051313.1 coordinate 4,186,531, forward strand.
GTCGCAATTAGCTCCTAGAGGACCACCACTTACCACAATAGGGGCATTCGGGAGCGGCTTAATTTACTTTTAAACGTCAGTAATCTTTAAGGAGTTATGTTATGACCTTATGATACTAAGGTTAGATAATACTTGTTCTATTTAGAAGTTTCAAAGTGGGATATAGTTCTATAATTTAAAAATAACCATTCACTGACATAGATACTCTAACAGCAGGAGTTAAATGTGGCTCTTCCGCTCCCGGCTGTAGGCTGTCCTCGTCTAAGCGCTATCCCCTTGCACCTGGTGGCGGGTAGCGCAGACGCCCATCAACACCTGTTCAAGGAAAGGTGCACATACATTGTGATATAAAAGGTTTTAGCAAGTACCTTGGCCATTGATCCTGGCATGTTTGAATCTGCAGAAATAATCCCCCCAGTCTTTTAATCTATCCTTCATCTTTCCTTATTTAAAATAGTTTTCCATTTTTAGATAGTAAAAACTCTCAATGATTTCTTTTTTTTAAATTAATTTTATTATTTTAATTGTGGTAAATACAAATAACAAATATGATTTTTAACCATTTTAAGTGGATAATTCTGTCACATTAAGTATCTTGACAATATTGTGCAACTTTCACCACTATCTATTTCCAGACTATTTTTATAAGCCTCAACTGAAACTCACCCTCATTTAGCAACAACTCCCATTTCCTTCTCCTCCCACCCCTGCTAACCACTATTCTGCTTTCTGTCTCTATGAACTGGTTTAGTCTAAGTGTTTCATGTAAAGAGAATTAATAGAATATTTATCCTTTTGTGTCTGGTTTATTTTGCTCAACATGATGTCTCCAAGGCTCATCCATGTTGCAGCATGTCCCAGGGCTTTATTTCATTTTATGACTGAATAAAATTCCATTCTATGGATAGACACGTTTTGTTTATCCCTTCATCTGCTGAGAGATACTTGGGTTGCTTTCACCTTTTGGCTATTGTGAATAATGCTGCAATGGACACTGGTGTACAAATATTTCTCTGAGCCCCTGGGATATACTAGGTGTGGAATTGCCTGATAATACAGTAACTTTTTACTTTGTGAGCAACCACCAAACTGTTTTCCACCATGGCTGCACCATTTTACACACTGCCAATAACGTCTTAAGGTTCCTATTTCTCCGCATCCTTGTCAACACTTGTAACTTTGTTTTTTTAATAATATCCATCCTACTGGGTGTGAAGTGGTATCTCATTGTAGTTTTAATTTGCATTTCTCTAATGGCTAATGATAGTGAGCGTCTTTTCATATGTTAATTGTCCATTTGTATATCTTCTTTGGAGAAATGTCTATTCAAATCCTTGGCCCTCTTTCTTTAAAAAAGTAGGCTGCTGGTCTTTTTGTTGTAGAGTTGTAGGAGTTCTTTATATATTCATGATATTAAACATTTTTCAGATATATGGTTTTGGAATATTTTCTCCCATTCTGTAGGTTGTCTTCACTTTCTTATAATGTCCTTGGATGCACAAAAGTTTTTAATTTTGATAAAGTCTATTTTATCTACTTTTTCTTTTGTTGCTTGTACTTTTGGTATAAAATCTATAAATCCATTGCCTAATACAAATCCTGAAGATATTTCTCTATGCTTTTTTTGTAAGAGCTTTATAGTGTTAGCGCTTATATTTGGGTCACAGATCCATTTTGAATTAATTTTTTATATGGTGAAGGTGGGGGTCTGAATTCATTCTTTTGCTATGGATTTCCAGTTTCCCTGCACCATTTGTTGAAGAAACTACTTTTTCCCTTTGAGTGGACTTGGAGCCCTTGTCAAAACCAACTGGTCATAAGTGTGCAGCTTATTTCTGGATTCTCAGTTCTATTCCACTGATCTATATGCCTATCTTTATGCCATTGCCACACGGTTTTAATTTCCGTAGCTTTGTAGTAAGTTTTGAAATCAGTAAGCGTGAGTCCCCCTACTTTGTTCTTCTCTTTCAAGACAGTTTGACCATTCAGGGACTCAATCATTTCTTTTATGGTTTATGATATTGGTTTCATATTAAGGAATGCTTTTCACATTCTGATGGTATAAAATCCATTTTAAAATATATTTTCTTCTGGTACTTCTAAATGTTTTACACATAAATCTTTAATCCACCTGTAATTCCTTTTTGCAAATGGTGTGAGGTGGGGATATATAGTCTCCTCTAAATTGTTAGTAAATAATGCCAACACTATTAAATAATTTATTATTTGCTACTGATTTAAAGGACATTACCTTAAAATAAAAATCATACCATATGTCATAGCTGTATGCTCAAAAGTGGAAAAAAATGGAGATTTATAAATGCTTGCACAATCATTCTTATAGATTCACCAGAAATGTTTTCCTTCCTCTGAGAAATTCATCACTCAATACACAAACTTGCCAGCTGCGTTGGCCACGTTTGTACCTCTCTGTTAGCGTGGGGAAGCTGGATCTATGGCATAAAATTAGCACCAGCACTGAGTACGAGGTCTAATTTTAACTAAACAACACAAGCCTTCTATTATGGGAACAAAATACGCCTAAAGCATTCCCGAGTCCAAGGAAATGCCATTAAAAGTCATTTGGGTCTAAATAAGTTATAATAAAACAGATTGATAGCTGTACTACTGTGCAAATTTTAGTGGAGGTTAATCATTCCTCAAGAAATGGCTGACTTTCACTTTTCAACACAATGTCAAAAGTGTGAATGTTTAATAGCTTGAAGTATTAGGTGCTCCACATTAGTTTGTTAAAATGGCATTTTATTTAGAATTCCGTTGAATTACTTTTCTTTAATGAGGAAAAATGTTAAAACCCCTGGATGTCAGATGCTTGTGCTTTGAACTGAAATCCTGCGGCCTCTAATCTCTTTTGATACCCAGCAGGCGACGCGGCCTGAGGGGCTCACACAAGGAGGACGCAGGTTGTAACAAGTGGGTTCTTTCCACGGCTTTATTCAATGTCAGTACATCACGGAAACAGAACACCAAATGGCAGCTTGTAAACGAAACGTGCATTTCAAAGAAAGCATTTAACAATCAAAAGAGCTAGTTTAAAGGTACCTAGCAGTTTGATTTTTAAACGGTAGGAAATGGTGGAAATTAAACACCATTTTCTTGATCAGAATATTTGTGAATTGCATTCAGAGTGATTTTTATACTTTTAGCTTGTTTACCTCAAGCAACATCACTGCTTTGTGGAGCTCAACGTCAGCATCCATTGAAGTCAGGTCTCATGTCTGTGTCCGTGACAGACACAGGTGAACCAGTTCATTGTGATCAATTGTTACAATCAATTGATTATTAAAATATTGTTATACTAATCAAGGACTTGATTCCACAAAGCAATGGTACCAACATTTATTCAATTCCAAACTGAATTAAACTCAAATGTCAATTATTTTGGGACTATAAACCAAAGTGATGTTTAACTATGGCTTAAGATTATGTTATTCTGATACAATTCTGAAGTCAAAGAGGCAGTGGATAGATTATTTATAAAATATTTTGACTTAAAAACGACCTGTGTAAGCAAAAATTTGGATAAACTGCTCACCAATGATGAATCTGTAAAATAAAAATAATGTACTGGCAGCCAACTCAATGGGAAAAAATTTTTGGAAACCATGTATCTGACAAAAGACTGATATCTTGCATATATAAAGAAATCCTACAACTCAATGACAATAGTACAGACAGCCCAATTATAAAATGAGCAAAAGATATGAAAAGACAGTTCTCTGAAGAGGAAATACAAATGGCCAAGAAACACATGAAAAAATGTTCAGCTTCACTAGCTATTAGAGAGATGCAAATTAAGACCACAATGAGATACCATCTAACACCGATTAGAGTGGCTGCCATTAAACAAACAGGAAACTACAAATGCTGGAGGGGATGTGGAGAAATTGGAACTCTTATTCATTGTTGGTGGGACTGTATAATGGGTCAGCCACTCTGGAAGTCAGTCTGGCAGTTCCTTAGAAAACTAGATATAGAGTTACCATTCGATCCAGTGATTGTACTTCTTGGTATATACCCGGAAGATTGGAGAGCAGTGACACGAACAGATATCTGCATGCCAATGTTCATAGCAGCATTATTCACAATTGCCAAGAGATGGAAACAACCCAAATGTCCTTCAACAGATGAGTGGATAAATAAAATGCGGTATATACACACGATGGAATACTACACGGCAGTAAGAAGGAACGATCTCGTGAAACAGATGACAACATGGATGAACCTTGAAGACATAATGCTGAGCGAAATAAGCCAGGAACAAAAAGAGAAATATTATATGCTACCACTACTGTGAACTTTGAAAAATGTAAAACAAATGGTTTATAATGTAGAATGTAGGGGAACTAGCGATAGAGACCAATTAAGGAAGGGGGAACAATAATCCAAGAAGAACAGATAAGCTATTTAACGTTCTGGGGATGCCCAGGGATGACTATGGTCTGTTAATTTCTGATGGATATAGTAGGAACAAGTTCACAGAAATGTTGCTATATTAGGTAACTTTCTTGGGGTAAAGTAGGAACAGGTTGGAAGTAAAGCAGTTATCTTAGGTTAGTTGTCTTTTTCTTACTCCCTTGTTATGGTCTCTTCGAAATGTTCTTTTATTGTATGTTTTTTTTTTTTTTAATTTTTTTTTTTCAAACAGTTGATTTAAAAAAGAAAAAAAGTTTAAAAAAAAAAAAAAACAAGGAAAAAAATATGTAGTGCCCCCTTGAGGAGCCTGTGGAGAATGCAGGGGTATTGGCCTACCCCACCTCAATGGTTGCTAACATGACCACAGACATAGGGGACTGGTGGTTTGATGGGTTGAGCCCTCTACCATAGGTTTTACCCTTGGGAAGATGGTTGCTGCAAAGGAGAGGCTAGGCCTCCCTATAATTGTGCCTAAGAGCCTCCTCCCGAATGCCTCTTTGTTGCTCAGATGTGGCCCTCTCTCTCTAGCTAAGCCAACTTGAAAGGTGAAATCACTGCACTCCCCCCTACGTGGGATCACACACCCAGGGGAGTGAATCTCCCTGGCAACGTGGAATATGACTCCCGGAGAGGAATGTAGACCGGGCATCGTGGGACGGAGAACATCTTCTTGACCAAAAGGGGGATGTGAAAGGAAATGAAATAAGCTTCAGTGGCAGAGATTCCAAAAGGAGCTGAGAGGTTACTCTGGTGGGCACTCTTACGCACACTTTAGACAACCCTTTTTAGGTTCTAAAGAATTGGGGTAGCTGGTGGTGAATACCTGAAACTATCAAACTACAACCCAGAACCCATGAATCTCGAAGACAATTGTATAAAAATGTAGCTTATGAGGGTGACAATGGGATTGGGAAAGCCATAAGGACCACACTCCCCTTTGTCTAGTTTATGGATGGATGAGTAGAAAAATAGGGGAAGGAAACAAACAGACAAACAGACAAAGGTACCCAGTGTTCTTTTTTACTTCAATTGCTCTTTTTCACTTTAATTATTATTCTTGTTATTTTTGTGTGTGTGCTAATGAAGGTGTCAGGGATTAATTTAGGTGATGAATGTACAACTATGTAATGGTACTGTGAACAATCGAATGTACGATTTGTTTTGTATGACTGCGTGGTATGTGAATATATCTCAATAAAATGAAGATAAAAAAATAAAAATAATAATGTACTAAATTCATTCTTATGTACACAATATGTAATATTGTTAACCTGGTTAACTATAAAATAAATTGGTATGAAATCACCTGACATGCAACATAAATAGGGTCTTTTCCTTCCTATTGCTAGGAGCATCCTGGAGCTCATGAACAGTTCCTGGGTGAATTAATACTTAAGAGCAAAAATGTAACCAAGAAAGTAGGATGTAAGGGATGTTTGTGATTACCGAATTGTTATATAGATATTCCTTTTTACTTTCTGGTATATTACAGTAGACAGAGGGAAACACCTGAAACCTGAACGGTAATCCAGCTGCCTTGATCTCTGATGATGACTGCATAGCTTTATCTTGTGCTGACAAACTTGTGACTGACCCTCACTTGTACCCATTTTATCAGTTTTTTTGACTTTAGAGTCTTATGATCACTAGAGACAGCCCCTAATGTTTATTAATGAAGGGTCTTGGGTCAGCCCAGAGCTAACCCACTCCAAGTCCAAAATCATCTTGACAACTGAAGCTGGATCTAACCAAAATGGGCCCACCTGACATGCGCAGTAGCTTAGACTTTAACCTGCAAGTCACCTATAACTCATTATAATACTAAAAATCATGCCATCATCATATTAAGGCCGCCATTTTCTTACATACATTCTGTGACTAAGCACTTAATCTGTGCATGCTCAATAATTAGATCACCTCGAATTACATCATCTGGGGCTACTGTGCTCATTATCCTAAAACCTGCCCATCTTTCGATACTAGATAACTATCAGAATTACTGCAGTTTGGAGACAGATTTTGGGCCGATAGGCCTTCAGCTCTCCTGCTTCGCGCCTAGCAATATACTCTTTCTTTGAAACCTGGTATCTCAGGACTTGGCCATTTGCGAGCATCGGGCAAAGGGTCCACCGCCTTTGTCTGGTACAAAATAAGCCAGGAAACCAGCGGTGCCCAAACCAGAATCTTGGATTGCAGTTCCAGCAAGAGGTTTGCAGACCAGAAGTTTCAAACCCTTGACTCCAATGAAATGTTTGTGCTGTTGGTCAATTTTATTTACTTGTGTCACCATCATTGCCCATTGCTATGGTCAACTGACCACTTTCTTTAATTCTCAACCTGCTCACCAAAGCAAGCCTACTTGCAATTCAGACAATAAAGAACTGACTCCCCATAACAATGGGATACGGAAGTTAGGTCTTTAAAAATAGTAGGACGTTGATTGAAATGCTGTTTCTTGCCAGTGCATCCTGACCTCACCTAGGGTTTGGGGATACAGAAAGCAAAATAGGAAAGGACATTCAGAATCAAAGATCCAGAGACGATTACGGAAATGCTAGAGTGCACTTGACCCCTAAGCTCCGTGCCACTTGTCTTTATACAGCTGCTGGCCATCCATGGTGGGACAAGCAGTGTTCTCTCTGCGAATGCACGAAGATCTAGGCATTCTTATTATTGCGAGAAGAAAAGGTACAACAACCGAGTCTCATCTGGGCAACTGCCTAAGGAAGTCCCTTATATTTTAAAATGCCTTTAAGATTTTCAAAGTAAGAAGTGGGAACATATTTGTTGACAACAAAGAACTTCCTGAAACAGGAAGTGTTCGTTTAGGGGCTAAATCAGGGGGGATACAAAGTCCCATCCCCCTTTAAAGGCTCCGAGCAGCCCTGCTGCGCCTGCCCTCTTCCCCACTTCAGCTCCCAGCCCACCTCCCTCCATCTCTGCTCTGCTGCTGGGCTGTAGGCTGCTTTCTTGGGCCTCTCCTCCAGGCCTGTGGCTGGGGATTTTCTTCCAGGCTGCTTGATTGCAAGCCTTCTGGTTAACTCTGCTCATCTGTGCATCCCCAGGGTTTCAGCCCAAGCATCCTTTTTCTAGAAAGCGTTCCTGACCCACAGATCTGTGTTAGATGTCTCTCCTGTGGGGATTCGAAGCAAGCGTCCTGATCCAGCCTGAGGGACAAATATAAAATGAGAGTCAGGGGAGTAACGTGAGGATATGACTAATGACAAGCTGTTGCCCAGCCCAGAACCAGGACACACTGCTCTGAGGTGGCCTGGTTGGCTTCTGCCTTAACTGCACTGCAGTCAGAGAACGTTTTCTGCATAAAAATAATCTTCAAAGCTTCTTAAAACTTTTTTTGATTTAATGAACAGTCAATGTTTGTATATGTTCTATGCAGCTTTGCAATCTCATGCAGACACTGGGGAATTGGTTTGAAAAAAAAAAGAAACGAAACTGAATTTTAGTTTTCAAGTACATGTTTAATTTGTACTCTGATATGCATTAAAGAGATAACTGAATTTGGCAAGTTGGGGATGGAAGTTCAAATGAAAAAATATCCTTCTTTAAACCGAGGCCACATATAAAAATTAAGTGCAAAACTCTGGAGCCTCAACACAATTCCTCTCTCTTTGACCTACTAGCTACGGGTCCTTGGGGAAGTGGCTTAACCGCTCTCTGTCCCAGTTCCCTCCCTGTGTAATGGAAATGAAAGGAACTTGTCAGCTTGTTATGAGTCTTGATTGAGCCGTTCTTGGTAAAGCATCCGGAGCCTGGGACCGAGTTCTTGATCAGTCAGCTGGAGCCTGTCGATTGTGTTACACAAATCAGCCGCTCTCCTTGCCCACATTGGCACTGGCATGCCCTCCACCCATCGTCTGACGAGGTTTGGTCACCTCTCCCACGGCATTCCAGGTTTATCTCCCCCAGACAAAGACTCGTCCCCCAGCACAGGTGACTCTATCTAAAGTGGTCAACACTCATTTATACATAAATAAGTAACAGGTGACCTACATGGATAGAAAATAATGCTGTTTCTTTATGTCACTTGTAAATGGCTCTGCCTGCATTTTCACTTGATAGTCTTTTAAAATGTTTTGAGCAGTGGTTGCCTTGTCAGCATAAATAAAGACTTCTAACGCGATGAGCCTGAAGAGCAATTCTCTCCTGACTATATAAAGCTCTGTTGTATTTGTTTTAAATGTTGGGTCTCTATAGGCACATCCCCTCCAGTAATTTGCGTCATAGCCATGGTTGTTTGATGAGGGAGACCACCCAAGCCTCATAAAAACAGAAAGATGTAATGATGCGAAACGTATTCCAAAGAAGAGTGAACACTGTTTAAAAAAGCCAATCATAATTATCTCAATTCAACTGAATTTATCAACTCGCTCTTGAGGCTGTGTGTGCTACACAGAATAATTTTATTTCTTGACACCAGGGCAAAGAGAGGACTCATCATTCACGGTTGTTGGGGAAGCTACAAACAATCTATAATTTTGGAACAGAATTCATTATGTAAACAATGGATTATTAAGGACAAATATGCATTTGAACGGGAAAACAAACAGGAAAACAAAGCATTTATCTGACCTACTAGTGAGTGACGCATGATGGGTCCTTGCACTTTTTTATACACAAGAAAACTTCTCTGTGTACTGGGTGCCCTTAATATATTTGCAGGTAAAGTATGGTGATCTTCTAACTTGTCTATTCTTTTTTTAAAGCACGCCATTTTGTATTTTTTCTTGTGAATTGTACCTGAGGTGATTACGGCTTTATATAAAATGAAAAATTGACTCAAAATTGGTATGGCTACCTTAATCACAGTTGTATTTCTAGCATTTGAGCCACAGATCAAAGGATCATAAATAGTCTCAGATGCACTGGAATACATTCCACTAGTCTTATGGTTTTCCATAAGACATTTCCACCAGAAATGTATTTACAATCTGGAAGTCCTTTTACTCTGTCACTTACTAGTGTCGGAATTCTTACGGAAACTCACTATCGAGCATTGCAATAACTTTCCATTTTACTCAGATTACAGCCAAAGCCCTCCTGGCAACCACAAGGCCTCACGGGAGCCCTCCAGACCCCACCCTTTAATTCCCATCTTCAAATCCTGTTCCAGCCTCACAGGCCTCTTTGCTGTTCCTCAAAGAGGGCAAACACATTCCCCCTTCAGAGGCTTTCCACGTGCTCTTGCCTGTGTTGGAATGCTCTTTTAATTAGCAAATCATCATTCATCATCACAACAATCATCGCCATCATCACCACCACTGCCGCCACCACCCCCGCCACCACCATCATAATCTTCATCACCATCATCACCACCCCCATCACCATCTTCATCGTCATCTTACTGACATCATCCTCACAGTCTTTGTCATCACCATCATCACCACCACCATCACCACCATCACCATCATCATCATCATCATCATCATGACTGAGGGGAATATTTTTACAGTTTTTCACTTGATATATTTGAGCCATTAGCCAATTTCCCCATTCAGAAGCTTCCTTAATTTCTCTTTCTACTTGGTTTGCAAATCTGCACTCATGAGTGTGGGACACTGGGATGGCAGCCACCTTTCACAGCTCTGCCAGATGGTACTGACACACACCTAGGGACCGTGAGATTCCAAAGGCTCCACCAAAGCATGTCATTTGATAATTTTGATAAAGCAGTTTTTAAAATAGCTTTTTCTGCTTTCCTCATTTTAACATATAAATGCACATTATTTCTTTAACAACCCTTTTTCTAGTACTATGTGCAAACCATTGTTCTTAGTACTTTTCCTCCTCTCTTTAAAACATAATAGTGATGACTGACTGTGGCTGGGTCTCAAGTTGTCAGAAATACTAGGATTTATGACTTTTTTGCCGTGAGGTCAGTCTTAGCACTTGGGGTTTCTTCTCTACCTTTACAGAAATAATGCATCAACTATGTACTAAACATGCTATTTTGACCTTGTTCTGGAATCAGGTAATTGTCACTGTCCTTGTTCAAAATGGACACGGAAGTTTGCTGGCTTCCTGCTACCTGTGGGGACTCTAAGTGACTCCGTGATGGCTGCGTCCTGCTGTTTGCACATTTACTGGTCCCCTCCCCTTGGCATGGGTCAGCAAAACCTGGCAAAGGCGATGGGACATCCCTCCCATGGTTATCTTACTTTATACGGCAACGGTGATGGGAGGTCCCTCCCATGTTACATTATGTTATAGGAGACTCTCGTCCTGAGAGAAGATTAGCTCCAGAGCCGTGTTCTCCTTGCTGGCTTTGAAGAAGCAAGCTGCCAGGAGTCTGCAGCTGCAGAGAAACGAATTCTGCCATGACCTGAGTGAGCTTGGGAGCCGACTCTCCCCCAGTCAAGCCTTCAGATGAGAACACAACCCTAGCCCACACTTGACCGCAGCCTTCTGCAGACCCCCTAGGCCATTCCCGGACCCCTGACCCACAAACACACTAAAGGTTAATGTTTTAATGTTTATCAAGGTTGCGGTAATGCATTACACAGCATAGGACACAAATACACCATTATTTGGCGGACTTTTATCCCTGGGAACATATTGAGGCCTGGGAGCAGATGGCCTACCAGTCCAAGAAAATCTAAATGTCACTGTCATGTTTCCTATGCCCCTTTCTTTTTGAGTTTTGCACTAACAACACAGATGGTTCCTTAAGCAGAGATGGAATTAATTGGAAGGATCCTGGTGACCCCTGGAATCGAGGTGAGGATAAGAACCAGGGGGCAGGGATTGAGTGCCCCTAGGGAGGGCCATCTGCCAGGACAGCCCCACAGGACACGGCACAGGGGCCACCTGCTCAACCCGCAGGCCCCGGATGTCCTGGTCCACCGCCAGGTGCTCAGCTCTGCCCCGTGAAAAGTCCCTCCCAGACCCTGAGTCTTCAGGGTGACACTCCAGACAGAGCCTGGCCGAGAGCAGCTGCTGGTGGGCGGCCACGGGCTGACGGCCGGGGCGGCAGGGGGGCGTCTCCTCCTCACACCACAGCCTCCGACAGGAGACGAGAGGACGCGAGGTGGCCCAAACGACATTCATACTGTAATGAATTATGTCGGAGCCACTGATCTATGTTAGTGAACGGGGGGCATATCACAGCCCAATAGAAAAAGCAAAAGAAGCACATTTAAAAATGAAAATGGTAATACATAAATGATGTGAAAATTAATTACTCATGACAAATTGTACCCTGTCAAATAAAGGCTAACTGAGGTGAACACACACACTGGACAACATTTAAAGACATAACAGTTACTAAGAAAGAAATGGGGTTTCTGTGACAACCATAATTAATCTTATTTTTTATATTGATGAATCAAATGGCTGACTCCCATTTTCCTTGGAAAACAGCTGTTCCGGACGGCCAGATAGACCACAGAGAACCTTGAGCAACGCACCCGCTGCTCTTGAAGAGGCCCCGACATAGAGCATTCAAAATGGACCCCAACCTGTACAGCAAGTAATACATAATTAAGGCAATGCGTCCAATGAATCAGAAAATTAATTATGGTGTGTAGCGATACATTGACAGAGAAAACAAATGTGGGTCCCTGCCTCACTCCTTCCATAAAAATTCATTTCCTAATAATGATTTTAACATATATAACAAAGGAAAAACCATGAATGCCTCAGAAGAGAACATGTTCAATTTTTTCAAAATAAACTAGGAATAGGGAGAGCTTTCCTAGATGGAATAAAAAGCCAAGGAGTCATGAATAAAAAGATGTATAAAGGTGGTTACATAGAAATATTTGCCTCATTAATGGCAGAGGTCATTAATGTAATAAGCAGTTACAAAGCAGCAAGTGGACCCTGGACAAATGGGGAAAATAGGTGGGGCCCAGAAAAGACATCCCCGTGACCAGGACTAAATAAAATAAGTGAAGACAACATTAGACGTGATTTTTCACCCACCGGGTGGGCAAAGACTTAAAGGCTAATAACCCTAACTGCTGCTGAGGGCACGGAGAGAGGCCCTCTCACGTGGGAGGGTAAAGAGCAGAAACCTCTCCAAGGACAGGCTGGTGGCATCGATCAGGACCTGGAAGGCAGGTGCCTGCTGACCACACAATTCCACTCTGAGTTCGTCCTGCAGGCGTATTTAGGTGGCCAAGGATTTCTGAGTATGTGCGTTTTGTGCAGCATTTTTATAATACACACACACACTCACAGAAACATCCTAAATGCTCCATCAATTTATGCCTAAGTAAATGTGGGTATGTCCAAATTGCGGAATAGTACTTAATATATTCATACATATCAAGGGCTTTCAAGTGAAAAAATGACAGTTACAATTCAATCTGTATAATCCAATTTGGGTTAAAATAAACACACACTATATGTAAGGGAGATATTTTGTCAGCAGTATTAAGAATATGGAGAGGACAAATGCCGCACTTCTGAATCCATGAGAACTCTTTTTCTATTAGGTTAATGATAATAGTGAACTTAAGAAAGGGTCATTTCCCTATAGAAGAGAGATGTTCGGTGCATAGAAATTGCCTCAATTCCTAGGAATATCTATATTAGTCTTTTCTTCCTAGAAAATGAGAAAAAGACTTAAAGCATTGGAGTGAGCTTCTAAATGGGCAATGATCCCCTTTCTTTGTGGACAAAACCACGTGCACGTCCGCTGCAGGGGCTGCCTCGTGCCAGCCAGACCCAAATGCTGGGGGCGCACCTCACCCAGGCGCTGCCCGCCATCAGCTGGAGCCCCAGAAGGCAGGCGTCCTCGGCCGTGAATCCAAGGGACGGACAAGGGACAAAGCCTTGTCCCTGCCATCCTCAGGCTCCGCTGCCGTGAACACTCGTCACACAAGCCCAGACTGATGAGAACCACGTGTCGCAGCCGGCAGCCGGCCTCAGCGAACGGTCAGGCCGGCACCAACGCGGTCACCGGAGGACATAAACGTCGTCTTCAAATGCATGCATATTATATACCAAAATAAAGAGCATAAGTCTCCTTTTCATCCAAACTGCTCTCACACTGGAAGCCCAGGACTCCGTGTTCCGGTTCTGGCAACATCAGGGGCCAGGAAAATATATTTGTTTAATGACAGTCTTTTAAGAGAATGGTACATATTTAGGCTGGAACTTTCTAGAAAAGAAGTCAGAACATCTATTGGGCTCTTCACAGAAAGGGGCTGTCATTCAAAGTCAGGGTGTTATTGTTGGATTATCTGCAAGGAAATAAAAGAAATCCAGTTTCTAAAGTAATCCCATAGAAAAAGGCCAACGTGGGTCCTGGGGCTTAAAATTTTCTGGCTGTTTTCTGCATGAGGCTGTTTTACTTTCCTGGTGAGGCTCTGTTGGAGGGCAGCGGAAATGAGGTTTACAGACACATTTGAACTGGCAAATATAATTCTCAGAGTCATTACATGATGCTGCCTTGATAGGTAAAATATCTGCTTCTACTTCAATCTTATCTCTGTATTTCATCTCAAAAAACCAAACGTTAAAAATAGTTATTTGCCTGTATTTACAAATTTTAGCTCAAGTACTTTAGTAAATTGGGGGGGTGGTCATCTAAATAAATTTAAATAGTTTTTTAATATAAATATTAAAATTATTACAATTTTAATATAATATAAAAATTTATATAAATATTTAGTAAACTATGGATACCCAGAATATGGTAAAGAAAATATACTTATTCTCTCCTAAAAAGAAGCCATCTCAAGAACAATATTACGTGGTGCTCAAAGACGAAGCCTTCTCGGGGTGAGTCCTGGCCAGGGCTGGAGGCAGGAGAAAGGACACAGAGAAGGCTTCTCTGACGGTGGCTGCTGTGCTTGAGCGTGTCCACTCCCAGCAGCAGCACACGGGGCTTCTGGGAGGCCCAGGGAGGGCCGGGGCTGGGGAGGGGCGGCCAGGGACGCCGCTCAGCCCCCTCCTCTGGCCTCAGGGGGGCTGTACACCGCTGTGATTCTGCCTTGGTTCCATGGCTACTTATTTTCACATTTTAGTTTCAATTTTCCAGAATAAATGGCACTGGACCGTCACAGAAATGCATTCACAGCCCTAGAAATGGATCAAATTTGGTCAAAAAGGGACTGCAGAAAAAAAATCCTGCATGGCCTGTCCATCCTCTTCCTCTTGCTGTAGGCGAAGCAGACATTTCCAAGACGATTTTGTTTTCAGAAGTCAGGCTGCATACTTGCTTTCGTGGCTGGAACCCAGTTTTGGGGGCTCAGAACTGAAGCTGGGCATTATCTGTCAAGAACCTGCTGCATGGATATGACTCCTGGGGATGAATGTGGACCCGGCATCGTGGGACTGAGAATATCTTCTTGACCAAAAGGGGGATACAAAATGAGATGAAATACTTTCAATGGCTGAGAGATTTCAAATGGAGTCGAGAGGTCACTGTGGTTGACATTCTTATGCACTATATAGATAACACCTCTTAGGTTTTAATGTATTGGAATAGCTAGAAGTAAATACCTGAAACTACCAAACTCCAACCCAGCAGTCTGGACTCCTGAAGACAATTATATAATAATGTAGCTCACAAGGGGTGACAGTGTGATTGTGAAGACCTTGTGGATCACACTCCCTTTATCTAGTTTATGGATGGATGAGTAGAAAAATGGGGACAAAAACTAAATGAAAAATAGGGTGGGATGGGAGGGATGGTTTGGGTGTTCTTTTTTTTACTTTTATTTTCTATTCTTATTCTGATTCTTTCTGATGCAAGGAAAATGTTCAGAAATAGATTGTGGTAATGAATGCATAACTATATGACCATACTGTGAACAGTTGCTTGTACACCATGGATGATTGTATGGCATGTGAATATATTTCAATAAAACTGAATTTAACTTTAAAAAAATAAAAAAGAACCTGCTGCATTCGTGGCTTATCTTTTCTCTATCAGAGGGAGAACATCTTTAATTCGATTTAGTGCATAGACTTGGCTCAGAGGCTCCAGGGATGCCAGGCAGCGGGTGAAAAACGCTTTCCTTGAAGAAGCTTAAGTCTCCTGGACGTGACGCTGTCCCTGGGGAGTCCGATGCTGTCTAAACCTGTCTCTTATTAAAGGCTGACCTGGGTGTTCGGTATTTGTGGCAAGGACTTTATTTAATTCCTTGCATCACGGCTCCCAACAAGGAAGGCTGAGGCTGAGGAAGGGAGAGAAGAAAGGATTTGTGGGATGATGCTTTGCTCAGCTTGGGTTGCTCCAAGCTGCGTTAAAAATATGATTTGAATGTGGCATTTGTTCCTGAGGTCTCCTCCGAGTGACTTCATGAGAAACTCGGGGTGCAAAAGAGCCCTTCGTCTTCACCCCAAAGGATTTCAGGGCAACACAACTCTGCTCACCCGAGTTTCCACTGAACAAAGAACTTACTTTGCCTCCCCAAGAGTGTCCTGCCAGTGGACGTGTCCCCAGGAGCTGCGTCCAGTCACTTAATAAGTAATGTGCCAGGAGCCGTGCTTTACAGACATTAGCTCATTCAACCCTTGCAACAGCCCTGAAGGATTAATGGTAGCTGTTAATTGAGTTAATAATAGTTATTAAAATTTTTAAAATTTATTTTTGAGCCAAAATTAAGGCACAGCAGTTTTAAGTTAGTAATAAAAAGTGGGCAAAATTTGTTAGGATTGGATATACAGTATTTGCAGATCCTTGCAATTGACTTAAATCAGGCACGGAGTCAATGGTTTGGTGTCTTAAAATGTCATGAGTTGAGCTGTGTCCCCCCAAAAGCTCTGGTTGAGTCCCGCCCACGGCCACGTGAGCATGGCCCTTATTTGGGGATAGGGTCTTTGAAGAGGTGATCAGTCAGGATGGGGACGAACTGGAGGAGGGCGGGCCCTAGTCCAATGGGCTGGGGTCCTGTTAGAAGGGGAGGGCTCGGCACGGACAGTCACAGGGGATGTGGCCATGGGGGGACGGACACAGAGCAGTGAGGAGGCAGCGAGTGCCAGAAGCCGGGAGATCCCTCCCACCAGATGTCCAAGGGAGCCTGGCCCCAGCGACACCGTGACGTCAGCCTCAGGCCTCCAGAGCTGCAAAGGCATCAATTCCTGTTGTTTCAAGATGCCCAGCTGTGGCACTTAGGTACAGCAGCACTGGGAACGCAGACCCCAGGTAGATTTCAACAACTGTCTAAAAGCGGAAGAAATTACCAGCCTGACTGAAGCTTCTCCTAGACAGTCTGTTTCCTGAATGCATCCATACAAAACAAGGGTCTTCACAAATAACAACAAAATGAAGACTTGAGTTCTTTAATCTCAAATCACAGAAGGTTTGTGAACTTTTATCTGAACATTATAAAGCAGGAAGACTCAAGTCACGTCCTCGGCGTCGTGTTGGCCGTGCGTCCGCAGCTCTCGTTTGCCCTGGGACCGGAGAACACGGAGGACGGAGCTGCGACGAGCCAGCCCGGGGGTCGGACCACAGCGTGGCCTGCTCCCCCCGCCCCCGCCTCGCCCTGTCTGCGATGACGTGTTGCTGACGGAACATTCTACCGGCTGCTCCCGGCGAGGGACAACATGCAGAGGGCTCTCCGGAGCGGTAGGGCAGCCCAGCGCTTCTCTCATTTGACTTCCATCTTCTCAGGTGTTCCGGTTTGCTAATGCTGCCATTTTGCAAAATACCAGAAAGGGACTGGCTTTTATAAAGGGGGTTTATTTTGCAACAAATCTACAGTCTGAAGGCCATGAAAATGTTCAAATTAAGGCATCAGCAATAGGCTACCTTCACTGAAGAACATCAATGGCGTCCAGGAAACCTCTGTTAGCTGGGAAGGCACAGGCACGTGGCTGGCGTCTGCTCCAGAGTTCTGGTTTCAGGATGACTTTCTCCCAGGACGTTTCTCTCTAGGCGTCTGGGGGTATTCTCTTAGTTTGTTCCAGGCAAACTCCGGACTAGCAAAAGTCTACTTTCAATGGCTGTCTCCAAAATGACTCTCTCGGCTGCAGCAGCACTGAGTTCCTTCTGTTTGTCAGCTCTTTTATATGGCTCCAGGGATTTAATCAAGACCCACCCTGAATGGGTGGGGTAACACCATGGAAATTATCCAGTCCAAGGTCTTGTCCACAGTTGATTGAGTCACAGCTCCATGGAAACAATCAGTAGGTTCCAACCCAATCAACACTAATACATCTGTCCCCGAAAGACTGCATCAAAGAACATGGCGTATTGGGGGACATAATACATCCAAACTGGTACATCAGGGCTCACCTTCCTGTCCTTGAAGACCCCACTGCTCAGCCCAGGCCCCCTTTCCGTGTGTTTCTCCTGGGACTTGAACACCTCCAGGCTGCTGTGCGCAGTAACATGACCTTGCAGGCCAAAGGCCCCCTCCTCAGTGGAGCACCCCCACCCCCACCCCAGACAGGAGGTCGGCAGAACCTGCACCTCGGGAGAGCCACAGCTGATGCGGGTGCTCCTGCACCCCAACGCCCGAGATGGTTTGTGGAGCCAACAGAATGCTCCAAACTACATTTCTTCAGCACAGAGAGGGACTGGTTTGTTTGGAGTGAAGCCCAAGCTACCTAATTAGCTGATTCCTTGCCAAATGTAGGGCTTGATGTGAATTCAAATGCTGAAACTTCACTTGAGTTTAAAAATACCACCGAACAGAGCATTTTGGCGGGGTGCCAGGATGCGTCTGCTCTCTCTGAGACAGTGAATTCTGGTCCTGTCTGCAGACGGGGCGGCCGTCTTCTGCCTTTTCTGATTCCAGAGAAATGTCTAGGTTGAGGGCTTACAGTCGACCTGGTTTTCACAAAATTGACCCGTGTTAGTACTTGGAACGAGAGGGTCTGACTACGTCTGTGGCATCTCTAAGAAAACTCTAACCCCCGCCCCTCCTCTGGGAACGTAACAGCCACCACATCTTGCACATTCACTGAGTGTGCACAGACCCCCCCTCGGTGCTGGATGCCTGGGGAGAAAAGGGGCCATCCACGCTGTCACGGACTTGTGATCCAACAAAATTCTTATGCATGTGGACATTTATCTCCTTGCCCATTAGCCAGAAAGGGAAGGGAAGGCCCTGAAAAACGGAAACTCCGATAGTCAGAGCACAGCCTGGTGGGACTGGGGTCAGCACTGCTAAAGAAATCACCAAGAGGGCTGAAGAGACCCCCCAGAGATGTCCCCATCCTGGTCCCCAGACCCATGACGCGCCACCTCACAAGGCAAAAGGGACTCTGTGGATGGGATTGTGTGAGGGGCCGTGAGATGGGGACATTCTCCTGGGCCATCGGTGTCATCACAAGGGGACTTCCCAGAAGAAGGTGAGAGTGTCAGTCGGCGAGAGCAGGTGCACTGCTGCTGGCCTAGGAAGAGGAGGGAGGAGGCCGCTGCCAAGACACGCAGGTGAACTCGAGAAGGCGGAAAAGTGGGAAACAGACTGTCCTGGAGAACCGGGAGGGAACGTGGCTCTGCTGACACATTTTAGACTTGTGACCTCAAGAAATGTAAGATAACTCATTTGCGTCGTTTCCGGCCACCAAGTTTGGGGTCATTTCTTACAGCAGCAAAAGGAACCTGATGCAGTCACTCCTTACGATCCAGAAGCGAGGGCAGGAACCCAACAAGGGGCAAAGGGCTGAATTGGTTCTTGCAATTCAGGGTCGGTTTTTAGCTGGGGCCGTTTCTTGGCTCTCACCTCCTACCACGCTCCTTCAAATCCACACCCTCTCACCACACCGGCCTCAGACAGGCGGCACGTGCTCCATCCTCCCACTCTGCTCCCCCTGCTGAGATGACTCTGCCCCCAGACACCCGTGTGGGGCCCGCCCTCGCCGGCCGTGCCCCCCACCTCCCCGGCAGACCTCCCGACCCCTTCACACAGCAGCTCTGCCACGCCCTCACCCTGCCTGATTTTGCTTCCAACACTTGAAACTACCTGATTATATATGTTCATTCATTCAGTCTCCATCTGCCCTGATGGAAGGTAAACTCCATGTTTTGTTCACTGCCACATTCCCAGAGCCTGGAAAAATCCCTGCAACATGGCAGGTGTTCAGTGCAAGGTTTTTGAATGGATGGGTGCACGAGGGGGTCCGTGCTGCTGGAGCAGGGGGCTCAGGCTCATCGCTTGTCTCAGGGTAGAGAGACGTTGGCTCCAGGCTCTCCTTGTCTCGAGTGTCTAATCTTCATATTCCTGTGGAGTTAGGAGGGAAAATGAGTGGCAATTTCCATCGGGAATGTTGAGAAAGCTATCTGTCACTTTCTAAAGAGTTGCAACTGTGGTGAGGCAATAGACTAAATATCCTTTGGAAATGTATGCTGTATTGAAATAATTGTTGGTTTGAATTGTTGAAATGTGAGTTCAACATCCCTATATGTGTGCACATGCACACACACACACAACACAAAGGTTGACAAGTGTGGAATTTACGAAATTTTAGCCCGCAGGATAAAGTTATAACGTCACCTCAAAATGCTACAAAGAAATGGTTAGATCACAGATCTGGTCAACTCGAGTGAATGTTCCTGTGAGACCAGAGCTTTGGGAGAGGAAAATCTAATGTTCAAGACTCAGAATTCACCAATGACTGTCATATTTTCACCAGTGTAGCACTGCTGCCAAGACTGGTTTTTAAAAAATCACGCCATAATTTCCAGAGCCAAAGAAACAGCAAGTGCCTCCAAACAGTCTCCGCGAGAGGCGTTTCCCTTATTCCAACAAGGCTATCCTTGCTCAGAACATTTTTACAGCTTCTCATTTTTGGAATTGGCTTCAATGATGGGGAGAGAAAGACTCCTGAATTCTCCAGGGTCTCTGAGCACAGTAGCATAGCCATGAGTCCCTGGTTAGGCGCTCAATAAATATTCATGACATTGCAAGGCAGAAAATGTCCATATCCTGCAGGTAAATTTATTTTGGGGTCTAGTCAAGATCCTCCTAAGCCAAGCGAGCTGGGTGACGCCTTCTAAGTTGTGGAAATAATGAAGTATAAGAGCTAAGTAGAGAGAATGCTGTCAGAAAGCTTCCTCCCTCTGTCTGGCAAACTCCAGCCCACCCCACCCTCCCCTTGGATGCTCCCCTGGCACCCTGAGCAAGTTCAAGGCAAGAAGTGCACTGAGCCGGGGGGCCCGGCAGCCCCTCACTTGCCAGTGGACGGACAGAAGCAATGAAGAATGAGCAACGGAATGGATAAAGCGTTGGTCCATCCGGCTTGCGAGTTGCTCAAGGACAATTCAAATGAGGACTTTCAAGCTTGGTTTTGAGCAATATCAACATTTTGAAATTAATGTGTTCCTACCTAATGTGATTCCTGAAAGGAAACTTTTGGGCTGTTGAAACCCTAATGTCTCTGCTGGGTCCTTCACGTTCCCCCGGGGGCAGGGGCAAAGTTGGTGGATGCTCGGATGACCAGAGTTTTCCAGAACTCGGCACGTGCCAGCGTTTTCTCTATAAGGGTAAACAACGGGTCTTTGTCGTTAAGGAAGCAACGTTTCAATATTTCTGTAATGAAGCTGCCACCCCAAACCTGCCAGACCTTTCTTATCTCCTGGGAACGTCCTATGGCAACAATGCAGTTTTGTGCTAAATTTCAAGCAAATCTGGGCTGTGCAGGGCGGGCAGGGGCGGGGAAGCTATGTAATTATGCACCTTCCCTCTGTTTTAACATGAAACAAGGTGAAATTCCTAGCACTTTTCTTTGACCTTGGGCCACTATTTGAAACTGGAAGCAGCGTGAAACTAAAAGGGTTCAAGCAAATTGAAAGAAGGAAAAATACAACGTGTTCACTGAAACCGCAGCCAACTGATAAAAGGTTTTACAGAGCTCGGCTTACCAGTCTCCCAGCCCCGGGGAGCAGTTGTCCTGCCCCTGTCCGCGCCTCCGTCGCCCCAGCCCGAGCCCTGGCTTTCCTCTCCCTCACGGTGTGAGCCATGCCCTCGTCTGTCTGTCTGTCTGCTCCCTGGTGATCCCAGGAGAGTGTGGGCTCCCTGAGGACAGGAGCATCCCCCATCCTGTCACCGCTGCATTCTCTGCAGCGAGAAGCGTGTCCGACGTGGTGACACTTGTGAAGATTCAGCAAGCATGTCTTTCGTCTACATTATATTCCAAAATTTCCATCCTTAAAGGAAATAAGGAAGAGTATTTTGAAGTTTCAAACCAGTTAGTGTCACCCGCTCATTTGTAACCACTGAAAAATTCACGTGCTCACCAGTGGAGTTAAATGTACGGAGCACACGATGACAGAGGGAAATAAGACACAGGGCCCAGGCCTCCCTGTACACGGGGAAACGGAAGTCCACACGCAGCACAGGTGTATCGCAAAGTTACCAAGTATTATTTAAATGAGGTGTCCGGGGGCATTAGAGCTTAAATTCTGAGTTGCCAAGTAGAACTTTGATAAATCTCAAAATAAACCAAGTCCCAGAACAGAAGTCTCCTCTTCCACTGCCATGCGTGGGAGACGGACACGCTCGGCCTGCCCCGTGCCCGGCTCACGACCTGGCTCGCCAGTCTTGTCGGGTGTTTCTGCCACTGCGCTGGTCTCGGACCCCGCGATGCGCCCGGCGCCACCCCCTACCCAGCCCACCCTCCCCGTGGGGCTCAGCAGCCACGGCCGCCCTCCCAGACAGTGCACCCCGGGGTCCCCTCTCCTGGCCAGGGGCTCCTCAGGACCCACCCAGAGGGACACAGCGTGGCGCTGACCCTGAGCAAGGCCACATGGGCACAAAAATAAAGTGCTTCTCTCAACACTCAAGAAGACTGGCCACATTCTTCCAAATCCCTTCTTTTACCAGGACTCCCAAGTCCAGCGTCCACCCAGGCACACGGAAGAAAACCTCACAACAAATGCCACACTGTGGTAACTCAGCACATGAATACGCGCGGCTTTCCGTGACTGGCTCCTGGCCAGTGACGTACAAGAGTTCACAGCTGGTCCCGGCTAATAGAGGAGCACACTCGTAACAGCTTATTGTGTGTGTGGGGGGGGGGGAGTGGGACTCACCTCTGACTCACCCACGGGGCTCTGGGGTTGGGATCTGTTTCATCAGCACCTTACGGTGGCCCTGGGGACATGGGGTACTACGTAGCCACCCAACAAGAAAGACAGATTTGTACTGCTTTCCCCACGGCAGACTAAAAAACAATATATTGGCTTTTTAAACATTTTGAAAGCAGTACATGATTATACATGCTTACAGTGTAAAAAAACAAAACAAAAACAACCCCCAAAACTGCAAACACAACAGAAAAGAATGACAAGTGTCCAACAACAGATGAATGGATAAACAAAATGTGGTCCATCCGTATGATCGAGTGTTCTGATCCACACGACGACACAGACAAACCCTTAAATCACGATGCTGAGTGAAAGCAGCCAGACACAAAAGGACAGACTTTTATGATTCCACTTACATGAAGTATCTAGAATAGGAAAATTTATAGAGACAGAAAGCAGATTCGAGGTTACCAGGGGCTGTTGGGGGAGTTACTGCTCGATGGGTGTAGACTTTCAGTTGGGGGGATGAAAACTTTTGGAAACAGACAGTGATGGTTGCAGAACCTTGTGAATGTAATTAATGCCACTGAACTGTACACTTAAAAATGTTTCCCCAATAACATTTAAAAATATTTAGAAGGACATGTAATATGCAACCAAATTTAAATGCTATCATCGCAGTGGTTGAATTTCAACAATGGTTGAGAATCCTTTCTCTCTCATCAGGGTGTGCTGATTGCACCCTGCCCCCCACCCCTCACCTGCCCCTTAAGAGCAGGGCACTGGGGAAGCAGGCTGCTACCTTCCAAGGATTTTGACAATGAATTTCTCTTTTGGGGGTGGGGGGGTGGCGGTAATTTGAAGTGTTCAAAGGAAATAGATGAACAGCACCACCAGACTGGCCCCTTTTCGGGTCAAAGCCTGGCTCCTTTTTACTCTGCAATATATGGCCAAATTCTACACATCTCATTCTCTTGCTCTAATCAAACTCCCCCAAGAACTTCTGGTTAAGGTGTAGGTACTGCAGTCTTCGTGAGACACAAGATTCAGCACACGCAGCACTGCCAGGATGGCTCATTCTTTCTTCCCCTGCAAGGGACTCTCCTACAAAAATATACACTTTAAAATTCTAAATTCGGTTTAATGGCAGCCCATCAGAAAAGAATACCAAGACATAAGAACTACTTTGGGGTCTGTAAGGATTTTACTAACACCGCTAAGCAGACAGCTGCGTTCTACATTTTTGCATTTTGAATTTTCCTCAAACTATCCTTTTCTCCTTAAATATGTTTTAAATCTACATAATGAGACTGTATAAATGCATCAAGGTGCTCCACAGAACATTCTGCAGCTTGGTAACAGTGGCACGTGCTGGCCAGCCAGCAAGGGGAAGCACCTACTGCGTGCGTCTACTGAGCCAGACAGCAGGGATGAAACACCCACTGTGTGCCATCTCCATCTACTGAGCCAGCCAGCACAGTGAAGCGCCTACTGTGTGCATCTGCTGAGCCGCCCACTGCGCTCTGTCGGGAGGCTGAAAGGAGCCAGGGGAAAGAGGCTTTTGCCCGGAGCAGTCTCCTGGTTGGTGGGGCCTGAGTGTGGAGCAGCGGCAGCAGCACAAAGGTGTGTTTTCCAGGTGAGCCTGGAGAGGGAGAAACAAGGCGGCGCTCCCCAGGTAAGGCATGTGGGAGGACCTGCGGGAGGAGGAGCAGGTGCAGCCCAAGGTGAAGAACCAGCGTGGGTGAAGACGGCCTCAGGGTGCGCCCTGGGGAGTTGAGTCACACTGTGGGGCAGGACGGGCAGGATTTTGAACAAGGCGTGAGGTCACCTTCCAGGGCATCCCCAGCCCTCAATTATGTCAGGAATTGGGAAACAAACTCAACTGGGAAACCAGTCAGGCCCTCATTCGGGGCCTGCGGGCTATTATTTTGGACAGAAGGATAATAGTCTTGATTTTCTGGTTTCCCAGACCACAAAAGATAAGAAACAGCAGGTGGTGATGTGCTCACAGACACAGGGGACTGGTGGTTTGATGGGTTGAGCCCTCTACCATAAGTTTTACCCTTGGGAAGACGGTTGCTGCAAAGGAGAGTCTAGGCCTCCCTGTATTTGTGCCTAAGAGCCTCCTCCCAAATGCCTCTTTGTTGCTCAGCTGTGGCCCTCTCTCTCTGGCTAAGCCAACTTGAAAGATGAAATCACTGCCCTCCCCCCTACGTGGGATCAGACACCCAGGGAAGTGAGTCTCCCTGGCAACGTGGAATATGACTCCCGGGGAGGAATGTAGACCTGGCATCGTGGGATGGAGAACATCTTCTTGACCAAAAGGGGCATGTGAAAGGAAATGAAATAAGCTTCAGTGGCAGAGAGATTCCAAAAGGATCTGCAAGTTCACTCTGGTGGGCACTCTTAGGCACAATATAGACAACCCTTTTTAGGTTCTAATGAATTGGAATAGCTAGCAGCAAATACCTGAAACTATCAAACTACAACCCAGAACCCTTGAATCTTAAAGACGATTGTATAAAAATGTAGCTTATGAGGGGTGACAATGGGATTGGGAAAGCCATATGGACCACATTCCCCTTTGTCCAGTGTACGGATGGATGAGTAGAAAAATGGGGGCAAAAAAGAAAAAGGCACCCAGTGTTCTTTTTTACTTTAATTGTTCTTTTTCACTTTAATTTTTATTCTTATTATTTTTGTGTGTGTGGTAATGAAAATGTTCAAAAATTAATTTTGGTGATGAACGCACAACTATATAATGGTACTGTGAACAACTGAATGTATGCTTTGTAGGACTGCATGGTATGTGAATATCTCAATAAAACTGAATTAAAAAAAAAAGAAAAGAAACAGCAGGTGAGAAGGGGAGGCCAGGAGCAAGTGCCCAGAGGGCAGAGAGTGGCAGGCGGTCAGAAGAAAGCTCCTAAAGGGCCAGTAAAGGGCCAGGCCTAGGTCAGGCCACAGGGCTGGGGGGGCGAGGCTGGGGAGGGGCGAGTAAGAGGGCGGAGGGCCGGGGCCTCGGGGCCTCCAGATGGGCTCAGGGGCCCTAGGGAGGTGGCTCCGGGAGCCAGATTTCGGATTCCTGGAGGTGCCAGGTGCCCGGCTGCCCTGCTCTTGCTACTGGGGCAGGTGCCAGCCTGCCTCCCGACCCCCACGGGTGAGGCGAGAGGTCCCGAGCTGCGCCCCGCGTTTCCTCCTCGGGGCCTGTCTGGGCTCCGCTCCACACTGCTCCAAAGCCCGAGTGCGCTCCTCTCGCCAAAGCAAACCAGCCTGGCAGGCGCTGGAGGAGGGTTTGCGCTCCAAGGACTGCTCCCTCCAGAGCAGAGACTAAAGGAGGTGACAGGTTGTCGGGGTGAGGGTAGGTTGCTGCTGGCCTCCTGCGGCCGGCGCTGCTCAGCGAGAGGCAGGGGCGGGGCGCGGGGCGCGGGGCGCGGGGTGCAGGGCGCGGGGCGCAGAGCTCAGGGCGCGCACGGCCTGCTGGAGTTCTTCGATACCGACTCAGGCCAAATTAAGTAACCAAAAGAAACTCGGCGCAGCCCCCGCCCCCACCGAAAAAACAATACTGCTTGCCGCCCACCCAGGGGCTATACGTGTTTGACTTTTCTGTTGCGGCAAAGTCTGAGAATCAGATTGGGCGTGGCCAGGCACCTGCTCAAACAGGTATCGGTTTACTCACACTGCCATGTGCAGGGTAGCCCGCGTGAGGCTGCTCTCCCGGAGAAAAGAATAAAGAACTTAGCTCCATATTGGCAAATGCAGAACGGATCATTTGAAGGGTTTACAAAATTCACTGGGAAAGGGTGAGAAATGAGCTATATTTGTAAGCATCTCTGAAGATGAAAGGGATATTATTGGATTATGCACAGCATTAAAAAAAAATCATTTCCTTCTAGTCCTGCATTTGAAACACAGTTCTGCAGGACTTGATTTCGTTTTCAAATAACCGGGATGCCTAAAAGCACATTAGTTTTTGTAGTTTTGAGGCTCTAGGAAAATGTTTCCTGGAATTGCTCAGGACCCAGCGTATGTCTGTTATTTTAAGGGACACCTTTGCTTGAGGAGCACTGGGCTTGTGGTGTCAGCCAGGGAATCTGAACCTCAGAGGTGGTGCTTCATGCTAAGTGCATGCTCCAGAGCGCCCCGTTTCCAGAAAGTCTGGATCCTAAAGACAAAGTTGGCTTTCATTTTCAACTCTCTGGCTGTTTTTCAGTGAGTCACAGTCTAGCTGTTATTTAAACGCATGTCTTTTAACTTCCCTAAAGTGACCCACGGGTTGACGAATGCTGGAAAATGTTTACTGTTTGCGAAAAGGACGTGGCTGTCATGTCACAGGCCATCGTGGCAAGTGCTCGTCCGACTAAGCCAGCCTTTGCACTGAAACCTAAAGCATCTTCACCCCACACTGATGATCTCAAAGGTCCAGGTTCACAATCTTCCCTTTTTCCCCTTATTAAAAATGCCCTAAGTTAAGCTGCTTTTAAAAACGGATGGCTGTCAAATTTCCATTACTAAAAAACAACACCCAAGTATTGGAAATGCAAACAGAGGGCTGCAGCAGGTCGGCAGTGCGGAGAGGAGGTTTCGAGCAAGTCTCAGTTACAGACTGTGCCGGTTTGAATGTATTATGTCCCCCAAACACCACTATCTTTGATGCGATCTTATGGGGCAGACATTTTAGTGCTGATTAGATTGGAATTCTTTGAGTGTTTCCATGGAATGTGCTCCACCCAACTGTAGGTGATAACTCTGATGAGATATTTCCATGGAGGCGTGGCCCCACCCATTCAGGGTGGGCCTTGATCAGTGGAGCATATAAATGAGCTGACAAACGGAAGGAACTCAGTGCAGCTGTGAATGACATTTTGAAGAGGAGCCACAGCCAAGAGGGACACTTTGAAGAAACACAGGAGCTGCAGATGAGAGAGAGTTTGAAGATGGCTGTTGAAAGCAGACTCTTTCTCTGGAGAAGCTGAGAGAGGACAAATACCCCAAGTGCAACTAAGAGTGACATTTTTGAGGAACTGCAGCCTAGAGAGGAACGTCCTGGGAGAAAGCCATTCTGAAAGCAGAACTTTGGATTAGACGCCAGCCACGTGCCTTCCCAGCTAACAGAGGTTTTCCGGACGCCACTGGCCATCCTCCAGTGAAGGTACCCGATTGCTGATGTGTTACCTTGGACACTTTATGGCCTTAAGACTGTAACTGTGTAACCAAATAAACCCCCTTTATAAAAGCCAATCCATCCCTGGTGGTTTGCATTCTGGCAGCATTAGCAAACCGGAACACAGGCCTAGGACCCAGCGATGCCCCGCGGCCCGGGGGAGGAAGAAGGGCAGGATTCATCACCAGTGCGTGCGGCCGCGTCCCGGAGAAGGCCTCTCCGCAGGTCAACCAGCCTCCGCCCGAAGGAGCAGAGCGTCTTTCTGAATGGCACAAGATCTTTATGAGTCTGATAATAATAATGTGCTTTCATAATGGCAACAATCGCTAGTCTCAGTAACACAGAAGGAAGTGGGAACCGCCTTGTCCCATCAGCTTCAATATGTGGCCTTAGACTGTTGGGTGTTCTTGCCCGCTCAGCAGTGACGTCACCCGTGAAACACTGAGACCACGTGGCCCCAGGGGAGACACTGAACGAGAAGGTCCACATGGGCTGGGATGGCTCACTCGTTCCCTCCCTCTCCCCCCCCCATGTATGTATATCTATGTATGCATGTATCTATCATATATATGTATATAAATTCTGAGGACTCGATTGTTCCCCCCCATATATGTATGGATGTATATATATTCTGAGGGCTCCCTGCTCATCCTCAGAGGCAGAGGCCACATCATTCACTTGCCAATAAAGACGATTCCAACTTTCTCTGCCAGTGATGGCCCAGGAAAAGGACCACCTCGGGCCTGTCTCTGCGCTGGCCTTCTCGGGCCCAGTGGAGGGGGCAGTGTCACAGAGGGTGGGCTGCAGGGACTGTCAGGACAGCGGTGCGAGCGTGGCTGTGGGGAGAGGGACGAGCCCTAAGCCCATCCAGAGGAGGGGTGGTCTTAGACCCTCAGAGTTTGGGGGACAGGAGAGCATCCAGCACCTTCTGCATGGCTGGGCTGGTGGCTGGATAGAGAGGGGCAGGAGTGAGGGGGTGTCCATTGGGGGGCATCAGAGCCAGACCACCCAGAGGGTCTCCCCGAGGCCCCCCTTTGCTGATCCCCACAGGAGATGCTGCTTCTGTATAATCGGAGTTTGAAACCCGCTGCACTGACACTTTCCCAGGAGATCCTCAGGCCCGGGGAGACCCTAAGTCTCAGAAAAGATGCTTTTATTGAATCTTGCTGTTTCCACTAAAAAGCATGAATTGAGTCTGTTGTAAAAAGCACCATTTGTTAAACCAAAACATCAGAAAGGCCACTCTTGGAAACCTCCCCACACTGTAAGGTCCCTCTCCGATGGGAGTGGGCTGATACTCGGCCGTGCTGGGCGGGTTTGGAGGGCGCGGGAAGTGGAAGGGCACCTCTTCCTCCGTCGCCAAAAAGCAGGACCCGGGTCAGCCCCGCAGCTCCGGCTGGCACCCCACGGGCGTCTCATAGTGGCCCTGACTCAGGCGCCCGGCGCAGTGCAGGGTCGGTGAGGGTCAGACCCCTGCCGCGCATCTAGGGTTCAGCAATGCCCCCCAGGTATTAGGGAACACTGGGGGAGGGAAGCTTGGCGCCTCTTACCAGTGAAAGCCCACGTGCCGGCCTCACTGGAAACAGTCTCGCCTGCTGTGGCCAGTCTTCACTCTTCAGCCTTCCTCTGCCTCCTGCCAGCCCACCTTCCCTGGGGACAGGGGACCAAGTCTCTCCCTGAGAGACCCGGAGCCTCTGCGCCCCCACCTTCCAGGACATCAGAGCACCCCAAGAGACGGACCCAAGGAAGCGGGTGCAGCTCGCTTTTCCGACCCTGCAGTGTCCACAGCTTCATCTCTGGCCTCCCCTCCTCCTGGGGCTATTCCCCTGGGGATCTCCTTGCTCTCTCCCGGGGAGCAGCCCATTCCCGCGGGGCTGCCCCGCTCCTCGCGGAGGGGGAGGAGCCCAGAGCTACGGCAAGGGCCGGGTGGGTCCCGGGTCTGGAGGGCCCCGCTCCCTGGTCGCCCACCACAAAATCCCCGGAGCTTTAACACAACCACCGAAGTCCTCCCCCACTGGGACTCCGACGTGGACCGGGGGACCCAGGAGCCTGGGGATGTCCCACGGTGCCGCAGCTGCCCGCAGGATTCTCCGAGTCTGGCTGGGAAGAAAAACCGAGGTGGAGGCGACCTCGGGGAGCCCGCAGGCAGGGCACACACACCCCAGGGTGCGCCCCCCGGGACCCGGGGCCTCTACGCCCCCTCCCCCCACCGCATCCCCTGGCACTGTCGGCCTGGGGCGACTGCCTTCTGCGGAGCCTCCCGTCCTCGGGATCGGGGATCACCCGCCTCTCGGGGCTCGCCTGGGTCTGCAACCCCCAAAGGCCCGCGCGCTCCCAACCCAGCAGCCCGGCCGCGGCGCGCCGGCTCCCTCCCCCGCCGGCCCCTCTCGATTCCCGGGTCTCCCATCTCTGCTCACCGCCCCGGGGTTGGCTTAACAACCGGGGCGCGCGCTCCTCTGGAGGGGCCGTGACGCGGAGCCCCCGGCCCTCTCGGCGCACCCGCCCTGCCCCGGGGGAGCGGGCACCCCAGGTGGGCAGCGCCGCAGGAGCAGAGGACGGGAGGGCGCGGCACACGCGTTTCCGTGCGCCCAGGAGAGAGAACAGGCCTGCGGCGCGGCGACACCTGGGCACAAGGGCACGCGGCGGACAGGTGAGGGCCGTCAGGTGCCAACAGCCGCTGAAGTCCGCATTCGAACTTCACACCAATGGAGGCAAAAAGTTGTGCCCAGACCGAGTGAATTGGGTGTAAGAAAGGAAAGCGTTATTCTCAAGTCCACACCACAAGGAGTAGTTTCAGTCCCTTTTAATATGTAATTAAAAGACTCAATCTTTTAATTGGCTGAGTGGGGAAATTCAAAAAGTAAATTTGGATGGATATGTGTCTGGATGCTGGGGAGGCATCTTCTATAAAATAATTATTCAGAACAGTCTATCAAAAAATTTCTGCTGGTTCTTTATATCAAAAAGTTGGAAAACCTGCTAAACTCTCTTGGAAACTCTGGCTTCTTCTGACATTATAGATCAAGATTTAAGCAAACATGATGATTGTTTCACAACCTATTTTTTTTTTTTTCAAATTTCACAGGGGTTCAGAGTAACAGTGGGTTTGAAAGGAGGCCTGTGGATTGTGACCTGCCAGCACTGCTGGAGAAAGGTCTGCTTGTGCCCAGGTGCCCTGGAGAGACGAAGGCACTGGCTGGCTGTCAATCTGTCGCTCTCCCTCTCAGCAGGATCTCTCTGGGAGAAGATGAGAGAAAGAGGAGAATTCCTCCATATTCCAGAAAGCTGTGTCTGCAAAAATTTTGCAAAACCCTTGTCGGCTTTGTGTGCAGTTCAAGTGGGTCTGAATCATCAGACAGTAGAACTTTCCTCGGATCCTTGCTGGATAACTGCATCTCCACTCCGGACTTCCACAGAAATGGCTTCCTGGATCCGTGTCCAGCCAGGCCCTCTTTAGCAAAGGGTCATTCAGTTAAACGCTCAGAGAGGGCCCCGGCGGAACTGCTTCTGCCCTTCACTCAGAGCACGTTACCTGGTTAGGCTGAGAATTTTTCAAATCATCAATTGCTAGTTTCTTTGTGCTTAAGAAGTTCAGTACTCAGCTTATCTCTTTCCTCTCGCATTTTACTATAAGCAGCAAGGAGAAACCAGGTTGCATCTTCCACATTTAGCTTGAAAATCTCCTCAGCCAAACAGCCAAGTTCATTGTTTTCAAGTTCTGCCTTCCATTTGACGTCAGAACATAATTTGACCAAGGTCTCTGCCACTTTATAACAAGGCTCGCCTTCCCTCCAGTTTCCGGTAACACATTCACCATCTCCTCCTGGGGCCTCATCAGACATACCTTCAATGTCCCTATTCTACCAACAATCTCTTCAAAAGAATGAAAGAGGACCCCTACCTCATACCCTATGCAAAAAAAATAACTCAAAGTGGATCAAAGACCTCAATGTAAGAGACAGCAAAATAAAATTCTTAGAAGATAATACAGGGAAACATCTTCAGGACCTCGTAACAGGAGGTAGCTTCTTAGATCTCACACCCAAAGCACAAGCAACAAAAGAAAAAATAGATAAATGAGGACTCCTCAAAATCAAAAGCTTCTGTGGCTCAAAAGACCTTGTCAAAAAGGTGAAGAGGCAACCAACTCAATGGGAGAAAATATTTGGAAACCCTATATCTGATAAGAGACTGGTATCTTGCATATATAGAGAAAGCCCATAACTCAACAACAGTAGTACAAACAGCCCAATTATAAAATGGGCAAAAGATATGAAAAGGTATTTTTCTGAAGAAGAAATAAAAACGGCAAAAAAAAAACCAAGAAAAAATGTTCATCTTTACTAGCTATTAGGAAAATGCAAATCAAAACCACAATGAAGATATCATCGCACACCAGTGAGAATGGATGCCAGTAAACAAATAGGAAACAATAAATGCTGGAGAGGATGTGGAGAAATTGGAACTCTTATTCATTGCTGGTGGGAGTGTACGATGGTATAGCTGCTCTGGAAGATAGTTCAGCAGTTTCTCAGATAACTAGATATCGAATTACCCTACGATCCGGCAAGTCCACATCTCAGCACATACCCAGGAGATCTGAAAGCAGTGACATGGATAGACCTTGGCACACTGATGTTCACAGCAGCAATGTTCACAATTGCCAAGAGATGGAAACAATACAAGTGCCCTTCAACAGATGAGTGGATTTTAAAATTGTGGTATATACACACGATGGAATACTATGCAGCAAAAAGAAGGAACAAGGTCCTGAAACATGGCAACATGAATGAACCTTGAAGATCTAATGCTAAGTAAAATAAGTCTGACACAGAAGAAGAGATATTGTATGTTACCACTACTGTGAACACTATAAGACACTATAAAATGCTGTAAGACACTGTAAAATCAACATTCTTATAATGTAGAATACAGGGGACCTAGAGATGGGCAGAAGCTAGTGAAGGGGGAATTACAACCTAATCTGCTCAGATATGTTAATGAGGGTGAATTTCAAGGTATGGGAATGGATGGGGGTGATAATATTTTGTTAATGGGATTATAAGTATCAGAGCTGCACTGAAGGTGAACAGGGTTGAAAGGGGTGGTTTAAAGGCATGTATCCCACAGGTCAACACTACAAATATAGATAGGTGCTTGCATAATATACTTCTAAGTATGACACTGGTACAGAGAGTTGACAGCAGAGTTGTATATGGGAAAAATCTACCTATTGAATACTAGGGTATATAATTAATAGGAATACCTTAGTAGTGTCACGCTAAATACTGTGGACAAATAATTTAGGGCTGAAAAGACCTACAGGGTGCTTTGGGTCATGAGAATTTTTTAAAATGAAGAGTGATGAAGAGGGTACAACTAAGTGATAATAATGTGAGCTACTGATTGACTATAGTGGAGAGAACATATGCTATATGAAATTAGGAGCCCCCTACTTTACGAGTCAAGTCCTCAACCTTGAGGCTAGCTCTTGTGAAACTACTGTTGTAAAGGGGAGGCTAAGCCCACCTATAATTATGCCTAGGAGTCACCTCCAGAGAACCTCTTTTGTTGCTCAAATGTGGACTTTCTCTCTCTCTAAGCCCAATTCTGCAAATATATTCATCACTCTCCCCCTAATGTGGGACAGGACCCCCTAGGTAAGTGAGTCTCCCTGGCAATGTGGGACAGAGATTCCAGAGATGGGCTGGACCCTGGCATCAAGGGGTTGAAAATGCCTTTTTGACCAAAACGGGGAAAAGAAAGGCAATAAAATAAGGTTTCAGTGGCTAAGAGATTTCAAATAGAGTTGAGAGGCTGTCCTGGAGGTTACTCCTATGCAAGCTTTAGCTAGATATCCCAAATGGCCACAGGATGATAAGCCCAAGTCAAAAGTAGTCCCCCAAACCCTACAGATTACCCAGGTCCGTATCTGAGACTCTAAAAGTTTCATTAAGTTTATTCTTCAGAAACTTAAATCTTCCAGAGAGCTCCAATGCCAGCTAATTCCCCAAACCCAGAGGCCACAGCCTCTGCAACAACTTCAACCAGTAACATCCCTTTTTCCCAGAATTCTGACACCCCTTTTCAACATGAACAAGTCAGTGAGGCCACTGCCTAGACACCCCTGAAGATCGAGAAAGTGATTCAACTAGAGAAAGGGGTAGCAACAGACAAGATAGAATTTAACAAAGGATTATGAATACTGAACCTCTATATAATTTTCTTTTTCTTACTTGCTAGGGCATTAGAATAGCTAGAAGGAAAGAACTGACATGGTGGAACTGTAACCCATAACATTCTTTGAAATTTGCTATATAGCTACTTATTAAATTGTAGTTTGAAAGTTTTCACCTTTTTTGTATATATTTATATTTCACAATAAGGAAATAATTGAAACTATGGTAGTATAACCCATAACATTCTTGGAAATTTCCTACGTAACTACTTGTTAAATTGTACTGTGAAAGTTAACAACTTTTTGCGTATATGTTATATTTCACAATAAGGAAATAACTGAAACTATGGAACTATAACCCATAACATTCTTTGAAATTTGTTCTTTACTTGTTAAATTGCACTTGGAAAGTTATCATTTCTATGTAAATATGATATATTCCACAATAAAAAAATTTTAATATAAAAAAGAGTAAAGAAAGCATGGTTTTTTTTTGGGGGGGAGTTGTGTTTTGTTTTTTTTTTTTTATTCTGAGGGGTCCCCAGGACTTTCTAAATATAATTAAAATCAGAATTTATTTTTAGTTTTGGTAAAATATACATAAGAAAAATAACTTTAACCATTTTAAGTGGACAATTCTTTGACATTAAGTACACTGATAATACTGTCTAACTTTCATCATCTCTGTTTCCAGACAATTTTCATCATCTCAAACCAAAACTCATTCTCATTTAGCAATAACTCCCCATTTCCCCTTCCCCCTACCCCTGGGGACCACTAATCTGCTTTCTGTCTCTATGAATTTGCCTGTTGTAGACATTTCATATAAATGGAATCATACAATATTTGTCCCTTTGAGTATGGCTGATTTCACTTAACATGATGTCTTCAAGATTTCTCTATATTGTAGCATGTACCAGCACTTCACTTCTTTTTACTACTGAATAATATTCCACTTATGGAGAGACCACATTTTGTTTATCCACTCATCTGCAGGTGGACACTTGGGTTGCTTTCACCTTTTGGCTATCGTGAATAATGCTGTGATGAACATTGGCATGCAAATGTCTGCCCCAGTTCCTGCTTTCAATACTTCTGGGTATATACATAGGAATGGATTGCTGGGTCCTATGGTAATTCAGGATTTAACTTTCTGAGGAGCTGCCAAGCTGTTTTCCACAGCAGCTGCACCATTTTATGTTCCAACCAACAATGTATGAGGGCTCCCATTTCTCAGCATCCTCACCAACACTTAAATTCAGTTTTATAAATAGCAGCCATCCTAGCGGGTGGAAAGGAGAAACTCATTATAGTTTTAAATTTGCATTTCTTTAATAGCTGATGATCCCGAGCACCGTTTCATATACTTATTGGCCATTTCAATATCTTCTTTAGAGCAATGTCTATTCAAACTCTTGGACGATTTTTTAATCAAGTTGTTTGTCCTTTGTTGTTGAGTTGTAGGAGCTCTTTACATATTCTGGATATTGAACCCTTATCAGATATGCGGTTTCCAAATATTTTCTCCCATTCTGCAGATTGTCTTTTCACTTTCTTGATAATGTCCTTTGATGCAAAAAAGTTTCTAATTTTGATGAAGTCAATTTAATCCATTTTTTCTTATGTTACTTTTAGTGTAAAATCTAAAATCCATTGTCTCTTACAAGGTCCTGAAGATATTTTCCTCTGTTTGTTTTTTTTTTCCTGTAAGAGTTTTATAGTATTAGCTCTTTTATTTAGGTCATTGTTACATTCTGAATTAATTTTTGTACATGGTGAGAGGTAGGGATCAAGTTCATTCATTCATGTGGATTTCCACTTATCCCAGCAGTATTTGTTGAAGAGACTATTATTTCTCCATTGAATGGACTTGGCACCCTTGTCAAAAATCAACTGGCCACAGATGTGTGGATTTATCTCTAGACTTCCAATTCTATTCCATTAGTCTCTATGAGTATCCTTACGTGAAAAACACACTGTTTTAATCACTGTAGCTTCGTAGTAAGTTTTGAAATCAGGAAGTGTAAGCCCTCCAACTCTGTTCTTCTTTTTCAAATTTGTTTTGGCTATTTGGGACCCCTGTAATTCCATAGGAATTTGAGGATCAGCTTTTCCATTTCTGCACAAAAGGGTACTGTAATTTTCATAGGGATTGCATTGAATATCTTAACAATATTAAGTCTTCCAGTCCATGGACACAGACATCTTTCAGATCATTTAGGTCTTCTTTAACTTCTTTCAGCAATGTTTTGTAATTTTTGGTGTGCAAGTCTTTCGCCTCCTTGGTTAAATTTATTTTTGGCATTTTATTCTTTTAGATCCTGTCTTGGTTAATCTCATGTGTCAGCTTGGCCAGGTTGTGATGTCCAATTGCTTTGTCAAGCAAACACTTGGCCTGATTGTTACTGTGAGGATATTTCATAGACATAAATCATCAGTAAGTTGATTGCATCTATGGCTGATTACAGCTAAATCAACTGAGATGGCGGCCTTCAGCAATAAGAGAAGTCTCATCCGATCACTGAAGGCTTTAGAAGGAGAAGTGATGATATCAGCAGTCAGAAGAGATTTTCCATCTCTACTTCATCCAGCCAGTTTCTCCAGGGGACTCATCAAAAACCTTTATCAAAGTTCCCAGCTTGCAGCCTGCCTTAAGGATTTGGACTTGCCCACCCCCACAGTCAGGTGAGACAATTCTTATAAAAATATCAGACTATTTACACATATCACCTGTTGGTTTTGCTTCCCTAGAGAACTCTGAATAATATAGATGCTATTGTAAATGGAATTATTTTCTTGATTTCCTTTTCAGATTGCTCATTATTGGTGGGTAGAAACCCAACTGACTTCTGCATGTTTATCTCATTTCCTGCAGCTTTGCTGAATTCATTTATTAGTTCTAGTAGCTTCCTTGTAGATTCTTTGGGATGTTCTATATACAGGATCATGTCATATGTGGATAGGGATAATTTGACTTTTTCCTTTCCAATTAGGATGACTTTTCTTTCTCTTGCCTGATTGCTCTGGCTAGAAATTCCAGTACGATGATGAGTAACATCGTGGCAGTGTGCATCCTTGCCTTGTTTGTGGAGGAAAAGCTTTCAGTCCTTCACCACTGAAGACGATACTTGCCCCGGGGGTTTTCATTAATGCCCTTTAGCATGTTAAGAATGATCCCTTCTACTTCTAGTTTTCTGAAGGTTTTCATCAAGAAATGATGTTGGTTTTGTCAAAAATGTTTTTCCTTTATCAACTGACAAGATCAATTTTTCCCTAATTCTACTGATGTGATGTATTACATTGATTGATTCCCTTACATGGAACCATTCTTGCATTCCTGGAATAAATTGGTCATGTTGTATAATTCTTTTAATATACTGTTGGATTTGGTTTGCCAGTATTTTGTTGAGAATTTTTGTATCTCTAATCATAAGGGATATTGGTTTGCAGTCTTCTTTTCTTGTGCTGTCTTTTTCTGGCTTTGGTATGAGGGTAATGTTGGAGTCATAGTATGAGTTACAAAGTTATCCCCTCCTCTTCTACTTTTTGGAAGAGTTCCAGAAGGACTGGTGTTTAATCTTTTTTAAATGTTTGGTAGAGTTCAGCAGTGAAACCACCCAGTCCTGTACTTTTCTTTGTTGTGATGTTTTTAATTGCTGTTTCAACCTCTTTGCTTGTTACAGGTCAATTGAGATTTTCGATTTCTTCTTATGTCAGATTAGGCAATTTGCATGTTTCAAAGAATTTGCCCATTTCATCCATGTGTTCTAATTTGTAGGCATGTAATTGTTCATTGTAACTTCTTATAATCCTCTTTATTTCTGTAAGTTTGGTAGTAATGTTCCCACTTTCCTTCCTGATTTTAGTTTTTTGTGTCCTCTTTCCTTTTTCTTTGTCAATCTGGCTAAAAGTTTGTCTATTCTTGTCAAAAAGTCAGCTTTTGGTTTTGTTGATTCACTCTATTTTTTTTTTTTTATTCTCCATTTATTTACCTCTGTTCTAGTCATTACTACATGCTTCCTTCAATTTGCATTTAGTTTGCTCTTCTTATTCTAGTTTCTTTAGGTGTGAAGTTAAGTTATTGATTTGTGATCTTTCTGCTTTTTTAATGTAGGCATTTAGAGCTACAAAATTCTCTCTGAGCACTGCCCGTACTGCATCCCATAAGTTTTGGTGTGTTGTGTTTTTTTCATTTGTCTCAAGATATTTCCTAATTTTCCTTGTGATTTCTTCTTTGACCCAATGGTTTAAGTGTCTGCTTAATTTTCATTTATTTGTAAAATTTCCAGTTTTTCTTCTGTTATTCATTTCTAGCTTGATATTCCATTGTGGTCTGAGAAGATACTTTGTATAATTTCAATATTTTTTAATGTATTAAGATTTGATTTTTAGTCTAATGATAGTTGAAACATTTCCTACCCTAGCTAAGCTTAGCAATCTACTCTTTGTACTTAGTTCCCAAGACATTCATCAAACCTTCTCAGTTCTGCTTCCAAAATAAAAGAACAGCATCAAGAACCCCCTGTGGCCCAGTGAATCAGTGACCCCCCCCCTCAAAAAACAAAACTTTGACATTCCTGAAAATCAACTAAAAAAAAAGTCATGAAGACCCTGCACATAAGAGTTTGCACATCGGTATCTAAATCTAATCACTGAAACTAAAACAAGGCCTGCTTGAAACGACACAGGATGAGAAACTGCTCGTGCCCTCACAAAAATCCAAGGTCTCCACTGACCTATATTCCAAGGTCTGTAACACACCTCCCTTTGTTTAAACTAATAAAAACCCACCTGCCAAACAGTCTGGCATGACACTCCCTTAAGCACGCCCACACTTACCCCTTTAAGCCTGTACTCTCTTTGTCTTCAATAAACTTTTCTCACTTGCTTATATCTGCTTGTCTCATCCTTAAATTCCTTCTCTCGATGAAACACCAATCCTGAAACGGGAGCTCCAGTTGCTCTCAAACATGTACCTAATAAATTTTCTGCCTGCTTACTCTATGCTGTGCTGTGCCCTTGAATTCTTTCTTGTGGCACAGCCAAGATCCTAGAAGCCGAGTCAGTCACATAATTTTCTAACATACGAACTATCCTAGAAAAATTCCCATGAGCACCTGAGAAGAACGTGCACTGTGCTGCTATTGTTGGGTGGAGGGTTCCATATACGGGCATACCTCATTTTATTGCACCTCGTTTTATTGCATTTCACAAATATTGCCCTTTCTTTTTTTTTTCAAATTGAAGGATGGTGGTATCAAGCAAGTCTATCAGTGTCATTTTTCCAACAGCATGTGCTTACTTCATGTCTCTGTCACATTTTAGTAATACTATATTGCAAACTTTTTCATTATTATTATACCTACTATGGTGATCTGTGCTCAGTGAAATTTGATGTTACTATTGTATTTGTTTGGGGCATCATGAACTGTGCCCACATAAGATGGTGAACTTAGTGATAAGTTCACTGACCGGCTGTTCTCCCATCTCTCTGCCTCTCCTTGGGCCTCCGTGTTCCCTGAGACACAATATAAAAATTAGGCCAATTAACAATCCTACAATGGCTTCTAAGTGTTCAAGTGAAAGGAAGAGTCACAGGTCTCTCACTTTAAATCAAATGCTCGCGATGATTAAGCTTAGTGAGGAAGGCATGCCGAAAGCCAAGCTAGGCCGAAAACTAGGCCTCTTGCATCAAACAGACAAGTTGTGAATGCAAAGGAAGAGTTCTTGAAGGAAATTAAAAGTGCTAGTCCAATGAGCACACAAATGATAAGAAAGTGCAACAGACTTATGCTGATATGGAGAAGGTTTTAGTGGTGTGGCTAGAAGATCAAACCAACCACAGCATGCCCTTAAGCCAAAGCCTAATCCAGAGCAAGGCCTAACTCTCTTCAATTCTGCAAAGTCTGAGAGGGGTGAGGAAGCTGAAGAAGGAAAGTTTGAAGCTAACAGAGGTTGGTTCATGAGGTTTAAGGAGAGAAATCCTCTCCATAACATAAAAGTGCAAGCTAAAGTAGAGCATGCTGATGTAGAAGTTGTAGCAAGTTATCCAGAAGATCTAGCTAAGATAACTGATGAAGGATGGCTACAATCAACAACAGATTTTCTATGTAGATGAAAATCTACACAGGAAGAAGATGCCATCTGGGGCTTTCATAGCTACCAAGGAAAAGACAATATCTGGCTTCAAAGCTGCAAAGGACAGACTGACTCTTGTTAGGGGCTAATGAAGCTGGTGACTTTAAGTTGAAGCCAATGCTCATTTACCATTCCCCAAATCCTGAGGCCCTTAAGAATTATGCTAACTATTCTCAGCCTATGCTTTATAAATGGAACAACAAATCCTGGATGACAGCACATTTGTTGACATCATGGTTTACTGACTATTTTAAGCCCATTGTTGAGACCTACTGCTCAGGAAAAAAAAAAAAGATTCCTTTCAAAATATTACTGTTCATTGACAATGTACCAGGTCATTCAAGAGCTCTGGTGGACATGTACAATGAGACAGATGTTGTTTTCATGCCTGCTAACACAATATCCATTTTGTAGCCTGTGGATCAAGGAGTGATTTTTGACTTTCAAGCCTTAGTATTGAAGAAATACATTCCATAAGGCTATAGCTGCCATAGATGGTGATTCCTCTGATGGATCAGGCAAAGTCAACTGAAAATCTTCTGGGAAGGATTCACCATTCTAGATGCCATTAAGAAAATTCATGATTCATGGGAGGAGGTCAAAATATCAACGTTAACAGAAGTTTGGAAGAAGTTGATTCTAACCCTCATGATGACTTTGAGGGGTTCAAGATTTCAGTACAGGAAGTAATATAGTAATAGCGAGAGAACTAGAATTAAAAGTGGAGCCTGAAGATGGGAATGAATTGCTGCAATATCATAATAAAACTTGAATGGATGAGGAGTTGCTTCTTATGTATGAGCAAAGAAAGTGTTTTCTTCAGATGGAACCTACTCCTGGTGAAGATGCTGTGAACATTGCTGAAATGACAACAAAGGATTTAGAATATTACATAAATTTAGTTGATAAAGGTGTGGTAGGATTTGAGAGGACTGACTCTAATTTTGAAAGAAGTTCTCCTGTGAGTAAAATGCTATCATAACAGCATTACATGCTACATAGAAATTTTTTGGAAAGGAAGAGTCGATTGATGTGGCAAACTTCATTGTTGTCTTATTTTAAGAAATTGCCACAGCTATTCCAACTGCAGCAGCTGACACCCTGATGACTCAGCAGCTATCAAAATCGAGGCAAGACCCTCCACCAGAAAAAAGGCTATGACTCGTTGAAGACTCAGCAAGTTAGATGGTTAGCATTTATAGCATAAAGTATTTTTAATTAAGAGATGTACATTGTTTTTTAGACATAATCCTAGTGTACACTTAGACTGTAATAAAGTGAAAACATAACTTTTATATGCACTGGAGAACCAAAATATTCATGTGGCTCACTTTATTGCGATATTTGCATTTGTGTGTGTGTGTGTGATACTCTGGAACCTAACCCCCAATATCTCCAAGGTAGGCCTGTGTGTCCATTAGGTCTAATTGGTAATAGTATTGTTCAAGTCCTTTATTTCCCTGTAGATGCTCTATCAATTATTGAATGCGATATACTGAAGTCTCCAACTGCTATTTCTCCCTTCAATTCTATTAATTTTTATTTCATATATTTCGGGGCTTTGTTGAGAGGTGTATACATATTTATAATTGTTATATCTTTTTTGCTGGATTGAAACTTTTATCAATATATAATATTCTTCTTTGTCTCTTAAACTTTTTTCACTTAAACTCTATTTGGTGTACCAATAATAGAGCCACTCCAGCTCTCTGTTGATTACTGTTTGCATATAACATCGGGGTTTAATCCATTGATATTTAAGGCAATAACTGAGAAGGAAGGATTTACTTCTGTAATTCAGCTATTTGTTTCTGTATGTCTTGTATGCTTTCTTTCCTCAATTACTCCCTTACTGTCCTTTTTTGTATTTAGTTGCTTTTTTGTATTGTACCATTTTGTTTCCCTTCTTGTTTCCTTTTCCTAATGTTTTTAGTTGTTTTCTTAGTGGTTACTTTTGTAATTGCAATGAACATCTTAAACTAATAACAACCTAGTTCAACTAGTAACAACCCACTTTCAGTAGAGAGAATACAAACTCTCTACTCCTATGTATCTTTGTCCCTCCCCTTTATACTGTTATTGCCTCAGATTACATCTTTATATATTGTATGCCCATTAACATAGATTTTAAATGTTATTTTACACATTCGCCTGTTAAGTAATATGGGGAGAGCAGTTTACGAACCAAAAGTACAATAATACAGGATTGTATATTAGCTACGTAGTTACCTTTAGCAATGTTCTTTATTTTTTCTTGGGCTTCAAGTTACTCTCTAATGTCCTATATTTCAGCATGAAGGACTTCTTTAGCATTTTTGTAGAGCAGGTCTTCTGGTAATGAACTCTTTCAACTTTGTTCATCTGTGAATGTCTTAATTTATGTTTCAGTTTTAAAAGATAATTTTGCCAGATACAGAATTCTTGGTTGACAGTTTTTTGTTTTTTGTTTTTTCCATTAAGGACTTTAACTAAGCCATCCTACTGTCTTCTGGTCTGCGTGGTTTCTGATGAGAAATCGCTGTTAATCTTATGGGGGATCCCTTGCATGTGACAAGTCGCTTCTCTCTTGCTGCTTTCAAAATGCTCTTTGGATTTTTTTTTTTTTAATTCAGTTTTATTGAAATACACTCACACACCATACAATCATCCATGGTATACAATCAACTGTCCACAGTATGATAACATAGTTATGCGTTCATCACCACAATCTATCTCTGAACATCTTCCTTACATCAGAAAGAACCAGAACAAGAATAAAAAATAAAAGTGAAAAAAGAACACTCAAACCATCCCCCCCTCCCACCCCATTTGTCCTTTAGTTTTTATCCCCATTTTTCTACTCATCCATACACTAGATAAAGGGGGTATGATTCACAAGGTCTTCACAATCACACTGTCACCCCTTGTAATCTACATTATTATACAATCGTCTTCAGGAGTCCAGACTGCTGGGTTGAAGTTTGGTAGTTTCAGGTATTTACTTCCAGCTATTCCAATACATTAAAACCTAAGAGGTGTTATCTATATAGTGCATAAGAATGTCCACCAGAGTGACCTCTTGACTCCATTTGAAATCTCTCAGCCACTGAAACTATTTCATCTCATTTTGCATCCCCCTTTTGGTCAAGAAGATACTCTCAGTCCCACGATGCCGGGTCCACATTCATCCCTGGGAGTCATACTCTGCGTTGCCAGGGAGATTTACATCCCAGGGAGTCGGGTCCCACATAGGGGGGAGAGTCGAGGTGGCTCAGTTAGAGAAAGAGAGGGCCACATCTGAGCAACAAAGAGGTACTCAGGGGGAGACTCTTAGGCACAATTACATGCAAATTTAGACTCTCCTTTGCAGTAACAAGCTTCATAAGGGCAAGTCCCATGATCGAGGGCTCAGCACATCAAACCGCCAGTCCCAATGTTTGTGACAACATCAACACCAGTCCAGGTGAGGAAGTCCAGCACATCCGCACCTTCCCTCAGATCCTCAGGGCTGGGGGGAAGGCTGTAAATATATTTTTTATCATCTGCCAAAATTACTCTGGGATGTGTCACTATTTCACTCTAGCCTATACTAACCTACCGGATCTCACTTCCTATTCAAAGTTCCATGCAATTGTGGTGTTTGAACAAACCAACTGTAGAGTTGCACCATTTAGAAAATTTAGATCCTGTACCAAATAGACATCTCTTCCCTTGGTCTCATATGGAAGTTGAATTTTTAAAACACAGTCAGTTTTGACCTTTACCCTTTGGCCTGGTTTGCCCTGGTCTTAACCAGACCTGCTTCATTCATATCACTAATTGAAGTCTGGGCTCTTTTTCAGCTTTTTTTTTTTCAACAGTGGCTGTATGCACTAATACTGACATTCATATCTGCCGAGCTCTAGCTCTGAGTTTCAAGTGTCTCAGAGATATCCATTGTTCCAGAGACCAATCAGGTTATACACTAAAGGATCAGCATCTCAAAGTTTAGAG
Organism: Choloepus didactylus; assembly: GCF_015220235.1. Lineage (NCBI taxonomy): Eukaryota > Metazoa > Chordata > Mammalia > Pilosa > Megalonychidae > Choloepus > Choloepus didactylus. Next base: position 4,230,370 of record NC_051313.1, read on the forward strand.
ATAGGCATTACAATTCAGGGATAGAGTTAACTGCTGTAAGAGCTTACAATCTAGGGACTATTACAATAATTATGTCCATGTTAGGCTATGTTCTAAGATTCAGTTCTGAGTTTACACATTGTAGTTAGTCCATATTGGTGAGGCATTAAAGTGTTTGCCTTTGTTTCTGGCGTACTTCACTCAAATACTGTGTACAGGATCCATTCACCTCATTGTGTGTCTCACAGCTTCACTCCTTCTTGTAGTTGCTCAGTGTCCCACTGTATGCGCACATCACAGTACACCATTCCATAGAATAAGGTTTTTGCATTTGGAAATGGAAAACTCTAGAAATAGTAATCCTTTTCAAATGAATGGAGAGGTTTATTATAAAAGTAAATTAATTAAATTAAAAATGTATAGGAATTTTACTTAAAATTCAGCACATTTTCCCCCACTCTTCTGAAGAGGGTAGAATGAATAAGGGATAGCATTATTTTTTTTTTTTAAATCTTCATTTTATTGAGCTGTATTCACATACCACGCAGTCATACAAAACAAATTGTACATTCGATTGTTCACAGTACCATTACATAGTTGTAGATGCTCTTTGGATTTGGACAATTTCACTCTAATGTGTCTTGGGTTAGATCCCTTAGGGTCTATCCCACTTGGATTTCATTGAGAATCCTGGATGTGTATATTAACGTATTTCATCAGATTTGGGGAGTTTTCAGCCATTATTTCTTAAAATACTTTTGCTGCCTCTTCCTCTCTCTTGTTTCTCTGGGGCTCCGACAATGCACATGTTGGTGTGCTTGGGGTGTGCCACAGTGCCCTCGGGCTCTGTTCACTTTTCTTCATTTTTTTATTTCTCCTCCTCTCACTGATCCTTTCTTCTGCCTGTTCAAATCTGCAGTCTATTGAGTTTTTCATTTCAATTACTGTACTTTGCCACTCCAAAATTTCTCTTTGGTTCTTTTTTAATAATTCCTATCTCTTTGTTTTGTTCAGACAGTATTTTCCTGATTTCACTTAGCTCTTTGTATGAATTCCTCTAGCTCATTGAACATATTTGACAGTTGATTTAAAGTGTTTGACTAATAGTTCCAATGTAGATGCTTCCTCACACACCCGGGTTTTGGAAGGTTAGGTCCTTATAGAAAGCTGTACCTGGCACCAGCAAGCTGTACCGAGAGCCCGGGCTGCAGAGGCACGAGGCTGGGGGAGGGGGGATGGTAGCCACTGTCCAGAGGTTGAAATTCACTGATATTTACTGAAATCTACCAGCCTCTTCCTCCAGCTGTTCACTGGATGCTGCATTGTGTTCCACTATATTCCAGAGCTTCAAAATAGTTGATTCAGACAATTCCTGTCAGTTCAATAGTTGTTTTGGTGGAGGGACTGATTCCTGGAGCTTACTACTCTGCCATCTTTCCTCTCTGTATAATTTTATCACTCCTGATCCAAGAGAGATGATTGAATTCCATGCCTTTCGAATTCAGGTTTAAGTCCTCGCTCCCTTTCCTTCTTTCCTTCATCTGATGGTGTTTCTAATAAGCAAGAAAATGCCATAAAGCCAAGAAACAAAGAAGAAGAGGGAAAATCCTGGACATGGATGAAACAGATATTTAATTTAGAAATCATTAAATCCTGATTTTTATAGAAGTGAATAGTTTGTTAAGTCCCCAGAATGGCTTCCTACATTAGCAAACAGGAAATTGAGGAGTGTCTGGGGGAGGAAGATTAAGGTGAAAAACAAAAGCAAAAATGAGAAGGCAGGGATTTTTCAATGGTTACCAAATCTGAGTAATCTACCTGTGACTATGCAGCCTTGAAGGACCTGTGTTGCATAAGGACTGGGAAATGGTGCATTCTGTACTCCATCCTGAGAATTCACACCACATATTAGCACCGAAAAGGAATCATAAGGTTTTTCTTTCAGAATGTTAAGAAACCTGTTCAACCCTGTTAAACTCAGCAATTCCCAAAACTGCCAAACACTAAATTCTCTGTTGGGGGATAATGCAGATAACACCCTGAATAATGAATATGCAATGGCATACAATTTAGAAAATATTGGATTACTGATTTCCACTCTCTGCCATGAAATTGCATTCCCACTGGCTCTCTGTATCTTTTCCACTAGTTCTTTTTGACTCAAGCCATTGACCTGTATTCCTGTATTATCTTATGGACATGGATAGATCAGAATTCATTTATCTTTGGCAAGATGAAGGGTTGCAAAGGAGAAAACAGTGAGAACAAGTTTCAATGATCTAAACACACACACACGAGTTCCTAACTACAAAGATTTTGCCTCTTATACACGTGATCCAGCTCTGAGGGTTTATTCTTAGGAGGGCAGAGTTGCTCCACAGAATGGAAACTCAGAATAAAATTCAGTACCACTTCTAGAGTAGTTTTCTGTTTTAACAGGAACCTATTTTTTCCTTTTGGTATTTTTGTTTTAAAGCACTGGGATTTTTATATTATTGGCATTTGAAAACAGATGTTCCAAAGAGTAGACCACTTATCAAATCTTAATATTTTACTTTGAAAAGAGCTTTACATGAATCCAAGGTGTTCTTAGGAATCCTTATTTGATGACCCATAAAATACACTAATAGTACAATGAATTTTTCAATAAATGCAAAGGAGAATCCTGTCATTATTTGCTTTCTAGTTAATAAAATGTTCAATAATGCGGGACACTGATTACGTGCTTCGACTTGGCGGGCCTGGGCTGGGGGACCTGATCAGCCCCTGGGGAGGGTGGTGGGCACGGGCGACAGCGCCCTCCACAGCCCCCCGGGCCTGGGAAAGTGGAGCCGGAGGCAGGCCCCATTTCCTCACCCAAAATACCACCGTAGGGGAGGCTTGCCGGAGGGAACCGCCTTTTCCCCACCCCCTTATCTTGCCCCTGACACTCCCCATTGCCAGAGCAACTCCCCCACCGTCAGTGCGCATGCGCAGTTACCAAAACTACTCCCGCCCCTTGTCTATCAACCTCCGCGCCCTCTCTGAACCAATCCAAGCCTTTGACCTCTACAGCTACCCCGCCCCCTAAGCGCCCAATATAAGCTGGTGCTCTCCCCTAATAAAGCTCTCTTGGCTTCTTCACCCTCAAAGAACCGTGTCCCGCCTGTTCCTTCTCGCCGCCCTCCACACCTTGCACGCCTCCGCCGGGGACTGGGCCCAGTCCCCCGCCTCACCCTTGCCTCCGGGAAAGAGCCCCCGCCGCCGGTACCCTCCGAGCAACGCCGAGAGCCGAGGGTTCAGCAACCGGCCGCCCCCCCCCCCAGACAATTCAACTGCGACCGCACAATAAGAAATATTTTTACAATGTAAGGGGCATTTCAGAGAATAAGAATGAATTTCTGTTTTAATCAAAACAAAACATGCTCTAAATTTTCATTAAGTCTGTGAGAAGAGTTAGCAACATTACATTTCTCTAAATCAAGGCTTACAATCCTCCAACAAAAGAATCCATACACAGGTACAAAAATAAAGTATATTCATTATTATGTTTCTAAAGAGTATCATGGCTAACAAATTATAGAGAGTAAGATCAAGGTATCATAGAAAGTAGGGCACTGGAGGAAGCAAATTTAATTCTATCAAATATAGTTTGTTGGCAGTCAAATGATCTAGAAAGCACCCTCTTTCAAATCCAAGTAACTCACATGAAAACCCTGCTCTGTTAGAGTACCCTTCTCCTGAACTGCCATCTTGAGTACAAGAACTTGGCTATGGTATCTGCTGCTTTAGACAGATTCTCCAGTTCAAGTTCTGATCTGGTGTAAAATGAAATGTCTTTGTGCTTATGTTTTCTCAGGTAGCCACCTGGTCATCTCAGGGCTTAGGCCATGTTTCTTTGGGCCTATTCCTATTTCCATCTTTGTTGAAAAGATGAAGCATTTGAAAGTCTCCTTTCTGTATGCCATTCCAGACAATCTCCCACGTCTCTGTGTGGGGGCAGGGAAGCATTATCCTCTTTTGGATTTTCTGAGGTGAGCTAAACAAAGCTTATGTAAAAGTGAAGACTTTAAAACAAACACCACCACCATCACCACCACCACCCCTGTCATCACCTCCACCTCCACCATCACCACCACCACTACCACAACCACCTACACCACCTCCACCTCCACCACCACCACCACCTGTCACCATCACCACCTCCACCAGCACCACCAGCACCACCATCACCACAACCACCACCCTCACCACCATTACCACCATCACCACCACCCCTGTCACCATCACTACCCCCACCACCACCATCACCAACATTACCACCACCACCACAACCACCCATCACCATCACTACCTCCACCACCACCACCATCACCACCACCCCTGTCACCATCACCACTGCTGCCACCACCACCACTTCCATCACCTCCACCACCACCACCACCCCTGTCATCACCACCTCCACCATCACCACCACCATCACCACCATCACCACCACCACCCTTGTCACCACCATCACCATAGCCACCACCCTCACCACCTCCACCACCACCACCATCACCACCTCCACCACCACCACCACCATCACCACCACCACCACAACCACCCATAACCATCACCACCTCTATCACCACCACCACTACCTCCACCACCTCCACCACAATCACCATCACCACCCCCACCCTTGTCACCACCATCGCCACCACCAACACCACCCTCACAACCATTACCACCACCACCCTCACCACCACCCCTACCACTACCACCATCACCACTACCATCACCTCCACCACCACCACTACCAAAACCACCACCATCCCTATCACCATCACTGCCACCACCTCCACCACCACCATCACCACTACCCCATCACCACCACCACTACCACCATCACTACTACCACTATCACTAACAACAATAAACTTGTGTTATCTCAAGTCCCAGGGAATTCCTCTGTCTGTGTGTCTGCCTCTTAGTGGATTAAAAAGCCATCAATGAACAACTACTATAGCTACCCACCAACACAGAAATTATTTTAAACTCAACAATTCCAAAATGGAACTCTTTATCTTTCCCCTAAAACATCTCTTGTGTTCCATAGCCAGAGCAGATTCCCAGCTGGAAACCTCAGGAGTCTCATCTGGGCTGGGTCCCTCTGCCTCCATGTCTGCACACCATGTTCTCCCTGACCCGTATCCAGCACACCTCTCAGCCCTACCCCCTCTCGCCACCCACATCAGCTTCCAAATGATGCTGTCTTCAGACGGTCATCTGACTGGTCTCTTTTCCCTAACTGCCAACCTCTCCAAACCATCTTCTGCACAACCTACAACCTGCTAGAGCATGCATCTGTCTGTGAAGCAATCTTGCTCCATTCTTTAGATGGTTCTTTAAAAGTCAACATGCATTGAGTGATTACCATACACCAGCCATTGTCACAAAAGCTTTACCTGTGTCATCTCTTCACTCTTCCAAACCATCCTAGAGAAGGATGCAATCCAGTTACGAGGAAATTCATGCATACAGAGTTTAAATGGCTGGGGTGAGGCCCCCGGGATGCAGACCGCAGAGCCAGGCTCACCCCACACAGCCTGAGGCTCTTGACTGCCCAGTTACAAACGTCTCCTTAGTCTGACGCCCAAATCACCTTCAGCCTCCTTTGCAGGACTGTGAGTTTCTTGAGTCCAGTGATTGTACATCAAGGGTCAAAAGGCCTTGGGCCGGAGAGGCAGGGCAAGATGGCAGACTGGTGAGCTGTAAGTTTTAGTTACTCCTCCAGGAAAGTAGGTAAAAAGCCAGGAACTGCGTGGACTGGACACCACAGAGCAATCTGTCTCTGGGCATACTTCATACAACACTCATGAAAACGTGGAACTGCTGAGATCAGCGAAATCTGTAAGTTTTTGCGGCCAGGGGACCGGCGCCCCTCCCTGCCAGGCTCAGTCCCGGGGGAGGAGGGGCTGTCAGCTCCGGGAAGGAGAAGGGAGAACTGCAGTGGCTGCTCCTATCGAAAACTCATTCTACTGATTCAAACTCCAACCATAGATAGACTGAGACCAGACACCAGAGACTCTGAGAGCAGCCAGCCCAGCAGAGAGGAGACAGGCATAGGAAAAAAACAACACGAAAAACTCCAAAATAAAAGCAGAGGATTTTTGGAGTTCTGGTGAACACAGAAAGGGGAAGGGCGGAGCTCAGGGCTTGAGGCGCATATGCAAATCCTGAAGCAAAGCTGATCTCTCTGCCCTGTGCACCTTTCCTTAATGGCCCTGGTTGCTTTGTCTATTAGCATTTCAATAACCCATTAGATCTCTGAGGAGGGCCGTTTTTTTTGTTTGTTTGTTTGTTTTTTCCTTTTTTTTTTTTTTTTTTAAATCCTTTTTGCTTTTTCTAAAACAATTACTCTAAGAAGCTCAATACAGAAAGCTTCAAAGACTTTCAATTTGGGCACGTCAAGTCAAGAGCAGAACTAAGAGAGCTCTGAGACAAAAGGCAATAATCCAGTGGCTGAGAAAATTCACTAAACAACACAACTTCCCAAGAAAAGGGGGGTGTCCGCTCACAGCCAACATCCTGGTGGACAGGAAACACTCCTGCCCATCGCCAGCCCCATAGCCCAGAGCTGCCCCAGACAACCCAGTGTGACGGAAGTGCTTCAAATAACAGGCACACACCACAAAACTGGGCGTGGACATTAGCCTTCCCTGCAACCTCAGCTGAATGTCCCAGAGCTGGGAAGGTGGAGCAGTGTGAATTAACAAAGCCCCATTCAGCCATCATTTGAGCAGACTGGGAGCCTCCCTACACAGCCCAGCAGCCCAGAACTGCCCTGGGGGGACGGCACTCACCTGTGACATAGCACAGTCATCCCTCAACAGAGGACCCGGGGTGCACAGCCTGGAAGAGGGGCCCACTTGCAAGTCTCAGGAGCCATACGCCAATACCAAAGGCTTGTGGGTCAGTGGCAGAGACAAACTGTGGCAGGACTGAACTGAAGGATTAGACTATTGCAGCAGCTTTAAAACTCTAGGATCATCAGGGAGATTTGATTGTTAGGGCCACCCCCCCCTCCCCGACTGCCCAGAAACACGCCCCACATACAGGGCAGGCAACACCAACTACACACACAAGCTTGGTACACCAATTGGGCCCCACAAGACTCACTCCCCCACTCACCAAAAAGGCTAAGCAGGGGAGATCTGGCTTGTGGAGAACAGGTGGCTCGTGGACGCCACCTGCTGGTTAGTTAGAGAAAGTGTACTCCACGAAGCTGTAAATCTGATAAATTAGAGATAAGGACTTCAATAGGTCTACAAACCCTAAAAGAACCCTATCAAGTTCAGCAAATGCCACGAGGCCAAAAACAACAGAAAATTATAAAGCATATGAAAAAACCAGACAATATGGATAACCCAAGCCCAAGCACCCAAATCAAAAGACCAGAAGAGACACAGCACCTAGAGCAGCTACTCAAAGAACTAAAGATGAACAATGAGACCATAGTACGGGATATGAAGGAAATCAAGAAGACTCTAGAAGAGCATAAAGAAGACATTGCAAGACTAAATAAAAAAATGGATGATCTTATGGAAATTAAAGAAACTGTTGACCAAATTAAAAAGATTCTGGACACTCATAGTACAAGACTAGAGGAAGTTGAACAACGAATCAGTGACCTGGAAGATGACAGAATGGAAAATGAAAGCATAAAAGAAAGAATGGGGAAAAAAATTGAAAAACTCGAAATGGACCTCAGGGATATGATAGATAATATGAAACGTCCGAATATAAGACTCATTGGTGTCCCAGAAGGGGAAGAAAAGGGTAAAGGTCTAGGAAGAGTATTCAAAGAAATTGTTGGGGAAAACTTCCCAAATCTTCTAAACAACATAAATACACAAATCATAAATGCTCAGCGAACTCCAAATAGAATAAATCCAAAAAAACCCACTCCGAGACATATACTGATCACACTGTCAAACATAGAAGAGAAGGAGCAAGTTCTGAAAGCAGCAAGAGAAAAGCAATTCACCACATACAAAGGAAACAGCATAAGACTAAGTAGTGACTACTCAGCAGCCACCATGGAGGCAAGAAGGCAGTGGCACGATATATTTAAAATTCTGAGTGAGAGGAATTTCCAGCCAAGAATACTTTATCCAGCAAAGCTCTCCTTCAAATTTGAGGGAGAGCTTAAATTTTTCACAGACAAACAAATGCTGAGAGAATTTGCTAACAAGAGACCTGCCCTACTGGAGATACTAAAGGGAGCCCTACAGACAGAGAAACAAAGACAGGACAGAGAGACTTGGAGAAAGGTTCAGTACTAAAGAGATTCGGTATGGGTACAATAAAGGATATTAATAGAGAGAGGGAAAAATATGGCAAACATAATCCAAAGGATAAGATGGCCGATTCAAGAAATGCCTTCACGGTTTTAATGTTGAATGTAAATGGATTAAACTCCCCAATTAAAAGATATAGATTCGCAGAATGGATCAAAAAAAATGAACCATCAATATGTTGCATACAAGAGACTCATCTTAGACACAGGGACACAAAGAAACTGAAAGTGAAAGGATGGAAAAAAATATTTCATGCAAGCTACAGCCAAAAGAAAGCAGGTGTAGCAATATTAATCTCAGATAAAATAGACTTCAAATGCAGGGATGTTTTGAGAGACAAAGAAGGCCACTACATACTAATAAAAGGGGCAATTCAGCAAGAAGAAATAACAATCATAAATGTCTATGCACCCAATCAAGGTGCCACAAAATACATGAGAGAAACACTGGCAAAACTAAAGGAAGCAATTGATGTTTCCACAATAATTGTGGGAGACTTCAACACATCACTCTCTCCTATAGATAGATCAACCAGACAGAAGACCAATAAGGAAATTGAAAACCTAAACAATCTGATAAATGAATTAGATTTAACAGACATATACAGGACATTACATCCCAAATCACCAGGATACACATACTTTTCTAGTGCTCACGGAACTTTCTCCAGAATAGATCATATGCTGGGACATAAAACAAGCCTCAATAAATTTAAAAAGATTGAAATTATTCAAAGCACATTCTCTGACCACAATGGAATACAATTACAAGTCAATAACCATCAGAGACTTAGAAAATTCACAAATACCTGGAGGTTAAACAACACACTCCTAAACAATCAGTGGGTTAAAGAAGAAATAGCAAGAGAAATTGCTAAATATATAGAGATGAATGAAAATGAGAACACAACATACCAAAACCTATGGGATGCAGCAAAAGCAGTGCTAAGGGGGAAATTTATAGCACTAAACGCATATATTAAAAAGGAAGAAAGAGCCAAAATCAAAGAACTAATGGATCAACTGAAGAAGCTAGAAAATGAACAGCAAACCAATCCTAAACCAAGTACAAGAAAAGAAATAACAAGGATTAAAGCAGAAATAAATGACATAGAGAACAAAAAAACAATAGAGAGGATAAATATCACCAAAAGTTGGTTCTTTGAGAAGATCAACAAGATTGACAAGCCCCTAGCTAGACTGACAAAATCAAAAAGAGAGAAGACCCATATAAACAAAATAATGAATGAAAAAGGTGACATAACTGCAGATCCTGAAGAAATTAAAAAAATTATAAGAGGATATTATGAACAACTGTATGGCAACAAACTGGATAATGTAGAAGAAATGGACAATTTCCTGGAAACATATGAACAACCTAGACTGACCAGAGAAGAAATAGAAGACCTCAACCAACCCATCACAAGCAAAGAGATCCAATCAGTCATCAAAAATCTTCCCACAAATAAATGCCCAGGGCCAGATGGCTTCACAGGGGAATTCTACCAAACTTTCCAGAAAGAACTGACACCAATCTTACTCAAACTCTTTCAAAACATTGAAAAAAATGGAACACTACCTAACTCATTTTATGAAGCTAACATCAATCTAATACCAAAACCAGGCAAAGATGCTACAAAAAAGGAAAACTACCGGCCAATCTCCCTAATGAATATAGATGCAAAAATCCTCAACAAAATACTTGCAATTCGAATCCAAAGACACATTAAAAAAATCATACACCATGACCAAGTGGGGTTCATTCCAGGCATGCAAGGATGGTTCAACATAAGAAAAACAATCAATGTATTACAACACATTAAAAACTCGAAAGGGAAAAATCAATTGATCATCTCAATAGATGCTGAAAAAGCATTTGACAAAATCCAACATCCCTTTTTGATAAAAACACTTCAAAAGGTAGGAATTGAAGGAAACTTCCTCAACATGATAAAGAGCATATATGAAAAACCCACAGCCAGCATAGTACTCAATGGTGAGAGACTGAAAGCCTTCCCTCTAAGATCAGGAACAAGACAAGGATGCCCGCTGTCACCACTGTTATTCAACATTGTGCTGGAAGTGCTAGCCAGGGCAATCCGGCAAGACAAAGAAATAAAAGGCATCCAAATTGGAAAAGAAGAAGTAAAACTGTCACTGTTTGCAGATGATATGATCTTATATCTAGAAAACCCTGAGAAATCAACGATACAGCTACTAGAGCTAATAAACAAATTTAGCAAAGTAGCGGGATACAAGATTAATGCACATAAGTCAGTAATGTTTCTATATGCTAGAAATGAACAAACTGAAGAGACACTCAAGAAAAAGATACCATTTTCAATAGCAACTAAAAAAATCAAGTACCTAGGAATAAACTTAACCAAAGATGTAAAAGACCTATACAAAGAAAACTACATAACTCTACTAAAAGAAATAGAAGGGGACCTTAAAAGATGGAAAAATATTCCATGTTCATGGATAGGAAGGCTAAATGTCATTAAGATGTCAATTCTACCCAAACTCATCTACAGATTCAATGCAATCCCAATCAAAATTCCAACAACCTACTTTGCAGACTTGGAAAAGCTAGTTATCAAATTTATTTGGAAAGGGAAGATGCCTCGAATTGCTAAAGACACTCTAAAAAAGAAAAACGAAGTGGGAGGACTTACACTCCCTGACTTTGAAGCTTATTATAAAGCCACAGTTGCCAAAACAGCATGGTACTGGCACAAAGATAGACATATAGATCAATGGAATCGAATTGAGAATTCAGAGATAGACCCTCAGATCTATGGCCGACTGATCTTTGATAAGGCCCCCAAAGTCACCGAACTGAGCCATAATGGTCTTTTCAACAAATGGGGCTGGGAGAGTTGGATATCCATATCCAAAAGAATGAAAGAGGACCCCTACCTCACACCCTACACAAAAATTAACTCAAAATGGACCAAAGATCTCAATATAAAAGAAAGTACCATTAAACTCCTAGAAGATAATGTAGGAAAACATCTTCAAGACCTTGTATTAGGAGGCCACTGCCTAGACTTTACACCCAAAGCACAAGCAACAAAAGAGAAAATAGATAAATGGGAACTCCTCAAGCTTAGAAGTTTCTGCACCTCAAAGGAATTTCTCAAAAAGGTAAAGAGGCAGCCAACTCAATGGGAAAAAATTGTTGGAAACCATGTATCTGACAAAAGACTGATATCTTGCATATATAAAAAAATCCTACAACTCAATGACAATAGTACAGACAGCCCAATTATAAAATGGGCAAAAGATATGAAAAGACAGTTCTCTGAAGAGGAAATACAAATGGCCAAGAAACACATGAAAAAATGTTCAGCTTCACTAGCTGTTAGAGATGTGCAAATTAAGACCACAATGAGATACCATCTAACACCGGTTAGAATGGCTGCCATTAAACAAACAGGAAACTACAAATGCTGGAGGGGATGTGGAGAAATTGGAACTCTTATTCATTGTTGGTGGGACTGTATAATGGTTCAGCCACTCTGGAAGTCAGTCTGGCAGTTCCTTAGAAAACTAGATATAGAGCTACCATTCGATCCAGCGATTGCACTTCTCGGTATATACCCGGAAGATCGGAAAGCAGTGACACGAACAGATATCTGCACGCCAATGTTCATAGCAGCATTATTCACAATTGCCAAGAGATGGAAACAACCCAAATGTCCTTCAACAGACGAGTGGATAAATAAAATGTGGTATATACACACGATGGAATACTACGCGGCAGTAAGAAGGAACGATCTGGTGAAACATATGACAACATGGATGAACCTTGAAGACATAATGCTGAGCGAAATAAGCCAGGCACAAAAAGAGAAATATTATATGCTACCACTAATGTGAACTTTGAAAAATGTAAAACAAATGGTTTATAATGTAGAATGTAGGGGAACTAGCAGTAGAGAGCAATTAAGGAAGGGGGAACAATAATCCAAGAAGAACAGATAAGCTATTTAACGTTCTGGGGATGCCCAGAAATGACTATGGTCTGTTAATTTCGGATGGATGTAGTAGGAACAAGTTCACTGAAATGTTGCTATATTATGTAACTTTCTTGGGGTAAAGTAGGAACATGTTGGAAGTTAAGCAGTTATCTTAGGTTAGTTGTCTTTTTCTTACTCCCTTGTTATGGTCTCTTTGAAACGTTCTTTTATTGTATGTTTGTTTTCTTTTTAACTTTTTTTTTCATACAGTTGATTTAAAAAAGAAGGGAACGTTAAAAAAAAAAAAAAAGAAAAAGAAAAAAGACAAACAAGGAAAAAAAAAAAAAAGATGTAGTGCCCCCTTGAGGAGCCTGTGGAGAATGCAGGGGTATTCGCCTACCCCACCTCCATGGTTGCTAACATGACCACAGACATAGGGGACTGGTGGTTTGATGGGTTGAGCCCTCTACCATAAGTTTTACCCTTGGGAAGACGGTTGCTGCAAAGGAGAGGCTAGGCCTCCCTGTATTTGTGCCTAAGAGTCTCCTCCTGAATGCCTCTTTGTTGCTCAGATGTGGCCCTCTCTCTCTGGCTAAGCCAACTTGAAAGGTGAAATCACTGCCCTCCCCCCTACGTGGGATCAGACACCCAGGGAAGTGAATCTCCCTGGCAACGTGGAATATGACTCCCGGGGAGGAATGTAGACCCGGCATCGTGGGATGGAGAACATCTTCTTGACCAAAAGGGGGATGTGAAAGGAACTGAAATAAGCTTCAGTGGCAGAGAGATTCCAAAATGAGCCGAGAGATCACTCTGGTGGGCACTCTTACGCACACTTTAGACAACCTTTTTTAGGTTCTAAAGAATTGGGGTAGCTGGTGGTGGATACCTGGAACTATTAAACTACAACCCAGAACCCATGAATCTCGAAGACAGTTGTATAAAAATGTAGCTTATGAGGGGTGACAGTGGGATTGGGAATGCCATAAGGACCAAACTCCACTTTGTCTAGTTTATGGATGGATGTGTAGAAAAGTAGGGGAAGGAAACAAACAGACAAAGGTACCCAGTGTTCTTTTTTACTTCAATTGCTCTTTTTCACTCTAATTATTATTCTTGTTATTTTTGTGTGTGTGCTAATGAAGGTGTCAGGGATTGATTTAGGTGATGAATGTACAACTATGTAATGGTACTGTGAACAATCGAAAGTACAATTTGTTTTGTATGACTGCGTGGTATGTGAATATATCTCAATAAAATGATGATTAAAAAAAAAAAAAAAAAAAAAGGCCTTGGGCCACCGGCAGAGGATGCAAGGCGAGGGTTGGGAGTTTTGGCACCCTCCCTGGGGGCGCCTTGTATCACCCACACTTGGTAACTGAAGTATCTTGGGCTCAAGCAAGGAAATATCATCCCAAGAGATGCTGCAGAGCTTCTGATCAGGCTCTGCCAGGGAAGAACACGTGTGATGACTGAACGCCTTGCGCCCCAGACACAATCACACTCCGCTCATCTACCCTGGTCACGATCTCTCCTCCCAGCTCACTGGTGAGCGCTGCTGGAGGGAGGCTGGGCAGGACCCGCCAGGACGCACAAATCCCGGGCTCGATTCCGCGAGCTGCCGTCGGTTGACAAGGGCCCATCCAACTGGCTGTTATATGAGGACACAGCCATATGAAGAAAGAAAAAGAAAAGGTTAAATCGTGCTCAAATGCCCCCCACATTCTCTGCACACACTGTTTGATAAATATTTCATTGTTATTACAGGAAAAGCTTTTAAAGGAATACAGAAGCCAGCAGTTACGGGGAAGGAAAGTCTCCTTGGAGATGGTGGGCGCATCAGCTCTTTGCTGCTCAGGAGAGGACGGACAGACTCACAAGGACGCGACCGCGGAGACACGCGCGCACGCCCGGTCAGCGCCCACCGCTCGCGGATCCTCACCCGCCAACAGCGGGCACCGCGCGCGGGCTGGACGCTGCGCTCGTGGGGGGCGGAGGTGGCGGGCGCCACCCGGGCCAGACACACACTGTGTCTCCCACCCCACGCGGGACTCGCGCTCACATCGCCTCTGCCACAGATTTTCAACGTACTTATCACGTTTCAATCAAAACATAAGTCGCAGTGATCCAGGTTAATTGTGTCTCTTGGTAGAATGTTGAAGATATTTTGGATCTTTTTTCCTTTTTTGCCACTTCCCAGTCCGCCCTTAAATGCCTCGTAGTTAATATAGTTTATCAAAGAGTGTGTGTGTGCAATGGATGCTTAGATTTCCTCGTTATGAGGCAGGATGCTTGCAATATTAAAAAAACAAAAACAAAAACAAAAAACCTTTTAGAAAAAAGAGTGTAATAGCCAGCAAGTGACCACTGAGAGCCAATTCCCCAGTACACGAAGGGTGTTATTTCCGAAAGACTCAAATAGCAATTTAAAAACCCATTATTCAGTTCAGAGGTATAGTTATCTATATACGGATTTCACCTAACATTTGAAAAAGTATAGAAATTGCTGCTTTAAAAGCCCCTCTCCACATTGTGTAAAATCTTCTCAGTAGCAGAGGTATATTAATAATGGCATTTAATAATATAAACGTAACTGCGAACTTTGAAAGCACATGTCTCCTTAAGCCTCAGCCCAAAAAGAAATCATAATTCTTAGCATTTTTTAATCCTACAGAGAAGGCTGTGGCAGTGCTTTCTTTCTTTTTCTTAAATGGCCTTTAAATAAATAAATGAGTCACTCAAGAAAGGCATTTACTTGAATTAACATGATAATTCTGCCAGGACATCAGTATAATTAATTGTGGGTGGCAGTTTAAAATGAGGCTAAATTAAGGATTCTAGTTTATTTATTTATTTTTACCCTCTTTCCTGCTGGGATTAGAAGCGCTGTAGGTTGATCTTGAAATCGTGCCTTGTCCTAGAATATCATACCTGCCACTTTCATGACAAGCCCCGGCACACTATTTTTATGGGAAGAATATCGATCCAGTCTCCTTCCTACTTCTGTGCACACTCACACATGCACACCTCACACACGCACACCTCACACACACACCTCATACACTCAACCCCCACACACATATACACTCACAACTCACACACACTCATGCACACACAACTCATTATACTCATGCACACACAACTCACTCATACACTCACAATTCACATTCATACACGCTGACAACTCACACTCACAACTCACCCACACACATACACACAACACACAGTCACACACATTCATACACTCATAACTCACAACCACAACTCACACTCACAACATGCACACTCACAACTCACACTCATGCACTCAATTCACACTTACACACCCAACACACACATTCATACACACACCTCACACACTCAACACTTGCAACTCACACTCACACTTACACACATACACAACAGGCTCATGAACTCACAATTTACACACACAACATCCACTCACAACTCACACACATGCACACACGCACCTCAATACTCATACACAACTCACAGACATTCATCCACACTCACAGCTTGTACAGACAACTCACACACATTCATACACATGCACACACACACTCATACACACTGACATACACTCACACACACACACTCACACAAACCTCCCTCCAACACTGTTTTGTGTCTTTCTTGGTCCTAAAGTTTTCATCCCTTATGTTATACTAAGCCGACTGATTTCAATGCTTTCAATGTCAAAGATAAAATTATTTTAGCCCCAGAGTTTCATTCCTACTTAATGAAAGAGTTGAAAATGCTTGCTTTCAAAATCTGTGCTCATTTCTGCTACCTGTGCTCAGGATGGAAATGGCCAAATTGCATTAATAAATATGTTTTCCTAAGAACAGGAGGTCTTACTGAAACGCTGTGTCCTCCCGGAATTGCTGACTGTCTCACGGCAGCAGGGCAGCCCTGCGAGCTGGCGCCGCTCCGGAGCCCGAGAGCCCAGGGCACATCGGGGAGGACTCTGCAGCTAGTGCGGATGACCCCGAGATGCGGGGCGATGCCCGAGTGCGTCTCCTCCAAAAGTTCAATATGACAGCGCGATAAAAGGAGAAAGTTCCACGCAAGAAGTAACCTTATGCCAATCACTTACTTAACCTTGAAATACTTAAACAGTCACTTTTGTCTAGCTGCCAGGTAAAGAAACAGAAACCCAATACATTTTTAAAGCTTCTGACGGAGGACTAAGCTCTGTCCTCTGAAATTAAAACATCAGAGGCTACGGGAGCACTTCCTGCACAGCGCCCTGACCCCAGACAAAAGCTCCACACGCAGATTCCCAGGCCGTTGCGCTCTATGGTGACATCTTAAAGCATTTCTCCGGCGCACCGACAGCGACTCCATCTACCTCTGCCCGCGGCCGGCAGCAGTTTTCCCTTGAGCACTCTACACCTGCACCCACCGTGCAGCGCACCCGAGGCTCAAACCCCCTCCCTGCAGCCCCAGTGCCGGCGCCCGAGGTCTGCGGGGTGGACCGGGGACTGCGGCCGGACTCCGGGGCCAGCCGTGCCGGGGGCGGCGCCTGCCAGGTCTCCCCGCGGAGCGTGCAGGGCAGGAGCCCCGGGCACAGGCCCTCTGCAGCCCGCGCTGCGCTGACAGCCCCAGCCCGCGGGACTTACCGGCGTCGTCCATGTCTCCGCGGGGCGCAGCGTCTGCAGCAGGCGGCGGCTGCCCTCCTGCTGCTGCTGCTGCCGCTGCTCCTCCTCCTCCCCCTCCTCCCCTTCCTCCTCCTCCCCCTCCTCCTCCTCCACCGAAGCTCCCTGCCGTGCTGCCGCCTCGCAGCCCTGGCTGGCACGGGGCGCACACTCACGCACTGTCTGCGGGAGACACCGCCAGGAAATGCATGTCTCCAAGGATGACAAACGGCCATTAGCTCCACGACGGGCTGATGAAGACAGACTGAGCCTTCCCAGTGGCTACCCAAGCCGCGGAGCTTCTCACCTCCGCTCTCAGCAGAAGGCGGGAAAAAATCACTGCAGCTGCCCGAGTGCCGCCCATGGCAGAAAAGGGAGCCCAGGCTGGCGCGGCTCAGCTCCCCCGAGGGAGACCCAGCACACGCCGGCAGGAGGGGGCCCGTGGTCTCGCCTGGGGGGCGTCTAGGTGCAGGCAGCCTCCACCCCAGAGACCACGGCATGACCGGGCAACTCCTCCACTGACGATGCTGAAGCTTCCTGGGGGAGGGTTGTGTGTGCAGGGAATGGCACATAAAACCTATGGAAAGATAAGTCACCTTTGATATTTCTGCACTAAGTAAATGCCAAGAAGCTGAGAGTTGCCTTGGATTTGAGTGTGCTTTCAGCATGCTGTGCTTTCCTCTTTCTGGTCAGAAATTCTGCCCACCGAACCTAACAGAGAAATTTAAAGGAATTTCACTGACTCACTAACAATGCAAGGAATTATTGTCAAAAGCCGCTGAGGGATTCTACAGTATGGTACAATCTGCAGCCACATAACAAAAACCTGAGCATCAAGAAAAATGTGTTTCCTAACACAGGAAAACCCACTCCTCTTCTTTTGCCTTAATTTGGCTCTAACGACGGCCCTCAGAGACGCCCTGAGCCTTGCAGGAGGGGCCTGGCCAGGCCAACAGGGGGGACACTGGGAGTAGGGGTGGGGGGCAGGGCAATTGCATGTTTTCAGCATTTTCTCAGATCTAGATTTACAGTCGTCTTATGTGGAGTCAGCCAGTCAGTCCACAATACAGTCAGGCATTGATTGTAATTTTTTAAATTTAATTTATGAAAAAATTAAAAGTTAAATAATAATCATAATAAAAACCCAATTCTTCAGCATTATCCTATCCCAGGGTTGTTGAGCTTGAGAAGCAATTCATTTATTAAGCACTTTCTCATGCCATTGGAATTGGCATAGGGACAAAGCACTAGCAATTTATTTACAATCTAGTCTCCCATTTCAACAGCTTCTAAGTTTGAGTTTTTGTTCCTAATGCTTCTTCAGGTTTCCCTATCTATTTGAGGTTCTTTTCTTCATTTACGATCTCTATAATAATACAGAAACGCTTCCCTGGAAGAAAACTTGAATTTCTCAGTGATTATTCTCCGAGACTTTTATACCCAGAAGTTTGAGGATATTTTCCTTTATTGATTTCAAAAGACATTCTTACAGATTGCGTGGCTCCCAGAGCCTGAGTCACTATGGCTTGCACACTTCATTGACTTGATTAAAGCTGTGAGCGAGTGCCACAGCTGAGAAACTAGGGCAAACTAAGTAGGTGGCAGAACAAAGCAGGAGCTGCAGGGAAATAGGGACGACAAACGGGAAAAGGAGCCAATATACCCATAAGCCAGAGATCTAGGGAAGGGGTCCTTAAGAATTGTCACCTGCCGCTGGTGCCCAGTGACTAATGAGTAGATTTGCATAGGCCTTGTAGACAGCTCAAAAACAGGACTCTTTATTCCTTTAATTAATACGCTCAGTCCCAAGCTACAAACAGATTGTGTTCCAAAAGTTCGTTCTCTTGGTGACTGGAAACACTTTTTCTGTTAAGCAGTGATTGGGTTCCAACAACAGCAGGTGAAACCCTCCTTGCTCTGGGTTTGACTTAGGGAAGATCTGCAATCCCTTACACATGATTCTAAAATCCAGACCATTCTGAAAATCATACGGTTGTTTCTTGTTTGACTCCAAAATGCCTATGGTGTCACAACCAGATCTGAGGGGATGTGATGCTGTTTAAAGCCTTTACTTACCCCCCCACTTACAGGGAATCATCAAGTATTGTCACGGAAATGCTCACATCGTATGTAGATCATGATACATAATATGTAGCAAATGCACCCTATTACCTTTCCAACATCCAAAACTTCTGAGTTCTGAAACACTCCTGGCCCCAAAGCTTTCAGGTAAGGGTCTGTGGTCCTTTGACACATTTATTTGCAGTTAAAAATGGTAGAAAATAATGCTCATTCTGCTCTCCCCCCAGGGCCCCCTCACTTCCTCGGGAACTCCCTCATGCTCTCTCACTCATCCCCAAGTACCCAACACTCTGAGGATGCAAGAAATGAACAGGGGAGAGCAGTGCGGAAGGGCTTCCAGAACTGACGGGGCTGAGGGTCCGCTAGGGGCCAGGAGCCCCTCCTTCCCCTCCTGCACTTCCCACCAGCACAGGACACCCTCCCCCACCCCCAGCATCACATAAAGGCACCCAACAGTGAGGGAGGCCACAAGGGCTGCTTTCCTCAGCTCCAGGGGAGCCCACTCCCTCCCCCTCTCCACTCAGCTCCACCATGTCCTGCCAGTGGGGGACCACCTGCTTGTCAAACATCCCCAGACCCCTGAAGCTGGGGACACAGAAGCAGCACCAGGGAGCACAACGTGCTACATGGTTCATCTCCCATTTTTCTTAACCTTCCCACATGTATGCACCTGGATTTCTTAGAACCGGAGGACATTCTTTGGGGCTCCAACCTCACCATGTGGGTTTTAAAGAGACTGTCTGCACGGGGCTGGTTGTGAGGTGCGCGGGGGTCCAGGCCTGGCCGACAGAGGCAGCCAAGCCAGGCCCCTGCAGTGTCCTAAACCTATTACCCATTTTCACATCTTTCCCCTAAATGCCCTCCAAGCCACAGCTTCCTCTCGATTTCAAAGAAGAGAATGTCTTGGCTTCCTAGGAAATGTCTGCTCAGTGCATGTTTGCTTCTCACCATTCCCCTGAGATACCCTCCCTTGCTGGAGACACCGGGAAGAGCCAGCAAAGACATGCTGCCTTTTGGGACTGAAACCCGCGCACAGGTGAGCCCAGGGCAGATCCCGGGGTTGCTGTACAGCACGAGCCTCAGAAACGCTTCCTAAGGGGCTGAGCGAATTCAGAAGCGTGGGTTGGAACTGTCATAGTGCGGCTTTCAGAAGACCAACCGGAAAGTGTCTCTACAAACTCAGACTTAGTTCCCTGGGATGGAAAAATTAAGAAAATGAGTTCCACTGCTTGGCCAAGCAGATCTGCTGGGGACCCAGCTCAGCGGATCAGCCTTCTTGATCCTCTCAGTCTGCTTCATCCAGAGGAGAAAGAAGGGCTGGAATGTTGACTGGTGATTCTGAGTACTCAAGTTTGCTCCCCATTCCTTCAGAGACAGATTCTACTGGAAACATCTTTTGAAAATATTTCCACCATTGTTTTGACAAGAGCAGCTATAGGATGCAGTTTTGATGAGCAAAGTGATTTGATTTATAACTCTCCTAAGTATGAAACCAAACCCCTGAACTTTTTTAAGTTCACAAGAGGACATTTTGCAGCAGACAATATTGCCAGGATGAGCTGGGCAAAGAACCATGAGGCAGTGTCATGGGTTGAATTGGGTCCCCCCAAAAGATCTGTTGAAGTCCTAACTCCCAGAGACTTGGAATATGATCTTATTTGGAAATAGGGTCATTGAAGATGGAATTGGTTGTGATGATCCGTACTGGAGTAGGATGGGCTCTGAGATCCAGTATGGCTTGTAAGAAGCACAAATCCGAAATGCTTCTAGGAAGTGGGGAATGTGGACACAGAGAGAGACAAGCACACAGGGAGGATGGCTAGCTGGCGACTGTGGCGGAGACTGGGGTGCTGCTTCTACACGCCAAGGAAGGCCGGGGTGCCCGGCAGACACTGGATGCAGCAGACAGAAGAAAGGATTCTCCCGTACAATTTCAGAGGCAGCCGGCCTGCCAACACCTTGTGGGATGTCTGGCCTCGGAACGGTGAGAAAGTCCATTTCTGTGGTTTTCAGCCACCTGGTTCGTGGTGATTTGTTACAGTAGCCAACAGTTTAACACCAACAGTTATCTAACTAATGCTACAATTTGTGGATTTGTGGGCAATACTCATTTGACATGCCTATGTTTTTGGTTCTATCTAACCATCCTCCTTTTGAGATTTCTTCTGCAGAAGGTGCGGGCGAGGTCTCTGGAAATGCTCATTCATATTTGTTTGTCATCCTTTACACAGGGTCCTTGGACCACCACTCCATTCCCACAGACTCAGATGCCATCTGGATGCAGAGGTCATGAAACGTCTCAACCTCCTGAGAACGTTCCCTGGGGTCTAGACCTCAGTGAAGCTGTACCCGTCAGACAGGTGTTCTGGAAAGTCTGGACTTTGGGTTAAGGGGGTTTGGTGAGCGTTTGCTTGCACACCTCCCCTCTGCTTCGGAGCACACAGAAATGATAGATAAAATAGTGACTAGCTAGGGTACAGCTGGGCTCAAAAAGCTACATGCCCACTTGCAGGGATCAGAAAACAACCCAAAACTCAAAGCAGGGAGTGAGGCTTCCACTGCTCGCAGGAGGGGCTGGGGCTAAAGCAGAGGCTGGGCCAGCGCTCAGCTCCTACAAAGTGGTGGCTTTAAAAGCACTCCACATGGGAAAGGCGGGGCCAGAGCCAGGCTCTCGGCTTAAATGGGGCTCCCCACTCAAGAAAGGGAGTTTTTTTTTTTTGCCTTAAGATTTATTGCACACTGTAGGCAACTGCTAAGCCATCAAATACAAAGCTTAGTAACATGCAATTACACCTTCAATGAATGCAGAGATTACTATATAAAAACAATTTTGTGGAAACACTGAGGAAGAACAGTAATTTGGGTGAGAGTAAGAGGACATTACAGGAGGAGCTAAGATGGCGGCATAGAGAGGTGTGGAAGCTAAGTAGTCCCCCTGGAACAACTAAAAAAAACAAGAAACAACTTGTAAATAATCCAGAATAACTGCAGGGGGACAGACATGACCATCCACTCATCATACACTAACGTGAATTGGCAGGAATGCCTGAGATCACAGCATAAAATCTGTAAGTAAGAACTGCGTATCCAAATTAGGAGACCCCTCCCCCACAGCCTGAGCTACAAAGCCTTGTGATGCCAGAGAGAAGCTTTCTCCCAGTGAGCAAATATAGCTCAGCTGAGCTCCAACTGGGGTTTTAATTAGCAAGTGTGAACTGCTCACTACAGGTATGAATTCCCAACAAGGAGACAGAGGCTTTGGGTGACGACTGACCTTGGAGAGCTGGAGGGTCTCCTCGGACCAGCTCTGTTCCTTTTTCGACTCAGTGGAGAAAGCCTCCGCCATTTTCAGTTCCCAGTTCCGTGACCCAGACAGGGGTGTGGCACAGGCAGAGAGAGACCATTGAAATGCTAATGACCTCCCCCTAGGGCATCTATCTTCTCTAAGAGGAAAGGGGTGGGGCCCAGCTCTACTACCTGCCTTTCATTCAGAACTTGCACCAGTCAAGAATTACAGGCTAATCTTTGCATCAGGCAGAGAGCGTCCCTGCACAGCCTGGCGGCCCGGGGCTTCCCTTGAGGGATGACGCACACTAGTGACGTAGCACAGCCTTCCCTCAGCAGAGGTCCTGAAAGAGCACAGCTGAGAAGGGGGGCCCACTCGGAAAACCCAGGGACGCTATGTCAATGCCGGTGGTTTGTGGGTCAGCGACAGAGAAAAGCTGGGGCAAAACTGAAATGAAGGCCTAGACTCTTGCTACAGCCTTGAATCTCCAGGAACACCTGGGAGGTTTGAATATTAAAGCGGCCCTGCCTCCCTGACCACCCAGACACACGCACCATGTTCAGGGCGGAGAGCTCCAACAGCAAACCCAAACTGAGTTCGCTAACTGAACCCGACAAAACTCATTTCCCCACACACCACAGAGACAGAGTTGGGGAGAACTGACTTGAGGGGTAAGGTGACTCGCAGACGCCATCTGCTGGTTAGTTGGAGAAAGTGTACACCACCAACTTGTATTTATGAAAACTTAGATTGTTTTTTTTGTTTTTTTTTACAACTTGAAATAACCCTATCAAGCAAAGCAAATGCCAAGAGGCCAAATACAACAGAAAATCTTAATGCATATGATAAAACCAGATGATATGGAGAACCTGATCCCAAACACCCAAATCAAAATATCAGAAGAGACACAGTACTTGGCACAATTAATCAAACAATCACAATCGAGGAATGAAAACATGGCAAAGGATATAAAAGACATGAAGAAGACCATGGCACAGGATATAAGGGACATAAAGAAGACCCTAGAAGAGCATAAAGAAGAAATTGCAAGATTAAATAAAAAAAAGAAGATCTTATGGAAATAAAAGAAACTGTTGGCCAAATTAAAAAGACTCTGGATACCATAATACAAGATTAGAGGAAGCTGAACAATGTTTCAGTGTCCTAGAGGTCCACAGAACAGAAAATGAAAGAACAAAAGAAAGAATGGAGAAAAAAATAGAAAAAATCGAAATGGATCTCAGGGATACGATAGATAAAATAAAATGTCCAAATTTAAGACTCATTGGTGTCCCAGAAGGGGAACAGAAGGGTAAAGGTCTAGAAAGACTATTCAAAGAAATTGTTGGGGAAAACTTCCCAAACCTTCTACACAATATAAATACACAAAGCATAAATGCCCAGCGAACTCCAAATAGAAGAAATCCAAATAAACCCACTCCAAGACATATTCTCATCAGACTGTCAAATACTGAAGAGAAGGAGCAAGTTCTGAAAGCAGCAAGAGAAAAGCAATTCACCACATACAAAGGAAACAACATAAGACTAAGTTGTGACTACTCAGGGGCCACCATGGAGGTGAGAAAGCAGTGGCATGACATATTTAAAACTCTGAGAGAGAAAAATTTCCAACCAAAAATACTTTATCCAGCAAAACTCTCCTTCAAATTTGAAAGAGAGCTTAAATTTTTCACAGACAAATGCTGAGAGAGTTTGCCAATAAAAGGCCTGCCCTACTTCAGATACTAAAGGGAGCCCTACCAACAGAGAAACAAAGAAAGGAGAAAGAGATATAGAGAATTTTAACAGACATATATAGAATCTTACATCCCAAATCACCAGGACCCTCATTTTCCTCCTGTGATCATGGATCTTTCTCCAGAATGGACCATATGCTGGGACATAAAACAAGCCTCAATAAATTAAAAAAAAAAAAACCAACAACAATTGAACATATTCAAAGCACAGTCTCTGACCACAATGGAATACAAACAGAAGTCAATAATTTTTTAATTGTAACTCCACTATTTACTTCTTATATGATATAAAATACACAAACTCTAATGACAAATCAGTGGTTTCGAACTCAATGTAAAATATGTAATTTTTGACAAGAACTATATAAAGGTGGGGGAATGGAGGAGTATAGGAACATAGTTTACGTGTCTTCTTGAAATTAAGTCGGTATCAAAGAAAAACAAGATTGTTATAGACTTAAGAGGTTAATTTTAAGCCCCACAGTAAACACAAAGAAATTCTCAGAGAATATGACTATAGAGATGAAAAGTAGAGTATGGGTTAAGAGAAATGGGGGTAGAGTATGGGTTAAGAGAAATGGGGGAAGGGGCAATGGGAAGTTAAGAAATGAGTGTAGGATTGCTGTTTGAGGTGAAGGGAAATTTCTAGTAATGGATGGTGGGAAAGAGCATTACAACATTCTTAATGTGATTAATCCCACTAATGGAATGCTAGGGAGGGGGTAGAATGGGAAGATTTAGGCTGTATATATGTTTCCACAATTGAGAAAAAAACAAAAAAGACAGTCTAAATAGATGACAATTGAATGCCAAGGATGACCCTGGATGGGATCTGAGGATGGAGGACAGGAGGCTCAAAGGGACACAGTTGAGACATAAGAAAAAAAAAAAAGGAAATATAGAATGTAAGCTTTGTATCAATGTTGAATTTCTTGAACTTCTTAGCTGCACTTAATGGAATCGCATAAAAGAATGTTCTTGTTCATGGGAATTGTATATGTGAATTACAGTGTTTGTTCAAGGATGTATGCAGCTAGCTCTCATATGTTCAGAAGACAGAGCAATAGATGATGGATGACAGATAGGGAGAGAGGGAGGGAGGGAAGGAGGGAGGGAGAGAAATAGCAGTGTGACAACATGTTAAAGTTAGTAGATTGGGGTATCGGAGGGGGTCAGGGAATGCTGGGGTTCTGTGTATGGGGTTTGTATTGTTTTTGCAACTGTTCCTATAACTTTGAATTTATTTCAAAATAAAATGTAAAAAAAAAAAAAGAGGACATTAGAGGGTTTGGGATGGACTTTCCACATAATCAAAGGTTCAGAAGCATGAAAATCTGGTCACCTGAAAATCTCTGATCACCCCAGCTCCCTCAGTCACCGTGCTCAGGCATCTTCTTCCCCCTGCCTTCTCTATCTCATATTTTTTCCATTTTATACTTGCAACTCTTTCACTTCCTTGCCTCCAGTTTATCTCTCTTTTCACCTATTACAGAGTATAAACTTAACTTTTCTCAGGGAGTATAAGAGCAAAGCTATTTCTAATGCGTGAAAAGTCCAATTGATCCAATAATTCTTCTCATGGGAATTTATACTAAGGAAATACTTAGGTGTTATTTATAATAGCAGAAAATTTAAAACATATGCTCAACAATAGGGAACTGTTGGATAAACTAAATACATCCATAGAAAATTATTAAATCATTAAAATTGGTTTGTGAAGTATATTTAACAACAAGGTAGATAACATGTGCTTATCTAACATGTAACTTTAGGATACCAAAGCTAAAGTAAAATAACCTGTTCACTGGGTAAAAATGATTTGCTTTATAAGTGTACACTTCAGTGCAATTAAAAAAAAACAACATTGTAATCATAATTTCAGAACTTCATAATTTGAAAAGATGCCAATGTCCTCCTGTTGGCTTTGCATGTAATACACGGGGGTCCAACCCATCAGACAGGAGGGCTTTCCGCAGATCCTTCCTGCGTAGCTGCGTCTCCCATCCTGCTTCCCGTGGAATGGCCGACTGGACCCATGTTCAGTTAAACCCTCACACAGAACATTATTTTCCGGGGACTCACTCTCCAGAAACTTAGAAGTTTCCAAACCGTCAATTTCTGGTTTCTCTGCGCCCAGGAGCTCAGTTCTCAGCTTATCTCTTTCCTCCCACGTTTCACTATAAGCTGCAAGGAGACGCCAGGCTGCACTTTCCACACTTAGCTTGGAAAGCTCCTCGGCTAAGTATCCAAGCTCATCCCTTTCAACGTCCACCTTTCATCCGACACTAGGACTCAATTTCACCAAGTTCTCTGCCACTTTAAAACAAGGCTCGCCTTTCCTCCAGTTTCCAATGACGCAGTCATCATTTCCTTCTATGTCCCCGTGGGAAGTATTTTTGGATCCATATTTCCACCAACAGTCTCTTCAAGCAAATCTAGGCCTTTTCTATCAAGTCCTCACAGTTCTTCCAGTCTCCACTCATTCCCCAATTCTAAAACCATTTCCACATTTTTGCTATTTGCAGTAGCAGCCCCCCACCCTCCTGCTACCAAAATCTGTTTTAGTTTCCCAGGCTGCTTTAAGCAGTACCACGACATGGGTCGGCTTAAACAGTGGGAATCTAGTCACTCAGCTTAGAGACCAGGTGTGCCAGTTTGGATATATTATGTTCCCCCAAAAGCCATATTCTTTAATGCAAACTTTTGGGGGCAGACATATTGTTATTGATTAGGTTGGAATCTTTTGATAGAGGGTTTCCATGGAGATGTGACTCAATCAACTGTGGACAAAACATTTGATTAAATTATTTCCATGGAGTATGGACCCTACCCACTCAGGGTGGGTCTTGATTTAATCACTGGAGTCCTATAAAAGAGCTCACAAACAGAAGGAGCTCAGAGCAGCTGAGAGGGACATTTTGGAGAGAAGCTAAGAGCTGACGCTGACACATGGAGACACCTGGAGATGCAGACAGAAGGACGTTAGCTAAGAGATGAAGCCCAGAGTTTGCCCCAGGATATGCTAAGACAGGACCCCCAGGTACTTACAGAGAAATGTCCTGGAAGAAAGATCCAAAAATGCACAGGAGCTGAGAGAGGAACTGGAACAAAACCCGGGATCAACAGATGCCAGCCATTGCTCCTTCCCAGCTAACAGAGGTTTTCTGGACACCATCGGCCTTTCTCCAGTGAAGATATCCTCTTCTTGAAGCCTTAGTTTGGACACTTTTATGGCCTTAGAACTGTAAATTTGTAACTTAATAAATTCCCTTTATAAAAGCCAATCCATTTCTGGTATTTTGCAAAATGGCAGCATTAGCAAACCAGAATACCAGGAAAATGCCCAAATCAAAGCATCATCATGGGGACGCATTCTCTGTCTCTGTGTATTCACTCCATTTATAAAGGACTCCAGTAATAGGATTAACCCCTTCCTGAATGAGGTGGGTCACACCTAACTGAAGTGGCCTCCACAAAAGTTCCTGCTTACAATGGGTCCACACCCACAGGAATGGATTAGACTTAAGAATACGATTTTCTGAGGCAGGTACAGCTTCAAACCACCACATGCTTTTTCTGGGATACATACAGATTAAAACCATCACATCCAGTTATATTATCATTTATGAGGTAAAGCAAAACATTGCTACTTCATAAACAAAGAGATTAAAATTTACTAAAGGATATACTTCAGTAAGAAGAAAAGTGAACCCAGAGAGAAGAAGACATAAAATGAAAACACGATGGTAAGCAAGAAACTGATAAAATATATTAGGAAATTTAAGTAATATTGATTATGAAACAATAAAAACTATTTTGTACATCACAAAAAGAGTTAAAACTGGCTAATCATAACAAAATGGGGTGAGGAGGTGGGGTTCAGTAGGCAGTTAAAGTATGCAAGAGAATAGAAAGATTCAATGAATTTAGATTTAGATTTAGACACAAAAATCGCTTTAGATTTCCAAATTTGTAGGCAAATTTATATATATATATATGTATATATATATAAAGGGCAACCGCTAAACGAATAGAATTAATGCAGTTGTTTAAAGCAATAATCTCCAAAACAGATTGATAAATTGATATCCCTCTAGCCAGACTAACCAAAAACAAAGAGAGAGAAGACATTAATTACTAACATCAGAAATGAAAGGGGTTCACCACTACTCACCCCATGGTCATTAAAAGAATAATAAATGAACATTATAAATAACTCCATGCCCACAAATTTGATAAGACAGATGGAGTATATCAATTCCTTGAAAGTCACAATCTATACCCAAACTCACACACAAAAGGAGAAATATATAATCTGAATAGGCCTATATGGATTAAATACATTGAATGAATAATTAATAATCTTCCAAAAAAGAAAGCACCAGGCTGGTGAATTCTACCAAATGTTTAAGTAATACATGATATTGATTTTCTATAATTTCTTAAAGAAAATAGAAGTAGAGGGCCAGCATTACCCCAAAACCAAAACCAGGTAACAACCTTACAAGAAAGGAAAGCTACAGACAAATATCTCTCATGAGCATAGTTGCAAAAATCCTCAGCAAAATGTCAGCAAATTGAATCCAACAATGTATAAAAAGAATTATATACCATGACCAAGTGGGATTTATTCCAGGTATGATACACTGGTTCAACATATAATACAACCCATCAACAGGCTAAAGAAGAAAATCATATGATGACATCAATAGATGCAGAAAAAGCATTTAAAGAATTCAACACCCCTTCATGATTTAAAAAAACAAAACAAAACAAACAAACAAAACCTCTCAGCCAAATAGGAATAGAGGGGAACTCCCTCAACTTGGTAAAGAACATCTACAAATAACCTATAGCTAACTTCATATGTAATGGTGAGAAACTTTTCCCTTGAAGATCAGGAATAGAGCATGGCTCTCCCCACTTGCTACTCCTATTCAACATTGTACTTTATGTCCTAGCTAATGCAATAAGACAAGAAAAGGAAATAAAATATATACAGATTGAGAAGAAAGAGATAAAATTGTCTTAGCAGATGACACAATTATTTATCAAGAATATCCCAAAGAACTGACAACAAACTAACAAAAACTCCTGGAACTAATAAGCAAGTATAGCAAGGTTGCAGAATATAGGGTCAATATATAAAAGTCAATTGCTTTCCTGCATACCAGCAATGAGCAATTGGAATTTGACATAAAAAACACAGCACCATCTATGTTAGCAACAAATGGAACTGAAATACTTAGGTATAAATCTAACAAAATATGTATAGTATCTACTTGAACTTCACAACTCTGAAGAAAGAAATCAAAGAAAATCTAAATAAATGAAGAGATATTTCATGGTCATGGATAGGCAGACTCAACATGGTTAAGACATCCGTTCTTCCCCACTTGATCTATAGATTAAACACCATCAAAATCAGAATCCCAGCAAGTTATACTGTGGATATCAACAAACTGATTCTAAAGCTTACATGGCAGAGCAAGTTGGAGGACTGATTCTACCCGACCTCAAGACTAATTATGAGGCTACAGTTATCAAGACAGCATGCCACTGGCAAAAAAAAAAGACAAATTGATCAATGGAATAGAATAGAGATCCCAGAATTGGACCCACACAAATATAGTCAACTGATTTCTGATGAAGGAGCAACAGCAATTCAATGGAGAAAGGATAGTCTTTTCAACAAACAGTGGTAGATGAATTGAGCATCCAAACACATACACCCAAGTAACTAGCCACACATTTGTCACAAAAATGAACTGAAAATGAATCATGGACCTAAATATAAAATGCAAGTCTATACAACTTCTAGAAGATAACAAAGGAGAAAGTCTAGCTGACCTTGGGTTTGGCAATAACTTTTTAGATGCAATACTAAAAGTATAATCCATGAAAGAAAAAATGGATAAGTTGGATTTCATTCATAATAAATGAACATTACAAATAACTCCATGCCCACAAATTTCCAGGAATTTATATACTCCACCTATGTTATTAAAAACTTCTGGTCTGTGAAAGATACTGCTAAGAAAATGAAAAGACAAGTCAGAGACTGGGGTAAAATATTTGCAAACATATCTGATAAAGGACTTGTATCCTAAATATACAAAGAACTCTTAAAACTCAACAATAAGAAAACGAACAACTCAATTTTAAAAAACTGGGCAAAATATCTGAATACACACCTCACCAGAGAAGATATACAGATGGCAAATAAGAATATGAAAAGATGCATAACATCATGTGTCATTAGGTAATTACAAATTAAAACAATGAGATACCATTACACACCTATTAGAATGGCTAAAATCCAAAACACCAACACCACCAAATGCTGACAAAGATATGGAGCAACAAGCACTCTTAGTCATTACTAGTAGAGATGTGAAATGGCGCCGTTACTTTGGGATACAGTTTGACAGTTTCTTACAAATGTAGAAGGATTACCACACAATCCAGCAATCACACTCCTGGGTATATTTAGGAGTTGAAAACTTAATGTCCACAAGAAAAACTGCACACGAATGTTTACAACAGTTTTATTCATAATTGTCAAAAACTAGAAGAAGCCAAGATGTCCCTAAACAGGTGAATGGGTAAACAGTGGTACATCTATACAATGGAATATTAGGCAGCAATAAAAATAAATGAGCTGTCAAGCCATGGAAAGACATGGAGTGCGGGACACTGTTATCGAGTTCTGACTTGGCGGGCCTGGGCCAGGGGAACTGATCAGCCCCTAGGAAAGGTAGTGGGGCACGGGTGGTAGCGCCCTCCACGGCCCCCCGGGCCTGAGAAAGTGGAGCCGAATGCAGGCCCCATTTCCTCACCCCAAAGTACAATCGTTGGGGAGGGCTTGCCGGAGAAAACCCCCCCCCGTGCCTTACCCGCACCCTCCACCCTCTTCGTTACCGGAGCAACTCCCGCCCCTTTTCAATCAACCTCCGTGCCCTCTCAGAACCAATCCAAGCCTTTAACCTCTACAGCTACCCCGCCCTCTAGACCGCCCAATATAAGCTTGTACTCTCCCCTAATAAACTCTCTTGGCTTCTTCACCCTAAAAGAAACGTGTCCCGCCTGTTCCTTTCTCGCCGCCCTCCATACTTTGCACGCCACCGCCGGGGACCTGGCCAAGTCCCCCGCCTCGCCCTCGCCTCCGGGAAAGAGCCCCCGCCGCCGGTACCCTCCGAGCAATCCTGAGAGCCTAGGATTTAGCAACCGGCCGCCACCCCCCCCCAGACGAGTCAACTACGACCGCAATGGAGGAACCTTAAACACATATCACTAAGCGAAAGAAGCCAGCCTGGAAAGGCTACATACTGTGTGGTTCCAACTATGTGACATTCTAGAAAAGGCAAAACTATGGAGAGATCAGTGTTTGCCAGGGGTTCAGAGGGGATGGATGAAAAGGTGAAGCCCAGGGCATTTTTAACTCCATATGCAATCATAATGATGGATATGTGGCACCAAGCATTTGTCAAAACCCAAAAAACTTTACGCACAAAGAACAAAACCTTGTGTAAACAGTGGACTTTAGTTAATACAGTGTCTCAATATTGATTCATCACTGTAACAATGTACTACACTAGTGCAGATGTTGATAAGAGGGGACTGGGGAGGTTGGAAGCAGGGAAACAATGGGAACTCTTGAGTGCTCTCTGCACAATTTTTCTGTAAACCTAAAACTGCTCTAAGAAAATAAAATCTATTAATAAATAAGAAAGAAATAAATGCATTTATTCTGCCCCACCAGGGTAAGGATGATGTTTTAATAAAAAGTGAGAAAGTACTGCTTACTAAAAGGAATTCAGGCACTGAAGACAGCATTGAAAATTGATGCTGGAAATGTTTCCAGCATTATTCGACTTACATTACAAAAAATGTTTTTCACCTGTAGCAACTGACAGCACACAAAATATTTGAAACTGAATTCTTTATCATTTTTAAAAACTTCCAAATGAAGAGTTTTAGTGGATTTTCAAACTGTTAAAAATATAAAGATGCAACAAATATTGATTAATTTTCAAGAATTAGCAATGAAAAGAAGGAAGACAGCAATTTTGTAGCTGAATTTCAACCAAGAGCTTTGCATGAAAAATCGATGGGATTGAAAAGTGAAAATTATGATTTAGCAAGCTCAGCAAATGATGCAGTATCAACTCGGACTGTCATTGAAACCAGGTATCAGAATAAACCAAACCATATACTTGCTGTTTCTTGAAATGCTAGCCAAGATTTTAAAAAATAATGATGCATACTCAGACACTGCCCTCATTTTAAAAATTAATAATTTAATATCCTTTGTCACATTAATGTAATAATAAAAACTTTTAAGTTATTT
This sequence comes from Choloepus didactylus, assembly GCF_015220235.1. NCBI lineage: Eukaryota > Metazoa > Chordata > Mammalia > Pilosa > Megalonychidae > Choloepus > Choloepus didactylus. The sequence goes on from NC_051313.1 coordinate 4,262,746, forward strand.
TTGAAATACTGCTTTTCCCCCTTGATCTTGGCCTTTAAAATGTTTTCTTTTAGTGCTACATAATATATGTGATACATTATTACATTTGTTCCAGTAAACAGTTTCTAAATAAATAAATATACTGATATTGAGACAACAGGCTCATGTTTTTCTTTTCGCGGAAGGATGCATAAAAATAAATGCACAGACCACTCAGATTACGCAGATTACGGAAAGCCGGCCACCACGGTACAAGCTCCTTCCGTTCTGATTCTCTTGACCACCCGGCTCACTGTTTCGGGGCCCTCTGTTATTCCCACAGAGCACGTGTGAGCTGGTCACTGAACTCTAAGGCAGTTTATTCTTACTGAATCGCCAGGTCACTTTTCTCCTCTTGTATCAAGGAATTACATCAGTGGCCCCTCTCTATGGAAACGTGCCGAACAAACGAGAAGCACATGACAGTCCACGGCTCGGCTTTCACTCAACATGGCACAAAACAGCATTGCTATTTGGTTTGTTTGTGCTAACATTTATTTAATGCATTTTCAAAATTCATTGAAAAAAGTCCCTTGTGTTTATCATCGTATCTTGTCTAGATAATGCTGACAAAAGGAGCGCATGTCTGTCTTTATTTTAGAGCACGGGGATATGCAGCAGACGTGCTGGGTTGGAGCCCTAGTTTAATTAATGAGCTGGGTGTCCTTGTGCAAGTTTGTGGAAACCAGAAGACAACGGGTGGCCTGGCTCGGCTTTGCATTCTCAGCATGACACTGTCCTCGGCCTGTCCCTTGCTGGCTTCCTCTCCGGGTGTTCTCAGCGCCTCTCCCAAACCTGGCCCCTCGTCCAGGCCCTCTCCGACCACTCTCCCTGGCTGCCACAGATCTCCAGCTCCCTCTGTTTCATAGCCTCCACCCTAACTGATCTACCACTGGTTCCCAAACTCATTTCACTAGCATGCCCTCCGACAACTCTTACAACTCTCGTAGAACAGTGTTCACATCGCCAAACTCTGTGAGAAACTGATAAAAATGGGCATTTAGCACAATGTTCATCTTGAACATCTCCAAGCTAATGTCCACTGCCATCGCTAACTGCTGCAGGATAAACTAGCAGGTCCCCGAGCGCACGCCAGGAGGTCCTGTCACAGAAAAGAAGGCCCATGCATGGATTTTCCTTATAGTGCCACCTCTAAAGAAGGTTGATGAGGGGATAAGGTACCATCTGGGGCCGGGGTGCACACAGACGGCAGCTAAGGACACGGAGCCCAAGGTGGGTGTGCTGATGGCTAGAAACCTAAAAGGGAAATCAGGAGCCCATCTCAGAGAAGGAACAAAGCCAAGGAGAAAGGGTGCGTGACGTGTTGTGTGCATTCAGTTATTCTAATAGAACGATAAACCTGGGGGCACTCCGGAGAGCAAATTCTGATACCTGGGAGGACTTCCTGGGGGTCAGGAGACTGTGCCTCTGTCCCAGAACTGCACCCTGACACAACCACAGCGCATCTCTGCACGGGGAGCTCAGCACCACCCGGGCCCCCCAAACCACATCGGGGAGCTGTGGTTGCCATAGTGAAAGTCAGCTAAGCAAACACTAGGACCACAGCCTGTCCAGACCCACGGTCCTGATTGCCCAGAGGACCCCTTCTCCTCCAGACCCCAGAGCCGAGCCTCAGGCCGAGGGCCATGTGTTTGAGTGCCGACCGTTTCCCGAGCACCATGCCCCCCGTCTTCCCTGACCCATCATCTCCGTTGATCCCAGCCACAGGGTTGGGCTCGGTGCCTTCATCCACGTCACGGGGGCTGACCTGGGTTCGAGCCCCTGTCTGTGTTGTTGCTGCATCTTGAGTGTCATCTCTACACTGAGCGGAACCTACCACGAACCATGAGACCCAACACATAGGCCTGTCATGGTTTAACTGTGTCTCCCAGAAAGACACAAGTCCTAACCCTGAGAAGGGTCATGTCCACAGGAAAAGGGTCTCTGGAGATGCGACTAGTGACGATGAGGGCCTGCTGGAGTCAGGGGCCGGAGCCAACAGGACGGGGCCTTATGAGACGAGGCGATTTGGACAGACGGCCGGCCGTGCGACGATGGAGGCGGAGGTGGAGGGGCTCGACCAGCCACGGGGCGCCCAGGTGGCCGGCAGACTCCGAAGCTGGAAGATGCAACAGAGGGCCGTCCCCCTGGGTCCAGCGGGCATGCGGCCTGCGACACGTGGTTCCAGACTCCTGGAAGCCAGAATGGTGGGGGAAGGTGGGGAATACATCCCTGCTGCTTGGGGCCACGCAGCTTGTGGTGCTTGTTAGGGCACCAGGAAATACAACAAACCCACATTCTTTCAATAAAATCTGCTTTTGGTGAACTCATCATTTTTATATCAAAGGATAATTTATTTTAAGTCTGCAGGTTTCTGTCTCAATTTGACTAATAAAATGTTTAAAGCCAACCTTTTGTGCCTTGGCAAAAAAGAAATCTCTTGGTCCTCAACTTCTAGCTACCCAACAGTGTCGGTATGAAAATGAACTTTGTAGAATTTCTGCCTGTACAGAGCATCACGATACAGCAACATTCTAAATCACAGGAGACAGCTGCATTTAAGAATTATTTCTGAAGGGAGACAAAAATCATAAATCTATAAATCAAAGCAGAATGATATATGCTTGCTGTTATCCAGATCAATTTATCACTCCAAGGATTTTTAAAATAGTTTTCAGGAACTTCACATACACTTCGTCATGGCCCCGGCTCAGAACTGATCTGCAGCAGTTGAGGATGGTCACTGAGCCATCGGCAGAGCTCCAGACCTGCCCTTCAGCCACAGGGCCGCAGGTTGTACAGCAACAGCTGCTCATGGCTGAGTCCACTTGTATAAAACGGGCAAACCCACGTAAAAAGCTGGGCCACAAGATCTGCCCCGGGAATATGGTTCTCTCCAGAAGCCAGTGGTTTGCTGCAAGGGGGATGGGTGTCCACCCCCACCAGAGGGCCAGCCCCCTCCCCTGAGCAGAGCTGAAGGTGGTTCCCTGGCAGCTTTAGGGAAGGGCAGTCAAGAGCTGCCAACTGGCTGTCTAATCAAGATCCGATCCCTGGCACCGCCATCTCGGTCTGGCTGGACCTTGAAAGCTTCGGGCAAGGAATATGCTCTCGGTTCGCCAGAGTCCCCACCGCTCCCTAGTGCCTGACACCAATGTTCACACTCTCACACCACCTGCCCGGCTCCTGAAAGCAGCTGCGTCCACGTGACCTCTTGATCCCTTTCACACTCATGGTCCTACAAGGAGGGGCAGGACCTTTTGATCATGTGCACGGTGGAAACACCGCTCTGCAACCAGAAATTTCCACCGAGGCATCCTGAGTCTGAGGGATTGTCAATCCAAATGATTAAAAGTATCTTAGTGAAAAAACGTTTGCTGCTTTGGCGACCTTCTTCTCAAACATGCCCTGATTCTCGACACTGCTGAGGGCTCAACCAACAACCACAGAAGGACCACCTGCAGACCTTAGCCAAGAGGAAAACCCACAGTGCCCAAAGGGCAGCTCTGCCTTGTGGCTTGATGCCTTCCTTCACTCCTTCATTGGGTTCTGCCTCATCTCCTTTAGCAGCCTGGTGAACGTGCCATTTCCTCCTTTAACAGTTCTCTCGTACCTATTAGTAAAAGGAGGGGAGTATTAGGACGTACCCTTCAGATTAAGTGGGAAACCGACTCTTTTTCACCATTCTTCCATGTCCTTTTCTAGGCACTTATTGAAGAAAGAAGTGGAGGCTTCCTGAACTTTCCATAGGTGCCCGTGATGCGTAGAGCAAAGGACCAAGGCCACAGAGGGTGATCGTGAAGGCTGATATCCCTGGGGACCGTCTCTCCAGCTTCCTCCATCTCCGCGATTGTTGGGAAGCACCAGGGATTGGATGCGGCTGGGTTAACCATGAAGGACCACTCTACTACGTTACTACTCACGCCACTGCCCTGGGCACCGGTAACCTGGCATCTGCCCCCCGAATGGCTTCAGGCCTTGAGAGACCCCTGGCAACCACCCAGGGCAGACTCAAGGGGAGTAAGTCCTCCTGATTCCTGCAAGATGGAAGGAGGAAAGCTCCTGGGAGCCACGGCAAGGGCCTGGACGGCCTCTGGGCTCACCCAGGTGCCACATCCCAGCAGGGAGGGGACCGGAGGGGCTGCAGGGTGGGGGTCCCAGGGGAGCAGGAGCGGCCCAGCCAATGACTGGCTCAGTCTTGCTTCCAAGCTGCTTCTCCCCTGTGCTGGGCAAAAACTGACTCAAAACCACGCAAACTTACTCTCCCAGGCCAGGGTCTGCAGTGGGTCTCACAGGGCTGAAACCAAGGTGTGAGCGGGGCCGGCTCAGCCTGGTACTGCAGTGGAGACAGCTCCTGGAGGCCACCCCCCCACCTTGGCCAGTCACCCCGTGCGCCAGCCTCTGCCCCTGCCATCGCTGGCCTCTCCTGCTTTGGCCTTCCTGACCCCACCTAAGGGGCCTGTGCAGCTCTGCCCCCGCCCGGGAAGCCCGGCACGAACTCCCCAAATCAGCAGCCTAAACTCCGTCTCGGCAAAGCCCCCCTTTCCACACAAGGGAACATCTTCACGGGATGTACAGACAGACCACACCTGTCAACGCAGCTATGGACATTGCTGTAAAAGTGCCTGTTTCCAGTTCTTTGGGGTTTATCTGGAGGAGGAATTGCAAGGTCCTATGGCAACTGTATGCTCAGCTCCCTGAGGGCCTGCCAGACGGTTTCCCCAGCTGCCGCACCCTTTTGCACCCCCACCGGCTGTGCACGAGGGCCCCTAGCTCGCTGCAGCCTTGTCAACCTGCTAGCTGCCGTCTTCTGTTTCTTTAATTTTCCGTTTCTTTAATAATAGCGTTCTCAGGGGTGAGTGAAAGGAGGCTGAGGCACATCTTGCAGGGAGCAGAGCACCCCCCATAGGGTTGTTGGCAGGCGGGGCTCTGGGCGCTTGTGGCAGAACTCACAGACTCACCTGGCGCCCCGGCCCCGGGTCCTGCCCTCCCACAAGGTCCTGCCCCAGGTATTTCAGGTAAGTGGAGTGCTGCAGTACTAGTCCTTTTGCCTCTCGCTTCCCACAGGTCCTGCCCCCCGGCCCGGGTCCTGCTCCCCACCCCCGGGTCCTACCCCCTCCCTGGTCCTGCCGTCTTCCCTCCCTGGTCCTCATCCCCAGATCTGGGGGTCCAGCACTCAGATGGCACAGTGTCACAGTCCTCACAAACCACAGGCCATCGCGTTGTCTCAATACACGTTCAGGGGCTGCGCCCAGGACCACCAGGCCCCCGGCTGCTCCCCTGGGGCGCCCGATCCTGCGGGTGGAGTGACAGGGGGTGGGGGTGCAGGGAGGCTGAGCGGGTAACCGGGCGGGGCAGGACCCTCAGGAAGAGGGGCGGCGGCTGCATTGGGCACCCCCAAGGCTGCAGCTGGCCACGCGCCTGAACATCGGGCCTGGGCCCTGGCCTTCCTCTGCTCTCTCCCTGGGGGCCTCACCCACGGCCCTTCCCCCCAGCCCCCCGGGGAGAGAGCAGAGGAAGGCCCAGGCACAGGACATGACTCGGGCTGGTGGGCAAGTCTGAGCTCATCCGGGCTGCCAGCCTGGGGAGCCCACATCAGGAAGGAGGATCAGAGGGGAAGGGTCTCGCTGGTTTCCAGAAGGTTGGTGGGTAGAGGATGATATTGACCTGGAGTGAAATACATGGCATTTAGCCATTTAATGAAAAGGCAGGAGCCCTCACCACTGCCCTGGAGGCTGGTACCCGCGGGCAGGACACTGGAGAGAGATAGAGGAGGGCAGGATACCCGGGCAGGACCGGGGAGGGGGTAGGACTAGGGAAGGGGGAAGGACCAGGGAGAGAGGGGTGCAGGACCCAGGAAGGGGCACAGGACCCGGGGAGGGAGAGCAGGACCAGGGAGCTGGGCAGGACTGGGGAGGGGGCAGGACCTGAGAGGGGGCAGGACCTGGGGGAGGCAGGACGGGAGTGGGGAGCAGGACCCGGGGCAGGGGGCAGGACCTATGAGAAGCGAGAGGCAAAAGGACTAGTACTGCAGCACTCCACTTACCTGAAATACCTGGGGCAGGACCTTGTGGGAGGGCAGGACCCGGGGCCGGGGCGCCAGGTGAGTCTGTGAGTTCTGCCACAAGCGCCCAGAGCCCTGCCTGCCAACAACCCCATGGGGGGTGCTCTGCTCCCTGCAAGATGTGCCTCAGCCTCCTTTCACTCTCCCCTGAGGATGTTATTATTAAAGAAACGGAAAATAGCAAGTAGCAGGTTGACGAGGCTGCAGTGACCTAGGGACCCTCGTGCACAGCCGGTGGGGATGCAAAACGGTGCAGCCGCTGGGGAAACCGTCTGGCAGGTCCTCAGGAAGCTGAGCATACAATTGCCATAGGACCTTGCAATTCCTCCTCCAGATAAACCCCGAAGAACTGGAAACAGGCACTTTTACAGCAATGTCCATAGCTGCACTGACGGGTGTGGTCTGTACAGCAGCAACTCAGCCGCTGTGACAAGGAAGGAGGTCCCGAGGCAGGAGGCAGCGCGGCTGAGCCCTGAGCACACGCTGCGCGGGAGCCAGACGCAAAGGACTAACTGCAGGACTCCACTCACGTGAGATACCTGGGATCAGCCGATTCACAGAGACAGGGAGTAGGTCGGCTGTTACCAGAGGCTGGGTGGGGAGATGGGGAGCGACTGCTCCATGGGTGCAGAGTTTCTGCTGGGGGTGATGAAAAAGCATGGGTAAGAGACAGCAGTAATGGTAGCACGACATCGTGAGTGTGATTAACTCCCCTGAAGTGTGCACTTAAAACGAGTGAACGGGAAATGTTATGTTACATACATGTTACTGCAATAAAATTTAAAAGAAAAAGGAAAAAAAAAAACTCCCCCTGCTGCAAACCTCCTATATTAGCCACTCAAAAGCCTTTTCAGGGAAGCTTTCCCACTGTACCCTGCTGAGATCTGGGGTGACATAGGACACTGTCTCTCTCCCACAGCAGCTCTCCATCTGGGACCTGCAAGCTCTGCCACAGAGTGGCCAGTGAAAGGCGGCCCTTCCGAGAAACGACAGCCAGCTGGGAAGACAGAATATGCAGGAAAGGCCCAAGACAAAGAGGAAAGGGGGAGCAGAGCAGGACGCGGGGCTGCCTCGCCAGAACCTTGGCGGATAAGTGACCAACATTCAACTACGAATGGTGCAATGCTACGCAGTGTAGCTCATTTCAGATGGTTCCACTAAACCAGTTCAGTAGTTGTGATAACTAGGAAACTGGCTAACTTCACAGGATCTCTGCAAACTGAGTAATCCTCCACATCCCCTTTGTCTTTAAAGTACTGCTTCAGGAGCCCCCATTAGATATTGCTCATACTGGAACTAGCTAGAACCTGGAGGAGAATTTATACAGAGCCTGACAGGAGTTCTCCCAGTGCCAGCCTACCTGTAGCCCACCCACTCGGGAGACAAGAAAGGAGTGGGGGAAAAGCTGCAGAATTAATGTTAAAATAGTAACAGCAGCATATAATGATTCACCAGTGTGTTTATCTTTAGAGGGCTAAATTAGGTAGAACATTCTGGTGACATTCTTTTTCTTTATTCTAACAGCAGTCTCCCTCCCTCCCTCCCCATTCTCTCTCCCTCCCTACCCCCCTCTAATAATAATAATAATAATAATAATAATAATAATAATAACCAAACAACCTTTAGTCCTGTTTCTTTAATGCCTATACTGAGACTAGGACTAATGTAGGGCTCTGTTTCCCTGAAATTTGGATAAAATTTTAAATCCGTAATTTAAAATGTGGGCATGGAAATAAAATACACGGCATGGGACCTTCAGATAGCATTCATTTATCAAGGCGACTTTCACTTTGGGCCCATCTTACAGCTTGCTCTGTAAAAGTGAATTAAAAATATATTCACTCATCAGTCATTTGAGTCTAGAGACCTTTAAATAATTAAGCTCCCACCCCAGTCAGCACCCCAGAAGGCACACGACCCCGCGGAGGTCCCCGGCTGTCTGCTCTGCTCTGTCTGACCTGAAAAACTCCCCAGAGCCACAGGGATGCAGCACACAGCCCTCCAGGTTACCTTTATGCTAGAAACATTTTAAAAGTTAATATTGTCTTTAGAGACAAAATATCAGATGTCATATTCCTTACTTAACCTGATTTGCCCTTTGTGGGCCATTGGTAAAGAAAAGGTTTACCTTAGTCCATAAATTATTTAGGGAACATCAACTAATTGGATTTATTAGTAAGTAATATCATTCCTTGTCAACCCATCCAGTTTATCACAACTTATGTAGGCTTCTAAATTTGTTCTTATCACGGAAATCTAAAATCGGCTTGTTTCTAAAACCTGGTTTGAAAAGTATCATTAAAAGGCTGATTTGAGGAAGCTGGATATGATTCACAAGCTCTTCATGTAAGAGTCTTCATTTCAGAATATATTCCCTCAACTGATGTGTTTGCAAAGATGCTCTGCTGAGAGGAGACCAGCAGGTTGGGATGGAGCCCTAGGATGCTAGGACCACCTGGTTGGGATGGAGCCCTCAGATGCTAGTACCACCTGGTTGGGCTGGAGCCCTAGGATGTGGAGACCACCTGGTTGGGATGGGGCCCTAGGATGCCGAGACCACCTGGTTGGGCTGGAGCCCTAGGATGCTAGGACCACCTGGTTGGGCTGGAGCCCTAGGATGTGGAGACCACCTGGTTGGGATGGGGCCCTAGGATGCCGAGACCACCTGGTTGGGCTGGAGCCCTAGGATGCTAGGACCACCTGGTTGGGCTGGAGCCCTAGGATATGGAGACCAGCTGGTTGGGCTGGAGCCTTCAGATGCTGAGACTACCTGGTTGGGCTGGAGCCCTACGATGCCAAGAGCAACTGGTTGCGATGGAGTCACTGTGAAGTTCAACATCACTGCAGGCAGCAGCCAGTGAGCCTGACCTGGCTGGTGAGCAGAACAGGGCCCAGAAGCTCAACGTGGCTGGCACACAGCAGGAGCCAAACTTTGTGCCCAGGAGCAATGGCTGATAGGCTCCAGATTCCCAAGGATCGGCTCCAGGGACACCAGGTGGTGCAGCCAGGTGTCAAGGCCAGTGCAGGGGTGGATGCAGCAGCTTCCTGATCATCAGCAATCAGGGTTTTCCTGTCTCCCTTCCCAAGGCCAGCGACAACATCCATCTTCATTATCAAAGCATCTGCGGTGCTCAGTCGACGCCCACCCCTGGGTGTGGTTTCCAAGTTGCACACCAGAACAGTGCCACGGCTTCTGTACACACGGAGTTCACCTTTAACGGCCTTGCAGGGGAACAGCTGTCATAGACAAGTGTTGATTTCTCAGCCACTCAGCCAACACTCACTGAGGACCCACTGAGGCTGCTCCAGAGCAGGGTGACAGGGAGGCTGCTCGGAAGGGTCGTGCAGGTGCAGCAGCCGCAGCAGACCTGGGGAGCCCGGGTGAACGGGCAGGTGTGGGGGCCTTTTAACAAGCTGGGCCGCTCTAGACCTTCTCACAGACAGCAGGGAGAGGAAGGAGTAGGCTCTAGGACGGTTGTCAAATCCCCTCGCCTGGAGCCATGGGCTACTATAGTAGGGCTCCTTCAGACCCCTGCGGGGCCAAGGTGAGCTAGCCCAGGTGACAGCCTCTACTCAGCATTTCCCTGAAATCTCCTTATGGGCATTCAACGTTTACAGGAATGAATGATTTGGCTAAAATTTAATCAGATAAATCAGAAATGCTTTTACAAATGTTCAAGTGCTATAAATTTACATATAATTATTAACTCTGAATGTAAACAATTAAAAAGGACTATAGAACTTCGATAAATAAAATTGTTTTACTTAAACTGTTTCACCAAAATTTCCACTCATTTTGTTTTTACAAATGATACTCATTAAAAGGATGAAAAGAGTATGTGCATTTAATCCCCCGCCATGTTCCCTGCAGTCCTGGGCCCGGCCCCGCGCGCTCTGAGTTCCCAGCTTCCAACACAGCACGTGGCCCCTGGGGCGTTCGATGGGTTAAGTTTACAAAATGTAAGATGCCATTTCTTCTCTCTGAGAACAATTTCACAGGGAGCTAACTCGTATGGTAAACACTCTAAGTGAGAAAGGAAGACAGTGGAGGCTCCATAGGGGAGCCGGACAGGCAGGGATGATGAGGTTCGTGGAGGCCTTGAGCAAATTCTGAGAGGAAAGAGTGGAGCAGGGAGGGGGCGGCTGTGGAGAGCGCTGTGGTCTAAGGAGAACAGGACTCCAGCGTGAGCACGATCTTATGGGGTCCCGGGTGGAAACATCTCAGCTTCTGGGTTCCCTCCTCTGCTCACACTTGCCTCTCCTGAGCTGAGTGAAGTTCTAGGAACTTGATAAAGAACAGAATGTGGGGGCCAGGGCATCAGCCTCCCCTTGGGGTTATCAGGCCTGCCCCTAACACTTGTGGGGTTTGGGGCACATATAAAAGTGGGGACCCACATCCCATATGTCTACAGTTTCAAAGGTTATAAATCAGTGAACACACTGTGAGGAAATAAGTTCCACCCTCCTGCCTTGAGAAGAATGTCCTGGATCATGGCGGTACTGAGGAGCTGCCCCAGGCCCTGGCCCGAGGCCCCCCAGTTCTGCCCACCCCCAGGTCTGTCCTGCACTGTGAGCGGCTGCGGGTGCCTGTGTGTGGCCTGTGTGTGCCTCTCGTCCATGCTCTGCCGACATCCCACGAACACCAGCAGGGGCTCTGCCCTCAGGAGACAGGTCCACTGAAGCAGCCAACTGGCCTGGAGGTGAGCCCAGGGCTGCCTGGAGCAGGAATTCTGGGCCCCAAGCACCCAGAAAGAGGCCTGGGCACATCCCCCGATGGGGTAGACTCCTGGCCCTCTGCGAGGGTGACCCTGGGGGAGGCCAAAGTCTAGGAGCCCAGGGGCAGTTCTGGGGTATTGATCTGTCCACTGACTCTCCCAGGAAGTCCTTATTCCCACCTCAGCCAGGGGCCCACAGCGCTCACTGTTGGGCCTCCTTCCCAGAAGCTGCCCCTACCCCCTGGCCTCCCGTCCCATCCCCCCCATGCCCTCTGTGGGGCCACCATGGGGCCATCTGCTCTGCTACCCTGGGCCACCATGTGGAGCCTCCCCATCCCCTCAGCACATGGGGTGCAGGCTCATCCAGGGACCCGCCAGCCTCTGGGTCCTTCTCCCTCCACCCTTGGCCAAGGAATCCATGTGAACATATCATCCCACCAGGCCAGGGCTTTCGGACTCAGAAGTCAGGAGCTGCTGGGCCTGCTGTCCACAGTCCACTCTGCTGTCCCCCTAAGGAAGCGAGCAAGGAATGCTGAGCAGACAGGGCTGGGGAGCAGCTCAAGCACAGATATTTCAAATATTTCAAAAGATTGGCTCAAATTCCATGTAATACCAGAAGAAAGGCCGCCCTGCCTCTGCAAACACAACCAGGCAGGCTCCCTGCCGAGGCTGAAACTCCTGGCAGGTGGGGGCTCCTGTCCACTGCCCAATGACCGGCAGCACAGCAGCAGGTGCTGCCCGGGCACAGGGGTGGTTGAGCCCACAAACTGGACCTGCTACTGGATCCACGTGGAGGCCGCGGCCACCATGACCTGACTTGCCCTGTCACAGTGACCTCAGCTAATTGGACATGCAGCCTTTTGCTCTCGGATCTCCAAACATACAGGCAAGACAGCTTGTTCCTAATGCTGCACAAAGAAACAAGCCAAGACGGAAGGGTCCTCGCCGATGTCCTGGCGTGACCCTGGACCTGGGGCTGGGAGCCTGTGCTGGTGCAGCCAGCTTAGGTCCCCTCGTCTGGGGTGCCACGGTGACTGCCAGAGCCTCCTTCCCCACAGTCCAGATGCTGCAATCAGCTTTCTTCACTGATTTTATGCCATGGCCTATGAGGAAGGGGCAGTTGAAACGCCGTGATCCTCACAGTGCCTCAGCAGCCGCTGCGGGCAGACACCTGCTCCTGGGCACCCTCCAGCCGGCCGGTGCTGCCCGGGCAATCCCAGGAGTTCCTTCGCCTGGTGGAAGCTAGTATGTTTCTGTCAAGGTGGATCCTTGGGGCGAGTTCCTGAAAGGCGGCCGCATGGCGTGTGGAAGTTTCAATGAATGTAGGAGCAAACGCAGAGAAAATGCCAAGGTAAAAATCGGTTTCATGAGACTTTTAGATTTCAGTGAATGTAAGAACACCAAAAATTCCAACTGACCTGTTCTTGGATCCTTAAGTACAAGCATACAAATCAATTTTAAATTCTGCTATCATAAATTCTCATTGCTGAGTATAGAGTTCTAGTAACTGCAATTCAAGCACTCTCTAAATCGTCACATAGCAATTCCTCAGAGCCATCTCCTGGCCGAGACAGGGCGGGCTGAGGCGCAGCTCCACCTAGGACCGACATGCTGGAAGTCCCTCACACACTTCCGGGCCCTGAGCTCATTGTTTGGGTTTCTCTGCGTTCCATCGGTCCTGTATGATGAAGCTCATCTCCCAGTTTTTAGAGAACTTGTTATTTGATTAAGGTGCTACCACCATGTTTCGGGTGGTGGTATACAATCTACCGAGCTCCAGCCCACCACGGATTTGTGAGTTTACAATTGCTTCCCCTATACTTACAAACTAGATTTGCCAAGCATTTGCCTCTTTGGATTTGGTGCTTACAAGTAAATTAATAATCTAAAGTAAAACCACTGACATTAGCTGTGCAACCTCAGGTAAGATGCTTGACCTCTCTGGACTTAAGAAGAGAGGCAGGAACTAGTTAATCACTGAACTATCACATTGGTCATGGGTTGAATTTTGTCCCCCCAAAAAGAGATGCTGAAGTCCTAACCTCCATGCCTGGGATGTACCTCATGTGGAAACAGGGTCACTGCCAACAGACTTTGTCACGATGTGGTCCCCCCGGAGCAGGGAGGTTCCTCGTGCAGTGTGGCAGGGACCTTCCCAGAGGGGAGAGACGAGAGGAGATGGACGCAGAGTCTGTGGCGGTGCCCAGGCAACCCCAGAAGCTGGGAGGCAAGGAAGTTCCCTCCCTGCAGGTTTCAGAGGGGGCCCCCTCCCCCACCCCCCACGGCCTTCATTTCAGACTTTGGCCACTCGAGCTATGAGAGAAGAAATGTCTGTTGCTTTAAGCCCCCCGATTTCCATACTTTGTTATGGAAGCCCTGGGGAACGAAGACAAGGTTGAACACTGTGATCCTCTGACCAAAATCTCATGACTAGATCTGCCTTCTAGTACTTTCAAGAGAGATTCAATCAGGCCTCATCACTGGTGATTCAGAAGGGAGGCTTTGGGGTCAGACTGGGTTCCCCTCCATCTCCAGGGCAAGCTGGAGGCGTCAGTGCTGGGGCAGCTCATCCCTCGTCAGGCGAGTGGCCCGAGGGTGGGAGGCACCCACCGGGTGGTCACGGCGAGAGATCCCGAAAGGCGCTCGCTGGCGGACCTCTGCAAACACTCAACCCGGAAGCACAACACAATCTCTGAGTGAGCAATATTGATAAAATAGATGGGTTCGGCCTTGCACTTCTGAAAAGAAGAGTTTAGGCCAAGCAGTGTAACATTTCAAAAACTTTCGGTTGAGGTAAGTCCCCAAAACCAGAGGCAACAGCCTCTTCCAGAACAGTAACCACGTGTCCCCTTCCCCACAATGTCAACACCCCTTTTCTACATGAACAAGTTGGGGAGGTCACAGCCCAGATACCCCTGAAGATGAGAAAGTGATCAAATGACAGAGGGGTAGCAACTGACAAGATATGATTCAACCTACTGCCCTCCCCCCTACATGGGATCTGACACCCAGGAATGTAAATCTCCCTGGCAACGTGGAATATGACTCCCGGGGAGGAATGTAGACCTGGCATTGTGGGATGGAGAACATCTTCTTGATCAAAAGGGGGATGTGAAAGGAAATGAAATAAGCCTCAGTGGCAGAGGGATTCCAGAAGGAGCCGAGAGGTCACTCTGGTGGGCACTCTCACGCACAATATAGACAACCCTTTTTAGGTTCTAACGACTGGAATAGCTAGCAGTAAATACCTGAAACTGTCAAACTACAACCTGGAACCCTTGAATCTTGAAGACGATTGTATAACAATGTAGCTTTTGAGACGCGACAATGGGATTGGGAAAGCCATATGGATCACACTCCCCTTTGTCTAGTTTATGGATGGATGAGTAGAAAAATGGGGGAAGGAAACAAAAAAAAGGCACCCAGTGTCCTTTTTCACTTTAATTGTTCCTTTTCACTTTAATCTTAATTCTTATTATTTTTGTGTGTGTGGTAATGAAAATATCAGAAATTAATTTTGGTGATGATCACACAACTATATAATGGTACTGTGAACAACTGAATGTACACTTTGTATGACTGCATGGTATATGAATATATCTCAATAAAAATGAATTTAAAAAAAGATATGATTCAACCAAGGATTGCAAATACTGAATCTTTATATAAATATATAAATATATATATATATTTTAGATGCTAGGGTATTAGAGTAGCTAGAAGGAAATAACAGAAATGGTGGAACTGTAACCCATAACATTCTTTGAAATTTGCTCTATAGCTACACATTAAATCATATTTTGAAAAGTTATCACTGTTCTGTATATATGTTATATTTCACAATAAAAAAATGAAAAGAAAAAACCCCACAAAACTTTGGGTTGAGAAATCCTTCATGTAGGAACTTGAGCAGTTAAGTTGTTTGAATAAATTTGAGACATCAGGTAAAAATTACATTTGATGCTTCCAACCAAAAAAGCTTTCTTGCTATGGAACACCTCCCTTAGACCTCCCTGACCTTCACTATATAGCCTGATGCTCCCCTCATTTTATTCTCTGCTACTGGAAAGGATAGGGGGGACCCCCTGCCTTGCATGTCGAACCACGAAGCCTCTCCGAGCTCTTTCCCTGGTTCGTGTTTCCCCCCTGTGGACTGAATCCATCAGGGCACAAAACAGGCTCCGTCTCCAAAGTCATTCGGAGGAAGTGAGTAGCAACCCACGGGGAGCGAGAAGAAGAAAAATAGGGCAAAAGACGTAACCAGGCATTTGACAAAAGCGACTATCCAATGACAAGTAAGCGCATGCAAACCTGAGCCACTTCATCAGTCACCGGGAAATGCAAACCAAAAGCGCGGTGGAAGTGGAAAATGACGACATCGGGAGTCGGTGAGGACGCAGATCAATCAGAACCATGGCACTCCGCTGGGGTGCGTGCACGTCGGTACAACCACCTAGAGAACCAGTCACCCATGAGGCTGAACGTGCTCCCACCCTCTGGGGCAGCTGTCCACTCCCCTGGGCGTAGGTCCAGCAGAAATGGGTAAATGTAATCATCGAAGACACACAAGAACACTCACAGGGCACTCTTCCCAATCGTCCGACTGGAGACCACCAAATGCCCACCACCAGAAAGACGGAGAAACCGTGGAATGTTCGTAAAGTGGGATGCTATGCAGCAGCGGGAATCTTCAAACCACAAACATACTGTTGAGCTAAGGAAGCCAGACCAAAAAAAAAAAGAACACAAAGTTCAAAAAGGCCAAACCCGTCTCTGATGTAGAAGCCAGGGCAGCGGTCACCCTGGGGGAGGTGGTAGTTCCGGGAGGGTGTGCAGGGGCTGTGAGGTGCTGGCTCCCCACGCGTGCTCACCACGTAAACCTTCTTCAAGCTGCGTACTTATGAGTGTGAACGTGTTACATCGCAATGAGAAATTTATATTAAAATTTTATATGTAAAAAAGGAAATTGTCCCACAGGCATCCTTAGTTTCTACATTCTGGGAAACTAATATTTATTGAGTACTTTCCAAGCGTCAGGCACAATGCTCAGTAGTTTATAGGTAATGATATTTTCGGTTAATTTCCTAACAATCCTGCAAATTTGGTATGAGTATCTGCCTTTTACAGATGAGGAGACTTAAGTTCAGGGAGAGCAAATAACTTCCCCAAGCTCATACAGCTAACGGCAGAACCAAGATCCAAACGCAGCTTTGGCTGTTTGCTTTACCAGGCTGCCACCTAAAGCATGGCTTTCCAGGCCAAGGTTGCTTTTTAAATGACAGAGTTCCTCTGCAAGGTTTAATCGAACGAAAACACAGAAAAGGGTTTATGAAAGGGGAATTTCAGTAAATACTGAATTTGGCTGTCTACAGGTGCCAAGCTCTCTTCTGTAGCTGAATTACCCCTTTGCTCTCTGTCTTATTTTTCAGTGACACCATCGTTAAGCCCTGGGGCAACTTTAGCTGGGAGAGGGTGCAGGATTTACCCTGTGATCCCAAACTCCAAGATTTATGGTGGAAAGCAGCTGGCAATTCCTTGCTTCTGTTTATTTTTTTTAAATGTTGTTACTAAATATCAAGAAGGAATATCTCTATTCCCACCACTTCGTTAAAGGAAACAAATATTAACTTGCATGTTCTCTTAAACTTTCCTGGGGTCTCCTCCCTGAGCTCCTCATCCCTCTTTTGAGGTATCTGCTATCCCGAACTTCACTTTTATCCTTACTTTGCTTTTATTATGGTTTTACCCTATCCCAGTTATATCCCTAAACCATGTGCTGCTTCAGCCTGCATGCTTTTGAGATTTACGTAAATGGAGTTATGCTGTATGTACTTTTATGCCATTGGCATTTTCACTAATATTATGTTTCTGAGGTGTATCTATGTTGGTGTGTGTGAATCTGGTTCATTGTCACAGCTGGGCAGTGCTCCATAACGTGAATAACCTCGATTTATCTTCCTATCCCACAGTTGCGAAGCTGTGGGGACGCTCAAGGAGCCAGTGGGTGTGAGTGTGTGTCGCTGTTACAAGCTGGGTTGCTGGGGACATCGTGGGTAGCTGTCTTTCAGGGGAAGTGCTGGGTTGTAGGAAAGGATGCCTTCCAGCCTTACCCGGTAACGCAGCGTTGTTGTGACAGTTCACACGGCCCCCAACCATGCCTGCAGGCCCCGTTCTGCCTCCACTTGCCTGAACTGCGATGGCGAAAATCCTCCACAGTTATTGTTGATTGAGGTGGTCGTGAATCAGTATCTCATGGTTTTAATTTGGTTCTTTTCATGTATTTCTTGAAAATTCGAATTTTCCTCTTATATAACATGGCTGTTTTCGTCTTTTGTCTATTTTTTTCTATTAGTTTGTCTTTTTCTTACTGATTTCTTGGAGTATTTTATATCCTGAACAACTAACCCTTTTTATGCTGCATGGATTGAATACAACATATGACTTGTCTGTTTGTCTCTGTGAATTTCTGAACGAAGTTTCTTAATTTTCATGTAGTCAAATTTAACTATCTTTTCATTTATACTCTATTACTGTATTATTTTAAAAAACCTTCCCTCATTCTAAGGCTCAAAAACTTCCCATCTGGTTTTCTAAAGATTCTATAGCTTTGCCCTTCACATTTACCTCTTTGAAACACTTAGATTTGCTGTTTGTGTTTGGAATAAGATACAGGCTTAATTTCTTCCTTTCCCCCAATATGGAAAGCCAGTTGAACAAGTAATATTCGTTGAAAGAAGCCCTTACTTTCCCAGGTGCTTTGCGATGCTCGCTCTCTCACAAATCCAACGCGCACCCAGGGCTCTGGTTTTGCGGCGGTCAACACCTCGCTCGTCACTGGTATTTATAATAAGCCTTGATCTCGGGTAAGGGCAGAAGCTCCAGTTTGTTCTTTCACGGGAGCGTCGCTTGGCCTTTTGCTCGTCCATATGAATTTTAGACTCAAATTGTAAATTTAAAAATAGAGGTGGGGTTTCGATTGGACTTGAATTGAATTTTGAGACCAAATTGGGGGAGATCTGACACCTTTAAAATACTGAGTCTCCGAATTCATGAATATGCTATATCTTCCCATTTACTAAGGTCTTTCTTTAATATCTTTAAATAAAGTTCTATGATTTTTTCCCACAAAAGTCTCCCATGCTTTTTGTTATCTTTTAATCCTAGATATTGACATTTTTAATGCTATAAAAATTGAATAATTAATTATACTGTTTATTGCTGATATAAGGAAATGTGATAAATGATTAAATATTTATTTTATGCTTAGTAATACTGCTAAACTGTCTTACAGCTTCTAATAATTTAGCTAAAGATCCTTTTGATTTTCCCATATAGGCATCATCTGTCATCATCTGTGAAAACTGTCATTTTTCACAGATCACATCCCAATCTTTATCCCACCCCCGCCTTTTTGTCTCTTTTTCTGCTTCCTTTATTATGCTGGCTACAGTTTGAATGCAAGGCTGAAGAGAAGGGATTATAGGTTGAAACATTTTCTCGTTAATCTCAAAAAGAATGATTCATTATATTTTGGTGTTTTTAGATATCCTTTAATAGGTTAAGAACATTTATTCTTTTTTTAATTTAATCAAAGTCCTTTATGAATTTGTTGAGATGATTATATGATTTTACTCTAATATGTTACGGTGATGAATTTTATTAATTGATTTTCTAATGTTAAACTTTTCTGAAAAAAACACAAGTTGGCCACAGTTATTACATTTTAAATACATTGCTGGATTGAGTTACAAACATTTTCTTTAGAAATTTTGCAACTACTTCCATGAATGAGATTAATCTGTCATTTTTCCCTTCTCAACCTATCCTTGCCTGAGTTTTAGAATGAGTTGGGGGCATACTGCAGGTTTTCTATGATCTGAAATAGTGTCGGTAATATTGGAACTACTTGTTTGCCGACTGTGGGCTGAACTCACCAGTAGAACCTTCTGGGTCTGGCAAAACATTTTAAACCACTGATTCAAAATTGGTTAATGCTTATAGGGCTATTCAACTGTCTATTTTTCCCAAATCAGTTTTGGTAAGTTAAATCATAGGAACATGTACATTTAATCTGTATTAAAGTTTATAGATATCAAAACTGTTTAGAATAACCTCCTAATATCTTTTAACCTCTGCAGCCTCTGTAGGTATGCTCCATTTCCATTTCTAATGTTGTTTATTTGTGCTTTCCCTCTCTCGCTCATGAATCTTTCCAGGTGTGTCATTTTCATTTGTCTTTCGTAGAACCAACTTTTGGCTTTGTTGATCTTCTATTACACATGTGCTTTCTATTTCTTTAGCTTTTACATTCATCTTTATTACTTTCTTCCTTCTGCTTTCTTTGGGCTGATTCAGGGAAAGCGTCGGAGGCTTGCCATCGGGGCCTCTGGCATAAATTGGTGGTTTTCACGCTGTTTGTTCAAACTCTTCAGGGGCCCTGAGAGTCCACCGGGCCGGCCCCTGCCACCCTTTTCTCAGCTGTTTTAATCAAGGCAGCTCCACTGGGATCAGTTTCCTGATGTACAACTTCAATAAAGTTTGAAAAAAACTGGTTCCAAGGCTAAAAAGAATTTTTTTTTAATTGAAAACTACTAAAGGAATGGCCCAATGAGGCCTATTTTTCTCTTGTCATAACTTTTAGTTCCTGTAGATACACATATTTCTATTGACAATATGGTGAGTTACTAAGCACCAATTTATAGCCAGAGAAATCTATTCACATTTGTCAATGCCAGGGCCCTTCTAAATTGGGGTCCTGTAATTCTATATTCTATCCACTTATATGAGATCAATTGTCTTACATACAAAAAGGCTTTAGAAGATCTCCTGTTGCCAGTAATATCTAGAATTTGTGCTGAGTATTGGACTTTTTTTTTTTTTTACTCTAAATAACCCTTCAGGTCGAGTTTCAATGGGATGGAGTTGAAAGAATAATTTTCTCAATCTTAAAACAGACAACTCCCTTGTAAACTAATAGCACATGGGTTTGTTGAATATATACATGAAAAAGTATCCTAGAGTTTTTTCTCAACAGACTCCAGATTAACCTTTTAATATAATCTGACATGAGGTGCTAACAGGATTTAGGTTCCCTGATTCCATTGCAGATCATTGTCATAAACCGTTGCACGTAGCTGAAAGATGAGTTAAGAATATGTCAGATGCTATTTTTCAACAAAAAACGTCAGACACTAATTCATCTACTATCAGCCTTTGATTCCACGGACAGAAATAATCTATAGATTTAGCTATATAATCTGACATAGAACCCAGACTATAAATGTTTAACATCTGTATCGTATTTCACTGCCAAAAATTAAAGTGTGCTGGTTCCCTGGATGCAGCCCCACCTGCAGAGCCCCCCGGCGCTGGCCCCAGCACCTGTCCCTGACCTGGGTCACCGAGGCCTGCAGAGGGGCTTCCTTTGGACAAAGCGGGCCCCTTGCTGTGGAGAGGAGGTGTCCCCCATGTCCTCCACGGCTCCCGGCCTCACATGGCCCCTTCCCTGGTGCCTGGTCCCAAGCTTTACTCCCTGACCACTCTGTGGTTCCAAAGGAGACGTCTCCGCCAGCCCCCATCCTACTCCCTGTACCCCGATGTCCCCCCAGCCTCCACCCCCCCCAGTGGCTCAGACGCTCATGGATGTCGGGGAAACCCTGGGCCAAGCTCCACAGGCCAAGAGGTCACCGCACCGGCAGGCAACACGTTTGCTGGTTTCGTCCCCACAGGCAGCAGCAGATGCCTGAGTACCGACGTCAAGCCCCCTGCACTTCCAACCCCCCGAGGTCCCCGAGGCTCCCCGAGGGCCTCCGCCAGGCTGGGCTGCAGGGCCAACTTGACTGGACCCTGCTGGATCCACCCTGGACCCCTTTTCCTCCAAACTGAAGCCCCGAGACCTTCCCTGAAGGCTCAGCACCCCACCAAGGGAGTGGGGACCAGCCCATCCAGAACCACGCAGGACTCGGGGTGCCTGTCCCAGCACCCGGGCTCAGCCCTCGGCCTCTTCCTACTGGGGCCCCCAACTTTCTGAGCTCCCCTTCTCGGTGCTTAACTGTCTTGACCCCAAGAGCCGACCCACATGGACCTGCTGCTTGCACCCGGCTCCCTGCCTCCCACTCTCCCGAGGCCAAGCCCCTGCCTCGATTATCTGCTTAATACTCCAATTTTCCCAGAACCGGCAGCTCCATTTTTGCTAGTTCGGCACCCAAAGGCTTTGAGCCTTAGTCTAGGAGCACGGCCGTGCGAGCCACACCCGAGACGCAGAGCCGCTTGCCGACCCACTGACTCACTACCTGGAAATACATGGGCTCCGCAGCAGGCGGCAGGTGTCATAGCAGATGGACCCATTGACCAGGTTCTCCTCCCAGGAGGGCTCCTGGGTCCTGAGGGCGGGAGCGGAGCACAGGGTCCCACTGGTCACTGTCCTTCCTGCCCCCAGCATACAGGAACCCCAGTGTGTCTTTAATAAAACACAATAATCGAGTGGATTATAAACGGCGGCTGAGGGCCTTGTGCCACCGGCAGACTGTCCCCAAAATGGCCCACCTCCCCGCCTGCCTGTGCACCCCAAGGAGATGCAGCCCCTGGGCCGAACCGCCCGAGCCCCGGGAGGGGTCCCCTCTGCCCCACGTCCTGCCGAGGTGGGCAGCGTCTGAACCTCTCCCTGGGCCAGCAAAACCCTGGAAGCAGGGGGGTCCCAGCCCCTGAGCCCACCAAAGCTGTCTCGGGGCAGCGGCCTCACACAGCACCCCGGCGCCGCGGCGGCCACCCAGGGCGAGGGCTGAGTGACCCTGCCCCAGGGCAGCACCAGCCCCTCCCCACACGCTCTCCTCGGCCTCCTCAGGCCGTCCGCAGGGACACGGTGCAAGAGGCTCCAGGACGCCGTGTCCACGTCCACCTCCACCTCCACCTCCACCTCCACCTCAACCTCCACGTCCACCTCCGCCTCCACGTCCACCTCCACATCCACCTCCACATCCACCTCCACCTCCATGTCCATATCCCCATCCATGTCCACATCCACGTCCACCTCCAAGTCCACCTCCACGTCCACCTCCATGTCCACGTCCACCTCCATGTCCACGTCCACCTCCATGTCCACATCCACCTCCACCTCCACATCCATATCCACGTCCACGTCCACATCCACCTCCATGTCCACGTCCATATCCACATCCACATCCACGTCCACGTCCACATCCACCTCCATGTCCACGTCCATATCCACATCCACGTCCATGTCCACATCCACCTCCATGTCCACCTCCACGTCCACCTCCATGTCCACCTCCACCTCCACATCCACGTCCATGTCCACATCCACCTCCATGTCCACGTCCACCTCCATGTCCACATCCATGTCCACCTCCACGTCCATGTCCACGTCCACCTCCACATCCACGTCCACCTCCATGTCCACATCCACCTCCACATCCACGTCCACATCCACGTCCACCTCCACGTCCACATCCACGTCCACCTCCATGTCCACATCCATGTCCACCTCCACGTCCATGTCCACGTCCACCTCCACATCCACGTCCACCTCCACGTCCACATCCACCTCCACATCCACGTCCACCTCCACGTCCACATCCATGTCCACCTCCACGTCCACATCCACGTCCACCTCCATGTCCACGTCCACGTCCACCTCCACGTCCATGTCCACATCCACATCCACATCCATGTCCACATCCACCTCCATGTCCACGTCCACATCCACGTCCACCTCCATGTCCACGTCCACCTCCACATCCACCTCCATGTCCACCTCCACATCCATGTCCACATCCACATCCATGTCAATGTCCACATCCACGTCCACGTCCACGTCCACACCCACATCCATATCCACATCCACATCCCTCTCCGTCCATTTCTCCCTCACTCATGCCTTACATTCCCTGTTTCCTTGGACCTTGGCTAAGGCTCAGATTATTTTGTATTTAAGCAACTTGAATAGGTCTTTCTCATTCCCCTTGCATCTCCCCTCTCTCTTTCTTTTTCCATCTACCATCTAATTCCCACATTACTCTTTTTCAGCATGACTTTTAGGTGTCACTCTGGTGCTCAAACATATTCACCTGCTCCCCCTGGTTAGCAACTGAGGTTTAAACGTCCTCATCCAGGGCTCGAGCACGTGGATGATAGGGCCCCATAGATCCCTCCCCTCCCAGACCTTGGATTCCAGACAAATGGAAAATTCTCCTGGGCCTTTCTCATTCCAGTGCCTGTGTTCATCCCATGTCCTCTGGGGGGAATTTTCTCCTTCCTGTTTTTTAAAAAATCAAAACCTTACACAACTTTCAACATCCATTAAATTTTTCTCTCCTTGCAAAGCCTTCCCTGACTCCTTTTACCCGTAGGATTCTTTGCTCATATTTTCTATTATTGCCTGTGATGAAAATGTAATTTCCCTGTCTTATACAAATTTTTATTAAAAGCCTGTAAGTCCCTCGGGACAGGGACCAAGCCGTCCACCTTCTCTGTCATCCGTGTTGTCTGGCACAGGGTCTTGCACACAGAACATGATAGAAAATGACTGATTCTTCATTTTGCCAGAATATCCACCATAACACCTTCTAAATGGAACATAAAATATCACTATTTAAATCAAAAATTATTTTTACATTCCACTCAACCTTCGCAAAAAAGGGGCATCTAAACTATACAAAGTTTAATAGTCACAACCCCCAAACGTGCACACTTATCAAAAGTAAAGGACAAGAAAATATAATTTGATATAGAGGTTTTGGGTTCTTTGTGTTGTGCTTTGTTTTGGTATAAACTTTAAAAAAGAATATTCCTACTATGTAAGCTGTGTCATAAGACATTTGGTCCTCTCCAAAGAATTTTAGGCTGTTAATTTTAAAAAGAAGAACTGTTGTCTCTCCCAGCTTATGTTTTAAAACTGAAATGCTGAATATTAGAAATACAATTTTGGCGAGAAGCCATTTAAGTAGTAGTGAAAAGACCACTATTCTAAAAGTTAATAAATGTAAATTCTGGTGAATATTTTGTTCTCTTGTATTTTTAAGCATGGTCCTTTCTGAGTGAATGTAACTCTGCAGCTTTTATCAGGATTGGAAAATTATCCTGGATTTGTAAAATACGTAATGCAGAACTCGCTTTGCAAAGCGAAGCCAGGAGAGCTAACATCCTACAGCGGCGTCTCTCACGAGGGTGCCCGAGGTGTTACGTGATGTTAAAGGCAACCAAGAGATGTGGGTTTGGCTGCAAATATTAGGACACAGAGGCAATCCAGGGATGACCCCAAGTTTGGGGGGGCTGTGAACTCCCAGCCGGGGCAAAGAAAAACCCTCTGGCTGTACAGATGACAACATCTGTTCTATTAGCCACCAGCTAAAAGGAGATTCAGTTTGACTTTCTCTGACACACCTCATCCTATAAAGGTGATCATGCCCTGTTGGCTGAAAACAGCTCCTCTTAGAAGTTTCTAAAAACTCTTTACATGCTGGAACTTGTTCACAGGCTGGAACACACACACACACACACACACACACACACACACACACACACACACACACACGGCTTCTTCTGAATTGAAAACAAATGTCCACTTAGAAGGACTTAATGTACTTAAGAATCAATTGTATTCTGAAAACAATTTACCCCAACAAGGACTGTATTTTTTTTTATGTAACAAATCCAACAATGATTTTAATAGATTGGAAGATGAATAAACATTAAGTAGTTAGTAATTCATCTAACATTACTTCGCGAGGGCTATGGTACTTAGGAGGAAAAAAATTGCAACATTGCATTTATAGACACAACTGTCTTTTCAATAGAAGCCATTAAGTAAGTGAAACCCGACTCGCCCGGGGCCACCTGCCCAGGGCAGTCCATTGGCCGACCTGCAGGGCCTCTCGCCATCTAGTGACCACACTGCAAACAGCAGCTGGGGACGCCGTCTCCAAGTCCCTCCAGAAGCTGTTTCACCAAGAAAATAAAGGACCAGATAGTTTATATATAAAGTGTTCGTGCTAGAACATTTCCATGGATGTTAGAAAATTAAGATGTGGCACCTATAAAGTGGCTGCATATTATATAAAACAAGTTTTAAAACACAGGGTGGGAGAGGAAGAAGTGAACTAGGTGATTTATTAAAAGGCGTTCTGTAAAAAGGGAAAGCAGGCGTACCCGATGGGGCCATGAGCCCTGGGTGGGCAGCCGCTACACGAGTCAGGACCTGCACAGCCTATTTATATAAGCGAAATGGGGGAAACAATCTGCAGATGTAAAGTCAGGATTAAAAAATATGAAAATACATGCAAGGAAATATTGGCTGGAAATGTTCTCAGTGTTGTTAATGATCATTTGTTTATTTGCCTAATTATACCTCTGAATTATGTTCCAAATGGATAGCTTGTGGAAATTAACTAGCCAAGTAAATATCGGGAAATATAATTCTACAGCCACATCTAGCATCCAACATTTATGAAGGAAACTGTCCACATTTTACAGATTGGCTTCACGAGTGTTCATTTTTGCCTTTGGGAAAGGACTGGGATTTTTAGACTCCTCTATCAGTAAGAAAAATGGCAGAAGGCAAGCTGTCAGATTTAAAACTGAAATGAGATTTGTAGACAGGGCCTCATGCTTTGGGACTTTCTCATTTTGCAATTTGAGGAGACCCTGGTTTGTCTGGAATTGATTCACATCAAATTTCCACTGTAATCAGCTCTAGCAGCCACTACTCTTTTAAAATCATTAAGGAATATCAACAAGTTTTGAAAATTTAAACTTATTCTTGAGAATCATTTTATAAGCATTTGTGAAATGATTCAACTTGACAAAAATGCAGGTGATCATAAAGAAAAATTTCAAGTAAACTCTCTTTCCTGAGTAGAAAATAGAGTCACTGCAATTTTTAAAAACCTAATTGAGGGAGTGATGTCATCAACATGGGGACATAAACAGCTACAGAAAACTTCTCTCCAAAGATTCAGCAGATAGAGGGACAATTCTGACTTGTTTAGAACTCTGGAGGAAGGTATAGACTGGAGAAGGATCCTACAAATGCCAAATTAGAGACAGAGAAAAATATAAAGTAGGAAAACTCCATCTGAGACCAGCTGGTCCTTCTCTCCCCTTCACTTGGTCTCACACAGGGCAGGACGAGCACAGAAACGTCAGCCGGGATCCCTCCCACCTCCCACTAGGGACACAGACTGCAAAATCTCTCGTAGCAGTGAGACCGAACCTCACTGTCTGGAGACCCAGGAACAGGGGAGGACATTTCAAGGCCCAGGTCAGGAGGGTTTCCTGCCCTGGGTCCCAGTGCACACAACACACTCAAGGGAAACAGCAGTGGGAGGCCTGATCCTTGCCTGGGGGATGGCTTCAGACTGGGGTGGCTGGGGTCTCCTGCACCCCAAGTAAAGTGGGGGACACAGCCCCATATTGAGCAAGATTATGGCTGAAGAAGTGAAGGCACAGGAACCCACAGTTTCAGCCCCTCCCAGTCAGATGCAGCCAGGACTCCAGGAGGCGAACAGTTACTGAGGATGATTAAGTCACCAAACAGTGCCTGGGCAGGCAGAGAACTGCAGGGGAAATGCAGGGCTTTTCAGAGCTTCTCCAGACCCTGTCCCAGGCCCACTGGCACTGGTCTACACCCCCTGCACTGTAAACTGGCCCTGTCTTGGCAGAGAAATACTGATAACCCAATGGTTAAAACAGTGCCCTAAAACAAACCCTGTGATTGCTGGCCGGTGAAAGACAAGCACCACTGGAAGCCAGCAGACTTGTTTTAACCGCACACAGAGAACTTGCTGTGGTGCCCAGTGTCTAACCCCCATCCCTGAGGTAGCTGTGGGTACCTGATTTTTGAGGGGAACCTGGGAGTCAAAGCCAATTTGAGAACTGGCCAGCAAGAGACAAATAGAACACATAGAGATCAAAGCCAATCAACAAGAAAACCTCAAGGAAAAGAGAGAAAACAAACTCCAGGATAAACTAATCAAAAAAATCAGATGCCTAGACAGCAAAAAATCACAAGTCATACCAGGAAACATAAAGATATGGCCCCTTCAAACTAACACCTCAGCTGAGATACAGTTGAAACAACTAATTAAAGATATTCAAGTAAATCTTCTAAATGAAACCAACAAGTTGAGGGAAAATGTGTCAACAGAGATGAAGGATATAAAGAAGACATAGGGTGTCATATAGAAGAACTTGAAAGCTTGAAAAAACAAATGGCAGAACTTATAGGAATGAAAGGCACAATAAAAGATATGAAAATCACAATGGAGACATAGAACAGCAGATTTGAAGAGGCAGAAGAAAAGATCAGTGAACTAGAAGACAGGACACCTTAAATCCTCCACACAAAAAAACAGATGAGGAAAATAATGGAAAAATATGAGCAAGATCTCAGGGAACTGAATGACAACATGAAGCACATGAATATATGCTTTAGGGGTGTCCCAGAAGGAGAGAAGGGAAGAGGGGCATAAAGAATATGGAGGAAACAGTCACTGAAAATGTCTTATGAAAGACATAAAGTTACAGATTCAAGAAGCACAGTGTACCCCCAAATAGAATAAATCCAATAGACCTACTCCAAGACACTACTGTTAAGACTGTCCAATGTCAAAGACAAAGAGAGAATTCTGAAAGCAGCAAGAGAAAAGTGATCCATTACACACATGGAAGTTTGATAAGACTATTTATGGATTGAGCCGCAGAAGCCATGGAGGCAAGAAGGCAGTGGTGTGATATATTTAAGACACTGAAAGAGGAAAACAGACAACCAAGAATTCTATATCTGGCAAAACTGTCCTTCAAAAATGAGGGAGAGTTTAAAATATTTACAGATAAACAGACAGAGTTTATGAACTAGAGACCTGCTATACAAGAAATACTAAAGGGGGTGCTAAGGCTGATAGGAAAAGACACGAGAGAGAGGTTTGGATAAGAATGTAGAAATGAAGATTATCAGTAAGAGTAACTAATAGGGTAAAAAGAGAGAGAGAAAAAATAAGATATGACATAAAATACAAAATTGTAAAGAAAGTACTGCCTATACAATATCATTAAATGTTAATCATTAAACTCCCCAGTGAAAATACATAGGTTGGAAGAATGGATTAAAAGACAGGATCCATCTACAGGCTGCCTACAAGAGAATCACTTTAGACCCAAGGACAAAAATATGTTGAAAGTGAAAGGTTGGAAAAAGATATTTCATGCAAACCACACCCAGAAAAGAACAGGGGTAGCTATATTATTATATATTTCAAATGTAAAACAAATAAAAGAGACAAAGGAGAACTCAGTGTATTAATAAAAGGAACAATTCATCAAGAAGACATAACAATCATAATTATTTATGCACTGAGCCAGAGTCCACCAAAATACATGTGGCAAATGCTGACAACCCTGAGGGGAGAAGTAGACACCTCTACAGTAACAGATGGAGACTTCAGTACACCACATTTATCAATGGATAGAACTTCTATAAAGAGGATCAATAAGAAAACAGAGATTTTGAATGATATGATAAATGAACTAGACTTAACAGACATTTACAGAACATTGTACCCCACAACAGGAGGATATACATTTTTCTCAGGTGCTCGTGGATCACTCTCCAAGACAAACCACATGTTATGTCATAAAGCAGCTCTCAATAAATTTGAAAAGATCAAAATTATTAAATAAACACTTTCTCAGATCATAAGGGAATGAAGTCGGAAATCAATAACAGGCAGAAGGCTAGAAAATTCACGAATATATGGAGGTTAAACAACACATTCTTAGACAACCAGTGGGTCAAAGAAGAAATTACAAAAGAAAGCAGTAAATATCTCGAGGCAAATGAAAAGGAGAACACAACAGATCAAAACTAATGGGATGCAGCAAAAGCAGTGCTGAGAGTGAAATTTATTGCCCTAAAATGCCTATATTAAAAAAGAAGTAAGAGCTAAAATCAAGGAATTAACTACTAACCTGGGGGAACTAGAGAAAGACCAGCAAACTAACCCCAAAGCAAACAGAAGAAAAGAAATAGCAAAGATTGGAGCAGAAATAAATGTAATTGAAAACATGAAAATGATAGAATCAACAAAACCAGAAGTTGGCTCTTTGAGAAAATCAACAAAATTGATGGACCCTTAGCTAGGCTGACAGAAGAAAAAAGAGAGAGGATGCAAATAAATAAAATCAGAAATGGGAGGGGAAACATAACTACCGACCCCACAGAAATAAAGGAGATAATGAGAGGATATTATGAGGAACTATATGCTAATAAACTAGACAACTTAGATGAAATGGACAACTTCCCAGAAAAGCATGAACAACCAACATTGACTCAAGAAGAAATAGACAACCTCAACAAAGCAATCACAAGTATAGAGAATGAATCAGTCATCAAAAAACTCCCAAAAAAGAAAAGTCCAGGACCAGATGGCTCCTTATGTGAATTCTACCAAGCATTCAAGAATTAGTACCAATCCTGCTCAAACTCTTTTAAAAAATTGAAGAGGAGGGAAAGCTACCCAACTCATTCTATGAACCCAACATCACCCTAATACTAAAGCCAGACAAAGATACTACAAGAAAAGAAAAAGACCAAGCTTTATAATGAATATATATGCAAAATTCATCAAAAAATACTTGCAAATCAAATCCAGCAGCACATTAAAAGAATTATACACCATGACCAAGTGGGTTGCATTCCAGGTATGCAAGTATGGTTCAATATAAGAAAATCAATCACAAGTCTGGTTCCACATAAGAAATCACAGCAATAAATCAAAGGGTTGAAAAAACACTTGATCATCTCGATTGACACAGAAAAGGCATCTGACAAAATGCAGCATCTTTTCTTGATGAAAACACTTCAAGAGATAGGAATAGAAGGGAACTTCTTCAGTATGATAAAAGGAATATATGAAAAACCCACAGCTAACATCATACTCAAGGGGGAAATACTGACAGCTTTCCCTCTGAGATAAGGAACACTACAAGGACGCCCACTGCCACCATTGTTATTGAACATTGTGCTGGAAGTTCTAGCTAGAGCAATTATTCAAGAATAAGAAATAAAAGGCATCTAAACTGGAAAGGAATAAGTAAAACAGATTACATGATCCCATATGTAGAACACCCTGAAAAATCTACAGCAAAGCTAATAGAGCTAATAAATGAGTACAGCAAAGTGGCAGGATACAAGATCAATAAACAAAAATCAGTAGTGTTTCTATACACTAGAAGGAGCAATCTGGGGAGGAAATCAAGAAAAAAATCCATTTACAACAGCAACTAAAAGAATCAAATATTTAGGAATAAATTTAACCAAGAACGTAAAAGACTTAAACACAGAAACCTACAAAAAAAAAAGCTAAAAGAAATCAAGGAAGACCTAAACAAATGGAAAGACATACCATGTTCATAGATTGGAAGACTAAATATAGTTACGTCAATACTACCTAAATTGATTTATAGATTCAATACAATACCAATTAAAATCCCACCAACTTACTTTGCAGAAATAAAAACCAACAATCAAATTTATTTGGAATGGCCGGGAACCCCCAAGAGCTAAAAATATCTTGAGAAAGAAAACTGAATTGGGAGGTCTCACAGTACCTGACTTTAAAGCATATTACAAAGCTACAATGGTCAAAACAGCATGGTACCCACATAAAGATAGATAGACCAATGGAACAGTGCTGAGTGTTCAGAAATAGATAGTCTCATCTACGGACAACTGACTATTCATAAGGCGGTCAAGTCTACTTATCTGGAACAGAGCAGCCTCTTCAACAAATGATGCTTGGAGAACTGGATATCCATATCCAAAAGAATGAAAGAGGACTCCCATCTCACGTCTTATACAAAAATTAACTCAAAATGGATCAAAGACCTAAACATTAGCACCAAGTCCATAAAACTTTTAGAAGAAAATGTAGGGAACTACCTTAAAGATCTTGTGATAGGAGGTAGTTTTCTAGACCTTACACCCAAAGCACAAGCAATGAAACAAGAAATAAATGGGTTCTCCTCAAATTGAATACTTTTGCACATCAAAAAACTTTGTGAGGAAAGTGAAAAGGAAGTGTATGCAATGAGAGACAATATTTGGAAACAACATATCAGATAAGGGTTTAATATCCAGAATATATAAAGAGATCCTACAACTCAATAACAAAAAGACAAAGGACCCAATTTAAAAAATGGGCAAAAGACACAGAAACTTTTCCAAAGAGTAACTACAAATGCCTCAAAAACATCAAAAGAGGCTCAACTTCACTAGCTATTGGGGAAATGCAAATCAAAGCCACAATGAGGTATCATCTCACACCTATTAGAATGGCCATTATTGAAAAAAAAGAAAAAACAAAACTACAAGTGCTGGAGAGGATGTGGAGAAAGAGGCACACTTATTCACTGCTGGTGGGAATGTAGAATGGTACAGTCACTCTGGAAGGCAGTGTGGAGGTTCCTCAGGAAGCTAAGTATAGATTTGCCATATGACCCAGCTATTCCACTGCTAGGTATATACTCAGAGGAACTGAAGGCAGAGACATGAACAGACATTTGCACACTGATGCATATAGTGGCATTATTCATGATTGCCAATAGATGGAAACAGCTCAAATGGCCATCAGCAGACGAATGGATAAACAAACTGTGGTATATACACATGATGGAATAAAGTCATGAAGTATATAAACACATGGATGAACCTTGAGGACACCATGTTGAGCAAAATTAGCCAGAAACAAAAGGACAAATACTGTATGGTCTCACTAATATGAACTAACATTAATGAGCAAATTCTGAGAGATAAAGTTGAGAACACAGGTAATCAGGAGATAGAAATAGGGTAGAGATCAGGCATTTGATGCTGAAAGACTACAGAATGTTCAGTGGGGTGGATTGTATAGATCCAGAAAAGGATAGCAGAACATTATCTGATGGTAGCACAATATTGTAAGTATAATGAACAAAGCTGAGTGGGAGTATGGTTGAAAGAGGAAGGCTAGGGGCATGTATGACACCAGAAGGAAAGATAGAGGATAAAAACTGGGACTATATATCTTAGCAAAACCTAGAGTGAAAAATGATGGTGATTAAATGTACAAATATAAGAAAGTTTTTACATGGGGAAGAACAAATGAATGTCACTATTATAAGTTGTTGAAAATGCGATCGTATTTGGAAAAAATACAACATTGCAAACTAGGGTCTAAATTAACAGTAACTTGTAATATGCTTCCACTAATTGTAACAGAGGCAATGTACCAAAGCTAAAGGACTATAAGAGAGGGATATAAGGGAGGGGCATGGGATTCCTGTCATTGTTGTCATTGTTTCTTTTTATTATTATTTTTATTCTTGATTTTTTAATTCTTTTTTCCTCTTCTTTATTTGCAGAAGAAATGGAAATGTTCTCATATAGTTTATGCTGGTAAATGATTAACTATGTGATTATACCGGGAGCCACTGATTCTTTACTTAGGATGGATTGTATGGGGTGTGAATTAAACTGTTTAAA
Source organism: Choloepus didactylus (assembly GCF_015220235.1). NCBI lineage: Eukaryota > Metazoa > Chordata > Mammalia > Pilosa > Megalonychidae > Choloepus > Choloepus didactylus. The sequence goes on from NC_051313.1 coordinate 4,295,075, forward strand.
AAAATAAACAGAGGGATACAAGTGCTGGAGAAAATGTGGAGAGAGGGATGTACCCATTCACTGCTGATGGGGAGGTAGAACAGTGCAGCCCATTTGGAGGGCAGCGTGGTGGTCCCACAGGAGGCTGGGTATAGGGTTTTCACATGATCCTGCAACCCTGTTATTAGGTATATACTTGGAAGAACTGAAAGCAGAGATATGGGTGGACATGTGCACATTTTGTTTATGGTGGCATTATTCATGACTTGCAATGGATGGAGGTGGCCTAAGGGTACATAGACTTATGAACAGAGGAGCAAACTGTGGTGTATACATACAATGCAATATTGAGCAGCAAGAAGGAAGGAAGTTGTGAAGCATGCAACTCGGTGAATGAACCTTAGGACATTATGTTGAGTGAAATAAGCCAAAAACAAAAGGACAAATGCTGCATGGTCTCACTAGTATAAACTAACTACAATGAGCAAACTCTGAAAATCGAATTCCAGTGCACAGGTTATCAAGGGATAAAAAGTGGGCAGAGATTGGGTAACTGATGACTTAGGAGGACGGAATGTTCAATAAGACTCATTGTAAAGGTTCCTAGATGGCAAGCTCTTACAGCAGTCATATCTACTCCTGGATTTCAACAGTTATTTCTAAATTCAGAGATGCTGAGCTCTTTGGGTACAGCCTGGTAGTTCCCTGGAACTTTGGGTATCTAAGCGACACCTGAGACCCAGAGTTAGAGTTCCGCAGCTCTGAAAGGCAGCATTATTCCATACAGCAACTGCTAAAGAAGTTGAAAAAGAGATCAGGGTACAATTAGAGAAATGAATGAAATGAACCTGTTTAAGACTAAGGTACATCAGAATACAGAGTAAAGGATGATATTGATGATATTTTAAAACTTCAACTTCTACATGAGACCAAAGGAAGCGATGCTTATTCGGTGCAAAATTTAAATTTTCTGTAGCACACTATCTAATTTAACCTGTATGGTCAGTTTATTTAAACAACATAATTACATGCAACCAAGAACAGGCAATGAGATCCTGTTTTTCTGTTCAGGCTAATGTAATACCCTGATACATTTCAGTATATGGGACACAAAATTAAAAAGTATTTGCAAAGTCCCTTTGAGGGACTTTCTACCTGGGGAATTCCTGATATTCTTGCAAGCATTAGGGACTCCCAATTTAATAAGTCAAGCCCTTGATCTTGGGGCTTGTTATGAAACTTATCTCTCCAATGGCGAAGCAGCCAAGTGTGCTGGTTTGTATATATTATGTTCCCCATAAAAAGCCATATTCTTTAATGCAGTCTTGTGGGGGCAGATGTATTAGAGTTGATTAGGTTGGAACCTTTGGATTAGGTTGTTTCCATGGAGATGTGACCCACCCAACTGTAGGTGATAACTCTGATTAGATAATTTCCATGGAGGTGTGGCCCCACCCATTCAATGTGGGCCTTGATTAGTTAACTGGAGCTCTATATAAGAGCTCAGAGAGAAGGAGCTGCTGCTGCAGCTTAGAGAAACATTTTGAAGACAGCTGTTGAAAGCAGAGTTTTGCTGATGCTTTGGAGGTACTAGCCCAGAGTTTGCCCCAAGAAGCTGACATAGAGACATTTTGGAGAACGCCATTTTGATACACAACCTGAGAGCAGCTAAGAGTGACATTTTGGAGAGCTGTTGTAGCCCAGAGAGGAACATACTGGAAGAAAGCCCTTTTGAAACCAGAATTCCGGAGCAGACACCAGCCACGTGCCTTCCCAGTTAATAGAGGTTTTCTGGATGCCATTGGCCATCCTCCAGCGAAGGTACCCAATTGTTGATGTCCTACCTTGGACATTTTATGGCCTTAAGACTATAACTTTGTAACTCAATAAACCTCCTTTATAAAAGCCAATCCATTTCTGGTATTTTGCAAAATGGCAGCATTAGCAAACCAGAACACCAAGTCTACTTATAATCCTGCCTAATAGTCACCCTCAGAGAACCTCTTTAATTGCTCAGATGTGGCCTCTCACTCAGCCAACTCTGCAAATAAACTCACTGCCCTCCCTCCTGTGTGGGGCATGACTCCCAGAGGTGTTAATTTCCCTGGCAATGTGGGACATGACTCCCGGGGATGAGCCTGGCCCCGGCATCGAGGGGTTGAAAAAGTCTTCTTGACCAAAAGGGGGAAAAGAAATGTAGCAAAATAAAGTTTTAGTGGCTGAGAGATTTTCAAATGGAGTGAGAGTTCATTCTGGAGGTTATTCTTATGCATTATATACATTTTTCTTTTTCATTTCAAGTGTTTTAGAATAGCTAGAAGGAAATACCTGAATATGCTGAATGGTAATCCAGTAGATTTGATTCTTGATGATAATTGTATAACTATACAGCTTTTATGGGGTGACCATTTGATTGTGAAAACCTTGTGACTGACATTCCCTTTATCAGTGTATTGGCAGATGAGTAATAAAATAAAGAACAAAACATTAAATAAATAAACAATAAGGGGTTAAATGGTATGGGATGTTTTGGGTGTTTTCATTTTTATTTTTATTTTGTTATTTTTTTGAGTAAAGAAAATGTTCTAAAATTGATTGCAGTGATGAATGCACAATTATATGATGATGCTGTGAGCTACTGATTGTATACTTTGGATGGATTACAATGGTGGGTGAGTATATCTCAATAAAATTGCATTTTAAAAAAACCTAATTGAATTCTACAGGTGCTGGCATGTGGAGAGACATAGAACCTGCTGACAGAGCTAAAAGAAGGCCTATTAAACATAAATGTTCAGGGTACTGTGGCAGAAAGACCCACGGTGACCCCAATGATCTCCCGGAGCCCACAGTTTTGTGCGATCCTGTGTGACCCCTTTCTTCCTTCCAAGTGTAGACGGGACCTGTGACTTGTTTTCACCCATGAGGATGTGGCAGAGGTGAAGGCATGGAACCCCTTGATCAGATTACGTTATATGGCCAGGGCGATGGGTGGGTGATTCTGTTGTGGTCCATACGGCTCTCTTAGCAGAGAGGGCAGGAGGAGCTCCCTCCTGGCTTGCAGAAGCAAGTGGCCGAGCCAAGGATGCTCGCCACAGGTGACCTTGGGGCCTGGAGGTGACCTCCAGCCGACGGCCAATAGCAGCCCAGGCCCTCGCTCACATGGCCACCGGGAATGGGGGCTGCTGGAAGCCGAGCGGGCTCGGGAGCAGAGCCTTCCCCAGTTGAGCCTGCAGGTGGGAAGGCCGTGTGGCCAGCACCTCCCCTGTGGGCTCGGGAGGCCCAGGGTCCAGTGGCGCCCGGAATCCTGACCCGCAGAGCCAGGGAGGGCATCAAGGCAGTTTGTCCCAAGCTATTATGTTTGTGGTAATTTATCATGCAGCAATAGAAAACTAATGCAGGAGACCAGATCAAAAATGCTTTGCCACCAAAGGGCATCTGTTGGCTCCGGAGGTCGAGGTCTGGAGCTGTCTGCCTCGGGCCTGGCTGGTGCTGCGCTCAGGCTCTGAAATCCTCCGGCCTCTGCCCTCCTCCGTGCGTTGGTGTCACACCTGGCCTGGATCACACTCACCCAGCCAAGGCCAACAAGAGCCCGCCACGGGCAGGGCAGGACCGTGTCCCCACAGTGCACGGCTGTTGGCGTGGGTGGAGGTGGTTTCTCCACGGGAAACCTGCCTTGGTGGGCGGGCACCAGGGGAAGGGGGTGCCGAGGTAGCCACGGCACACGTGGACCACAGGCCATCAATTCTGAGGGAAGGTCTTGGATGTGACATATAATGAAACGCAGCGTACAGGACACTAGATACACATGTATACCTCGAAATCAGGCCCGTTTCTTATTCTGGATTAGATCCAAGGAAGAGCGAACTTCCACGGATTTTAAAAATTACATTTTTAGAGAGTAAGGGGATATGAGAAAATAATCATAAAAATAAACTTAGTGGAAGTAGGACTCGTAAATTGCAAAAGAAAATAAACCACTGTTTGGTGGTGTTTGAACCTGAAGTCAACCTTTATAAAACACACACAGGCACATGCTCCATATAGGAAAAAATGTGATTATTCTATAGTTAACGGAAGCACTAAACTCTCTAGTGTTGGCCAAGACACTTCCAGGCCCACTTCATCTGCGGGGGCTGGATGCACTGATCAGATTGGCAGGAAAACTGGCACCAGGGTCAGGAATGCAGCAAAGAGTGGAGGCGACCAGATAAAATAGGAGAGGAGCGTTTGGGCCAGTGAAGAGTGAACCAGCAGAAGAGAAAGTTAGAGAAAAAGCAGATGCAGGAGAAAAGTATCTTTAACAACGACAAAGTTTAAAAGCAACCAAAAATCTAAAAGCTGTGAGATCCTGTGGTTAGTCTGAAAAGAAAAGCAGAACCAAGAAAGAGCAGAAAGGATCTTTTGGGAAACCCTAAAGGGGTGGCTTCCTCTTCTTTTTTTTTTTTTTTTAACCATATGTAACAAAATAGAATGTGCTCTTCCTAATTTGACATGGGAGCAGACCAATGTTTCATAAATAGTCAAGCACTGTAGATGGCAGGAAAACATCTAGTATCTCCTGGGTGAGTTCTCCCACAGGGCAAGCCTAATTTTCATATTATGAATGTAAAGTTACACATTTACCCTCAAAACAATACAGAGACCAGGGCTCCTGGGGGAACTGGCAGGGCAGGGAGGCAGGCAAGGCTTATTTGTGTGTTGAGCCTCCTACATCTTGCAGTGCCGGAAACTGAGGAAGTGCTTAAAAAAACAGTGGGGGCATGTCACGGGAACGTGGCAGATGATCAGGCAACAGTTTGAGCAACAAAACACATAATGATGGTAACGGGTTATAATACAGAGCCTAAAATGAATATCCACGAGTCCATACGGATATAAATAAATAATTGAATAAATTAAGACAAATGGCCAGGGAGAGACAATGCTTCCTTACAGGAGAATTCCAACTAACACGTGTGGAAGGAAGGATGGAAATAGAAGACCACTGTTTGGCAAGTGCTGCAGTAACAACAGTTGCAGGCAAAGATCCAAGGTTCTGGATGAGAATTTGCACACGAGGCATTTGCATAGGCTCAAAGTATCTCCCCACGGAGCACTCACTAATTACAAAGAGAAAAACCATCACTTAACCAGGGAGACCCAGCAGACATCGGTAAGCGGAGTGTTTGGAGCATTATGTCCTGGGACAGACAAGTATCAGGCACCCCTGAGGTGGCTCAAGGAGGCTGCTCCAGCTGCCTCACGCTGCCCCAGCCAAAAACGCAGAACCTCATCTGGTCCCGAGAAAACATAAGACAGGTGCAAACCAGGGTCCGTTCTACCAAACAACTGGCCAAACTATTCCAAAAGGCATCAAGGTTACGAAAGACAGAAGCATGAGCACTTTTCCCAGGCTGGAGGGGACCAAGGAGACATGCTCCCCAAAAGTCAACAAATAAAAGTGAAAACATAAGGCAGTTGGCTAAATCGCACTAAGAGTTGTAGACGGCTTAGCCGTGTTTTATCAAGGCCCTTTCCTGGTCCAGTCCCTGTGCCATGGTTTTAAGATGTTATCATTTGGGGCAGCAGGTGAGGGGAATCCGAGAACTCTATGTACTGGTTTTGCGACAGTTCTGTAAGGTTAAAATTATCTCAAATTAGAAAGGTGAAAAACAATCATGAAAAACATATGAACACGACTTGAGTCTTCAATTCCCAGGGTCTTCATGACAAGCACCAAACATGACTCCTGGAGCAGCCCCTGGGCCAAGACAATCGGTGACTGGTTAAGGGGTGCCCGCCTGAGTCAGGGTGGCCTCACCCCGTGTCCTTGGAGGCCTCAGGAGGAGATGCCAGTGAGGCCACAGGGAGAAGCCGGGAGTCACAGAGACTGGCAGAGCCTCAAGGAGAGAGACGCCAGGGGCAGGGACAAGATGCGGCCAAGGACCGGAGGGCTGCGGCAGCCAGCGCCAGAAAGCCAGGCTCCGGGGAGGGGCTGCCACGCCTCCAGGTTGGACCCCCCGTCTCCAGTCCTCCGGGATTCTCAGGTCCGTGCAGAAAGAAATCTGAGCTGCAATTCCTCCCAGACTCACTGTGTCCTGAGTTTAACACTTAATCCATGCCACAGCAACCCCCCCACTGCTCTAACACCCGAGGGAGAGGGTGGGGAAAGGGTGTGTGTTCCAGAAAGCACAGCTCACGGGCTGCTTCCGGAGAGTCCTCGGAGCTGCCCACAGGGGCTCAGGCTGGACACGCCTGGCCCCTCTCCTTGACCGGAGCCCCCGCTTCCAGGCAGGACTTTCGATCAGCAGGGAGAACGACTCTCCCCCGCCTCATCCACAGCGTCTAAACCCAGAGGTTCATGTCGCCTCCTTATGAAGTTCATCTCCACAATGACCCCACCATGTAATAAATACTGTCCCCATCTCATGCGGAATGAGTGGACTGGCCTTTGCTCACATTTCCAGTTAGTGCCAGCACACTGCCCAGGGCAGGCTTCTCTCAACTCCAATTGCTCCTTTCCTACCCCGTAGATTCATCTGCGTACCAAGAGAGAATTCCTAGGAAGTTACGGATCTTTAAAAATCATGGTGAAGAAAAATATACAACAACAGAAAAGAAGGGTTTATGAGACCATATTAACTGGATAAAAAGGGCTAATGTATATACGATTACAATTACCAGACAAGATGCAGAACCAGACCGAACTCCTCTGGATGGTGTGGGCAGCAGCGGGAGTTGCCAACCCTCTCTTGTGGTGCTTCGGGCATTTTGAGCCTGTTTTGGGGCCCCCTCCTCTGAACATGGTGAACCCCGATGCATCTGGGGAACACACTGAAGGTCAGGGTCTCACACAACGAACCACAAAGAGGGAAGCACATTCCTCAACCCGACCACGTCTGTCCCTGCAGGGCCCTGGGCACCGAGGGGGCCACCGGGGCAGGCTCTGTCAGAAGCAAGTTGGCATCTGAGGACGGAAGGCAAAAGCTTTTAGGGGAGAATTCTAAGGGAGAAACATGCTTGTTTTCAGCTCCAACAGGGGAACAAGAGATCAAAGCTAGTTCTCTGGGTCTTTTGGGATTTTCAAAAGCCAGACAACCCCAGCCACCCGGACAGGCCGTGTGCTGCTCTCGAATGCCCCAGGCACGCCCTCGGCCACTCGGCGCAGGGACAAGGGGAGCTGGTGAAGTGGACGTGCCGACGCCACGGAGGCCACCGCAGAGACACGACAGGTGAGCACCACGTCCAACCCCTGGGCAGTGACGTGGTGCCCTGGACACGAGCATCCACTCCCCTGGCTCCGACGCCCGCCCTCCCTGGGCAGCAGTGGCAGGGAGGTCAGCACTGCCCATCAGGAGTGGCACCAGCGCAGAGTCTTCCGTGTGGCTGTGGCACTGTGGCTGTGTTTTTAGAGTCCTTGTTCTCTCAAGTCTCCTACTGAAATATTTACAGGGAAGATGACACAATGTTGGGAATTTACTTCAAAATAGTCTGCGGTGTGTGGAATGGGCCCATGAAGGCCACGTCCACCCAGGGTCCGTGACTAGTGAAGTGAGGGTGGGGGGCAATTCCACTTACTTTTGGTGATGTTTACATTTTTCTACAAAAATAAGCTCACAGGATAAAAGTTGGAGGCATTTTCTGTGGAGCTGTAGTTTGGGTCTCTTGGCTTCCCTTTCCTCCTTCTTCCAGAACCCTCCACCGCGCCTTCCCTGGGATGCAGCCCCTCCTACGGGTCCATGTGTCCCCATGAAGCCCCCCGTGCACCCTCAGCTCACTGGGTCGCGCCTGTTGTTTTCAGGCCCGGCACTGCCGTGACCAACCCTGCCGTCCCCCCGCAGCCCCAGCAGCCCCCGGGCCCCTCCGCTGGGGGCTGTGCCCTGGCCTGGCCCAGATGGGCACAGGCCTCGCCACCACCCCCCACGTGTCTCCTGCTCTCTAAGTGCTCCACGCGGGGATGCCTCAATACCGGCTCCCCCTCCACAGCATCCCCGCAAATACGCAAGGCGGTGACAAACACAGAAGCTGAGCAATGGCCTCAGTGATGTCCCAGAGGGCCGGCCCAGGGAGGCCACTGGTTAGGTCCCGGCTGCCTCACCGTTTAACTTTTCTCTGGAATATTATTTGCAAACAATACTGCAAATATGCACACAGATATTCAACATTAAAACAGAAAAACAAACAGTGGACAACAAAAGCAACCTTTCAAGGCGTTTCAGTACTCCTAAGGTGCGTTCTCTCGGGTGACTTGAAATTACGTTTCGTGGACAAGAAGGTCGTCGAGTGCTGGGAAAGCGCCTGCGAGCTCCGCAGAACCAGATTTGCTGACTCCGACGTGGTGGCTCTCACCGCAGGCCCGAGAGCTGTCCCGCAGGCCCCCCGAGGCGCCCCCTCCCCACCGCGCAGTCCCGCCGTTTCCCCGACTCGTTGCCTTGCGGAGGCCACTGCACCGTCGCGCTGTGGGCTCCTGTGGTTTGTTCCCTTCCCCTTCCCAACCAGAGACGCAACCTGCGACCCCGGGCGCCACCTTCTAGGGCAGGAGAGCTGCCCCTGGAAACTCAGAATCGCACCGGAGGCGCACGACGGCGAACACAGGTCCCAGGGCAACGCGGGGCGGGGCAGGCGGACGGACAGAGCGGACGGACAGAGCGGACGGACAGAGCAGATGGACAGAGCGGACGGACAGAGCGGACGGACAGAGTGCACTGCTCCAGCGGCGGAGGAGGCTGGGGGGGCGGTGTAGGGGTGGGAAGGGCAGGAGAGCCGAGGCTCCACGCTGAGGAGGAAGGGACCGAGACCCCGAGGAGAGGCTGGAGAGCGGGAGAACTTGCTTCTCAGCCTTGGCAGTGTGCCCTGACAGGTGGTGACCCCGGCAGGTGGGGACCCCGGCAGGTGGGTGCCCCGGCAGGTGGGGACCCCGGCAGGTGAGGACCCCGGCAGGTGGGTGCCCCGGCAGGTGGGGACCCCGGCAGGTGGGTGCCCCGGCAGGTGGGGACCCCGGCAGGTGGGTGCCCCGGCAGGTGGGGACCCCGGCAGGTGGGTGCCCCGGCAGGTGGGGACCCTGGCAGGTGGGTGCCCCGGCAGGTGGGAGGCCTCCAGCACCTGTACCCTTGGCCCTCCCAAGTGTGCTGAGACCCCGAGGGCAGTGCTGCCTCGCGGGCTCCCGGCCCCCAGCCTCACTGTCGCGTGAATGTGTGCGTCTCTGGCCCTGGCTGGACCCAGGCATCCCTGCCTTCAGGGGCCCCCACTGTGTCTGGGGGACAGCAGAGGCCTCGGGCTGCCCTGGGCCCCTCCCTGCATCCCAGGACACAACCTAGTGGCTCTCAAGACCCCACCTGGGGACCTGGTCGGCACCCACCCCAGAATTTCTTCCAGAACCTTCTTCTCAAACAACCCCTCCCCTGATTCAGTTACACATTCAACAGGCATTGGCCAGGCCTCTGGGCCTTCCCGTCCCAGCATTACCACGAGGCCATCAGCCCAGGGCCGGGGCCGGGCCAGCTCCCCTGCCGGCTCCCCCCAGCACCCCCGAGCTGCCCCCACCAGCTCCCCTGTCGGCTCCCCACCCGAGCTCCCCTCAAGCTGCCCTCTGCCGGCCCCCCCAGCTCCCCCCCGCTCCCCCTACCAGCTCCCCTTGTCGGCTCCCCGTCCTCTCTGGCTCTGAGCCCAGACCTCTGTCAGCTTCTGATGTGACCTGCCTCCCGCTCCTCACCCTGAAACCATGTGCACACAGATACACAAAGCACTCAACTCACACGCAGCACACGCTCACACAGCACACATCTGTGTACATACACACGCATGGACACATGCTGACATGCACACAGGACACGTGGACGCACACATACACATGTGCACGCACCCACCTGGTGCCACCCTACTGCTTCCCTGAGGGTCCCCCTTCTCCAGGTGCCACGCTCCCCCCCACGCTGGCTGAGCTTGGACCACAGCCTTGGCCAGCAGCCCAGGGGTCCCTCACCTCCCCGGGCAGCCTTTCCTCCAGCACAGTCCAGAGCAGGCCTCCCCAGCACCTCCCTGTGCTCAGCTCAGGTGGCAGGTGAGTCCCAGGTGGAGCCTTTTCTAGGCAGAGGCCCCCAGAGGCTCAGGCAGCCCCTCAGCCCAGGGCCTCCGGCACCTGCTCCATTGGATGAGCGGCAGAATCGGGGAGAACAGACCTGCAGGCTCTTCCCCAGCAGCCAGTGGGGTGACGCTCACCGGGGCTCGGGGGGAGCACGGGCCTTGTGGGGCCGGCAGGAGCCCCCAGAGCAGGGGTGGAGGAGGGTCCACCTGTGAGGCCAGAGGCTCAAGGGGCCCTCGTCCATGGTGTTGCTTCGGGCCCCTGGCTCCCTGGAGCCCACCTGGGCCCGGGCTTGCAGGGGGCCTGGGGTGAGGACAGGTGCCAGGAGAGGCCTGCCCGGGTGGTGTGGAGATGGGGTCCGCCCCCCTGACGGGCGCACCCCAGCTCTCTGCAGAGACAAGCTTGTGGGTCTCGTCGTCTTCCGGCCTTTCCCACGCGGGACCCCGCCACAGTGCCAGGCAAGGGTCCCCACAAATCCAGCTCTGCTCCAGGCCCCTGGGCGGTGCCCCGAGGAGGACCCACGGAGGGCGGCCGGGGGCGGGAGACCACCCACCCCCATGCTCGGGGAGGGTCCCCGGGTGCGTGCCCGGAGGAGCCGCAGAGCTTACCTGCAGGCAGGGCAGGGGCTAAAGGGGCCCAGTCAGGACCCCTGTCCCAGCTCCAGGTCCTCGGAGTGAGACAACTGCCATCGGGCGCCTCCTCCCAGGGTGGCCGGGGGTTGAAGGAGCCCCCCAGGGCCTGGACAAGGACTCAACCAGCAGCAGCTGCCCAGGGGGAAGGGGCAGCTGCAAACGCTCCCGGGCTGCCCAGGGGCTGTTCCCACGGGGCCGTCTGGTGTTTCTGAGCAGTGGGCCCAGCAGCTCTGGGAACGAAGGAAACGGGGGCGGGGGGCACCTGGGAGGCTTTGCCTTCACCACGGGGGAGCAGACCTATGAGGGTCGTTCTGCCTCTTCCCCCTGCATGCAAAGAGCGTAAAACTCTCGCCAGGCTTGAAAATACTTTGTGGGTTTAAGTGACAGCCCAGGCTCGCCCCGAGGCAGCAGGCGTCCCCGAGTGCAGTCTGAGCACCTGCAGCTGAGCCCCCCACCCCTGTAGGGGGGTTCCCGACGGGTTGCGGGGAACCCGGGGCTCTACAGGAGTCCTTCAGGGCAGCTGTTCCGGCTGCACGGGCACAAGAGCGAGCTGCTTGCACACGCGTGAGCGGCTCGCACACAGCAGGCCCAGGAGGCCCCGCCGCGGGGAAACAGGTGCCTCTCCCGTCGTGGGCAGGGCTGGCGGAGAAATGGCTTCAAGCCCTTCGCCAGCCGAGGCCGCCAACCAAAATGATAAAGATGACAGGAGTAAGGAAAATAGAGAGCTCCCGGGCCTCCCCGCCGTGTGCCCGAGACGTGAAAATCAATGTGTCATCGTGTACACGTCTTTGAACAGACCTGATGCGCAAACTAACATTTAAAAACCTGGCAAGGCGACTACAGGAGAGGGGCCGGGCGAGAGGGAGACGGGGCATCCTGGAGGAAAAGGGCACACATCTTTCTTGCCCACGGTATTTTTATACGCAAATAGAAGGAAACTCTTATTTTTATAAGTGTTACCACAATATCATTTCATACCTAAAAACAATAGTAATTCCTTAATATCATCAAATATCCAGTGTTCACATTTCCCTGGTTGTCAAGTGACTCTCTTGTACAATTTGAACAGGAATCCAATGTAGTCCACACGGTTTCATTGGATAATGTTTCTCTTAATTCCCTTTGCATCTGCAGGCTCCTGATTTTGAGGCAACAGTGAAGCCGTCTGGGACACGAGGTGACGAGGAAGACACGCTGGCGGCAGCCTGGGCTGGGTCGAGGACAAGGTGGGAGGGAGGGGCTCACCTGGCCGGTGTCCTGGAGCAGGTGAGGCTGGCCACACACCTGGAGGAGCCTGTCCCTCCTCCCAGGGCTGCGTCAGGCAGGGGTGAGGGAAAACCCAGCGAGGCCAGGGGAAGGCTCCCGGCAGCGATGTGCAGGTGGAGGGAAGATGGCTCCAGGGGATTCCATGGATCGCTGGCCGAAATTTCATCTGTCTGTGAATGAAGATGGCTTGCTCCACCTGAGTCCAGGCAGAAGGCACTCCACAGCTCTGTTCCAAAGGTGGGACCGAGCTAAAGGGGGTGGCCTAGGCATGGGAGAGGGGCCCCCGCTCCCCAAATCCATGTCCGATGGGATTGGGGTGGCTTTGAGTCCAGTGACTGTGTCCTCATAAGAAGGGAAAACAGAGACGCATAGAACAGAGAAGATGCAGCAGAGTTGGGGGCACCCCATTCTCCCCCTGCCTCTGACACTGTCCTTCTCCCCCAGGCCCCACCAGAGCCGCCTGCCCACCATGGGGGAGCTCTGTCCTAAGAAGGGGACGGCGGCTCTGGATTCTGGCTCAGCCTCCACTGGCTGCAGCTCTTCTGTGAAATGGGCACAAATGGGTGTCCCCAGTTTGTGGGGATCGGTCACGCCAGGGAGGGGACAGCCTTTCAAACAGTGGGGCCCCTTCACTGCTATCCTGGATGTCAGGAGGACAGGACGACTACAGCCATTTACACTCAGAGAAGGTGAAGGAGGTAAGGGCTGGCCTCATGGGGCCCCGTGCCCTCGGCCCCTTGGTCGTTCCAGAGGGCAGTGTGGTCCCAGGACGAAGTGGGCACCAGGCGGGCGTCTCCAGGCCCGTGTCGTTTCCGTGAGCTCTGGGCCCCCCTCCAGCCCGGCCCCCGAGCAGCGGCCATGCCCACCCTCACGGTGTCCGCTGGGGCCTCCTCCGCCGTGCATTTCATAACCTCCCGCTCCCGCCGCCCCTCCACCGCCATCTGCAACTAGGCTACTTACTGAGAGTGAAAGTCTGGTTTCCTTTTCTTTCTTTCCTTTTTCCTTTTACTATTAAGTGGTGAAACGGAAGCTTAAAAAGCATCAGTGTAAAGGGCACAGTTTTTTTTTAAAGCTAAATGTCAAAGTGGCCCACATTCGGTGGCGTGTGGGAGGAGGCTGCGTGACAAGGAGCCGTCATAGGCGACCATTAGATTTTATCTGCGAGGGGGAGAAGGGGAGCAGGTGCCAGTGTCAACATTTCACCAAAACGACAAGGAGATTCCCGTGAGTGGGGAGGACAGAAAACTCACCCGGGGCAGGCGCCGGCGGGCATTGGACTGGTCTAAGGTGGGGGGACATTATCTTCCCAGAGGCCGGCATTTGGGAGCCCACATGAGAGCAAGAGGAAAGCAGGACAAATAAACTGATAAATAAAACATAAAATCTCTCCGGGGGTGACCACCGTAGAGGAGAGAGCGGAAAGCCCCCCTTATTCGCCCCCACAAGTTTCCCAAGTGGTCATTTCCGTGGGGTCAGACCCCGGCTCGTGGCAAGGTGAGGGTCACAGAACTGGAAGGTGTGCCGGGGTGAACGCACGCGGGCTTCGTGCGCCAAGGGGCACCTCCGAGTCTGCACCAGATGCCCCCGGAAACATTCTGTGGCGGCACGGCCTCTGACTCACCCCAGGAAAGCACCCGGCATCTCCCAGGGGTCCCCGGTAACACGACCAGCTGAAAATGTGTCCTCTTCTATGTTTTCCCGGGCTGAGGGCGAGCTCCGCGGGCCAGGGGGCACGGGCCAGCAGAGCTGTGCAGGAAGCCCCCGACCCCGAGACGGAAGACGAGCATCGCAGAAGCCAGAGCGGTCTTCCCTGTGGGCATTTCGGAGCAGACGTGGGCCCATGGGGCATGTTTGCAGACTCTCTGTGAGTGGATAAACATGCACCTACCACTTCAAAGCTGCAGAAACATATACAGAGAACAAAGCAAAAGCAACTGAATAGGAGAAGGTGCTTCCAACGCGCACACGGACAAACTGTCATTCGCTTAATATGCCAAGAGCTAAGAAAATCATGCAAAAGAAAGCGGCAGAAAGATGGCTAAACCTTAAGGCTGGGGAAGGCCCCAGGGGAAGAAATGCAAATGGCTGTGAGAGGGAAAACGCCCCAGCTTCACTGGTCGTCAGCAACACGCGAAGTCAGACAGCAGCGGGATGCTGTTTTGACCTCCTGGACTAGCAAAAGCTAAAAGTGTTAAATATCCAGTGCTGGTGGGGGTGTGGGGAGGCGGGCGTCACCACGTGCTGGTGCGGGTGGATACTGGCACAAAGGTTTGGAGGAAAATATGCCAGTAACTGTTAACATTTAAATACTTGATAACTTCTGATTTGGGAGTCAAGTTTCAAGGTTCACCGAGACACTGTCACATCCAAAACTCAGAAGCAAATGGAACGTTGATCAACAGGGAAATGCTTAAACAAATATGGTACGTCTAAATCGTAGAATTTTCTGCAAACTTTAAAATGAATGAGGTAGAATCATGTGCATTAACCTGAAAGACTGTTTGAGGAAACTGTGAGTAAAAAATTTAACTTGCAAAGTTCAGAATCCAAAGTTTGCGAAGGAAAAAAAGCAACCCTATTCCTATGGACTCGTGCATTTCCAGAGAAGTGGTTTGAAAGGCCACGGCTGAAGCCCAAGTTCGACTATCCCAAAGGAGTGGGGCAGGGGAACGGGATAGCAATGAAAGGGTTTTGTTATACATATCTTCATGGTTTGAACTTTACACATTAAGCATGTGTTACTTTAGTGGTGGAAAAATATAAACTTGAGTTTGCAGAGTCAGGGAAAACGGTAAATTGTTTTACAGTTTCTCTTCCATCTTAGAGCTAACTGTAGGAGATTAGATGAAGACATTCTAAGGGTTGTCAATTAGTTTAGCCACTTCCACATGACATTAACTTTAGAGTAGCCATAATTTACTAATTACCGTCCATTAACGAGAAGGAAGTGGGAAAGAAGAGGCAGATAGCACAGCCCTGTCCCTCCCGTGGATTAAGTTGATATCACCTGGTATCTCCCAAGCTTTGCTTAACTTCCTCAGAGAATGTGACAGCCTTCTGCCCAAAGCCCCCAGTGTCTTCCCGTCCCATTAGAGAAAAGCCAGCGGCCGGCCGGGGGCCCACAGAGCCTGGGGCCTGCCCTCCCCAGGCCCCACCCAGGCTCTGTGTTCCTGAAACACAGAAGACACACCTCAGCCTCTGAGCCGTCGTGCTTGCTCGTCCCCCTGCCTGGAAGGCCCTTCCCTCAGCTCCCCCCTCCCACCCCCAGCTCTACCTCCACTTCCTCCAGGTCTTTCTGCAAACATCGCCTTCCCAGCAAGGCCTGCCTTGACCGCCACGTTTACAGCTGCTCCCTCCATCCCAAGCCACCCCCATCCTCCCTGGCCCCTTCCGAGCCCTCTGCCATCGAACATCCTTAATTTGTTTTGTGCACTGCCCGTTCGCCGCCCCAGGATAAAGTTGGCCCCAGGGACTGGGCGGTGATGCTTTCTCCCATGGTGGAGACGCAGGCAGCATTTTCTGTTGGACACTGCTGGTGGATCGTAACTGTCCCGGGTCCCAGTCCCTCGGGACACTTCTTCACAGTATAAGCGTGTTTAAGTTTTGGGGTGAAACATCTTCACCGACTTTACTCCATAAATACCTGGTAGGGGACAGATGGCTGGATTTCACAGATGGTGCCCATCACCCTAAATTTACCTTCATTGTCTTTTCAACATAAATAAGCACCTGCCACCTGCTTACTATCCCCCATAACGACACCGCTGGGTGCGGAAGGCAGGCAATGAGGTTCTTGTTATTGACGGTTGTTGCCCCTCGCTGCCCTGGGTTATCTGTTCACGTTCCCACAACTACACTGGAAGTGCTTCAGCCGGGAATTCCAGGAACTTGCTCCAGACTCAAGCCAGAGCTGTCTTTTCAGCGTCAATCCTTCACGTCCCTTCGGGAGATCTGGTGCCGCTAAGCCCCCTCGCTCTCCTCTCTTCTCAGCTGTGGCCTCTCGTGGTTTTTAGGGGACGACGAAGAGCCCCAAGCAAGCAGCCACTCAACCAGTGGCTCCTGGGGGGGGGCACCACCGTGATGACAAAAGCCGCACTCAGTCACTGATCTCCAGGAGATGGAGGCAGTCTAGGGTCACGAAGAAAGGTCAAGTTCACCATCTAGTGTGCAGAAAAATGGTTTGCTCAATGACGCGTCCACTAGGAAAATTCCAGAGATACCCCAGGCAGTGATGGATGTCACATGATTGACATGATCAGAAAGCGAAGTTCTCCACATACAGCCATAGCCTCTCCCCTGGTTATGTCTCTCACGTCCACGGGGACCCCCAGCCACACTGTCACATCGACCACAGCTGGCATCACCAGTCTCCTTACTGCTATCCTCTAACCCCGACTCCCAACAGCCTCATCCCTGTCGGCGCCTCCACCACCCTCCTGAGCCCTCCAGCGCACCCCAGCTTCATCCTCAGCCTCCTTCAAGGAGACCTGTGCCCGCGGGGGCCCCCCACCCCATCCCACTGTCCTGATCACCCCAACTCCAGTCTGCTTCAGCCTCTCCCTCCATCCGCTCCAGAGGGCGTCACAGACTGAGACATGAAGGATTCATAACGCTCCACAAACATAAAACTTCAAAAGTGTGCCTTCACCTTCCACTCCCATCTTTTCTTGTTTCGGGTGATGTTGTCTTACAGGAGGGTTTGGGTATAGAGTTTTCAATGGTTTAGTGTTTTAACTTTCAGTAAAAAAGTTCTACCCTACTCCCTAATCCTACTCCCTGAAAATCCTCTTAGACGCCACTATGTTTTCAGATAAAGCCCAGGAGCTGGTTCACGTGGCTCCCACGCAGTAAATCATTCTGGGTAGATGAAAGTACTAACGACACCCCCTCTAAACCCTTCGGAACACCCACGTATACACAGCAATGTTTGCCAAGCAGGAGGCAAGAGGAGACTTTCAAGCAGCGTGGAAGTTTCCATGGATGGAATTTTGAGGTACGTTGATGCTACAAGAAACCAGTGCTTTAACTACTTGGCAGCCCGTTCAAGGCTTTTCTAGAGGCTCCTCAATGTGGCCACGGACCAGCAGCCAAACTTAGAGCCCGTTAGAAAAGGCAGACGCTCAATCCCCGCCCCGAACCTACAGCATTTTAACAACCTCCCCAGGCGACACGCCAGCACGCTGGCATTTGAGAAACACTGCATTAGAGGATGTGACTCTGTCACCTTATCCCGCAGACGGGAGCTCAGGCGAGAGCCGGGGTTGACGGGTCACTTCCGCTCGTCTGAAAGCCACCCCATCCCCTCTAGCAGAAATGGGTGGACGTGGCAGCTGCAGCCCAGGGTGGCTGCCTTGGCCGTGGGCCTTCGCCGCCTGTTGACTGGTAGTGGCCTGGGAAGCTGAGCTTCCTGGGGGGCCAGGGGGCTGGGGCCGGGCTGAGTCACAATGAGACCCCTCAGCAGCGGGTAAACACAGTGCAGCCCATGGAGGACGAGGCTCCGAGGGCAGCAGCCAAGGAGGGTGTGCAGGAGGAGGGGGTGGCGGCCGGACCAGGGAGGATGCGGGCCTTGGACTGAAATGGGCCTGCTGCCAGCCGGTCCTTCCGGAAAATGCTGGGCCTGAGCCCACCAGCCTGCATTTCAGCCCCCAGCCCTCCGGGGATTGGCCGGCTGCCCGGAGAGCAGACATCCCGGGTGTCTTGGTTAGGGGCTAACCTCTCGCCAACCCAGAAACCTTGCTGAGAAAGGCTTGATCCCACCAGGCCGGCAGAGCACCACCCCGCCCCGGGCAGACCCCAGACCCAGGGCCACCGTCCGGATGGGGAGCCTGGAATCTTCCCCCCACCCCCACCACCCCACACTGTTCCCTCCTGCTGTGTGAGGCCCACAGGAATGGGGAGTTCCAGAGAAATGGCCACCGAGGACCACCCTGAATCCCAATGGAGGGGCCCCCACGTGCCATGGGACTGGGCACCCTGCCAGTCAGCTTGTGGGGGAGGACACTGGACAGCCCACCAGTCGGGGGAGGGAAGATCGTCCGTCCTCTCGGCCACACCTTCTCCCCATACCCGTCCCCAAGCCCCAGGTCTGCCTCCCGGTGCCCCCTCCCCATGTGCACCGCCGGCACCGCAACCCAGGCTCCCCCCAGCCTTGCTGCTCTCCCCGATGGTCCTGGGAAGACCCCTCCTGTTTTCCACAGAGCATTCACCTCATTGGAGGCCAGTGTCCTCCCAGTCCATGCAGTTTCCTTCCCCCACCCTTTTTCTTCTTTCTTTCCTTAACAGACATTTGACTCAATGACACTTCTGTTCCCCAGAAGCCCAGGAATGCCTCAGTTTGCCACTCCCCTGGTCCTTTGGGGCAAGGGATACTTCGGCATGTTTTCCCAGCCTCCCCCTCCCACCCCCGTTCCTCCAGGGCTTAACTAAGAGCTTTCCTCTCCACACCCTCGAGATTTGTGTACCACATAACGGACGTGGCTGGTTGTAGAAATGGCTGCCTGCCAAGGCTGGGCATTTAGAATTGGAATCCAGGGTCACTGAGGAGTCTCTCTGCAAGTGTGAACTGAAAATGCGCAAATGTGGAGACTCAGGGCAAACACGTGCTCACGGCAGCACAGAAATCTGGTATGGATGGATGGATGGATGGATGGATGGATGGTGGATGGATGGATGGCTGACAGATGGACACACGGATGGACAGATGGATAGATGGATGGATAGATGGATGGGTGGATGGCTGATAGATAGATGGATGAATGGGATAGATGGATGATGGACGGATGATGGGTGGATGGATGAATTGATGGGTGGGTGGATGGATGGATAGATGGTTGGATGATGGATGGTGGATGGATGGATAGATGAATGGATAGCTAGATGGTTAGATGGATGGACAGATAAGTGGGTGAATAGGTGGATAGACAGATGATGACAGATGGATGAATGGATGGATGGATGATAGTTAGATGCATGGACAGATGGAGATAGTGATATTCCCAGAGAAATAGAGAGCACAGCCTCCTTGGCCAGAGGTAGCTCATCAGTTCCTGGTTCCAGGCCCTCCTGACGTCCACCTCCTATTCCTGCTCTCGGGCTGCTCTTGTATCCTTATTTAAAAATCCCCCTTTTTAGCTCAAATAAGGAAGCGTCTCTTCCTGACTCTGGAAATGTGCTCACTTCAATCGGAGCCCAGCTATGTGGTAATCCCCTCATTCCCATCTCACCAAGACCCCCCACAAATTCCACAATGGCGTCTTCACTTTCTCAGTCTCACAGGGACTATTTCAACAGTTTAAACTGCCCTGCTTCGTCAGGTTATGTATTTTTCACGGTTATATATTTTTAGGGTATGGGACGGTACTATAAAATAATGTCAATGACTTAGATGTCCAAATGAGTGTTATTCTTGCAGAAATAATCATGCTGGAAGATGGCACGTGTATCCCCACAATGGGGCCACTGTTCTGGCCATTTCTGGAAGCCTCTTCGAAGCTTCCTCCATGGGATTAAATCTCACAGGTAGACATGGTTTTCAGAAACAGCTCCAAGTTAGCTGTAGCCAGAGTTGGTGATAAAATGAGGGATCAAACATTTTCATCACAGAACAGGTTATACATAGTTTTACCCAACAGTGTCATAGCTGGAAGGCGCATGTACTCCAATCTGACAACTCTAAAAGGTAACGTTCACTGGAAAACATGAATTCAATTACGGTTTTAGAATACATCATTTTTATCGTCACCACATCTTTCTGTCACTCTTGTCCAGGCCCCTGGAAAGAAATCAGATTTGTGATGCCCAGTAGGGTGATGCTATGGGGTGAATGTGTCCCCAAAAGCCACGTTCGAGTGCTAACCTCCGGTCCTGGGAATGTGACCTGATTTGGAAGTGGGGTCTTTGAAGACAAGGCCAAGTCTATATGACCAGTGTCCTCCTAAGAAGTAGGACATTTGGACACAGAGGTGAGGCAGCCGCGGGAAGATGGGGGCAGGGGTTGGGGTGGGTCACTGGCTGAGAAATGCCAAGAAACGCCAAGGAACGCCAAGGAACGTCAAGGGACACCTGAAGCCAGAAGAGGAAGCAAGGATCTTCCCTGGTGCCTCCTGAAGGGGTGCAGCCTGCAGACACCCCGACGTCGGGCCTCTGGCCGATCTGTTTCTGCTGCTCCACGCCCCACCTCACCCTCCAGTTTGTGGGAATTGTTCCGAAGCCCCAGCAAATCAAGGCAGTGGGAGAAGAAGGGTTTCAGGGATGTCTGTTATTGATGATGAGGCTCCTTAATGAACACTGGATAGAAATTGCGCCTCTGAAGACTGTACAGCAAACCTCCCGGCAGGTTAAACTACACACGCCAGCACAAGACGGCTCACGGCCATGAATTCCATATCCCACACTCAGAAGAGGTGAGCTGCTGGGCCCGAACGGGAGCGTCGCCCCAAGACGCCCCAGCCCCGGTGGGCCACGGGGGCAGAGAGCACATGCTTTTGAAAGCCCCAGCTTTCTTCCTGTTATGAAGGATAAGAGGTAGCACTTTTTCTTGAGACTTCCCAGAGGCCTCCAGAAACTGCCGAGTAAGGCCTATAAATGTCAAGTTTCGTCAGCGTGTCCCACGGCACACGACTTATCAGAAAGCTTCCGAGGCACCCGGTGCGGCTGCTGCTGGGCTGTGCCCGCTGGTGGGATTGGAGGCATGAGTCACGGCCCGGCGTTTCAAAGCACCCCCGCTGCCCAGTGTTTTTTCCTGAACTTCACTGCACTGAAACTGCACTTGAACTCTGAGACAAGACAGGGATCCTGTGCTTGAAGTATCACCTGACTCCAAGGCTGGTTAGTTTTAGGTCAAAGAACGCAGCTGAGTAGTGACCGTCAAAGTGTGCCTGCCAGAAAACACCAGCAGAACCCCTCACAATTAATCCACATTTGCTGCTTACCTTAAAATGGACCAACAAGCAGCTGGGGCTGTGAAAGGGCTTTTCGAGAGAAAGAGATGCTTATTTTGATAATGTCTCCTGATGGTGTTTGCAGAATTAGGCCCGTTGGGGTGTTCTCCCTGCAGGCAGGACGGGTGAGGGCTGTGTTCTTGGAGGAGCATGGCGGCTGCTGGGCAGCCTGGGCTGCGAGGCACTGGAGCTTTCAGCCACGGAGCTCTGGGTAGGGGTCCCTGACTCCTGGTGGCCATGGGGCTGGGGTGGTCACTTAGCTCACTGAAACCGGGTTCCTTATCGGAAAGATGCAGCCAACACACAGTTGTGTCACAGATTGCTAGTGCACTAGTGAGTGTGTTAAAGAACACAGGGCTGGGCTGTGGGGGGCTAGCGGCCTTCAGCCCCTCTCTCCTATATCTGGTGTCCCCCCTAGCATGGGCATTCCCCCCCCAGTGCCAGCAGACCCTCCCCCCCAGCGCCGGTGTCCCCCCCCCCCCCCCCAGTGCCAGTGTCCCCAGGGGCGGCAGACTCCCAGTGCCTTGGGCCCCCACCAGCTTCCTGGGGTGCAGCTCCCGACGCGGCTTCCCGTCCCCGAGCCTCCTCCCAGCTGCGGCCAGCGAGGTTCCACGTAACACCCCAAGGATGCTCTATCTCAGGGTGGCTCGTTTTAGAAAACAGGGTATTTATAAACATTTGGAAAGCACAGCTTTTCCCAGTCCCCAATTTGCATTTTTTATAACCTTGGCCTCTTTGTGGCTTACAGGTACTTGATGTCAAAAGAACCTACTTTTAGGTCACTCAGGCACTTGCCCCATAAGTATCTCTCACGCACTTGGCACCTGCACGGCCCGGGGCCAGGCACTGAGGATGCAAAATAATAAAGCTGCTTCTGTCTTCAGTGCGGTGCAGCCTGGGGAAGGGGGAGCCACGCACAGCGGTCACGGGCCGCGGCCAGGCCGGCACCAGGAGCACACGAAGGCCCCGTGTGGACGCTCGAGAGTGACTCCCCATCCTTCGATGCACAAGCACCTCCTATAGGCTTTGCTGACTCCTCACGGCCTGGCCAGATCCCGAAAACCAAGCCTGCAGGGAGCGGCTCTGTCCTCCCGAGCCTCCTCCCCCAGCTCCACACTCCTGAGCTTCCTCTTCATCCCTCTCCATCTTCCCTGGTCCTCCTCATACCTGGAGGTAGTGCAGGTTTGGCCTCCTCCAGGAAGCCCCTCCTGGTTGCCCTCGCCCAGCTGAGCCTCCTGGGTTCTCCCCCAGGCCCGGGACAAGGCCATTCTCTCAGGCGGCACCTCAACACACCACAGTTGCTGACCCCTTTGCCTGTCTCTCTCCACTAGATTGTGAGTCTCTTATTAATGTCCTTGCACCCTCTGTGTTGAGCCCACTCGCTGATAGTTGATTCAGTGAATACATTAAAAATCAAGATCTTCTCCCTCACCTGAAGCATGCTCTGCAGTGGCTCGAGTCTGGAATAAGCCTCAGCTTTGCCTTCAGAGTCTGAGCTCCCAGGGACTCCTGATGCAAACGAGAGCTTGCACAGCGTAGGAGCAACAGCCGTCCGTGCAGCCTTGGCAAATGGGAACGGCCGTATCGTCATCGCCATCCCGAAGGTTTGGAGCTCTATGTGCCCCAGAAAAGCATGTTCTTAAATCTAATCCAGTCCTGCGGGTGTGGACGCACTGTAAGTGGGACCTTTTGACAAGGCTACTGCAGTTAAAGTGTGACCCACCTCATTCAGGATGGATCTAATCCAGTTACTGGAGTCCTTCATAAATGAAATGAATACAGAGAAGGAGAGAAAGCCATGGAAGCAAGAAGCTGAAATCAACGACACCTGGAAGAGAAGGGCGAGACCAGCAGACAGTGCCAAGTGCCTGCCAAGTAAGATGAGCCAAGGATCGCTGGCAGCCGGTGTTAAGGAAGAAAGCATCGCCTGATGATGTCTTGATCTGGATGTTGTACTCAGCCGCAAACTGTAAGCCAACACATTTCATAGTATCTGCTTCAAGCAGCCTAGGAAACCAAAACAGATTCTGGTGCCAAGAGAGTGGAGAGCTGCCACTGCAAATACCAACAAGGTGGAAATAGCTCTGGAACTGGGTAATGGGTGAGCAGGAAGAACTGTGAGCTGTCTGATAGAAATGGCCTAGATAGCTTTGAAGAGACTATTGGTAGAAATACGGACGCTAAAGCTACTTCTGATGAGCCTTGGGCAGAAATGATGAACGTGTCTTTGCAAACTGGAAGGAAGGTGACCTTTGTTTTAAAGTGGCAGAGAATTTGGCAACACTGAGTTCTGACGTCGGGTGGAAGGCAGAATTTGAGAGTGATGAAGCTGAATATTCAGCTGAGGAGATTTCCAACTTAATTGTGGAAAATGCAGCCTGGCTTCTCCTTGCAACTTATAATAAAATGCAAGAGGAAAGGTTAAGATGAGAACTGAACCCCTGGGCACAAAGAAACCAAAAGCTGATGGTTTGGAGAATTCTGAGATTCCAGAAAGTGAGTGCCTGGGGAATAGTGCCCCACGTGAGTGCCCCACTGAACATGGCGCCAGCCAGCGATTTCGGTGTGAGTCGGGATTGGAGCTGCAGCCATCCAGGAAGGATGTGTGGGAAGTCCTACTGTCTGACAGCTGGGACCCCTGTGTGCTGCACGTGAAACCGATGAGTTTTTTGCGAGATGTGTATGAATGGAACCACCGCCAGCCGGGGCTAAAAGGGACAGAAAAGTGACAGACTGAAGGAGAAATTAATTCAAAGGCAGAAACATGGAAGCTGAGGTCTGGACCTGAGACATCACCTTGGGCCAGGAGAGCGGACCCACCCATGTGTGTGGGGAGGGTGCACCTGCCCTGGTGTCTGGAGAGGCCGGGCCTTCCACTCCGTCGTTCAGGAAGGTGCTGCCACCCCAGTGTCCTCAGAGGGAACCTATGCCTGGGGATCGGAGACTCTGGCCACCGTCCTGATGCTTGAAGGGGTGCAACCTTCACCCCAGTGTTTGTGGAGAGCATGGCTGCTGCCCAAGATCTTGGAAGGGGAGGGGCTATTGCTCCAGCAGGCCCGGAAGACAATACACAGCTCCACAGGTGACTCTCAGACCTGGAAATCTAATGGAGTTTGCCCTGCAGGATTTGAGAATTGTTTGTGACCCATGACCCCTGTTTTCCTTCCAATTTCTCCCTATGGGAATGGAATGTTTATCCTCTATCTGTCCTTCCTTTGTTTACTGGAACAGACAACTTGTTCTCCAGGTTTCACAGTCCATAGTCGGAGGGGAGCTGTGCCTGAGATGACAACTATAAATACTGACTTTGATGACACTTTGTACTCAGCATGGCTACTGAGATGACTGAAGGTTTGTGGATATTGTGACGGAATGAACGTATTTTCTATGTGGAAAGAACATGTCTATTTAAGATCCAGAGGGAGGCGTGGGATGGTTTGAAGCTCTCTGTACCTCAGAAAAACATGTACTTAAATCTAGTCCACGGCTTACCTGATGAAACTACTTCAGGTAATGCGTGGCCCAGCATGGATCTCAATCCTCTTACTGGAGTCCTTTATAAACAGGACAAATACAGAGAGGGAGAGAAAGCCACAGAAGCAAGAGGCTGAAATAAAGAAATCCAGAAGAGAAGGGAGAAACCAGCAGATGCTGCCATGTGCTTTGCCACGTGGCAGAGGAGCTGAGGATCGCTGGAGGCAGGTCTTTAGGAAGAAAGCACCGCCTTGATGATGCCTTAATTTGGACTTTTTCTCAATCTAAAACTGTAAGCTAATAGATTCCCATTGTTTAACCCAACCCATTTCAAGGTGTCTGCTTTGAGCAGCCCAGAAAACTAGAACAGTCGTCACCATTGTCATCTGATCAGCAGAATGCATGGCTCCCCTAATGGCTCAGAGCCCTACAGATGCTGCCAGACCCGGCCTGCCACCACCCTCTGCTGTGGGTCTGACCCCCAGGTCGGCACGGCCACCCCTGCTCACCTCTGGGTCTGGAACTGAGTGTGGCTCAGGGCAGTCTGCAGTGAGTATTCAGTGAATGAATGAATGGGTGGACATTGTCCCCTTGGCCATATTGGCACTGGGAGACTCCTCCTCCAGGACATGACTGCTTTGGTTTGGGTGGGCATCTCTTCAAGGGCAGCCAACCCGCAGCCTCCCCGTGAGCTGTGACACAGCCGGCTGTGAGAGGTGGCTCCTACGGTGGATCCTCTCCAGGGAATCCGAACAAAGAGACAGGAGGAATGTGGTCCAGGCAGCCCTGGGAGCTAAGAGGAGGCAAAGGTAAGTCTGCCATGGGGCAGTCGGAGGCCATGGCCTGCCAGGTGTGAGCAGGTGGGCGAGGAGGAGGCACCCACAAGGGACAGATGCTGACCCGACTAGAGGGTGAGCAAGCCGGGCAGAGGGCAGCGGAAGCTCAGGAGTCAGGTGAGACACGTCCCTCCTCCAGAAGGTGCTGGAGAGGGAAAGATGAGCTGGTCCCTAGGGTTTCCTCAGCTCCTGGCAGCTTTCTGGTTTCAGCTGCAGGTCAGGTACATCCCTGCTTATTAGGGAAGGCTGGTTTTAAAAATGTGCTCACCTGGGCTACAGGTGACAGGCGAGGCTGAGTTATACACTGCCCACCTCAGTCCCTGTGCAGGTGGTCCCTGGGGCAGGGCAGCTCCAGCCCAGCTGGTGGTGGGACCCAAGCCCCTAGGGATCAGCCACCCTGGCACAGTGACACAGATGCCAGCCTCAACGCAAACAACTAGAGCCTGGGATGTCAGCCCGAGGCCTTCTTGGGGCAGGACCGGGTGTGGACAATCCAGGGTCTCCGAAGGGACAGGTGCCCCTCACCAGAAGAACCGGGCTGTGCTGGTGGCGCCTTGCATCCTGGACATGCTGTGGCGGCCTGGTGGACAGGACCCCCAGGTCAGGGGGCCTTCTCACTCCCCTGGGCGCCGGAAGCCCAAGAGGGAGCTGCTGGGTTCGCGGTTTGGGGCAGGTGGGGGCAGGGCGGAGGTGAGCTGGGGTGGGTCGTGCCTCTCGCCTCCCTTCTGCAGGGGCCCAGCGAGCAGGGAGTCCCACACCGGAGACCCCTAGCAGTCCCCAGTCCTCCCTCTGCCCACGGTGGGAGCAGCTGGGTGCCTGGGGGACGTGTTCCGGAAGAGCAGGCCAGCCCCTCTGGGATGCCCAGAGACACCTGCTGCCCGGCGAGATCGGCCTCAAAGTCAAGAGACCACCAGGCCATGGGCTGAGGAAAGCTTGTTCTCAGGTTCCAGTTAAAGAACAGCGCAAAGCACCGCTTTATATACCAAGAGATTCGATTTTTCAAACCCCAAACTTTTGTTCCACTCCAGAAGTGAGAGTTCAAAATCCATGAAGCAAAACCACCTCAGCTTGTGGAAGCTCAATAAAAAGGGCTTATCTGTAAATTCCACTATTTCAATCATCATTTTCAAATTTACTTATTTGAAAATACTAGATGTTCTTCACATTCTTGGCACGGACGTTAAAATCTAAAGCAATAGTTTCTGCTGATAAAACACATGCATTTTTACCATGTGAAAAAGTAACTCCTCAAATTGGAAGTTAAAATGAAGATGAATAATAGCCCTTGAAGTCTGAGATGCTTTTCTAGACAGAAATTGAGTAATAAAGCAACGTGAGGGCAAGCGGATGCTGTTGTGATGTCCCACCCCCACCTGGCATCAACGTGGCACTAACAAGCAGGGTTTTTAGACACCTTTTGCCCGGGGCTGGCCCCGATGGCAGTGGGCAGCAGGCTGAGTTCCCAGGAGAGGGGTGGGGTGGGGCAGCAGGCATTGCCAGGTTGCAGTCAGGTGCTTGGGGGGGAGGTGGCTCTGACCACCCTTGGAGAGATGCGTCCCATCGTCCCTTCTCCCCTGCCCCCCCTGCTCCCCGCCAGGCCCCTCACGCTCACCAACGCCTCCCCCGGCATCTGGCCACTCATGTCAGGAGTGCTCCCTCGGAAGGCCCGGCTGGCAGCCGGCTGGATGGACGATGGCTTGAGGGAAGGTCCAGGAGGGTGTGGCGGTGGAGAGGAGTTGGGTTAGGGATGTAAGAAGGGGCTGAGGACAGTTCTTCAGCCTCGCCCTTGGATAGCCGGTCCTGGGTGCAACATCACAGTGCCCGCAGCAGCACCCCCAGGTTGGCATTTACCCCAGAGAACGCAGCTTCTCGAACTCTGCTACACATTAGCTTCCCCTAGTGCCCTGGGATGCGTCCCGGCCAGGTGTGTCATCGTCATTGCTGTTTTAAGTGGTTCCACTGTGCAGCCATGTGTATACAGAGGGCACACGTCCTGGGGAAACCCTCTGTGGGTTCGTGGGGGCTCACTCTTTGCTCCCCGACTCTAAAAACCAGGGAGTCCCTGGTCACAGTTCGCCCACTCTGGAAGGACCCAGGGCTCCGACCTAAAGCTGGAGTATGGTCACCTGGGGGCAGGTGACTCCTCCTGGGTCAGCACCCAGGATGCAGGGTCAGCGCAGCCGAGAGTGTCCGCCCTCACGCCCTTTGGGAGCACACAGGGCCACCTCCTGGAGCCCTGGTCCCCAGTAGGCACACAGCACACCCACACTTAAAACACCTTTCCTGCCCTCCCGTTCCCACACCTGAATTTGTTTCTAAGCTGCTGGAAAATGGTGATGCAAGCTGTGCTTCTTCATCTACAGTCACAACCGGTCTAATTTTCAGTTGTCTCTTTAGGGTCATGGGAATAGTTTTTTGTACAAACCAAACAGGACGTTACAGCGGCTGAGTTCAACTTAGCCGAGACACCAGAAGCATCAAGCAAAACACACGTGACTCACTGCTTTTCACTGCGGAAGTTCCCAGCAAGAACCCTGGCAGAATTCCACGCGGTGCATCCCACCCCACCGCACTGACGCTCCCCACCCACGCCAGCCAAGGAGAGTCCCAAGCACAGCCGCAGGGCAGGTGCTGTCTCAGGGCTCAGGGCAGGTGGTGCTTCAAGAAAACACAGAACTTGGCGGAGGCAGAGTCCGCTGGAGTCCAGGAGGCCCCTTGGGCCTTTCTTGGGGGTAGGGGTGGGGTGGGGGCCGGAGTGGGGGAGGGGCCCAGGCCCCAGACGTGAGAGGCTAGAGCCACAGCAGGCCGGAGGGGCGAGTGGGGACCCCACCGCAGGGGCCCCTCCACCTGCTGCTGTTTTGGTGGCTTCCCTCCCGCCTCCCGCTCCCCGCATCCTCTGACTGCAAATCAGAGAACAATCCCTGAAACTTAACCGTCTGGCGGACTTTTAAAACAGCAGCACCGTTGTCAGGATAATGCTCCCTTCAAAAGCACCCACAGTGACTGTTTCATCCCCACCACGGCCCCGCGTGGGGGTTCCCGCTGTCATTCCCACCCTAAATGCCGCCATATGGGAGCCAAGGGCGAGAGCGCAGCCCACCGAGCCCGGCCGAGCCCCCGGGTCACGTTCCGGGGTGCAGACGCCGCCCCAGCACCGCCCCGCAGAGGCGAGGCCCCCGGAACAGCGGCGGAGGGCGAGCTGCAAGCGCCCTGAGCGCCGGGGGTCCCCGGTCCGGCCCCGCAGGCGGGCCAGGGGCGCACCCTGCCCAGGGCGCCAGGCGCGGGGACCTGGAGAAGCTTCTAGCCCGCGGTGCTGGCCCTTCCCCGCCCGGCCCGCTTCCAGCATCTTCCGCGAGGGCGGCTGAGCCTCGGGCTGCCCCGGGCGGCGCGCTGGGCTGCGCCCTCACCCCCCACCGCCCCGCGCCGAGGCGGCCCCCGACCCCCAGGGCAGCTCCCCTCGGTCCCCGGAGGCGGCCGGGCCCTACCTGAGCCGGAGGCGTGCACCCGGGGCGCGTGGGCTCTGCGCGCCGCCGCCGACAGGTCGCTGTGGGAGCGGCCGCGGGGCCGCGGGGCCGCCGCGTCCCGGGACCCCGCCGCGCCATGCGCTCCCGGCCCGGGGGCACCGGCGCGTCCCGAGGAGGCCGGGCACGCGGCCCGCGGCAGGAGGAAGCGGCGGCGGCGGGGCTGGCGCAGGAAGGGGCCGCCCCCGCCGGCCGGCTCCGCGGTCACAGCGCTCCGGGGAGCCGCCCTCCGCAGGCGGGACGGCCGCAGGGGCCCCCGGGGCGCCGCCGGCGGGTCCCCCCCACCAGGGGCCTGTGGGCTGGCGGACGGCGCGCAGGGGCAGGCTAGCACCGCGGCCCCCCATCCCCGTGGCTCACCTTCCGGGGTTCCCTCTGCTGGGAACATCCTCCAAGGGGCCGCCAAAAGCCACGCACCGGAGACCTAAATCAGTGGACAGCCAGCAGACCCCGCGGGGTGGGAATCTCCTTTTGCGATACCACCCAGCCCCTTCTGGAGAACTTTGCAAAGTGAGCAGTGGAGACTTTGCTGACTCAGCTGGTATTTCACCATGGAAGCTTTATCCATTTCACAACTGGATGTGGGTCTTTCTGGAACTGAAAGGCTGCAAGCCAGGCTCAGGAAAGCACAGCAAGGGGCCAGTGTCCCCGGCTTCACCCCCAGACGGCAGGGGAAGGAGGTGTGGGGACACGGGGTGGGGCCAGGAATGAACATTTGCTGCAGGAAATATGTCAGACACCTGCGTGTCCTCTACCATGTAGTAAGAAAACCAAGCCAAGGAGAGAAGGTGAGAGAAAGGAGATGTGCATGCAAACATTAGGGACTCCCAATTTAGTAAGTTAAGCCCTCAATTTCAGGGCTTGCCCTTATGAGACTTATTCCTGCAAAGGAGAGGCTAAGCTTACTTATAATTGCGCCTAAGAATCACCCCCAGAGAACCTCTTTTGTTGCTCAGATATGGCCTTTCTCTCAGCCAACTCTGCAAATAAGCTCACTACCATCCCCCTACATGGGACATGACTCCCAGGGGTGTAAATCTCCCTGGCAATGAGGGACACGACTCCCAGGGATGAGCCTGGTCCTGGCATCACGGGATTGAAAATGGCTTCTTGGACCGAAAGGGGGATGAGAAATGAAACAAAATAAATGGAGTCGAGAGATCAATCTGGAGGTTATTCTTATGCATTATATAGCTATTCCTTTTTAGTTTCTAGTGTTTTAGAATAGCTAGAAGGAAATACCTGAATCTGTTGAACTGTAATCCAGTAGGCTTGATTCTTGATGATGATTGTATAACTATATAGCTTTTATCCTGTAACCATGTGATAGTGAAAACCTAGTGACTCCCTTTACCCAGTGTATGGGCAGATGCGTAACAAAATAATGACAAAAAAATATATTAATAATGGGGGTGATAAGGAGTATGGGATGGTTTGGGTGTTCGCTTTCACTTTTTTCCTTTATTTTGGAGTAATGAAAATGTTCTAAAACCAGCTGTGGCAATGAATGCACAACTATGTGATGATACTGAGCCATTGATTATATACTTTGGATGGATTATATAGTGTGTGAGTATATCTCAATAAAAATGCATTAAAAAAAAGGTGTGCAAACTACATAGCACCCAGTACCCACAGAGGGAACCAGCCCACGATAATTGCAATCCCCCTTAATAATTAGAAGGGGCTTTGCCCATGGCTCCCACAGCCACTCTGGAGAGGGTTTGCAGATTCCAGTTTTGCTGAGGAAACTGCTCCCAGCTGGGCCTGTGCCCAGGTTCTTGGTCCCACATGCACTTCTGTTTCGCAGTCAGCCAGCCCTAAAGATTTCTAACAGCCTTGTAGGTTGACATGACTCCAAACTTGACTCTCCTGATACCTTGTGCAGCGTAGGATCCTCTGAATGGACTGTGCACTTTTTAGTGCCCAGGTCACAAGAGCCTTTCTGCCCTTGGATGGGACAGACAGGGCGCTGCCAGGTGGGTTTCCGCTACCAGGAAGGCCCAGCACTGAATCGCTGCAGCGTGTCCCATGTTAGCTGTCCCCACCCAACTCAGCCCCAGGCCCTTTACCCGCACGTCCAAGGCCTCGGTGTCCAGCACCCAGGAAGCCCTGGCAGCCCCGGAGATGCCCCTTCCGTGTCCTCATGCCTCAGAGGCTCTTTGTGATGTCAAGAGTCTTAACCCGTTCCCAGGGAAGGGGCAGGGGTGAAGCAACTGCTGCGTGTTGGTGGCTTGGTAAATGTCATGGGGCTGTATATCAAGAAGAAGAGACTCTACTGCATGAAAGTTATACCTTCCCCCCACCCCTCACCCCCCCCCCCCCAAACAAAAAGCAACGCACAACCACCAAGCTGCCTTCCTTTTCCTCCCCTTTGGAAGGATCCAGCCTAATTTCCTTGAGTGGCCAAGACCTTGGGCAAACAGAAACCCACTTACAAGTCATTCTGTGCTTAGACTGCTCCCGTTTGGGGAACTGGAACTCTCACATAAAAACATTAAAAGTGTTAAAATGCTATTCCCTGCCTCCAGGAGAGCAGGGTCTGGCCACCCTTCTGGAAGGGAGATGAAATTATCTTTTGTCCTTTCTCGATGTGCTTGCAGCTTCATGGGGAAGTGAAAAAACACAGAAAGCAGAAGTTAGTGCAGGGGTTGTTTCAGGGATTGGCAATTTCTGTCTTCTCATTTGTTTAAGTTGGAAAGGGAGGGAGCAGAAGTTCCCCCTAATTCCCTGAGGGGACTCTCCTGCAGAGCATCCAGGGCTGTTTGTTCTGAGGGTCTGATCCTGGGGAACGAAGGGGCAAACAGCAGACTGCAGAGAGCTTGCGAGTGGAGCAGGGGTGTAGACTGAGAACGGTAAACAGACATGGTGACTTCTCCTGGGCATAACCACCTTGAAGGAAAGAAACAGGTGGTCTCATCAGAACCACCAAGAACCACCAGGAAGAGGGGTACTTTCCCTAGGGGTCCGGGGAGGCCTTTCTGAAGACATGATGTTCGCGAAGTCCTAAAAGATAAGGCACCGGGCATACCAGGAGCCACGCGGAGCCCACGGCCATCCAGGGTCCAGCAGATGCCCACGCTCAGATTTGGGGGAGCCGCAGAGAGGTCCAGGAACCAGAGGCAGTGAGCAAGGGGGCAGCCTGTAGGTGCCTGAGGGGAGGCAGGTGCCAGCACCTGTGTCCTGAAGACCTGAGCATTGCTAGTTTGCGTCTACAGTCCACGAGGAAAGAGGCTGACAAAGGGAGAAGCAGGAGGGGGACGTGCTCTGAATGACGTTTAAAAGAATCGTTGTGGCTTTTCTATTATTGTGTTTTTATTTTATTAACTATCAAAAATTTTTTTTAAAAATTTGAAACTAAGCAAAGGAATAGGAAAAGCAAATATCCTGAAATAACTTCATTGCTTCCAATATGACATTCTGTTGCTTTCTATTGTTAGATGCAAGTTCTGATAGATTGCAGGTGGGGGACAAGAGGAAGCAACGAATTATGCACCACGCCAAGAAAAGAAGTGGTGAAATTAACTTATATTTTAAAAAGGAATAAAAATGAAGAAGACTTGTTTCATCCAATATTTTAAAAATGAAACAAAGCTACAGTGATTGAAATAACGTGGTGCCCGTGTATTGGTAATTGTTGACACATGGCTGACACTCTGAGTGTGGAAGTGCGTTATGTGTATACCACATCTGTCCTCGCCAGCGCCCTGCCAGCCAGGCCCCTGCTGGCACTTCCCACGAGGAGCTAAGGCACAGGAAGGCCATGCCCAGTGGCAGGCTCCCGGGTGACAGGGGGGCCCAGGTAGTCCAGCCCCAAGGCCCGGCACTGACCCATCGAGGATCACGTCCCAATCCTTGGCACAAGTCCCATGCTGGCCAATGGGGCAGAACACAGGTCCCAAAATGTCCCGAACATATCTATACCTCATCTGCCATAAAGGCACCACCGGAAATCCACAGGAATTGCTCAGTAATTGGTGTTCGACATTTTTCCAAATATTTGCAAAAATATTTTCCTTAAATCTTCCTGGGACACAATTCACTAATAAAGATATACTAAGTAAAAACAAGTTGAAGAGTTACACGTAAAGAAGCAAACCGTTAAAAAGATAGAGGAAAATATGGAACAGAAAAGCATTTTCTCCAAATTGAAAGTAATGGAAGAACTCACAATGGAAAAATATCAATAGATTAGACTTCATAAAAGTTAAAAACCAAAATGTAAAAAAAAATCAGAAAGAAAATTTAAAAATAAATCACTTTCTAGAAAGATTGTGCCACTTTACCTCATGGCTGGCAGACGGGATCAATTTAAACTTGCTTGCACTACTTGAGAGCACCCATCTTTCTTTGCCAGCCTTGCCCATAAAATTTTAAAAACATTTTCTAAATTGACAAGAAAGAAGACTGCAAGCTTCTGCTGTTATGATCAGGGTTTTTAAAAGTCTGGTGACTGAACACTTATTTGGTATCTTTAGTGGTCGTTTCTATTTCCTGTTTGTGAAACGGTTGCTCATGCTCTTTATATGAAGGGATTTTAGCCTTATTGATTTGTACGGGCACTTTATAGATCAAGAAGAGTATAGCATTTTTCATAGTTGTAGAAAATGTATTTGCTCATGTTCTAGTTTGCTAATGCTGCTGGAATTTTTAGAACACCAGAAATGGATCAGCTTTTATAAAGGGGGTTTATTTGGCTATACAGTTACAGTCTTAAGGCCATAAAGTGTCCAAGGTAACACATCAGCAATCGGGTACCTTCACTGGAGGATGGCCAATGGTGTCCGGAAAACCTCTGTTAGCTGGGAAGGCACATGGCTGGCGTCTGCTCCAAAGTTCTGGTTTCAAAATGGCTTTCTCCCAGGACGTTCCTCTCTAGGCTGCAGTTCCCCAAAAATATTTGTCCTGTCTTAGCTTCTCCGGAGCAAGAGTCTGCTTTCAACTGCCGTCTTCAAAATCTCTCTCATCTGCAGCTCCTGTGCTTTCTTCAAAGTGTCCCTCTTGGCTGTAGCTCCTCTTCAAAATGTTACTCTCAGCTGCACTGAGTTCTTTCTGTTTGTCAGCTCATTTATATGGCTCCGCTGATCAAGGCCCACCCTGAATGGGTGGGGCCACGCCTCCATGGAAATATCTCATCAGAGTTATCACCTACAGTTGGGTGGGGCGCAATTCCATGCAAATAACCTAATCCAAACGTTCCAACTTAATCCCCACTAATATGTCTGCCCCACAAGATTGCATCAAAGAATATGGCTTTTTCTGGGGGACATAATACATTCAAACCAGCACAGCCCAGTTCATGGTTCACCTTTTGGTTTCTGTTGTATCTTTTTTTTTTTTCAGTAGCTGTTGTTAATGGAATATTATGTTTTCTTTTTCAAGCTGGTTGTTGTGCACACAGGAAAGCTATTGATTTTCATATCTTTGTAACCAAGTTCTTTGCTGAACTCTTTATAGCTCTAAGGGTTTTCAGATTCTCTCTTAGGTTTTTTAGGTTTGTAGTAATATCATCTGCAAAAGGGAGGGGGAGAGGGAAAGAAAGAGGAAGGGATGTTTTCTCCTCTGCTACTAATAAAACCTCTGATTGAGGTTTGAAATACTATTTTTTGGCCAGAGTTTCCAGAAAAAAATGTTGATAATAAGTTGCATAGTTTTCCCCCCTTATTCTAATGCAATGTCTCTAGAATTTCACTGCTCAGTAAGTAGGTGGTTTTTGATTTGCTACAGTTATTTCTGACTATCTTAGTAACTGCCCTTCTATTCTAGGGCAGTTTGGTTTTCGTAAAGGAAATGCTTATTGGGACGTTACCTCTGAGTGTTGTGGTGGGACCCTATTCCTATCTATCGAAAGTGGTTAATAAGAATAAGAACTAAATTTTAAACTCTACACACTAGCAACACCCTGTGGTCAGTATGAGGGCAAGGAAAATCCCCCTCAACTACCTTCTCTGTGTTGTGGACCAATGCTGTCATTGTTGATTTTCCTTTGGGTAATCCTCCTCTTTCCATTTTTAAAATCCGTTTCATTGATGTTTAATTTACACACAGAAAATTGCATCTACTTAAAGGTTCAACTGGCATATGTGCATCCTCAGCCACACCTGCTTCTCTGTCTCCATTCTGGGCCGTGGTGTCAGCCCTGATCACTCTATGGGACTCACCTGCAGAGACTTACTGGGACTTGGTCCAACTCCGTCTGAGGCCTGAGTCCCTTAGCTCAGGTGCTGTCTCCATCCAGCGCTCCACAAACAGTCCTGGGGGTCTAACCTGGAGAAGGTCCCTCCTCCGCCCGGCGGGAAGGCTGGGTCAGGTGCATCAGGTCGTACTTACTGATCCCATCCTACCTGGCCTCCACCTGAGCCCTCTCTGTGCTCTGGGAGCCTTGTATCACCCCCATCCTGGAGACCTCAGTTCACACTTTCATTCTTCAAGGAAGCCTTCCCTAACCCTGAGACTAGAGTGGGGTCCACATGCTTTCACAGCTGGTACCCCAGTTTGCAATATTTTATCTGGGAGTAGTTCCTTCAATGTGCACGTTTCCCACAGAGATTGAACTGAATTAGGGATGGCGAACGCTGGTCCGGCCCAGTGCCTGGTGCAGAGCAGGGGATTAAGAACTAAGGAGGTGATGGGAAAATGCATGGATGGATGCACAGACGGACAAGTGGATGGATGGATGGCTATGGTCTGTTCAACCACAGAACAGCCAGAGTCCAGGTGGTGGACCCCACACTGTTCCTAGTGGGGCCCTGGGCTTTGGGGACAAGTCGTCTCACCTCTGTCGAGTGGGGACAGCAAAGGGACGCGCCTGGCAGGGCTGCTGCACGAGCCTACCGGGAACGGCGTCTGCCAGAAGGTCCAGCGCTCGCCCTGGCTGCGTCCAAGCCTTGCTTTTCCAGAGCACTCACCCTGGCTCCCACTCACATAAATATTTAATCCAATCCATTTGTCTATTTTTAGTGCTTTTTATTTCAGTGCTTATATTTGGTGTCTCTTGGTTCTCCAGGGCACAGGGGGCCCAGCCCCAAGGGCTCACAGTACTTTTAGGGATCCACAAAAATGCTCACCTTTCTTTTTAAATTCAAAGGAAAAAACATGAACTTTAAGATGAAAGGAAAAGTTTTCAATATATGATATTAACAATGTCGTCTTTATGCCCACGCGGTGTTCACAGAGAAGTTTCAGTCCTGTTTATGCAGGAGGAGGGCCGCGAAGGCAAAGCACCCCGCCTTCTCAGCCTGGGCTCCCTGCACCCCAAAGCTGGCTCCTCGGCTCACATCGGCGGCGACAAAACTCCGTGGGCCCCGGGACCTTCACTGACGGCCGTCTGCAGGGGGGCTGCTGGGGAGAAAGGCCTCCCCCGGCGCCGGTACTTCCCACCGCGGGGTTCGGCCCCCTGAACATAAGGGCACCCCGCTCTGGCTCGCCCTAGAGGACCCCTCGCCTCCCGCACTCGTCCCCAGCCCTCCGCACCGCCCACCCCGATTCCCCGGGCGGGAGTGGATCCCCCGCTTCCTCTGCGGCCCGGCCTCGATCAGCCGATCCCCCACTCCCCCCAGCCTCTGGGCTGCCGCTTCTCGGGGTCTCTCCCTGTGACCCTCCGCGCCCCCTCCTCTGCTTTCCCAGGCGCCGCCGCCGCGTTTCCTCCTCCGCGCGGGTCCCCTCCGCGGACCGCGCCTTCTCCGTTCTCGGTCAGCGCTTCTTTTTCTCTTTTACTTCGTGTCTCCTCCTCCCCCTGCCCCGAAGTGGCCCCGGGCCGTCGGGGGCGGGGCGGCCAGGGTCGCAGCCACCTGCCGCCCCCAGGGCCCCCAGGTGTGCACGCGCCAGGTGGGCAAAATTACAAGTTGAATCTGGGTTAAAAGTCGACGACTCCTGCACCTTCGACGGCCTCTGCGGAAAGGGCTGAGGCGCTCCCTGGGGGGAAGGGCCCGGCGCCCCCGACGGCTCCGCGCGCCCCTCGCGCCCCAGCGGGCTGGAGTCCCGGGAGGCGCGGCGCCCTCCGCCCCGCTGGTCCTGGGCGGGACCCTCGCCCGCTGGCGACCCCAGGGAAGCCCGAGGCTGCCGCACTCGGTGGTCTGGTCTCTCCGCCCCTCAGCCTTCTCTGCGCGTGGCCGTGAACCCGCGTCCCGAGGCTCTGTCCCAGGGGCCGCTCGGCAAGGTTCCCTGGCAGAATCTCGGTCCCTCGCGGGCCTTGTCTGTGTCACTCGAGCCAGGGTCATTCCAGGAAAGCTAATGGCCGCCCCCGCCTCCAGCTCTGCTCTGCCTGGTGCAGTTCGCTGCCCCGGAGAGGACTCCCTCCAGGGTCCCACCGCAGCCAGCGGAAACACCTGCTCCGTGGGCCCCGGTTCTTTATCCCACACTAGGAACGCTAGTCAGCACTTGCAGGACCTTCCTGTGGGCTTCACCCGGCTGGGTTCCCAGGGCCACCCCGTGAGAAGATGCGCTGTTATCACGTGTGAGCAGCCACATTCCGGATTAGGCCTAGTAGACAAGCTGCAGCCTGCCCTTGAGTTCCCCCCGCCCATCGAGTGGTGCAAAGATGGCGCCCACATCCTGCTTCCGCTTTGTGATGTATGTGACAACCCTCTGTATTCACCAATCATGCTTGTGTGCGTGGCGTTAGCCCATTGGATATACGTAAGGTTTATAAGAAAGTTCCCGGGCAGAGCTCGGGGAGACAGCCCACAAGGAGCCGTACCTGACGGCCGCATCGAGGTTGTTCTCCCCCGAGGTGTCTCGTCCCGGGTGGAACCTGTGAAGATGATGATTGCCTAGTCCCATTAAAAGTTTATCTGCTTTACCACCGCGAGTCCTGAGTGATCACAAGTGCTCCGGGTAAGACATTGTCCGCACCCTCTCTCCCCTTATTTCTCTGGTCCCCATCGCCGGCCGACCGAGGACTCGAGGCGGGGCGGAGAAAGCGCCGGACAAGTGGTGGCCCGTACAGGGAACCTCATTCGCGTTCCCCTCGACCCGACGGAGACGTGCTCCCGGGATCCGTGGCTTGACTTCCGCGACTGATCACCGCGAGAAGGTAAGCACCCCCTTTTTTTCGTGCGAGGACTAGGGCCCGTGGGCGTTCAGGTAGCCCCGGGGACTCGGAAGAGCTCTCCGAGTGATTAAGAGATAGTGCCGACTGCAAGCATGGGGCAGTCTGGGAGTTCACCCCTATTGACCCCCTTAAAGACCCTTTTGAAACAGCGGGGTATCTCAGTTAAGAGAAGTTCTCTATTTTGTGGCGAAAATGCAGACCGCGGCTGAAAGGATCTTCTCAGATACAGGGGTTGCAGAAACTGTAGTTAAGCAGATGATTTTTGAGCAATGCAATAAGGAGTGCAAGGTTATCCTGGCACAAAATAGGGGAAAGAGCTTGACAGAGTGGGTTCGGCTTTGCAGGGACGCTGGCAGCCCGTTAACTAATGCAGGGCTAGCTGCTATGTTAGCCAGCTCCTTGCAAGTAACTGCAAAAGACCCCGGAGCCTTGGGGGTACAGCCAAAAAGATGCTATGGCTGTGGCCAGTCTGGGCATTTTAAGAGAGACTGCCCCAATAGAAATCAACCGCCTGCCGCTCAGCACCTCCGCGGGCCACGTGCAGCCGTTAAGCTGTGCGGCCGCTGCCACAAGGGACCTCACCGCGCAGAGGACTGTAAGTCAGTCTTCAGCGCGCAAGGAGCTCGCCTTTCTGGTCGTCCTGAACAGGATTCAAAAAACGGGCAGAGGGGGTCCACCCTTGCGGTGGGCCCCCAAACACACCAGCGGGCGATGCGGCTCCCATCCAGACCTGCGCATCTCCCGGATCAGCAGGATTGGACCTCTGTGCCACCTCCAGGCTCGTACTAACCCCAGCCATGGGAGTCCAGCTAGTGGGGACCTCCTTCAAGGGGCCCTTCCCAGCAGGAACTGTGGGACTCATAATAGGGAGAGCATCCACAGCACTAAGAGGGTTAACAGTTATACCAGGTGTTGTGGACTCAGATTTCACGGGCAATATCCAGATTATGGTACAGTCTCTGCAGGGTACTCTGGTCATTGCAGAGGGTGATAAGTTAGCACAGCTTCTGCTCTTGCCCAGCCTGCATTCAGTCTTTCCAAGCAAGCCAGGACAGAGGGGGAATAAAGGATTTGGATCCTCCGGAGAGGTTTTTGAGGGTCTTCAAATGTCCCTGAAGTCTCGACCCATGCTGACTCTTAAAGTGCAAGGCCGAGCCTTCCTAGGTCTGTTAGATACCGGAGCAGATAGGTCGATTATAAGACAGCAAGATTGGCCCCCCGCTTGGCCAACGAACCAAGCGGAAGACACTCTCAGAGGGATCGGCCAAATCTCAACGCCCATGATGAGTGCCGTTACCCTCCACTGGGCGGATGAGGAAGGACACCAAGGCAGTTTCCAGCCTTATGTGCTGGCCCTGCCTGTTTCATTATGGGGAAGAGATATTCTAGCTCAGATGGACGTGACCTTAACCACTGGCTACTCTCCAACTTCTAAACAGTTGCTGAACAAAATGGGATATGTCCCGGGCAGGGGGCTGGGGGCCTCCTTGCAAGGGCGCGTGAAGCCCATTCAGGCTGACTCAAACCCTGGCAGACAAGGCCTGGGTTTTTCCTAGGGGCCACTGAGGGTAAATACCCACCTACACCTATAAAGTTAACCTGGAAAGCTAAGGTTCCAGTCTGGGTACCTCAGTGGCCCTTGCCTCAGGAGAAACTTTCAGCATTGCACGCCTTAGTGTCAGATCAGCTGGAGAGGGGGCACATCGTTCCCTCCACGTCACCCTGGAACACCCCTATCTTCGTCATCAAGAAAAAATCAGGCACGTGGAGGCTATTACATGATTTAAGGGCCATCAATAATTGCATGGAGCCCCTAGGGCCTGTCCAGATGGGACTGCCCCTTCTCTCAACTCTGCCAGAGCGGTGGCCTGTCTTTATTATAGATATTAGAGATTGTTTCTTTTCTATCCCACTTCACCCCGAGGATACCCCAAAATTTGCTTTCACTGTGCCCTCCCTAAATCAGGAGGAGCCCTGTCGTCGTTTTGAATGGACGGTTTTGCCTCAGGGCATGGCTAATAGCCCTACCATGTGCCAGTTGTACGTGGCTGAAAAATTAGCCAGTACCCGCCAGCTTTTTCCCCAAGTAAGGATCCTCCATTACATGGATGACATCCTGTTGACCCATGGACAAGTAGACCTCCTTAGGACCACATTAGCACATTTAGTTCTAACACTCCGAGAAGCCAACTTAGAAGTGGCCCCGGAAAAAATACAGATGACCGAGCTTGTCACCTTTTTGGGAGCAAGGCTCACGCCTACCCACATCTCACCCCAGAGGGTTACACTCAGACTAGACAGGATTCATACCCTAAATGACATGCAGAGGCTTATGGGGGACATAAACTGGATCCGCCCATATTTGAAATTACCCAATGCAGATTTAATGCCCTTATTCGAGTTGCTGAAAGGGGACTCGGATCTGGCTTCACCAAGATACCTTACCCCTGCAGCGAGGCAGTCACTGTACCAAGTAGAGCAAGCGCTCAGTAGTGCTGCATTGAAAAGAGTGAACCCCAGTGAGCCCTTTGATGCCTGTCTTCTACCGACAGAATCACAGCCCACCGCAGTGCTATGGCAACGGGGACCATTACTCTGGATCCACCCCGGAGTTTCCCCTAAAAGGATTTTAGAACATTATCCCACTGCAGTCGCTGAACTGGCCCTACAGGCCATTAAACAGGCAGTACAACATTTTGGTCTGCAGCCCAAAAACCTCAGGGTGCCTTATTCTTCTCAGCAGCTTGAGGTGCTTACTGGGTGTATAGATCAATGGGCCATTCTCCGATGCACCTTTTCGGGATGTATCAACAATCAGTACCCCAAAGACCCCCTCCTACAGTTTGTCACCCGACACCCGGTGATTTTTCCCAGGGTCACGTCGCCTAGACCAATTAAAGGCGCTCTCACGTGTACACTGATGGTTCCAGCTCGGGTATAGGAGCATATTGTGTGGAAGGAGATGCTCCCAAAACTGTTCTCTTTCAGCCACTCAAACCTCAGTGGGTCGAGCTGCAGGTCGTCACCACGGTCTTGAAAGAGTTTCCAGACCCTCTGAATATTATCTCTGATTCCATCTACGTTGTTAACTCTCTGCGAATTTTGGAAGCTGTGGGCATTATAAAGGGTTCCTCCACAGTGAGCACCCTCTTTCACGAGCTTCAAACGGTGATTCTCGCGAGACGGCATCCCTTTCACATAGTTCATATTAGGGCTCATACGGGCTTACCTGGCCCCATGGCACGCGGTAACCATTTAGTAGATATGGCTACTCGGCAGCCACATGTCTTTCCTGCACTGACGCCTTGCCAACTAGCCCGAGAATTCCATCACAGGTTCCACATCAACGCGGGTACCCTGGCTAGGCGGTTTAAGATACCACGAGCAATAGCTAGAGACATAGTCCGAGCCTGTGGAAATTGTGTCACTCGAAAAGCTATCCCCTCAATAGGAGTAAACCCTAGGGGTCTCATCCCGGGAGACATTTGGCAGATGGATGTTACTCATTTTGCCGAGTTTGGTAGGGTCAAGTACTTGCATGTGTCAATTGATACCTGTTCTCAGGTGATGTTTGCCTCTGCCGAGACAGGGGAAAAGGTCCATCAGGTTATTGCGCATTGCCTTGCAGCTTGGGCAACGTGGGGCAAGCCAAAAACTTTGAAAACAGACAATGGACCGGCTTACGTCAGCAAGGCTTTCCAAAAATTTTGTGATGTTATGGAAGTTCACCTAAAACATGGCATCCCATACAACCCTCAGGGGCAGGGTATCATCGAGAGAGCGCATAGAACCATTAAAGAATTATTACAAAAGCAAAAGGGGGGAATAGGTCATGGTCTGTCCCCCAGGGCCCAATTGTCTGCCGCCCTATTTACATACAATTATTTAAATGAAAACGCATCAACCATGACGCCTGCCCTACAACATACCACCCCAGGTCCTCCGCATAGAGGCCTGGTCCGTTGGAGGGATGTTCTGTCGGGGCAATGGAAAGGTCCTGACCCAGTGCTCAGCTGGGCCAGAGGCTCTGTTTGTGTCTTTCCCCAGGAACCAGGACGCCAACCAGTGTGGGTACCGGAGAGATTGGTGAGAACCGTGCAGTCGCCTGAGAACACCAAAGAACTGCAGCCTGACGGGTCGTTAAACCCCCAACGTGACCTGTTGGATCCAGTCCTCAACTCGCGTGATGAGCGGTCAAATGATGTCGACGGTGTCGACCACTCCCCAGCAGACCGGGAAGAGGGCCAGGAATATTGACCTTTTTTCCCTCCTGGTTCTCTTGGCCTAATCTGACCAACTGGGTTCTTCTTGCTGTGGGGTTATTAGTAGGTTTGATCATTGTTAAGAGTTTGCTGGAGCGTTTGTTTCAAAGACAACAGCAATTACGTGTTACCGCCATGATGGCCATGTCCTCTGCCTGTAACCCTCCTGATGACTATAGTCCCTCTGCCCAGCACCCATCCCAACCACTCGAAGCGGGGCATTTGGGGGCAAGGTTCGCAGCTAAGTATTTGGCAAAATCCCGGATATAAATAATCGGCACCAGTGGTCCTATTTTTGTCTCAGGTAGATCTCTTGGGCAGAGTCCTAGTTGTGGCCAGACGGGACCCCTGCCATTGCACAGAGACACCTAGTGACGCCCTCGACACTGGCTACCG
Source organism: Choloepus didactylus (assembly GCF_015220235.1). Taxonomy (NCBI): domain Eukaryota; kingdom Metazoa; phylum Chordata; class Mammalia; order Pilosa; family Megalonychidae; genus Choloepus; species Choloepus didactylus. Next base: position 4,337,489 of record NC_051313.1, read on the forward strand.
TTCTCCTAACCCTCTTGTCCCCCAGTTGCGAGACTGAGTACTGCAAGGAGAGCCACATGGTTTCCAGCTCATGGGCTCTCCGGTCTCTATATGAAGTGAGCATTCTGGTCGGTGCCAGAGGCCCCGCCGCAGTGTGGCCGGGACCTAGTCCAGACTCCCCAAAGCACCAAAACATACGTTGTGGGCCATCTAGGTCCACGGGAGCACATTCATCACTGGAGACACTGGGGCATCAAAATAAAAACAAAAAGGGGGAGATGTGAGCAGCCACATTCCGGATTAGGCCTAGTAGACAAGCTGCAGCCTGCCCTTGAGTTCCCCCCGCCCATCGAGTGGTGCAAAGATGGCGCCCACATCCTGCTTCCGCTTTGTGATGTATGTGACAACCCTCTGTATTCACCAATCATGCTTGTGTGCGTGGCGTTAGCCCATTGGATATACGTAAGGTTTATAAGAAAGTTCCCGGGCAGAGCTCGGGGAGACAGCCCACAAGGAGCCGCGCCTGACGGCCGCATCGAGGTTGTTCTCCCCCGAGGTGTCTCGCCCCGGGTGGAACCTGTAAAGATGATGATTGCCTAGTCCCATTAAAAGTTTATCTGCTTTACCACCGCGAGTCCTGAGTGATCACAAGTGCTCCGGGTAAGACGTTGTCCGCACCCTCTCTCCCCTTATTTCTCTGGTCCCCATCGCCGGCCGACCGAGGACTCGAGGCGGGGCGGAGAAAGCGCCGGACAATCACGCACCTTGAATAGATGGGGAAACTGAGGCAAGAGGGATAGGTGACTGACCTGGGATTTCACCTTCAAGGGCTCCCGGCACAGGGACCCTGGTGGCAGGGCTGCAGACCCCTGGCTCTCAGCCCCGGGATGCTTCGCCCCTCCCTCTTCTGGCCCGCCTGGACCAGATAGGGCAGGGTTTGCTCTTATGTCCCCTAGGTCAAGGTCATTGCTCCCTCTGCCCCAGGCTGGTTTATTTACCCGGTAAGGACTGGGCAGGGCCTGGTTAGTTTTGAATCCTTATCTTCTGCATTTCCAGAGAGAGACTGCCTGCGGGTTTCTGCTGTGATGCAAATCACACCAGCCACTTCTGTGCCAGGCTGGGGACTGCCCAGGCTGGTTCCTGGTGGCCCTGCAGCTCTGCTGTGGAGACCGGGAATGTGTCCTCAGGCTTCCCTCAGATTACCAGCTCCACCCTCGACAGCTGCTGACACCCTGAGGACCTGGGCAGCAGAAGGCTGGGGCAAGTGCCCGGGTCCCCCCAGCCTCTGGGCTCAGCGGCCTGGCCTGTCTCCACAAAGCGAGGCAGCCTGCTTGCTGCTGCGGGGACAAGGACCTTGTCCTTCTTTCTCCATCTGGCCACTGAACGTGGCAGTGATGGCCCATCTCACGTGTCCGTGTGGCTGGGCTGTGGCCTCCAGTTGTTACGTCAAACTCTGGCTTGGAAGAGGCTGTGGAGGGATTTTGTGGATGGCATTGACAGATGATCCTCCGTGATTGGGCCGGGCCTCATCTGATCCTCAGAGGCCTTAAATGCGGAAGGAAACCTGCCTCAAGAGCTGCCCTCCACGCCTGCCAGTCGCCAGCCTGCCAGCCTCCCACAGATTTCGGGCTCAAGGCTTCAGCTCCCACAGGGTTTCCAGTCTCTGGCCCGTCCTACAGATCTCAGACTTGCCACGCAGTCCCCACAGCCCTGGGAGCCGAGCCCTTGTAATAAAACCCTTTATACAGATATAGAAAGAGATTTTATACACCCACACCCACACACTGGTTCTGTTTCTTGGGAGAACCCTACTGAGACAGGGGCCTCCTCGGCAGGATGAGGCCAGGGCTTCTGGAGACCACTCCTCTCAAGGCCCAAGCCCGCAGGAAAGAGCCACCTGGCCCTGGAGATCCTGTTGTTTCTCTCAGGTTCCCGGGTCCTCAGTTCATAACGCAGTCCAAGCCTTGGCGTGATGTGGCCAAGCGCTCGGCCGGCAGGAAGCTGACGTGCAAAGACGGCAGCTTTGTAAACGTCACCGGGTACAACGTGAAGTGTGTGGAAGACAGGTCCCTCCAAAGCCACCAAGCTCTATGAAATACTTCACGAATTTCATTCTTTCAGCCATTTAATGAATATGTTTGTGTAGAAACTCTTCTTCCTCTTTAAATAATTCTTTCTCCTATACATTCCAAACCCTGTACTGCTTGTTCCCAACCGGGTCTTCCAGGACTCCCTAGAGGGCTTAATCTGTTCTCAGATCCCTCCCTGCAGAAATGATACTTTTGTTCAAGTCAGGTGTGCTACCCAAAAAATGTTTCTTTGCCTTCAAGTGAAATGATAAAGGATGCACTGGGGGTGGAGGCGTGGGGAGTGGGGAGAGGCACTTCTGCAGAGCAGGAGCTCTGGTTAGCAACTTTAGCTGAAGCATTTAGGAACACCAACAAGTGACTGCGTGACAAATGAGATTTGTTTGGAAGACCGAGTCATTGAAAGAAATAGACCCCCAGATCTATGGTCAACTGATTTCTGCTAAGGCCCCCAAATTCACTGGATTGGGACATAATAGCCTCTTCAATAAATGGGGCTGGGAGAATTGGATATCTATATCTAGAAGAATGAAAAAGAGGGCCCCTATCTCACACTCTATACAAAAATTAATTCAGCAGGGATCAAGGATCTCAATATAAGAGACTCCACTGTAGATCTCTTAGAAGATAACATAGGGAAACATCTTCAAGATCTAGTATCAGGAGGCCGCTTCTTAGACCTTACACCTAATGTACAAGCAATAAAAGAAAAAATAGACAAGAATTCCTCAGAATTAAAAGCCCCCGTCAGAGGAATTTGTCAAAAAGGTAAAGAGACAGCCAATTCAATGGGAGAAAATATTTTGGAAATACCTATCTGATAAGAGACTGATATCTTGTATACATAAAGAAATCTTACAACTCAATGATGTTAGTACAAATAGCCCAATTATCAAAAGATATGAACAGACATATCTGAAGAGGAAATACAAATGGTTGAAAAACACATGAAAAAGTGTTCTTCTTCGCTAATTATCAGGGAGATGCAAATCAAGACCAAAATGAGGTATCATCTCACACCAATAAGAATGGCTGCCATTCGGAAAGGAAGGGACACTAAACAATTGACTGAAACCACATAAAGAAAGAAAGATTTCCAGTAAAGATCACGTGGTAAATATAAATACCAATACTACTGTATTTTTGATTTGTAACTCCACTATTTACTTCCTACAGGATATAAAATACACAAAGTCTAATGACAAATCAGTGTTTTTGGACTCAATGTAAAATATGTAATTTTTGACAAGAACTATATAAAGGTGGGGGAATGGAGGAGTATAGGAACATAGTTTATGTGTTCTATTGATGTTAAGTTGGTATCAAGGAAAAACAAGATTGTTATAGATTTAAGAAGTTAAATTTAAGCCCCACGGTAAACACAAAGAAAGTATCAGAGAATATGACCATAGAGATGAAAGGTAGAGTATGGGTTATGAGAAGTGGGGGAAGGGGTACTGGGGACTTAATAAGAAATGAGTGTAGGGTTTCTGTTTGGGGTGAAGGGAAATTTCTAGTAATGGATGGTGGGAAGGTGATAGTATTGCAACATTCTAAATGTGATTAATCCCGCTGATGGAATGCTAGGGAGGGGCTGGAATGGGAAGATTTAGGCTGTATGTATGTTTCCACAAGTGAAAAAAAAAAAAAGACTGAATAGATAAGGACAATTAAATGCCAAGGATGATCCGGGATGGGATCTGAGGATGGAGGAGAGGAGGCTCAAAGGGACACAGGTGGGACATAAGAAAGGAAAAAAAAGGAAATATAGAATGTAAGCTTTGTATCAATGTTGAATTTCTTGAACTTCTTAGCTGTGCTTAATGGGATTGCATAAAAAAATGTTCTTGTTCATGGGAAGGGTATATGTGAATTATATTGTTTGTTCAAGGATGTGTGCAGCTTGCTCTCATATGTTCAGAAGACAGAGCAATAGATGATGGATGATAGGGAGTGAGGGAGGGAAAGAAAGAAACGGTGTGACAGGATGTTAAAGTTGGTGGATCGGGGTATCAGGGGAGGGGGGTCGGGGTATGCTGGAGTTCCGTGTATGGAGTTTGTATTGTTTTTGCAACTGTTCCTGTAAAACTGAATTTATTTTGAAATAAAATTAAAAAAAAAAAAAAAGAAAAAGAATGGCTGCCATTAAGCAAACACAGAACTACAGAACTACCAATGCTGGAGAGGGTGTGGAGAAATTGGAACTCTTATTCATTGCTGGTGGGACTGCATAATGGTTCACTCACTCTGGAAGACAGTTTGACGGTTCCTCAGAAAACTAAATATTGAGTTACCTTATGATCAAGCAATTTCACTTCTCAATATTTACCCAGAGGACCTGAAAGCAGTGACACGAACAGATATTTGCACACCGATGTTCATAGCAGCATTGTTCACAATTGCCAAGAGATGGAAGCAAACTAAATGTCCTACATCAGATGAGTGGATAAATTGTGGTATATACATACGATGGAATACTATGCAGCAGTGAGAAAGAATGAGGTTGTGAAGCATTCGACAACACGGCTGAACCTTGAGGACATAATAATGTTGAGTGAAATAAGTCAGACACAAATGGAGAGTTGATGTATGATACCACTAATGTGAACTCTGTAAAAAACGTAAGCCAAGTGTCTTATATTGTAGAATATAGGGGACCTAGAGACAGACAGCAACTAGTGAAGGGGAAATGATAATCTAATAAGAACAGATAAGATATTGAGGCCAATCTTAATGATATGGGGATGCTCAGGAATGACTATGGCTTGTTAATTTTCTTGGGGTATGGTAGAAGCATATGGGAAGCAATGTAGTTACTTTAGGATATTTGTTTTTCTTATTCCTTTGTTTTGTTTGAAATATTTTTTTTAATTTTTTTTTGATAAAGTTTCAAAAAATTGTCACCTCATTTTATCACAAATAGGGCTACTCAACTGGTGAGGTATGCTCAGGGGATTCCCGGAGCCCCCCTCACCGCATGTGGGCAAACTGGGGGCCGTTATGGCCAAGCTGTGGTTCCGGGTGGCCTTCAGCCTGTGTGAATGTCCCCACTGGACCGAGAGGGGAACCCCAACTCTTCAATGTCACCTCCTTCTTTGTCCCTCACCCTTGTAACTAGAACCCCAGTTCACTGGCGAACTCCAACACACGTCCTGAGCGCGGGAGGAGTGGTCGTCTCCCCGGGAGGAGTGGCCCCGCCCCGGGAGGAGTGGTCGTCTCCCCGGGAGGAGCGGTCCCGCCCCGGGAGGAGTGGTCGTCTCCCCGGGAGGAGTGGCCCCGGCCCGGGAGGAGTCAGCTCCTTGTCCACCAACCACGGGGCGGGGGCGTAGGGAACCCAGGCTAGTGGCCAGGAGGGGCGCCAAGTGGCCGGGTGTGGGGGGAGGTGGTGGCAAAAAGCAGAGGAGGGAGCCTTGGAACGGGCTGTTGAAGGACGAGCTGCGTCTGCGGGAGCAGAGGGTTGGGGGTTCTGGCTTTACTGGGAAGACATCGAAGGGGCAGGCGAGCTTCTGACCACGACCCCGTGACCCCCTCCAAGTTTCTGGACCCTAGTTCCAAGCCCGCGGGTTTGTGAAACTTTCTCCGCCCTGGCTTTTCCAGACTCAGCTCTCCTTGTCTTCTAAGGCAGCAGTTCCCGCAACCTCAGCCCCACCAGGGAGCTTGTTTGAAATGCAAATTCTCCAGTGCCCCCAACCTGCGGAATCCTAAACCCTGGCCCGGGGATTTCACCTGAGGCCCAGTCAAGGTTCCCAGGGCGGTGCTAACCTGTCCAGGGGCCCAGGGCGGGGGCTGGGTGGGTGACACTCTGCACTCCCCACCCTGCCCCCTGCCCGAAGCACATGGCCGGGAGCCACCGGGCGGGGGTCTCTACGCTTTCCTGTGCCGGTCCGCGGTGTGCGGGGGCCCGTGGCCACTCCTCCCGGGCCGGGGCCACTCCTCCCAGCCGGGGCCACTCCTCCCGGGGAGACGGCCACTCCTCCAGGGGCGGGGCCACTCCTCCCGGGCCGGGGCCACTCCTCCCGGGCCGGGGCCACTCCTCCCGGGGAGACGACCACTCCTCCCGGGCCGGGGCCACTCCTCCCGGGGAGACGACCACTCCTCCCGGGGCGGGACCGCTCCTCCCGGGGAGACGACCACTCCTCCCGGGGCGGGGCCACTCCTCCCGGGCCGGGGCCACTCCTCCCGGGGAGACGACCACTCCTCCCGGGGCGGGACCGCTCCTCCCGGGGAGACGACCACTCCTCCTGGGGCGGGACCACTCCTCCCGGGCCGGGGCCACTCCTCCCGGGGAGACGACCACTCCTCCCGGGGCGGGACCGCTCCTCCCGGGGAGACGACCACTCCTCCCGGGGCGGGACCACTCCTCCCGGGCCGGGGCCACTCCTCCCGGGGAGACGACCACTCCTCCCGGGGCGGGACCGCTCCTCCCGGGGAGACGACCACTCCTCCTGGGGCGGGACCACTCCTCCCGGGCCGGGGCCACTCCTCCCGGAGCGCGGCCTCTCCTCCCGGGCCCGCGGGGTCAGCTGACCGCGGCGAGCACACTCCAGCGACCTGCGCTTTCCGGATCTGGCGCCGACGGCGGACAGACGGCGGACAGACGGCGGACATGCGACGGCCCGCGCTCCTGCTGCTGCCGCTGCTGCTGCTGCCGGCCCCCGCCCCGGGCCGCGGCGCCGCGCCCTTCCAGCCCACCTGGGAGTCCCTGGACGCGCGCGAGCTGCCCGCCTGGTTCGACCAGGCCAAGATCGGCGTCTTCGTGCACTGGGGCGTCTTCTCCGTGCCCAGCTTCGGCAGCGAGTGGTTCTGGTGAGCGCCCGCCGGGGAGCGAGGGGTGGTCTCAGGCGCTCCGGAGTGTCCACTGCCAGGGACACCCACCGGCTGGGGCTCCCCGTCTCCCCGTCCGCGGGGTCTGACCCGGGTCCGCGCGGCGCCCGCACCTGCCCCAGGTGGAGACAGCGGCCCGTGGGTTTGTGGCCGGCTGCTCCTTTGCGCAGGCTCTTTAATGTTAAAATGTCACCATGTGCGGCTCTAGGAAGTTTTTAACAAGGGTTCTAGAATGACACTCTGCCCTGAAAAAAAACCGAATTGTTATAGACTGTCCTATGAAGGGTTCCGCACAAAAAATTACCTGTAGGTTTTGCCTCAGTGAAACTTAGGTAAAAACATGCGCATCATCTCTTTGACTTAGAACAGTTTCACATGCCTGTCCTGATTAAATGTGGTTCTTCAAGACAGAAATGTGATCAGTATATACATATATATAATATACTCCTAAGTAAAATAAAAATAGATGCTGTATCTACTATACATAGAATTTAATATGCATTGTATATGGCGCACAAAATATACAGTGTAAACTATAGTAATATCATTACATCATCTACACTGTCCCACTTTCTGCAAAGAACTAGACCCCCTGAAACCAGTAACTTCTCTTAGTAAGTTAGGTCATTTGATGTAAAAGAACTGTGTAAGCTAAAAGTATTATTCATATACTCTTATACTACCCTCACAAAACAAGTGGTCCTTTCTTCCTATACCACATTTACTCCAGTGGATGTTATAAATCTTCATCTGCAAAATGTAAGGTATGTTGAGTTATTTTTGAAATTTTTCAGATTAGCTGGGTACATGAAACAACAGACTTTCTTCCCCTAAATTGACTTTATTTCTTCAATATTCTCTACTCTTCCTCTCCTCTGCTCTGGGCCCCCCACAATGCATGCTTGCGGGTGCCCCACTTGGCCCTGAGGCCTGCTCATTTGTCTTCTTTCTGTTTTCTTTCTGCCCCTCAGACTGGAGAATTTCCAAGGACCCATCTTTAGGTTTGCAGATTCTTTGTTCTGCCTGCTGAAGCTGCTATTGAACCCCACTAGGGATTTTTCACTTGAGAAACTCCGAGTAAAAGTGGCTTCACAGTCGGAGCTTATTATCTGTCTCACCGAACAAGAGGCTGGGAGGTGGTGTCTGGCTCGCTGCTCAAATAGGACCCAGCTCATTCCGCCATCCCGGGCCTGCTGACCGTCCCCTCAGGGTCAGTCACTTCACACAACCTTGCCCCAAGGCAGGAAGGGCAGCTTCCCTTTGAGTGGGGAAGAAAGCATTCCCAGGATACCCCCAGTGGGCTTCCCCTCCAATGCCACCAGCCAGAAGGGGTCACACGTCCACGTCTTGTGCTGTCCCCCTTCTGTCCCCCAGTGTGGCCTGTCCAGCAGGAAGATCTGTCTTCTTCGGGGCATGAGCTGCTGAGGGATTTGCTCACCTACAGAAGCACGCTTAGGAAAGGAGGGCAGTGGCAAAGCAGCAGAGCGGAGACGGGCTGACATCTCTCCATGAGGACTTTTTCTGCTGGGCTCCTCTGAAATGCATGATTGTGTTTCAGATGGCGTTTTCCTTAAAAAGCCATGCTTGGGCTGCTTCTGTTACAGGAATTTCATGGTGTCTTCTCCATTTTCTCATACTGCAGCCGAAAGCGCCATTGCTCAGAATGAATGCACGAAACATGTGATCCCTGGAGAGAGCCAGTTTCCTAAAACAGCAGCATCTTATCTGTACAGGCACCTGCCCCCCACCCCGCCTTGTTCTCTGCTGGTGGATGTGATGGATGCCTTCCTTGTTGGCCGCGTGTAGCCTTCCTTCTGTAGCTTCGTCTCTCCTGTTATAGAGGACTCACTGTGGATGCACACATGCTATGTGCTGCAACTGCAAAGTGAACAAATCGGAGAGAAAGGGTGGCTGGTGGGGTCTAGAATGCCCCCGCTTATGAGCCAGGGACCCCTCTGGAGGAGATGAGGCGAGATCGGAGTGGTGGTGCCTGTGAGCTTTCTCTAACGCATGGTCCAGCTCCTGGAGGAGTGAGGAGGAGCATCCGGGGAGGGGGGTACTGAAGGGGGCCCGAGCACCCACGCCTGATGCCTGCGTCTGCCGCTCACTGCCGTCCCCTTTGCTCCCCTAGGTGGTACTGGCAAAAGCAACAGATACCGAAGTTTGTGGAGTTTATGAAAAATAATTACCCTCCTGGATTCAGATATGAAGATTTTGGACCACTATTCACAGCAAAATTTTTTGACGCAAACTGGTGGGCAGATGTTTTTCAGGCCTCTGGTGCCAAATATGTTGTCTTAACTTCCAAACATCACGAAGGTGAGTGAGGGCACCTTCGCGAAGGCTGACGGTGGTCATGAAGCCTGCGGTTGTTCCAGAAGGAACGTCCATGAATGGCCACCGGCGTCTGCCTGTAATTTAGGGAATTATAAATTAGGAACAGCTAATGCGTTCCGCCTGTTAGGTGCAGGAGAGGATCAGACCCTCCGCATAGCAGGGGGCAAATGGTCACACTTGTTTGGTGCCCGTTTAACAATATTCCCAAGACCTGATGCAGGCTCTTTGAAGTAGGGTGGGGGCTGCTGCTTGGAGCAGCTGGAGGGGAAAGGATTCTGACTCTGTCATGTTCCCGGGAAGCAGTTCCATCAGAGGTGGTGGAAGAAAATCTAGAAAGGAAGACAGCACTACGTGAAAGGATAGATGCACCCCTTAACATTCCAGGGGCTCTGGCATCAGGGAAGCCCCCAACCGCGTTACTCATTCGAGAGTTTCCTGTTTGGCCGGTTTTGTCTTTGTGTAAGAAATGTTGCCTCATTGTTTTCCCCAGGGGTGGGGCAGAGGGAATCTAATCCAGAATACTGTCATTATCTTCTGAGGCTGTTTTCTCTCTGCTCACATTCTGGTCGCTTCCTGGCTTTCTCCTGCACGTGTTTCTCCTGCAGAGGTGGACATTTATTTGCCTGTCAACATTTTGATGTCCTGATGTCTGGGAAGCTCCCCGAGCTGTATGGCACAATGTATCACATTGTGAGCTTGGTGAGAAAATGCTCGCCAGACCTGAGGAGAGGTGAGACATGTCCACACGGATACAGTTTCTAGAACCCATGTCCTCTGTTGTGTTCACAGCTTATAGAAAATGCTCCCGCCTGCTTCGCTAGGAGGGAGACCCCTGTGTGAGCTCATGGGGGTTGCTGAGCTGAAGCCCGTGTGGGTCTAGCACTGCCTGCCACACTCATCTATGGAGCACGGGTGAGCTGCTTCAAAAGCTCCTCAAAATGAATCTAAAGAACAAGTTGATCTTAGACTTGTCCTATTTTACAAGAATCGAGTGTTTCACCAAAGGTACTTTCTGTGTGTCTCTTCTGAAAGACTCCATTAGTGGGACAGTGACAATGTACTTTTGCCCCTGGGTATTTTTGAGGCTTTTGTATTATTTCTTAAGTATTTTACTCTATTTCTTATAATATTATATAGAACAACCAGCAATATGATTGCAAATTCCATTTAAAGTGTGAATTATTTCTAAGTGCCTAACAGGATACCTTATTTTTCTTATTCATTAACTTGGTAGATAATTCACTTTTAGGGACTATAAAGAATAGTGTCCACACATTAGCATCAGAGGAGGAAGAACTTACAACTGTGGAGTGTATTTGAAAGTACAGACCTTCTCGGGAGTGGTGTCTTTTTTGTATTTTTTTTTCTTGGTTAAATGAATACTCAGGCTAAGGGAGATTTTTTACACATGTTCTCAGAATTGCAGTGTGATAAAACACACAATTCTAAAATAGACTATACCTTCATCTTTGGTTTAGAAGTCAAATGGGAATCTCGCAGGGGGCACACCTCCACATCTTCCCCGTAACTCGTAGCAGGTGTTGCTGAGCATGGGAGACGTGAAAGATGTCCCCACTGGACCACTGGGATCTGTGATGGTTGATTGCTTATTTTGGGTGAGCAGTTAGCAGAGGATTTTGCAGAGAATGCCACTAGCCCTGAGGAGCTTCTGGTCTAGAAAGAAAAATGTAAGGGAGAGACGGGGCTTGTTCTAGTTTGCTAATGCTGCTGGAATGCAAAACACCAGAGATGGATTGGCTTTTATAAAAGGGGGTTTATTTGGTTACACAGTTACAGTCTTAAGGCCATAAAGTGTCCAAGGTAACACATCAGCAATCGGGTACCTTCACTGGAGGATGGCCAATGGTGTCTGGAAAACCTCTGTTAGCTGGGAAGGCATGTGGCTGGCATCTGCTCCAAAGTTCTGGTTTCAAAATGGCTTTCTCCCAGGATGTTTCTCTCTAGGCTGCAGTTCCTCAAAAATGTCACTCTTAGTTGCACTTGGGGTATTTTGTACTCTCTTAGCTTCTCTGGAGCAAGAGTCTGCTTTCAACGGCCATCTTCAAACTGTCTCTCATCTGCAGCTCCTGTGCTTTCTTCAAAGTGTCCCTCTTGGCTGTACTTGGCTTGCTGCTTCTGTCTGAGCTTATATAGTGCTCCAGTAATTTAATTCAGACCCACCCTGAATGGGCGGGCCAGCACCTCCATGGAAATTATCCAGAGTCATCACCCACAGTTGGGTGGGGCACATCTCCATGGAAACACTCAAAGAATTACAATCTAATCAACACTAATATGTCCGCCCACACAAGATTACATAAAAGATAATGGTGTTTGGGGGGACATAATACATTCAAACTGGCAAAGGGCTCTACGGATCCGGGGTGCCCTGAAAGTTACTCTAAAAACCCTTTCCACCTTGTCTGACATCTCATTTGTGTCTCTTCTAAAAGCAGGATATATATGATGAAGAAAATCGCCATGAAACAGTCATTGTGGCAGCAGTTACTCATATATCACCTGCTGGGATATGCACGTGCCTTGGCCTGGTGTGCTGTGACTTTGTCACAGCAGGCTGGGACCATTGGCCCAAAGCCCACCAGCACCCAACTGTAATTCTCACACCTCCAAACTGCTTAAAAATATCCCCAATAAATATATTCTAGCTATTTCTTCCCTGCTTTGCATACCCGGCAGAACTGTGCCTGACATGACATCTGCTAGCTGTCGACCCCAGAAGCTCCCCGCCAGGCTATGGGAGACACCACCCAGATATCTAGACCCCTAAGCTTCCCTTCTGAGTGGTCCCTGGCACTACAGCCTCTGGAAGGTCTGCCATGGAGAGGGGCTGCCCCTCCCAGGCAAACCTTCCAAGTGCTGCCCAAGTAAAGCTTCCTGGGCCACTGCGATCTAGCGGTCAAATCTTCATGATCTGCTCTGAAGTCCCACATTGCCAGGACTTGCACTGTGTGATTTGTTTTGGCATCTGTGTCAGTGGAAATATACTAAAAGAGAATGATATGCTTACGGAGGTGTCTGCTACGGTTTTCCAGGATTCCCCTTGTGGGGTTCACAGTACTCGTGGAACTGGAATGCTGCCGACGAGGGCCCCAAGAGGGACGTCGTCAAGGAGCTGGAGGGAGCCATTCGCAACAGAACCGACTTGCGTTTCGGGCTGTACTACTCCCTTTTTGAGTGGTTTAATCCCCTCTTCCTTGAGGATCAAGCCAGTTCGTTTCAGAAGCGACTGTTCCCAGTTTCTAAGACGTTGCCTGAGCTCCATGAGTTGGTGACTGCCTACCGGCCCGAGGTGCTGTGGGCAGACGGCGACGGAGGGGCCCCTGACAGCTACTGGAACAGCACCGGCTTCCTAGCCTGGCTGTACAACGAGAGGTGCGCACGGGGCAGGTGCCCGGGGACGCCCAGACGCGCCCACTCCAGGCATCACCTTTTAATGTCTTTGCTTCTCGAGATGTTTCCTTCCAGCCTCATTTGAGGTATAGAGGAGGAAGTTAGTATAAATAATGCTTATTAGGCACACCAAAATCTACTCAAAATAATGAAGGTAAACAAATCGGAAGTCAGAGAAAACTCAGGGGTCTGATTTTGAAAACAGCTTAAAAAGTTGCAGGATGAGGAACTTTGAAGGCTTTCATCTGTGGGTTCCCCTCGCCGTCTCCTCGCTCTCTTCTCCTTGTTCTCTGTCCTCTGTTCAGTGCCTCCGGTGTTTCTTTATATCCTCTTGCCGTGGGCTCATATTTGCTGCCCAGTCGCTGTCCCCTTGTCTGTCTTCTCCTTCGTCATCAGCGTCCTCACCTCTTCCCCTTCTTCGGTGGCTTCCGAGCCTGCGCCGGGACGCCCCATTGGAACAGGGAGTTCTGGCCGAGCTCCTCCCATGGACATCAACCATAGGGGCCAGGTTCATACTTGGAACTTGAAAGTATTTGGCATTATGTGAAGTCAGGGAGTCCCCAGCCCCCCGAAGGGAGCGTACACACACTCTGGAGGAGCCGTGATACTTAAAACAGCTGCTCAGGTCCGCCGTCGAGGGAAGGGCTGGGGGCCGTCCGCTTCAGCTGGTGAACCAAACCGTCCGTGGACCTGGAGAGCAGCAGGAGATCCCGCCACCACGAGCAGTAACCGGGAAGGTTCACGCCTTGGTGAATCCTGCAATGGCAACCATCGGTCTTTCTGAGATTTTCAGTATTAAGCACAATTATAAGAGCAGTGGGAAGGCTGCGTGAGGTATGACAGGATTCAGTCATCAGACGGAAAAATGTCCTGAGTGTGAATTCCACGATTCTGGCTCCCATTCGCGGTGTAGGGGGGGAGAGCTTGGAATAACAGCCTCTTGCTCCGATTCGTGTGAGGCCAGGCACGGGGCTAGGTCTCTCACGTGAAGTGTTTCTGCACTAATCATAGGTGAGGAAAGAGTTAAGTGCCCCTTTCTAGGTCAGGGAGTGAGAAAGTGGCGCCCCGGACCCCCGCTGGCCCCCGGCTTCAGCCCCGGGGCTCGCTGCAGCTCCCCTTCGAGGGTGGGTGGCAGTGATGGCTTTCCAGTGATGTGTCCTTTTTGTAAAAAAAAGGAAAAAATAGAACTTGTGCTTTTCCTTTCAGCCCCGTTCGGGACACGGTGGTCACCAACGACCGCTGGGGAGACGGCAGCATCTGCAAGCACGGCGGCTACTACACCTGCAGTGACCGCTACAACCCGGGGCACCTGCTGCCTCATAAATGGGAAAACTGCATGACGATAGACAGGTTCTCCTGGGGCTACAGGAGGAACGCGGGGATCCAGGAGTACCTGACGATCGAAGAGCTGGTGAAGGTATGGCCGAGTGGCTGCAGACCCGGGGCCCCTCATGGCCCCAGTGTGGGGGTGGGGGGCTGTTCCTTCCAGTGGGCAGCCCAGCGGCCTACGCGCAGGGCGTTTGTTCTAGAGCCGACTGTGTGTGAATGCATAATTTTGCAAATACAACATATTAATGCAGCATTAAGATGGAATTGTTTTAGCTAAGAGCTCTATTTCTTCTGAATTTTTTAGCAACTTGTAGAAACAGTTTCCTGTGGAGGAAATCTTTTGATAAATGTTGGGCCCACGAAAGATGGCATAATTTCTGCAATTTTTGAGGAGCGGTTAAGGCAAATGGGGACCTGGCTAAAAGTCAATGGAGAAGCCATTTACGGAACGCAGCCTTGGAGGGCCCAGAACGACACTGTCACCCCGGATGTGTGGTAAGTCATCGCTGGCGGCAAGGGCCTTCGCTCAAGGAAGGCATTCGGAAGTCCTCAGAGGCAGAGAGAAGAGGAGGAGGGAGCTGGCCGGTGCCCGCCAACAAGGAGCACTTCCCAAAGTTGGCTCGCTCCGATGGAAAGGGAAGGAAGGGGAGGAAATGCGCAGGTTTTTTGAGTGTCTGTTATTTATCAAACTGAACTAGAAGTGACTCTAGAAACCTTGTAGCGATGGACACATTGTAGTTAAAAGCGGTCGGCTCTTACAGAATTCCTAAGCCATTCAGACAAATGAAAAAATGCTGAGTGGCCAATCCAAAATAGAGACGTCAGTGCTGTTAGCTAAGTGAATTCCATCCTCTGCAGAGGTGACCTCACATCGGAGCAGCCAGCAAGAGGTGACTAAAAATCAGCCCAAATAACATCATTATTTTAATTCATTCAAAATCTTATTTTTACTTGTTTATACTATTCTAATAGCATTTAACCTGAGTGTCTTTAATGATCTCAGATGGCTGTTTTCTTTTAATTGATACGTTCTTTAAAGGCCTTGCCTCTGAACTCGGGGACGTTCCAGGTGCCAGTGAGTTCCTGGATCAGGCCCTGCAGGTGGGACAGTCTCAGCCCACGGGGGTCCGCGCCGTGTCCCCGAGTCTAGGGGCGTGACGCCTGGTCCTATTGTAACCGAGAACATACTGCCGAGACGTTGAAGAAAGTAAAGTAAGGTGATCTGGACAGAAGGAGATCATCGTGAAGGTTCAGGGTGTTGGGTTTGGGAGAAGTTGTAAAGAGAGCTTAGGGCAAATTCCCCTTCTACAAAGGGTGAGTGAAATCTGCTTTTGGAATTTGCTTTTGTGCTTATATATGAACACGAGGGTGTCTGTTGGACATTGCAGTCATCAACCCATATTGCATTAAATAAGAATAAAATCCAGAATACTGAACGTAGCGTATAAAGCGCCCCGTCTGTCCTGCCCACGTCTGCCTGTGGCCGGCCCTGCCCCTCTCCCACAGCAGCTCCTTCCCCTCTTTGCCATCCACATCCACGTTTCCCAGGTTGGCCTTGCTGTCACCATTCTCAGAACTCCCAAGGTAACTCGCAGAGAATTTAGGTTCTTATTCGGGTTCCCCGTCCCTGGCAGGCAGCCCTGGACCCCTCTCTGCCAGGACATGGCACTGTACCTTTGCTAGCCCCCCACCCCGCCACCCTCAGACCTTGCACTGCCACCCAGGGCGGCTCCCCTTCCGGGATCCTGGGTGTGAGCTCACGCCCAGCTTCGCAGGACCTGCCGCCACTGTCACTGAGCACACCCCCTTCTCTGCCCTCAGCCCCTCAGCCTGCGCCCCTTGTCCAGGTCAGATAGCACCTGCCATACCCACCTCTGTCACTCACCTGAAGAAAACCTCAACTTTGATAAAATTCAGCTTTGCTTACGCCATGCCTGCTCCAGGCACGTGACCAGAGCACACAGACACACGTGCACACACATGTACACACATGCACACAAGGGTACACATGCTGCACACATGCACACTCTGCTGCTGATCTCCTCCAGGCCCCCTCACCCCCGCTCCCGTGGTTTCCCGACTCCCCTTAGACCTGCTCTCTCCTTCATCCTAAAAAAGGCCCCTTTGACCCCCTTCCCTTTCCAGCTGCCCCCCCAGCTCTCCCTTCCTGGACAGTGACCCCTGGGGAGGAGGCCTTTGTCCTGCCATCTGCCCGGGGCACCCCCTCTTCTGCCCCTGCACCTCCCTGCTGTCTTCCTCAGCTCCCTCTGCCGACCTCCTCCCGAACCCCACTCCTGCCAGCCCCTGGCCCCGGGTCTTGGCCTGCTCCTGGGGCTCCAATCCAGGCCCGCCCTCCGTGACCATCTCCCGCACCCTCCTCCTGCCCCTCTTGTTTGCTGATGGCCCCGTGCCTGTTCCCTGCCCCGGACTGCGCCCCTAACCCCCACCCAGGAGCCCACTGCTGCCGCCTGGAAGATCTGGGGCTTTGCCCCGTGCTGGACAGCCGCCCGCTCAGCTCACTAGCCTGGGAAAGCTGCTTTCTCCCGAAACTTCCATCGAGTGTTGGGCCAGCGGGGGAGGGCCCTTTAGCCCCAGGGGGCTCTTTGTCCTTCCCTTTTAAGGAAGGCATCGGGAAAAGGTACTAAAGGGCAGTGTCTCTGTTAACGAGTCCTGGTCCCGACCCACAATAAGGAGCAGCATGGGCCCCCTTGTGTTGCTCCATCTTCGTTTTCCCTTTCGCCCAGGTACACGGCCAAGCCCAAGGAAGGGCTCGTCTACGCGCTTTTCCTGCGATGGCCGGTGTCAGGGCAGCTGTCCCTCAGCCAGCCCCGGACAACGCTGGGGACGACGGAGGTAGGAGGGCCGGGCACCGCCTGGTTCTGTGACCCACCGACTGGGATGTCCTGAGGGGACTTCATCTAACGTCCAACTTCGGGGGGCGCCTTCGAGGTGCTGCGTTTGCGCCACCTAAGAGTGACCGGAAAGGGAGTTTCATCAGCGGCAATGCTGGGCCCAAAGCTTGGACATTTGTATGCTTCCATTTCCCAAGAGGAAACATAAAATAGCCACACTGTCTCCAGGCACACCAAGGCAGAGATGATCTTCCCAGTAATTCCATGGTGTTCCCATTTTCTGCATGCATCCAAAACGATTCTTTTCATAAAGCTGGAATCCAGGTGCTGCCCTCACACCCCAGCCCCGAAGACACGGGAATACTGCTAGGTGCCAGGGCCCTACTTTTAAGTGTATAAACAACTTTGGAGAAAGTTAAAAAAGAGTAGTCTTAACTTAAGGCTGGTGAGGTCCAGCTGAGAAATTTCACAGCTCGGTCTTTTTTATTGAGATGGCGATGACCTTCCGGGAGAGGCGGGTTGACCTAGCCTTGTGGTTGGTCAGGCAGGAGGATGGAGCTGGAATCCGGCCTTCAGCTTAGTAGTCTGGGTATGACACTGGTTTTATTTTATCCATGTTCTCTTTGACATCAAAGAATACTGTTATTTCCGAGTTGGTGGGTGTTCGGGTTTGCTAATGCTGCCATTACGCAAAATACCGGAAATGGATTGGATTTTATAAAGGAGGTATAGTTGATTACAAAGTTACAGTCTTAAGGCCATAAAAGTGTCCCACCTAAGGCATCAACAATAGGGCACCTTCACAGAAGAATGGCCAATGGCATCTGGAACACCTCTGTTGTTTGGGAAGGTGCACGGCTGGCATCTTCTTCCTTTGCTCCAAGTTGTGTTTCAAAACGGCGTTCTCCAAAATGTCAGCGCCAGCTTTCAATGGCCATCTTCAAAATGTCTCTCTAAGCTGTAGCTAGCATGTGGGCCTGCGTGGCTCTTTTATATGGCTCCAGTGATTTAATTAAGACCCCCACCAAATGGATGGGGCCACACTTCCATGGAAATAATCTAATCAAAGGTATTATCCACAGTTGGGTGGGTCACATCTCCATGGAAACAACCTAATCCAAAGGTTCCAACCTAATCAAGACTAAATCCGTCTGCCCCCACAAGATTGCATTAAAGAACATGGTGTTTTGGGGGACATAGTACATCCAAACCGGCACAGTGGGTTTTGTGTTTATATTGCTTAACCTGATCAGCTAAGTTTTCTGGTTTAAAACAACCCTAGGACATGTATAAAACCACTTATCTGAATTCACTTAGTATAATCAGAATTGAGGACATACAACGACAGTAACTGAGAAAGTTGGTGCATGGCTGTGCAATGGTGGTTTCTGGATAATGTGCAGAGGGAGGGTGGCTGCGTGGGGGTGCCTTCCTCCAAGGGTTCTGGGGAGGAACTGGACAGGCTGGGGCTGAGCCAACTGGTTCCAGCTATTTTGCTCTCCCTGAGCCTCCCCTCAGCACCGCCTGGCCTTACATTTTCCCTCCAGCTTCCAGAATTGTCCTTCCCCAGGCTCCTCCACTTCCATCTCCCTCCTGAGAGTGATCTAGGAGCAGGGCAGATGTGTGACTCGGTTGAATCCAGGGCTAGGACAGCTGGGAACCACTAAATAACGAGATGTAGGGAATCTCTTGTCTTCGTGTTGTCATAGAAATGCCATCCACTCCTTCCCAGTACAGGGAGAGCACGTGAGCCCGAGTGATGCCTTCGGTGACATTCGTGTGTGCTTTACTTCCAGGTGACACTGCTGGGACACGGGCAGCCCCTCCGCTGGCTCTCCGTGGGGGGCGCCGGCCTGCAGGTGGAGCTGCCGCGGCTGACGGCCAACCAGCTGCCCTGCCGGTGGGGCTGGGCGCTCGCCCTCCGCCACGTGCTCTAAGGCGCAGGGGTCCCGGGAGAAACGCCGCGGCCCCTGGAGCACAGGAGGAACGCAGGCATCCGTGTGGGTGGGCACGCTGCCCCTGCTTCCTTCCTAAGTGACCTGTGGAGCCATTTAAAACCCCGGCAGCACTTGGCCATTCGAGTCTCTGCACAACCACCTGGTTTCCACTTGTCATTGGAGATGAGATGACAGCTCGGAACTGGTTTGTAATAAACTTGGCCTAAAATTTGTGTCCACGGCTTCCGGTGATTGCCTTTCTGTACAAAGAATTTGCCTTTTTCCTCTCTTGATTATAAAACACACATGTTCACTGTAGGTATTTTGAAACATACAAAATGCTCCAAGAAGAAAAAAGAAATCTCTGGTAAACTCACCACTCAGTCACTGTTAGGATTTTCCTGCACATTTTCCAGGTTTTTGGGGGGTTGGTGGGTGGGGTGGTGTGGGATTAGAGTTGAGGGTCTGTTTTTGCAGGCAGGCTAAATCGAGGTCCAATTTAAATTTATCAATGTGTGTACTATGGTTGCCATCAAGCAAACTGAAGTTGAAAACCTAGTTGAAAATGGGAAGTCTGTTCAGAGCTTCTCTAGGAATGATGCAAAAACAATACTGATTTGATATAAATCTAGAAAATGCCTTGTCCGTGGCCAAAGGCATCCACTGTGGCTGTTCTGCAGGGCTACGGGCTTTGTTTTGTCACCTGAATCAAATGCACACTTCTGAGGGGTTCCCAAATTGCTCCAAATAGCGTGGAATAGTACAGTTGATTGTATTTATTTCCTAAAATCACACTAAAGTTTAAAAACTTTAGAACAATTATTCTTGAGGTTCCTGCAACTATAAAACTTTTGAAACCATGCCAAAGTATTTACACGGATAAATGCTTTAATAATCCTGAATCCCAATGAACATTTTATTTGCAATCTTTACGTGGTCCCAAACACCAGACTAAGAAAAAGCAGAAAGGAAAACAACCAGTGTCACAGGATCTTAAGACAAAAGAGGGGTCATTTTTTCGGAGAAAGCATTTTCTAGAATAAAACCAGCCGATCAATTCATGCCTTGTCCATTTTTACCTTTTTAAACTGAAAGCAAAGGGCACAAGGGCTATGGTGGGCAAATTACCGCTGGCTGCAGGGCTCAGTTAACGAGTTGCTCTGGGGGTGCTGAGCCCCAGCCCCGCTTCAGCTTTCAGAGCTTCAGAGGAGAACTGACAATGGGCTTTGCCAAGAACCAGCCACTTCCTAGGAAAACCCCAAGCCTGAGGCCCAAAATGTAAATTTATTGAAGGGCCATCTGTGCTGACATGTGAAATGTACTACATGTGTCTCATAATGATGATGTAAAATCACTCCAGCGAGTTCTTAGGATTATCCTTGGAAAGGAGGATGATTACAAATTGGACATCTCATTACCTCCTTTAAGCCAATAGTTTTTATACCTGCCCCCAACCAAATAATCCTTTTCCCAGAGTTACTAACAGGTGCAAAACAGCTGTTTTTGAATTTCAGGAATTTTTGATTTGCCCTTAATGGCCAAGGTACACCAAACCAGACTGTCAGACTGGTCCAGCTGTGGACGCTTAGTTCCCCCAGGGACACAGGCACCACTTTTGTCATCGATCATTCTCTACGAGGCCGCCTGGGAGCCTGCTGGAAAGTCAGACTTGCAAAGAAACACCAATTAGGACAAAGGAGACCTGGCGGCCGCTCTGCCTTCTGCTCATGGTGTTTTCACAGTAAAAGACCTGATTGGACAGAAATCTCCATGCCTGACTTCCAAACAAATATGTGCTCACACCAAATTTAAGCGAGTGGTTTTATGCACACCTAGCCATGAGCCCATTTGGAAAGGTTGGGAACAGAAGCAGCAGGAGCAGCTGCTGTGGCCCCTTCATCTGGCCGCGCTGGGGTTCCTGGGGGGCTCATGGCTGGGCAGTGACCCCTGCAGCGCCCCCAATGCCACCGCTCGTGGTCATCCCAGCCAAACTCGGTCCCAACCACTGGTGCAAACCGAATCGTGTCCTGTGAATGGGAACTTACTGATGAATAGTCTCTGAACATGTGATTAGTGGAGAAGGGGCCGAACTGCGACAGGCGTGCCCTGATCCAGTGCGACTGGAGTCCGTACAAGGAGAGGGAATTTGGACACGGAGAGCGAGGTTGGCTGTGTGGCAGCGGCAGAGCCAGAGCTATGCCACCACCATGGGACTTCACGGGTTGCCAATCCGGCCACCACCAGATGCTGGGGACAGGCCCGGAACGGAGTCTCCCTTTAGAGGGAGCAGGGCCCTGCCGACAGCTGGAGTTTGGACTTCCAGCCCCAAGAAACGGGGGAGAATACACTTCCAGAGTTCCATGCCCCCATGGCAGCACGAGTGTACAGAGCTGCAGTCCTGACAGGCAGGCTGACTGACCGACTGGAATAAGGGATTTGTGCATCGCCTTTTTGTTTTTAAGCTATTGGTTAACAAAGTGTGGGTGAACAGTTCTAAAGACTGGGGGAAAATATGGTATAAATTAGGAATTCTGCCATCCGGTTCAAGCCACGTAAGGAACAGGCTGTGGTTTGTCCGAGATCACCAGTAAGCGCCCGTCAGTTGCTCTGTACACAAAAGGCAGAAAGGCCTGGAGCCAATGGCAAATGATTGGAAAGTAAATGAATATTTATATTTCAAGTTAAATGCCTGAGGATGGATGTGCTGCTTTTTGATGCCCTACTTTTTTTGGATTAACCAAACAACTGTGGTCCCGGGTGAGAGGGCACCTGTGCCGTTACAAGGCAGAGCTGCGATGGCTACGGCCAGTGAGCTGGAAGTGCCTGCGCATCTTACTGTGCGTCTCTTCACCTGCCAGAACCCACAGATCAGATGATTCCAGGCCCTAACTTGCAAGTGTTCAGTTTCCAATCCTTACAAAGCTTCACCTGTTCAGTCTCAAATTAAATTTTCCCAGAATTAAATTCTGGACTGATGCTACTGGAAAATGCATGCTCGATTACACACCTGTTCAACAATTTACAAATGCAGTTTTCCTTCAGCTGACATGAGAGCATCATTCTATTCTGGCTGATTTGGAGAAGCCTCTGCCCTCCTCTCTACCTTAGCGTACTGTGGGACCTCCCAGGTGTCTGCTCAACCCCACAGGCCTAAGAGAGACCCACGTAGTTCCTTTCCCACCTCCTACAGTTTAGCTCTGCCTTATGTGGGCGGAACGTGAAAGGGCTGACGTTACAGAGAGCACATCCAATACACTCAAGATACATCCATTTCTGCCCTAATTACCACTGTAAATAGCAGGACTACAGATTTACTACAAACAACGAAATGCCTTTTTCAAAAGGTAATACTATTTATTTTTAAAACAACAATTTAAAAGAAAACATCAATTATATTACCAGTTAAATTGAACCTTGAAAATTGGTGCACTTTTTCTTCCAAAATAACAGCAACAATGATATCGGACAAATAAATTAATGGTTTAAAAGTATTAACTCAACAAAACCAAATGTTACTAAAATATTTTATTGCAATAAGATTTGACTGTGCCCCAAATCAATACAAAGAAAACTCCTAAAATTATTTACATACAAATGAATAAAACTCGTTAAAAGAGCTGGGAGTAGCAGGCATCAGCACAATTTCAGCTTCTAAGTCAGTGTAATTTTCTAAGGCTCATTACAATAGCAAAGAAAAACCAGCTGACCATACTTGTCACAATTCCCTGATTTCCAGATGAAGAAAAGTCTCCATCAAGATGTATTTGAGACAAATACTTTATTCCTTTGAATAGTACCTAGAGAAGAGTCCAACCCACCCCTGCTCACTGCAGTCTCCTGAACTTTCAGATTAATTAAATAGCGTCTTTTCCAAACTTAACACATTCTAGACCCATTTCCCAAACAGCGATTTCCTCAGTATTAATGTCAAAGCACACTGCATTTCATATTATATAAAAAAGTATCTACAGTGTATCACCAGTTAAAATGAACCTTGCTTTTAGTCAGTTTGGAACTGATATCCCTGTTGTAACAATCTATTAACAATTCTGGCATTTACACTGTGTGTACATTCAGCGATGCCCACAAAAACTGGCCTGTTGACAACCAAAAAAATAAATCAAGATGTCAAATAAACCAATTTCATTATGAAATGAGGAATCTGAGTAAGAATATATTTTTATTAGGCATTCTGGTAATAAATTGTTACTCTATGGATTGTCAATTCAGTGTATTTTCTTTTTAAGTAAATGAACCTGACGGCAGTTTCTCTCGGAGGAATGTCACTTCTCCAGCTGCTGGGGGGTGCTGAAGGCCTCATACACATTGGCTGCAAAGTCCTTCACCTGCTCCATCATCAGCAGATCCTGGCAAAGGGGACAATACAGTGTCAGCTTGTAAAAAGTACAGTGAATCTGAATTCACTTCGGCAATCAAGCTATGAACTTAACTCTAAGTTTTGTGGTAGTTACGGTAAAAAATAAAACCATTTAGTGGGAAAGTTTTTCTTGTAATGAATTCTAGGGATATTTAGTGACTAGTTTCTGACACATATGATACAGACAAAAGGGCTGGAAGCCGACAGAGTGGGGCTGAGGCATACCAGCTTCTCAAGGATCTAACCCAGGACCTACGTGGAGATAATGTGCACGTGCTTTATGCATGTACACACTCAATCCCCTGCACATACTTTAAAGCAAAGGTTTCTCACCCCCAAGAGGCCTGTGAGTGTAAAGGGGGAGTGCCGCCCTAGGGCTCTCTCTCGCCAGCCTCAGACATCTCCATCCTGAGCTCAGGGTGTCCGTGGGTTAATTCCCTGACCTGAGCACGAAGCACCCACTCTCTGGGTGGTCACTGAAACACAGTTTTAAATCAGTGTTCCCGAATTTAGGGATGCCAAGGATTTCAGGGAAAATTCTGTGCTGATTTCTATGAAAATCTGAATGAAAAAATCAGACACACTTTAGCTCATTTGGAAGACAAAATTATACCCCAGTACTGCCTCGACTTCAGGGCACTGGTTTGTATTTATGCTCTTGTTGGCTCCAAGCAGCACTGCTTTACCTGTCTTGTTAAGTGAGAAAAGAACAGAGGCAGAAAATCTACTAAATGAAGGCCAATCATGTAGATAAAGGGTAGATAAAAAGCATCCAGTGTGCCTCAAAGGACTTTGTCAAAAGAGTGAAAAGACAACCAACTCAATGGGAGAAAATATTTGGAAACCAAGTATCTGATAAGGGTTTGATATCCAGAATGTATAAAGAAATCCTACAACTCAACAACAAAAAGACAACCCAATTATAAAATGGGCAAAAGACATGAATAGATAATTTTCCAAAGAGTAAACACAAATGGCTAAAAAGCACATGAAAAAGGCTCATCTTCACTAGCTATTAGGGAAATGCAAATCACAACCTACTAGAATGGCCATTATTAAATGAACAGGAAACTACCAATGCTGGAGAGGATGTGGAGAACTGGAATACTCATCCACTACTGGTGGGGATGCAGAAGAGTGCAGCCGCTGTGGACGGCTTGGCGGTTCCTCAGGAAGCTAAAGCACAGAACTGCCATATGATCTGGCTCCACTACTTAGTACATACCCAGAAGAACTGAAAGCAGGGATGTGGATGGACAGACACTTGTACACCAATGTTCACAGCAGCATTATTCCAATTGCCAAAAGATGGAAACAACCCAGTGTTCATCAGCCAATGAATGGATAAACAAAATGGGGTCTATACATACGACAGAATATTATTCAGCAGTGTGATGGTTAGGTTTATGTGTCAACTTGGCCAGGTGATGATACCCAGCTGTCTGGTCAAGAAAGCACTGGCCTAACCGTTGCTACGAGGACGTCTGTGGCTGGTTAATAAACCAACAGGCTGGTTTGCTAAATCAGCAGTCAATTGACTGCAGCTGTGGCTGATGACGTCAATGAAGGGCATGTCTTCCACAATGAGAGAATGCAGTTGGCTGGATTTAATCCAGTCAATCAGCTGAAGACTTTTAAGTGAGACAGAGAGGACCTTCACTTCTTCGGCTGACCAGCGAAGCGTTTCCTGAGGAGTTCATTGCACATCTTCATTGGAGTTGCCAGTTTGCTGCCTGCCCTACAGAATTTGGACTCGTGCATACCCACAGCTGCGTAAGACACTTTTATAAATCTTATATTCATAGATATCTCTCATTCATTCTGTTTCCCTAGAGAACCCTAACTAATACAAGCAGTAAGAAGGAATGAAGGCCTGAAACACCAACAACACGGATGAACCTTGAGGACATTGTATTGTGTGAAATAAGTCAGACATAAAAGGACAAAAGGACAAATATTGCATGATCTCCCCAAATGAACTAATTGTAATATCTAAAGTCATAGAGTTAAAATCAAGAAAACAGAAGATAGAATGAGGCTAGAGAATGGGGAGTAGATGCTTAATATGAGTAGAATTTTTCACTAGGTTGAATTTAAATGTTTGGAAATGGACAGAGGTGATGGTAGCACATTATTGTGAGTATGGTTGAAAGGGGAAGTTTAGAATCATGCATGTCACCAGAAGGAAAGCTGGAGGTTAAAACATGAGATGGTATAACACAGTAAACCCTGTGGTAGATGATGACTGTGATTAACGGTACAAATACAAAAAAGTTCTTTCATGGACTAGAACAAATGTACATCACTATTACAAGGAGTTAATAACAGAGTGATATAGGGGGAAAATGTACCTATTGCAAACAATGGACTAGAGTTAACAATAATATTTTAAACTTCTTTCATCTATAGTAAGTAACAAACGTAGCACATCAATGCTAGGGATCAATAATGGGGGGTTTGGGGAGGATAAGCAGTATGGGCTCTGTTTTCTTTTTTTTTTGGAGTAATGAAAATGTTCTAAAATTGACTGCAGTGCTGAATGCACAACTATGTGATGATACTGCAAGCCACTGATTGTATACTTTGTATGGATTGTACAGTGTGTGAATATATCTGAATAAAACTGCATTAAAAAGTGAAAAAGAAAAGAACCCAGCAAGTCAGGTGCAGAAGCAACAGGCTGGATACACGACAATGAGAAGAGGGGATGCAGAACCAATAGGGGCAAGCAAGAACCAGAACCCACGGGGTCAGAGAGGACACCATTCACACCAGAACCAGAGGGGCAGGCAGGACCCCATTCATAGCAGAACAATGAGTTAGTTATCATCAGGCATGTAGAGTAAAATGTGTTTGGCTTTTGTAGCTTGGATTCTATTTAATAGACAAATGTATTTTAGTTTTCAAGCTATGAAAAAGCTCTAAGCTTAAGGAGTTTATGTATGTATACACTGTTTTTTTGTGCCTAAAAATAAAACTTGGAGGACTGTGATACTTTTTCCCTCAGAAGTGGTGATGCATAAGCTTGAGAAACACCACCGTTGTAATGTGAAACATCCAAAAACAATACATAAACCTATGTGCATGGCTGTGTTCCAATAAAACTTTATTTACAAAAACAAGTGGAGGGCCAGATTAGGTTCACAGGCCAGTTTGCTGATCTTGCTTTACAGTAAGGACTTAAATCTGCTCAAGGTCTGCAGCCTGAGGCAGCTTCCAGGTTATGTTTTCAGAAGTCTGAGGTATAATCACAGGGTTGTCTCTATCTACAAAAGTGCCCTCGTTTTGTTTCCTGAAAGCAATGTATTTGTACATACTGCTGGAAAACTAGCTTCCTCAACTTTTTTCTGATTCTCCCATTTTCTGGCTTTCCCCAGAAATACAACCTACCTATTGTCTTCCATCCTGATGTACTCTACTGCAGGGGTCAGCAAACTATGGCCTGTCCTATAGGTTAAATCCACTGCTGCTTGTTTCTGTCAATAAAGTTTTACTGAAACAGCCACCTCTGTTTGTTTACAGGTTGTTGTTGGTGGTTTTCACGCCGCCACAGCAGAGCAGCCTCACTGTACCAGGGCAAGACGTCTGCACAGCCCATCATGAAGACATCTGGCCCTTCACAGAGAGCCACCCTGCTCCACAGCGTCCCCACAGCAGGCTCTTCTAAACGCCTTCGTGTCGAAGCGGCAGTAGCAATTCAGAAAGATTAACTTAAAGTAAATTAACATATTCCATCAAAGGCTAAGGCTTTAGCAAAGATAAACTGAGATAATTGAGCATATGACAATTTATTAAATAAAGAAGACCATGTGGCATTTTAACTCAAAGAAATTATAGTTTAAAAAACTGGTGGAGGCTGTCAATGAATGGTCTAGTATAGAAATTTAATCTCCATCCAGTCACACAAAAAACTTAACCATGCACTGCTGCTGATAGTTCTTTTACGACCCTGAACTGCTTTGCTGTCATTCTCCATTACAGGGACTTAGGCAGGTGGGACAGGAAATCCTTCCAGCACCCAGGCTCCTGCTCTCCCACTCCTGGCAGGGTTTCCCACCATCTGTAGAAACCAACAGCCGGGCCACTGTGGGCGCTCATCGAGTGCAGGTGAAGCTGGGGCTGCAATGCCAGAAGCCGCCCCTTTTCCTCACACTATTCACCGTTTCTTCCGCACCGTGACGTTCTGGCTTTTACGGGGGAGACACCACGTAAGACAGAAGAGTGAGGGGCAGCTGACCGCACTGTGGGACAGGGGCCCCAGCCTCCTCTCTGCGCCCTCCACATTCCACGGGCAGAGTCACTGCGAGCCCGCTGGCCCGAGACCCATCCCTGGATGCCACCTTCCTGCTCTCAGGGAAGACGCAGGAGTTTGCACAGGAGGGGACTGCTTTAATATCGTTTCCAAATTTGCAAATGGCTCAGAAAAAATCTACGTGGATCCAAAGTTATCCTTTTAATAACACCATTCTTACTGAGTGCATTTCAAATTCTTTCCTAAGATGGAAGTGGAATTAGAGATAGTTTGGTGAAAAATCTAAACAGCCCACTGTCTGCAGCTTACAGTGAGCAGATTAGTGATGAAATATTAATAGTAATATTTCATTAGTTGCCAAAATGCTTTACCTCGCCACAAAGTATTTTTGGTTTTCCTCAAAATTTGAGGAATTGGATTACTGATCTGCCGTACATTCAGCCTTCTTACCAGCACTGTTTCCTGCCAGGTGAATTCAGCCGAGCCCTCGGATGTATCTGGAGAGGCTCAGGCACAGGCAGGGACCCCGGGCTGAGTCCACCACACCCTCAGGGGAGAGCCCACCGCACATCACGGGTGGTTTCAAAGTGGCAGGGTGAGGGTGGGGCTGTTGTTTTTTTTTGTATAACAAGCATCACAGGAGAGAGAGATAATTTTATGCTAGACATAACCAAAAATACAATTTGTTCTTAATAATACTCTGAAGCTGTCCTCTTACCTGAACAAAATGACTGGGTGTTTCACTGCACACTGAATGGATCTGTCCATTTATGATCGGAATTATCTTTGCTAAAGGCAGGCTGACACTGGAAAGACTGAAAAATCATCACAGTCATAATGATTTTTGGAAACGACCTTCAGGCATTTAATATTTTAATTAGAAAAATAAGACAGTCATCAAGAACACTTACAGAAACGTATTAAGAAGAAAATAAAATGTATACGGAATTCTACCTCCTGGAAATAAACCACTGTAATTGACATCATGGCTAATTCCTTCCTGTGTGTGTGTGTGTGTGTGTGTGTGTGCGTGCGTGGCAAGGTTCACTGGAACTGGGGAAACTCTGCTAGCAAGAGTGTGTGTGTACTCTTTTTGCTGTATTTTTAATAACTCAAAACCGTGACCTTCCCACGCACACTGTTCTGCATTTTTATTAATAAATTACAAGTATCTTTCCGGGTTATTAAAAGTTCTTTCCAAGCTCTTGTCTGACTGTTTTTCAGTGGGAACAGGAGCCCGTTCCCCAGCTGTGAGGACTGTACACCACCAGCTCCCTGGAGTTGGGCATTTCCCCTAACACACACAACAAAGGCCCAGCTGCCTTTCAGGCTCACACCGTCCAACGCCAGGGCCCCCTTCCCTGCGTGAGCGCGCCAGCTCCGTTCGTGCCTTCCTTCTCATTAGCTGAGCATCATTTTCTGTGACTCTTTCTAGGTCTGAGAGGTAAAAGCGGCACCTTGCCGTTTTATTCTGTATTTCCACTCGCTAGCAGTTTCCCCAGCTCCAGTGAACCTCGCCAACATCTCCCTGCTGCAGGATGTTACACTTACTGGGTGCCTCTGCAGCAGCACCGACGGTGTGTGCTTTCCTGCCCGGTAACTTACTGAAGTTATGGGTGATGGCCGCGCTCTCCTTACGTTCCTCCCGGGGCCCTGGTCCTCAGAACACCGGCAAGAGCACAGCCTGGCTCTGACGCGGGACGGAGGGGACTCAGCATCTGCCTTCACCACTTGCTAGCTCTTGACCTGAAGTTATTTAATTCTCTATTTCTGTTTACTCACCTGTAAAATGAGGAAACTGCAGGTACCTACACTTCCTAGGGTTATTTTAGGAATTCATCGAGATGATGTCCTGAAAAATACTGATTATCATACTCAACTTGGAAAAAACAACTGTTGGCCACTCTTATTGTTGCTCTATATTTTTGGATTATATGTGCCAATATTTTATTTAGGGTTCTTTCATCAATATCCTTACCTCGGGTGTGTACAGTCTTCCTTTTATGTGCTCTCTATCCACTATATTTTTTATTGGGTTATTACCAGTACAAAGGAAAGCTATTGATTTTTACATATCATTAGATATATAGTAATGACCTATATAACACCTATAACATGTATATAATGTATACACATTTGAGTGTTCACTAGTTGGAGTAATTTTTCTGTTGATTCTCTTGAGGGTTCTGGATTATTAACTGTAGCATGAAAGATAATGATACTTTGCCTCTTTGCCAATAGCTAAAACTCCTCTTTTCTGAGTTACTCTGGCAGCTGGAACTTCTGCAGATGCTAAGCAATAGGGAAGATAGTGGCCAGATGGGAAAGCTTCTGGTGGTGAGTCATGGGGCCTTAAGTTGGTCACTGACGTGAACTAAAGAAACCTAGGCAGAAAATACCTCCACAGTGCCAGTGTGTGCACCGAGCAATGCCAGGGCACAAGTTGCCCCTGAGCCTGGCAGGTGCCTGGACAGGCAGCCAAGGGAGGCGAGTCCAACTCTCGGCAGCACACGGGGGCCCGGCATGAGGGTGTGGACCTCAAGAGCCACCAGCCTGCCAGAAAGGATGGCCACTGCCGGCCGCGGGGGCAGGAGAGCGCACGCCAGTCTTTCACACTGTGGTGAGGTCAAATACTTGTTTGTGTACAGTAACTACAATGACTCTTTGAGGCCACTTGGCAAATACCAATAGGCTATGAGGTCCAGATTATGGTGAAATCTAATTAACTGGAGCACCCTGATTTAGACACTGAATTGCTAAATCAAATTTGAGGGTGATATTTACATTGCTTCAGAAAATAAACTTTAAGGCTCTACACATTACAAGTACTTAATGTTAATTGCAAATTATTCTTTTCTATACAAAAAGGAAGGATCCCAGAGAACTGGGCAGATCTCTTGCCCTAGGTATTCAAGATTCAGATTAGACCTTGCATTTATATATTGTGTGTCAGTTACTGGGCCCCTAATCTTAATGGATGAGTTTCTAGTCAGTCAACATTGATTTAGTGCCCATTATTTTCTAAGTTTAATGTAAAAACTGCAAAACAGAGGTCCATAAAGAGTTTAAATCTGAATCCGAGATCAAAGGGACCCTATTGAGATGGAAGAGACAGTGAATACGCAGGTTACTTTTTGGTAACATGAATCCACGACTTACGATTAAAATGACTGACAACTGCACTAACTGAATACCCGATCCTGCACCAAGGGCTGAAAGTGAGGAAGCTCATGGAATCCGTCACATGGGAACCTGTGGAGGAGGCCTGGCTGTCATAATGACCAGGGTCTTGAATTGTCAAGTCAATCCTGGCTGGCAGTACTGGAATCTTAGGGAATATATTACAACTTAAGCACATTGTCAGTTCTGTAGAAGAGTTAAAAAAACAATAGTTGGAATTTGGCTCAGGGAGAGGTAGTTTCACAGCTCAAGTCCTTCTATAACAGTGGCAAAGTTTTGGGGAAAAAATGCAAAGGAGCCTCTACTAATGGATGAGTCATTGGCTTAACAGAGTTGAACTTGTTGAAAAAAAAAAGGTGCCCAAATTTACCCCCTAAGATTTATTTTGTTACTCAGAACAAAAACTAAACATGTTCAAAGCACGGGATTTTCTGCGTGCACATCGCCCGGTACGCGTTCCGCAGATGGGCTCACCTGTGCACGGCGGCCCCGTGCTGCAGGTCCTGTCCTGTGGGGCAGAAGAACTCGGCCACGCTGTCCAGCAGCCGGCTGAAGCCTCGGTCCAGGCAGGTGGTCAACACCGTCCTGAAATCTGGACTAAGCACAATAAAAGCACTGGCTACTTTTCAGATTCCCAATGGGAAAGGCAAACTACCTCTGACAGCCACCAACATTTCCAGTCCCAACTGAGTTTGTAAATATATCGAGGGGCCAATCTTGAAAAATTGAAACATAAAAAAATGAGCTCATTAGTTAGCACAGCACAAAGAGAATACTCACTCATTTCTGTAGACTTTCTTACATTTGCACTTTGTACATGTATTTTTAGTAATATCGGTAACAATGTGCCTTCTCTTGACGAAACTCATGAGTCATTTTAGTCACAGATGACTGATTGGCTTTACACACACTGTCATGACATTCAGTGTTCCGGTTTGCTAATGCTGCCGAATGCAAAACACCAGAGATGGATTGACTTTTATAAAAAGGGGGTTTATTTGGTTGCACAGTTACAGTCTTAAACCCAAAAAGTGTCCAAGGTAACACATCAGCAATCGGGTACCTTCACTGGAGGATGGCCAATGGTGCCCGGAAAACCTCTGTTAGCTGGGAAGGCACGTGGCTGGCGTCTGTTCCAAAGTTCTGGTTTCAAAATGGCTTTCTCCCAGGACATTCCTCTCTAGGCTGCAGTTCCTCAAAAATGTCACTCTTAGTTGCTCTTGGGGCGTTTTTCCTCTCACAGCTTCTCTGGAGCAAAAGTCTGCTTTCAATGGCTGTCTTCAAACTGTCCCATCATCTGCAGCTCCTCTCTCAGTTCCTGTGCATTCTTCAAAGTGTCCCTCTTGGCTGTAGCTCCTCTTCAAAATGTCACTCAGAGCTGCACTGAGTTCCCTCTGCCTGTCAGCTCATTTATATGGCTCCACTGATCAAGGCCCACCCAACGGGTGGGCCAGCACTCCATGGAAATTATCCAATTAGAGTAATCACCCACAGTTGGGTGGGGCCCATCTCCACAGAAACAAAGAATTACAATCTAATCAACACTAATAATATCTGCCCACCAAAGATTACATCAAAGATAATGGCGTTTGGGGGACACAATATATTCAAACTGGCACATTCCACCCCCTGGACCCCAAAAGACATTATCTTCCCATATGCAAAATACATTCATCCCACGACAATATCACAGAAACTTAAATCATTTCAGTAACAATAGTTAAGTACAAGATCCCATCAAAATCAATGATAGGCGTGGTCAGTCCTAAGGCATCATATTCCTTTAGCTGTGGATCTGTGAACTGAGAACAAGTTATGTGTTTCCAACGTACAAAGGAGGGACATTCATAGGATAAACATTCCTATTGCCATAAGGAAAACAGGGTTAACAGGACCAAAACAGTTCCTAAAACCCGCAGCACAAACTCCATTAGATTTCAAAGTCTGAGAGTCATTAACAGAACGGGGCTTGAGAGAGTGGGAGTCTAACCCTTCCTAAGGGCTTTTTCGGCAGCCCTTTCCTTTCCAAATGCGGGGATGAGTTCTCCAATGTATCGATACATTGGGGAGACCACCTTCTCGGCCCCACCCTCCTCAAACATCGGGGCAGCACCCGGATTCCCTTCCATCTCCGGGGCACATGCTCAACCCCTTCAGAACAGTGGGGTGGCAGCCAGGCTCTCCCCAGTTCCCTGGGAATGTGCTCCACCCTCTTTGGGACCTGGGGTGGCAAAACTCTTTCGGAGTATCGAGGCAGACTGCCCACCCTCGACCTCCGGGGCAAACTCACCTTTTCCATGCATGTGGGCCACTCTGCTCTCCCAGCCCAAGGCCTCTTGACTCCAGACCTCAACCTCCATGGCTCAGTCTTCGAAGAAATTTTTCCTTCAATTTGTTCCTTGTCTGTCTCCTCCAGTCCTGACTGGCAATGGCTCTGTCTATAAAGATTTCACAAAAATTCTGTTGGCTTCGCATGAAGCACATGGGGGTCAAAGCCATCAGACAATACGACTTTCCACAAATCCTTTCTGCTTAACTCCTTTTCCAATCTTGGCTTGTACTGAAATGGCAGCTGGGTTCCATGTCTGGTTGTATCTTCATGTTGGGCTGTAGCTTCTGGGATTCCACCCCTTGGAAACCTGGAATTTTCCAAACCATCGGCTTCTGGTTTCTTTGAACCCAAGAGTTCAGTTCTAAGTTTATCTCTCTCCACTCACATTTTACTATAAGCTGCAAGGAGAAGCCAGGGTACATCCTCCACAAGTAGTCTGGAGATCTCCTCAGCTAAGTATTCCATGTTGTCGCTTTCAAAGTCTTGCTTCCATCTGACACCAGGACTCAATTTTGCCAAATTCTCTGCCACTTTAAAACAAGGATTCCCTTCCTTCCAGTTCGCAACAAAACATTCATCATTTCTGTTCAAGGCCTCATGAGAAGTATCTTTAGAGTCCATATTTCCACAAACAGTCTCTTCAAAGCAGTTTAGGCCTTTTCTATCAAGCTCCTCACAATTCTTCCAGAACCTTCCCCTTATCCATTTAAAAAGCCATTCCATTTGGTATTTGCAAACTCAGCAGCAAAAGCACCCCACTTCTCTGGTACCAAAATCTGTTCTAGTTTGCTAATGCTGCTGGAATGCAAAACACCAGAAACGGATTGGCTTTTATAAAAGGCGCTTTATTTGGTTACAAAGTTACAGTCTTAAGGCCATAAAGTGTCCAAGGTAACACATCAGCAATCGGGTACATTCACTGGAGGATGGCCAACGGCATCCAGAAAACCTCTGTTAGCTGGGAAGGCACGTGGCTGGCATATGCTCCAAAGTTCTGGTTTCAAAATGGCTTTCTCCCAGGACATTCCTCTCTAGGCTGCAGTTCCTCAAAAACGTCATTAGTAGTTGCTCTTGGGGCGTTTTTCCTCTCACAGCTTCTCTGGAGCAAAAGTCTGCTTTCAACAGCCATCTTCAAACTGTCCCATCATCTGCAGCTCCTCTCTCAGTTCCTGTGCACTCTTCAAAGTGCCCCTCTTGGCTGTAGCTCCTCTTCAAAATGTCACTCAGAGCTGCACTGAGTTCCCTCTGCCTGTCAGCTCATTTATACGGCTCCACTGATCAAGGCTCACCCAACGGGCAGGCCAACACTCCATGGAAATTATCCAATTAGAGTCATCACCCACAGTTGAGTGGGGCGCATCTCCACAGGAACAAAGAATTACAATCTAATCAACACTGATAATGTCTGCCCACACAAGATTACATCAAAGATAATGGCATTTGGGGGGACACAATATATTCAAACTGGCACATCCAGTGAGGGAGAAAATATTTTCATGAAAGTACAGATGAAAAACTAGAGATGTGAGGGATGAAGGCATGCAATTAGTAAGTGAGCAGCCAGAACTTGAACTCAGGTCTTTTTGTTTATTTAAACCTTTTATTGTAGTGACATAAATACAACTCAAAATTTCCCATTCAACCACTTTCAAGTGTCTAATTTTGATCTGAAAGTTTAGGGTCTTTTTACTCAATCATGTTAGGACCCCCCAAAAAACCTCTTTGATACACGGAATAGTATCTAAGAGTCGTACGAAAGCCAGAAAATGCTCCACTCAGTTCAGCTTTCTGGGTCAGTGAGGGCACAGGTCTATCCACCATCCCTCCCTCGTGTCCTTTTTTGATAGCCTTATTGAGGCTGGACTTACATGCTGTATAATTTAGCCGTTTTAAGTATATGAGTCAATGATTCTTAGTAAATTTGTATAATTTTGTATCCATTATCATATTCTGATTTAAAATTTTCACCAACCCCCAAAATTTCCCTCACCAGCTGCCGCTCTGACCCCAAGCCCCTGCCAACTATGAATTTACTTTCTGTCTCTATAGACTTTCTGGACATTTCATAAAAAGGGAATCATACAATATATGGTCTTGGCAGTCTGGCTTACTTCACTTAGCGCAGTGCTTTTGAGGCTCACTGATGAGGCATGCATCAAAGGTCCATTCCTTTTTTATTGCTAAACAAGATTCTACTGTGTGGATATATCACATTTTAGCGATTTATCAGTTGATGGACAGCTGAACTGTTTCTGCTTTTTGGCTTTGGTGAATAAAGCAGTTATGAACATTTGTTGGGCTCTTCTGTGGAAATGTTTTCATTTCTCTTGGCTGTATCTAAGAATGGAATTGCTGGCTCAAAGGATAACTCTGTGCTCAACTCCAGATAGCATCAGAGTTCTGGACCTGTCCTGCCCGGAACCATCCTCTTCCTAAACACTGGCTTCATGGGTCTCTGCTGAAATACATCTCCTCAGAGCAGCTTCCTTTAGCACCTTAACCTACTTTATGCCTCAACAGTGAAGTTACAAATATTCACATCATATAAATTTATTAGTTTATCATCTTGCTCTATAAAACTTAAGTTCCGTGAGGGCTGCAGACCTAGTGTCTACAACAACGGCCAGTACGCCACAGATGGAGGATGCATATCTGATGAATAATTCAGTGAGATAAGTGAATAAATGATTGAACACATTAGTTCTGTCTTTGACAGGTGACGTCTCAATCCGGACTGTCTCGGGGAGAGGACCGGACCGGGTCATCCGTTTGGAATCCCTAGCACGGGAAGCAGCTAAAGCAGTGGGCGCGCAGGAAATGCTTGGGGCAGTTGGGCATGAACTGAGAACAGATACCTGGGAAACACTGAGGTTGTAAGGACAGAGAGAGGGACCCAAGAAGAAATGATCCTGAGCTGGGAGGAAAACCAGATGACACTGGCACAGAGCCACACAGGAACAGAGCTTCCAGAAAGGCCGGACAGATGGTGAAGGATCAGAGAAAGGCTAGTCAGAGGAACACTGTGGCGCTAGATTTGGCAAAAGGTCACTGATGACCTTTTCTAGAGCTTCCTGGAACAGCTATGGAAACCTGAGGAAGAAGAAGAACGGAGGCTGTGGCTGCAGAGCCAGGGGATCAGAGTGGGATGAATTCAGACCACAGATCTAGGAGGTGAGTTAACCTAAATGTTCGCTGATTTTCTTCAAGATCATGAAAAAATTATTATAAAAAGGGTATATAATTTTCTCAGAAAACAGAAATAGAGAAAATGGGCCTGAATTATTCCAAGGAAACATACTGTAACTATAATTTAAAAGGGAATTTGGTATTTTTATCGCTTAAGTTAAAGACGAAGTGGGTAAGACAGGTTATACAACTTGTACTTCACCATGATAAAACTAGTTCTGGGTTTACGTGGCCTGGCTAAGGCAGGGTGGCTAGCTGCGGGACAGCCAGCCTCGGGCCTGGCCTTCCAGGCTTCTCATGCACAGCCTGGTGTCCTTTCTATTGTAACACCCTGGGTCTCTTTGGAGTGATTTAAAATAGAAATATTTAATTAAGGGAGGATGTGGAATTTTGATCACTCTGAGGTTTTAGGAACATTATAGACTATCTTGAAAGGTGGTGTGTGTACAGCGTGCATATGTGCATGCATATGGGAGGCTGGCTGGAGCTGGCTGGCACTGTGCGGCCCGCAAGTGTGTGAACCTGTGTGTGTGTGGGGGGGCTGGCTGGAGCTGGCTGGCACTGTGCGGCCCACAAGTGTGTGAACCTGTGTGTGTGTGGGGAGAGTGCTGGCACTGTGCGGCCCGCAAGTGTGTGAACCTGTGTGTATGTGTGGGGGGGTTGGCTGGAGCTGGCTGGCACCGGTTCACATGAGCACTTCTTCCTGATCCCCAACTGGGCAGGTGGTGACTCTGAGTCGGTGGCCTGAAATCTCTTGCTGCGGGACTTTTCACACCACAGAAAGTAGCTACAATTCCAGGTTTTAATTCTTACTTTTGCAGAGCAGGTTCTTAAGCACTTACCAGTGCACACTGATACACCAGGACGACCCTGGAAAGCTTTTTTCCTTATAAATGCCTGCTACCTTCCAGCCCCTAGACCAGGAAATCCAAATCTCAGGCTGGGGGGGTGGGTCGGCAAGGCATGGGCATCTTAAGAAGGGCCCCTGCTTCTCTCCCCAACAGCTCAGGGAGGAAACAGGCAGGGAACACAGTCAAATTCCAATTTTAACAAGATACTATGTTGAACATGCTGTTCAGAAAAACAAAAACAAAAACAAAATGGCTATGAATGCCTTTCTCGCACAGAGAAATGGCCATGGACACTCTCTCACACGGAGACGCCTTCCCCCAGCAGCGTGCGGCACACGTACCTCTCCAGCATGTCCCTGGTTTCGTTGAGGAGTTTAAGTGTGGTCACATCTCTGGGGGAAAGTCCACAGGCCTGTAACGGCAAAACACCACACCTCAGGTTTCCAGTAATTAATACTAGTAATTAATACTAAGACGAGAGTAACATCATTCATAAACTAAAGGGTTCAGGAAATCGAAATCCAGGTTCTAGAATCGAAAAAATGCAAAACTAAAAAAATCTAAGGGCTTATGTGCACAAGAAGGCTATATTCAAAACAAGACTCAAAATAAAGTCATACCTTGTAAGAAGTTTGTTTTTCTGGTCCTTCCTGGACAGATTTTTAGTATAAACTAAAAGTCAAACAAGCCCAAACCAGAGTAGGCTTTCAGGCAGATGAGACCTGGCTTGCTCTCCGTCACCAGGAAACTGCACCAGGATGCGTGTCCCTCCCACCGGGCCCACCTGGGCTCTGCCTGCCCGTCCCCCAGCAGTCTCAGGTGTTCTCTCACTTCAGGTGACACTGGCCCACCATTCCCCTCTCCACCTCTTCCTTGGAATCATTTTCTTTCAGTCCCACTGTTGAATTTTTAAACTGGGGAGCTGACTTGAGTTTCAGAAAGCCTTTGTGTTCCTCCTCCCACACTGCCTTGAGCTCTCTTTTGTGTTTCCTCCTGCTGCTTCTGCGAATTTTGTCTCATCCACCTCCATCCTTCTGTAGGGCTCCCATAAACAGGCTATCACTTTTCTTGGCCTACTCCTAAATGTGGGGCCTCTCAGCACCCAGGCAGGTCTAGTTTTGGGATCCCTGGCGGAGGGGCAAGCCTGCAGCAGCAACAACCACAGGCTGTGCTCTACGGGCTCCGTGCTGGGCTCCACAGTGACTTCCCCGTTCCACGGGCTCTGTGCCAAGGCTCACAATGACGTCCCCGCTCCACAGGCTCCGTGCCAAGGCCCCACAGTGATGACCCCGCTCCATGGTCTCCATGCTGAGGCCCACAGTGATGTCCCCACTCCACGGGCCCTGTGCTGAGACCACAAGGACTTCCCTGCTCCACAGGCTCCGTGCTGGGCCTCACAGTGATGTTCCCGCTCCACGGGCTCCATGCCAAGGCCCCACAGTGATGATCCCGCTCCACTGGCTCTGTGCTGGGACCCCACGGTGACTTCCCCGCTGCACGGCTCCATGCCGAGGCCCACAGTGACGTCCCCACTCCATAGGCTCCATGCCAAGACCACAGTGATGTCCCCGCTCCATGGGCTCTGTGCTGAGGCCTGCAGTGACGTCCCCACTCCATGGGCTCCATGCTGGGACCCACAGCGACGTCCCTGCTCCATGGGCTCCGTACTGGGACCCACATGATGCCCCCACTCTAGGGTCTCCATGCTGAGGCCCACAGTGACGTCCCCGCTCCACGGGCCCCTTGCCGAGACCCACAGTGATGTCCCCGCTCCACGGGCTCCATGCCGGGACCCACAGTGATGTCCCCGTTCCACAGGCCCCATGCCGAGGCCCACAGTGACGTCCCCATTCCAGGGGCTCTGTGCTGAGGCCTACAGTGACATCCCTGCTCCATGGGCTCTGTGCTGAGGCCTACAATGATGTCCCTGCTCCACGGGCTCCGTGCTGAGGCCCCCATCAGCATCCGTGCTCCAGGCCTCTCCAGCTGCTGGAGAAGGGTGTTCTCCAGCTGTAGAAAATGGGTGCCCTCTGGCTCACAAATGAAAGACCATGGATTACTGAGAGGTGAGGCGAGTGACCTGCCTTCCCCAGCACAGTAACTGCTCTTGACCCACGCATGGTTTGTGAGCCAGTGGGCCCGCCCCCCAGGGGCCAGTCGTGAGAAGAGGCCCGGCTTCTTGACAGGGTGATGAGCATCCACAGGCCACCTCACACGGCCGCCGCTGATTCAGCTGACAAAGCAAGGGCGGGAGGTGTCCCTGCCTGACTGAACTCCCCTCCCCTTGTCCACAGCTGAAGCGGAGATTCCTTCTCTTGACCTGGAAGCCTCCTGGGACCTGCATACCCAGGGCCATGCTGGTTTGCACCTAGATGTGCCCAGCCACACTGCACTGACTTCGTCTCCTGTGTGCTGAGTGACGAACAAGGCTTCCTCAGTTTACCTCCCCAGCTTATGTCCTCCATTCTGACAGGACTCAATAAAATGTGCTCAACATTAAAACTTATCATAAATGTTTCTAACTGGAAACCAGCCACAGATGCAGCCTTTTCTAAATTGATGACGCTTTAATGAAATTATTGAAATCTATGTTTTCCAATCACTTACCTTTCAAGAGACTCAGCAATTTAAAGTTCAAGAGCTAGCAAG
The DNA here is from genome assembly GCF_015220235.1 of Choloepus didactylus. Taxonomy (NCBI): domain Eukaryota; kingdom Metazoa; phylum Chordata; class Mammalia; order Pilosa; family Megalonychidae; genus Choloepus; species Choloepus didactylus. The sequence continues at coordinate 4,377,073 of NC_051313.1, forward strand.
CATGTCTAAAACTACAGAGCACTGGGAGAGGGGCAGTGTTGTGGATTCGGCACCTGGATGGCCAGTGGGGCCTCCTCGTCCGGCATCATGTAACAGCACAGGAAGGATCCGGGGCCGTCCTCATCCACCCAGGGAGTAGAGGCTTTCTGCTCAACGAGGGCTCTGATCTCTTTTATTTTTCGCTCCAAGTCCAAAAGGGACAAGGAATGCTTAAGAGACACACTAGAAACAGAGAAAAGGAAAATGGGTAAATTGAAACTATAGGACCCAAAGTGTATACTCTTTTCTGAACACGCTGACTACTTCCTGAGATCCCGTTTTCCCCTGTCCAACCCAAAACTGCTGTGAAATCACCAGGATGGATTGGGAAATCAGTGCGACAGTGATGCACCACTGTCTCCCAGCCCAGGAGACTCACCGGAGATTTCACAAGAACCTGCCCAAGGCAGATACCACAGGCCTGAGCATGATGCCAGAGCCTCCAAGGCAGATTAAAGGAGGGCTCTTATCTCATGACCCAAACCTTTCTGATCTGCTTGGAAATCAGTCAGTAAACAGTGAAACATTACAACCTTTTTCTCAATGGCCAAAGGTCAATACTGGTGGAGAAATAGGATTCTACAACTCAATGCCCCAGGGTAGTGTCTGTCAGGCTGCAGAGGATTTCCCAGCCCCCCTGATCAAGCCACCAGCTTCCCTACCGTTCACCAGCATCAGGCAGTTAGAAAAACCAAAGAAAACCATGGCTGACCTTCCTAGAATGTTCTGCACAGCTTGCTTAATGACAGTGATCAATTCAGTCAGGCCTATAATGGGAAAACAAACATGTAAAAGTCTTGCTACTTTTTAAATGCCTCAATAACACAAATCAAAGAATTAAAATTGGTTTCAGGCCACGGACGGGAACCTCACCATCTCCAAGGAGGTGCTGGATGCTTGATAAGTACTGCTGCTGGACATCGGGGGGTGCGAGGACTGTCTGCACAGGACAGAAATAAGGTTAAATTCTCCGAGTTTTTTATTAGTAAGCGTGTATTATTTTCTGTAACTTGAACTGAGATATTTAGGACCTGAAATGATAGGAAAAAGAATATTTTTTAACATACCCAAAAGTCCAGTTTTAAAATGAGAAGTAATGATAATGCCAGAAGTTCATAATCACCAAAGTATAAAGACATTTATTTTATAGATGCTGTTATCTGGGTAAATAATATCCAGGTAAATTTTGGATCTCTCAAAAGAAAGGGACACCATCTTTTAGTCTAGTAAACTTACAGTGCCATTTTTGCCAACTGCTGCATTATCCAGGTAAATGTATCCACCAATTATGTTTAACTGAACCCGTAAAAGAACGACCAGCATACATGTACTGTACACAGCCACAACGCTTCTCGTGAAGCCTTTAGGGAGAAAAGAAAACCAAATTTGGTAATGTTACTAAAACATATAAACAAATGTGTAAAATCATAAACCATCCCTATGGTTATTTTCTATAAGATGACCTGAAAAAATATATTTGGAACTGTTTCAAGTACAAAAATGTTATCAATTCACAATATTTCCCAATTAATCTAACTCCCTACAACCGGTTGAAGGTAAATTAGGTATTACTTCTCAACTGATAAACAGTACAAAACATTGGATGAGTTATAAATGATTAACTAATCATATACCCCCTATATTAGTTCCATCCTACATCAGTTTCATGTCACAGCCAGCAAGGCCTGGGAAGCACCAGTTTTCCCGTCTCGGGGGAGCTGAGTCTGAGTTTGGAAGGACTGTACCTCCCAGAGCAGGTCAAGGCGGCGGAGGGGCCTGTGAAAGGTCTAGAGGAAGGTACGGGAAGAAGAGGGACCTGGGACAAGGCCTCCCAGCAGCTCAGGATGGAGTCAAACAGAGCAGCGTGCAGGCCCAGTTGAGAGGTCCAGCAGGCCAAGCGCAGTGCCCAGTGGGGGAGCAGCAGAAGGCACTCCCGGGGCTGGGAGAACTGCTGGGTGGCGCCGTGGATGGGGAAGCCAGCTGCCGTGAGTCAGAGAAGGTGGGAGTGAAGAAGAGACACAAGGGATGTGGAAATCTTTGGTCACGGAGGGTGAGAGGGCGCAGTGGCTGACAGCAGATGCAGGGTGCTGGGGAGCTTTGATTTGTTTCCAAACAGGCAAGGCTGAAGGGAGATCTGGTTGATAGGGACTAGCTGAATGGAAGGGAAAGGAGGAATAAGCTACAGTTCGGAGGCTCAGTGGATACGAAGGCTCCAGGATGGGCCTGGTTCATAACTGTCTTCACTAATGAATCTTTGCAATACTTTCTTTCCAGAATAGCACTGGAGATGCAGCAGCTGATAAAGGCACGTGGAGTCCTGGGCAGCTCTGCACATCCTCCTCAGCACTAATACTTATTGTGTGCTGACACTGGCCAGCGCCGCCCCCCTGCTTCATGAGAAGGCACCTCTGGAGGCTCAGTGGATACGAAGGCTCCAGGATGGGCCTGGTTCATAACTGTCTTCACTAATGAATCTTTGCAATACTTTCTTTCCAGAATAGCACTGGAGATGCAGCAGCTGATAAAGGCACGTGGAGTCCTGGGCAGCTCTGCACATCCTCCTCAGCACTAATACTTATTGTGTGCTGACACTGGCCAGCGCCGCCCCCCTGCTTCATGAGAAGGCACCTCTGGGTCCTCACAGCCTCATGAGGAAGGAAAAGGGGAGTCACCCAGGGAACCCAGTGCACACACTTCCCTGTGTAAACAGTTTACGGAAGGACTGGCACAGAGAAGAGGGAGGCTTACTTATTATCTTCAGGTCCTCCCATATTTCTAGCTTGTTTGAAGGCCTAAAGAAAAAAAATCAGAAAAGATGAAAATAATAATCTAATCTAATAGAAAAACTCATATTTTATAGATCTCTATTTAATTTTTCAAAATTAAAAACAATAGAGGATCACTGGAGAAAACCTGGAAAGAATAACAGAGCCCACACATTGAGTGAAAAATGACTGTAATTCTGGGGCCAGTGATGACACAGTTGCTCCTTGGGCCACCCTGCCAGGCCTTTTCCCTCATCTGCACAGAGCACATGTGCGTTATTAACCATAAGACACTCTCCCTTCCCTTTATTTACTGTTTTACAAGTAAGGAGGTGGGTCTTGGCACCCTTCAAAGTTCAAAGGTAACTAATGGGGTGCATCTTTGTTTTAAGGCATCACCATGAACACCTGAGTTTAAACCTGTCTCTGATGTGTTTCAAGCCATTGCAATTGTTATCTAACTCATGTTCAAACTGCCCGTCCTTGGCCACTGGGGACTACCCAGCTGGCTCCTGAACCCTTTGCCCTCACCCCAGCCATCTTCAATAGCTTCCTCGTTTCTGCTACGAAAAGTTGTCCTAGGTTCACCGTGTGCAACTCTTGTTTCAGACCGAAAGCCACTCATTCCTCCAAGGCGCCTGGCGCCTTGTGGAGGGAAAGGATACTTAGAGCCACAACCTTGATTAGGGTCCTCACTGCTACTGGGCAGGCCATTATCTCTAAGCTGGGACCAGGCACGTGCGCGCTTACGTATAGTCACGTGGACGGATACTCAGAGAGAGGATACAGTATGGGGTCACGGATCCTCCTAATTTAAAATCAGGACCACAGGCTTTTCACTCAATCCTATTGATCTCACATCAGTATTTCCTTCTGCTCACGCCAGAAGTGAGCTTTTTTTCAATCGTCTTTAATTGCATAGTATATTCTAAGAAATTAGAGTCAATTTCTGGGTGTCAGAATTTCTGACTTTGTGGTTATACTATCAACAAAACAGACATTTAGGTTAATTTGATTTCCTTTACTCTCAAATTTTAGAGATTGGTTTTTAAACACCATAGTTTTACAATTATGTAAAATATCTATATGGTTCCAATGTCAAATTTAAACAACATAGTACATTCAAAAAATTTTCTTCCTAACCCTCTTTATTAATTTTCCTCCTTCCTTCTCATTGGTGACTACTAAAATAAGTATGCTTTAATCTTCGTGGTCCTGTTTCCTATCAGCAAGTATGCACACATGAGTACCTATCTAAGCCCTCAGAAAAGCAACAGCATGCTGTGTATCCTGGAGGCCACTCTGGGGCAAGAGGCATCGGCTTCGTTCACTGCGGCATGGTGCGCCATTACATGCATGCGCTAGGGGATGTAGCTCAGCGCCTTTCAGAGCACGTATGTGGAAGAACTGGGTTTCTTCTTATTCCCAATCTGTCACAGACCCATACTTTTCTAAAATACATTGAAACCAATTTACTAGAAAAATGAAACAAGAAAACTATGATGAGATGCAAAGTACAAGCCCGTATGTTTATTACTATATTCAGACATAAATTTACATTTCTACTGGAAACTGAGTCACCATTAGACCCAGGGGTATTACCGACTTCTCATCTTTCTTTGTCCCTGCACAGACTCCAGGGTCAGTCACCCCTTTCTTAAATGGCACAGGTTCTGCAGATAGATCGAGTATATCTTCAACCAAGATACCACCTCAATCTTAAGCTAACGTTTAAGCCTTGTGGTAAAATGACATGTTCATTCTGATTCAATTGGGAATAAACCACATTTCAAAAGGTAGGTATTTTAATGCAGGTAAATCACATCTTCTTTTGAATGCCACCTAAGAAAAATTTCACCATGCTTCTTTTAGAAATTCTAAATGAAACCGGATAATAAAATGGAAGTTCTAAAATTTTCAACAAAGGAAGTGCTTAGAGCAGTGACCTGCAGAAGGTGAGCAAGGGCATTTGCCGGAAGCTGGGTTTGCTGGAGTGGTCGTTCACTCGGGTGACTTCGGTGGGAGAGCACAGAGTTACAGCCACCCAGGACATTTCCTGGTGTCAACATGCACCACTATTAGACCATAAAAGGAGATTTAAAAATACCGACCTTATTAATTTTCTAAAATTCCAATTTCAAATCTTTGTAGAAGAACAGGACAAAGTATTTTCTCTGCAAAGATTCCTCTGAAATGATCTGTCAGATGGAAATCACCATCAAGTTGAAAGACAAGCAGACTTTTTTGTTTTGTTTTGTTTTTATTGAGATTGTTCAGATACCATACAATTATCCAAAGATCCAAAGTGTACAATCACTTGCCCCTGGGTACCCTCATACAGCTGTGCATCCATCACCACACTTAACTTTTGTTCAATTTTTAGAAACTTTTCATTACTCCAGACAAGAAATAAAGTGAAAGATGAAAAAACTGAAAAAAAGAAAAGGAAACTCGAATCCTCCCCTATCCCTAACCAACCCCCCTCAATTGTTGACTCGTAGTATTGGTGTAGTACATTTGTTGCTGTTTATGAAGAAATGTTGAAATACTACTAACTGTAGTATATAGTTTGCAATAGGTATATATTTCTTCCCTATATGCCCCTCTTGTAATTGTATTGTCATACATTTGTTCTGGTTCATGGAAGCGATTTCTAGTATTTGTACAGTTGATCATGGACCATAGGATTCACTTTTATACATTCCCATCTTTTGACCTCCAACTTTCCTTCTGGTGACATATATGACTCTGAGCTTCCCCTTTCCACCTCATTCACACACCATTCGGCACTGTTAGTTATTCTCACATCTTGCTACCAACACCCCTGTTCATTTCCAAACATTTAAGTTCATCCTAATTGAACATTCTGCTCATACTAAGCAACGATTCCCCATTCTTAAGCCTCGTCCTATATCTTGGTACCTTATATTTCATGTCTATGAGTTTACATATTATAATTAGTTCCTATCAGTGAGACCCTGAAATAATTGTCCTTATGTGTCTGGCTTATTTCACTCAGTATATTGCCCTCGAGGTTTTGTCATCAACCCATTTTTTTTTTTTTTAATATGATTTTGTTCACTCACCATACATTCCATCCCAAGTAAATAATCGATGGTTCTCTGCACGGTCATACATTTATGTGTTCACCACCTTCACCACTATCTATATAAGGGCATCTACATTTCTTCCACAAGGCAGGACGGAGAGTCAAAGAAGGTAGAGAGGCAAAAGAGAGAGGAAAAAAAATGACAGCTAGGAAGCAGCAAAAGGAAAAATAACCTTAAATCAAAGTAGAATAAAGAATCAGACAATACCACCAATATCAATTGTCTAACATGCCTCCCCTATCCCCCCCTCTTATCTGCATTTACCTTACTATATCACCTTTGTTACATTAAAGGAAGCACAATACAACGATTCTATTAGTCACAGTCTCTAGTTTATGCTGATTGCATCCCTCCCCCAATGCCTCCCCATTTTTAACACCTTGTAAGGTTGACATTCGCTTGTTCTCCCTCGTAAAAGAACATATTTGTACATTTTATCACAATTGTTGAATATTCTAGATTTCACCAAGTTACACAGCCCCAGTCTTTATCTTTCCTCCTTTCTTCTGGTGTCTCACATGCCCCCCACCTTCTTCTCTCAACCATATTCATAGTTACCTTTGTTCAGTGTACTTACATTGTTGTGCTACCATCTCCCAAAACTGTGTTCCAAACCACACACTCCTGTCTTCTATCACTCTGTAGTGCTCCCTTTAATACTTCCTGTAGGGCGGGTGTCTTGTTCACAAAGTCTCTCATTGTCTGTTTGTCAGAAAATATTTTGAGCTCGCCCTCATATTTGAAGGACAGCTTTGCTGGATACAGGATTCTTGGTTGGCGGTTTTTCTCTTTCAGTATCTTAAATATATCAACCCACTTCCTTCTTGCCTCCATGGTTTCTGCTGAGAGATCCGCACATAGTCTTATTAAGCTTCCTTTGTATATAATGGATCGCTTTTCTCTTGCTGCTTTCAGGATTCTCTCTTTGTCTTTGACATTTGATAATCTGATTATTAAGTGTCTTGGCGTAGGCCTATTCATATCTTTTCTGTTTGGAGTACGCTGCGCTTCTTGGGTCTGTAATTTTATGTCTTTCATAAGAGATGGGAAATTTTCATTAATTATTTCCTCTATTATTGCTTCTTCCCCTTTTCCCTTCTCTTCTTCTGGGACACCAATGATATGTACATTATTGTACTTGGTTTCATCCTTGAGTTCCCGGAGACGTTGCTCATATTTTTTCATTCTTTTCTCCATCTGCTCCTTTGCATGTAGGCTTTCAGGTGTTTTATTCTCCAGTTCCTAAGTGTTTTCTTCTGCCTCTTGAGATCTGCTGTTGTGTTTTCATTGTGTCTTTCATCTCTTGTGTTGTGCCTTTCATTTCCATAGATTCTACTAGTTGCTTTTTTGAACTTTTGATTTCTGCCTTATAAATGCCCAGTGTTTCCTTTACAGCCTCTATCTCTTTTGCGAAATCTTCTCTAAACTTTCTGAATTGATTTAGCATTAGCTGTTTAAATTCCTGTATCTCAGTTGAAGTGTACATTTGTTCCTTTGACTGGGCCATAACTTCATTTTTCTTAGTGTAGGTTTTAATTCTCTGTTGTCTTAGCATGGTTTCCTTGGTTATCCAAATCAGGTTTTCCCAGACCAGAACAGGCTCAGGTCCCAGAGGGAAGAAATATTCAGTATCTGGTTTCCCGGAGGGTGTGTCTTAGAAAATTGCTCCACCCTGTGATGCCTCAGGTCACTGTGCTTTTCTGCCCAGAGGTGATGCCTGTTAGCCTATAATTCTTGACTGGTGTGAGGAGGTATGGCCATGTTCCCCCAGGCTCTGGGGTCTGGTCCTGAATGGAAAGGGCCCCACCCCTTTACTCTTAGAGAAGATAGACCCCCTAGGGGGAGGTCATTAGCATTTCAATGGTCTCTCTCTCTCAGCTTGTGTTGTCTCCACCCTTCCCGGAGTCACAGCCTTGGGAACTGAAAATGACTGGGGCTTTCTCCACTGAGCCAAAAAAGAAACACATAGTCCCCTTCAGACCCAGTCCAAGGCAACCCTCCAGCTCTCCAAGGTCAGTCGTCACCCAAAGCCTCTGTCTGTTTTTTGGGGCTGCGTACCTGTAGTGAGCAGTTCACACTCGCTACTTAAAACCCCAGTTGGAGCTCAGCTGAGCTATATTCGCTTGCTGGGAGAGAGCTGCTCTCTGGCACCACGAGGCTTTGCAGCTCAGGCCATGGGGGAGGGGGTCTCACAACTTGGATCTGCAGGTTTTACTTACAGATTTTATGCTGTGTTCTCGGGCATTCCTCCCAATTCAGGTTGGTGTATGAGGAGTGGATGGTCTTGTTTGTCCCCCTGCAGTTTTTCTGGATTATTTACTAGTTGTTTTGTGGTTTTTTGTAGTTGTTCCAGGGGGACTACTTAGCTTCCACTCCTCTCTATGCCGCCATCTTGCCCAACTCCAAGCAGACTGTTTAATGACACTAAAATATCTAAGACTTAAACTAATCTTTCTATTGTGTTCCATCTCTCTTGTGAACACAATTCTTCAATAAGAATGGCAAGTGCTGAAAGCAGTGAGGGCTGATTATTTTTGCTATTATGAACTGGACAAAATAAGATCACCAGGCCTTTTATTTATTTTGGGTCAGTTACTATCACAAGCTGACAGAGAGATTAACTTGCTCTGGCTGGGTGTAGGGAGGGCCTGGGAGGAGTCCCTTGCAGCCACCGGGCGGGGGAGGCCTTGCGGAGCCACACCCGGGAAGGGCTCAGGCTCCTCGTTAGCCCCGGATAGTTCAAAAGGACACCTGTTTCACAAACTGCAAATAGCAATTTCAAATCAAAAGAAAGACAAGAAAAAATACGAGAACACAGCAAATGGGGAGAGCTGTGGTCTGCCCAAAAGTCTCTGAGTTTAAGATTCTCCTCCAGGAAGCGGCAGGGGGAGGGAAGCCCCCCAGCTCCTTCCAGGGAGACCGATCCCCATCCCTCCATTCCCACGGGGGCTCCCAATTGGCCTTTCACTCTTCCCTTGGCACCACCTGGAATTTCCCTAGAAATTATGGAATTTACTTGGTCTATGTCATCCTTAGGAGACTGGTTCTTAATGGCAAAGAGCCTGAAACCCAGGAAGCACAAGGACACATGTTCTCGCAGGAAACGGGTGCCCCCGTCCTGTTCCCAAGGTCTGTTATTATGCGGTGTTCACGAATGTGCTGCTCACTCACTTCCTTTGTCTTCCTCCCCAGTAAGACTAAAGCTTCAGAAAATTAAAATGTCCCTCTTCTATCCTCTGCTTATGTACATACAGACGGTAGTAAGTATTTAGTTGACTTAGTGCAATCTGCTTGATGTTTCTTCAGCCCCTCTATAATTTATAAGCTAAAACTTAGACCTGTAAGTCGATTTCTAAGAATGATGTCTAGATGAAATCCTGGGGGAGAAAAACCCTTTACCACTGGCATTACACTGAAAAATATCCTAAGGACACAAATTCATTGTTATTTTGGGAGATAGTCTCTGAATATAGAAAAGTTTTTCAAAGAAATTTTCCAGCTTAATTAACCTCTCTGAGCACAGGCAGACTGTGAGAATTAAATGGGAGCATGCAAGTAAAGACTGTAGCACCAAGCCCGGCACAGAATAGGGACCAAGAAAGTGTACTTCCTGCCCTGGTGATTGGGATGGGGATTAACGAGTAAGGGAATAGTTTAGTAAGTCCACAATGATTAAAATTTATTTAGTGAAACAATTTTCCTTCTGCAATAGTTAATTTCATGTGTCAACCTGGCTAGGTTATGATGTACAGTTTGATCATGTAAGCAATGGCCTGATTATTATTGCAAAGGAATTTCATAGATGGATTTGTATCTACAGTCAGTTGATTGCATCTACAGATGATTGCATCTACACTCAACAAAGGAGATTCCCCTAGGCATGAGGGGAGCATCCTGATCCAATCAGTTTGAGGTCTTAGAGCCAGAACTGAGGACTTCTCTACTTTAGCCAGCCAGCTTCTCCTGGGGAATTCAACCTCACCTTCAGTGGAAATTCCAACTTGCGGCCCACCCCTCAGAATTCAGACTTGCCAATCCCCATGGTTCTTATCATAAATCTCTTAATATTTACATATATATTTATCTCCTGTTGGTTCTGTTTCTCTGGAGAGCCTCAACTGACATAACCCCAAACTTGTTCATTAAAATAAGAAAGCCACTTCCTTCTGGAAGTATTCTAAAACAAAGACAGCACGATACCAAATTACACTACTTCAACAAAGACTATACTCCATATACAAACTCATAAATGCAAAGGTGCTTTGTAAACAATAAAGGGCAGTATAAATGATTATTATTGCATGCTCAGGTTATATTTGTACTTCGTTTTGTATGTAAGCTAAAATGTAAATTCATACACCTTATTTACTTAAAGCGTGTTCACATGCTTTATCTATTATGCTGTAAACTCTTTAAGAAGCACAATATTTAACATAACTTTGTTAGCCCCCAGCATCTGGCTCGGGAACACATCTAAGTACTGAATAATTAAATTTCTGAATAATGTGAAAGCATCACAACTTCTAGTTATACGAAAAACAGGATGCTTTCAAATACTGTTGCCCGAAATGCTTGGTCCAACAATGTAGAGCATAAATAAAAGGACAAAATAAAAGATGGATCCAATGACATAACATTTAATATTTTTTCAAACTCAGCCTATTTCCTATAATATTAATAAATTACTAATAGAAAGATAAAGACTGAAAAACTTGAAAAGCTTTTCAGTTCATTTAGAAACTTTTAAGTCAGTGTATAAACAAGAACTGCTGTACCTTATAATTACCTGTTTTTCAGCAGAGCTGTGAGGCTCTCAGAGTTGAGTTGCTGCATTAAGGCTTCTTTAAGTGTTGGAAGCATGGATAGCACTGCAGGACAAACAGATAAACAAGGTTACTGGTGGACGCTTGTCCTCCCTGAGGGATGCACACCTATCAAGACAGATGCCTGCCCTCCCTGAGGGACACGACACCCATTAGGATGAACGGACACTTGCCCTCCCTGAGGCACATACGTACATGAGGACGGACGCCTGCCCTCCCTAAGGGACACACACCCCCATTAGGATGGACGGATGCCTGCCATTCCCAAGAGAAGCACACTCATTAGGACAGATGTCTGTCCTCCCTGAGGGACACACACTCATTAGGAGGACAGACGTCTGCCCTCCCTGAGGGACGCTCACCCATTAGAACTCATGCCTGCCCTCCTCATACTAGGCTGTCTTACAGCACTAGCAAGAAGCGGGAGGGAAGGTGAGACCAGAAAATTCAAATTATTATTACTGTTAATACAAAATGATTATATTAACAAGTTACATTTATCTGCTAGGTTAGGTGAAAGTTGTCTACTTACACAATGATCACAGAAATTTAAACAAGTACACACAGAAGAATGGAAAGAATCATTCCCAAATGTTAACAGTGATTGTCTTGAGAATATAGCTTATGGATAATTCTGTTTTTATCCCTTCTCTTCTGTACTCACATTTTTAAAAATATGTTTATTTCTGCTATAATAATGATCATTTTTTATCTTCAGCTATATTTTTCTTCATAATTTACTGCTAAATTTAGAAAAAGGTCTATAAATTAAAAACTATAAAGCATTTGTTACTTATTATAACCTAGATAAAAGGGCATCAGGTTAGGAAGCAAGAACTCCTGAGTTTAGGTTTTGGTTTTGCTAATGGCTATTGCTTGTCCCTAACTCCCAGGAATAACGTGAAGATAAAATGAGATCTAATACTCTAGGGAATGTACTATTAAAATAAAAGCATGCAATTTTTAGGAGTCACTTTATTCTTTGGCTGTACACATAGAGTAAGAGATGTTGGGGAAATGCATACATATAAATTTAAAATGAGCTTCTAATACTAAATAAGTAAATATAACAAAATAAAAAAAATTCATACACCACAAATATCACATTCTAAAAGGAAAGACCCTAGCATGTGATTTCTACCTCTGAACTAGGTAGAACATATTAATTACAAAACCCATATTATTTTTCTGAAAAGAAAGTGCAGGTTTTAATCCAGTCTAAATATTTATTTCAATGCGGCACCCTGTATCTTCAGCATATCTCCTCGACGTTACGCTTAAACCCTAAAGTTGTTTAGCCCGTTATCTGAAGAATCAGCTCAGAGCCCATGTAACCAGGTAGCTTGGCCTTCGGTGTACCTGGTCTACACATCTAGCCCTAATGTACTATGTTGCCTTACAAAAAAAAAGCAATGACTAGACTCCTACATTCAGAAAATGGTAGCCTGAACCAAAAGGGAATTTGTTTAAAGATTATGTGGCATAGTGACAGGTTTTGAGAGGATTCTCTGGGAATTCTCCTGTGAGGGAAGAGCGTCTCACTCCCACTTTGGCCTGTTGAACCAGAGCCCTGTCTACCCCTCTGTCATCGGCGTAAATGCTGAACAGATGCACTCCTGTGTCTGCAGGGCGTGGAGAGTGCATGACTTCCCTCAGCAAAACACTTCAGCCAACATGCGTCACAGGACGGTCCGTCACTAACCTGGGTGTGTGGCCTGGGCGAGCCACCTCTGTGCCTCGGTCTCCTCATGAGTCAACTGCGGATAAATAAAGCAGGGCTGTTGGAAGGATGGACTGAGACACACAGAGGCCTCAGAGGAGCTCCTCTGCCCCTGAGAAAGGTCCAGTGGGGTTGGCTACTGTTACTGCTGTCCTCACTTGGTGTTCCAGTTTGCCAATGCTGCCGTTATGCAAAATACCGCAAATGGATTGGCTTTTATAAAGGGAATTTATTAGGTTACAAATTTATAGTCCTAAGGCCATGAAAGCGTCCAGACTAAGGTATCAACAATAGGACTTTCCTCTCTGGAACACCTCTGTCAATTGGGAAGGCTGGTCCTTTGCTCTCGGGTGTGTTTCAAAATGGCTTTCTCCAAAATGTCTCTGGGCTTCTGTTTTAGCTCCTTTCAGCAAATGTGCATTCTTGCTTCCATCTCCCAGGGTGTTTCTCTCTAAGCATCTGGGGGTCTTCTCTTAGCTTCTCCAGGGCAAACTCTGGGCTTCATCTCTTAGCTTAGCATCTCAAAACATCCTTCTATCTACATCTCTAATCATCTCCAAGCATCAGCGTCTCTGTGGGCTCCTGAGCTCTCTTAAGTAGTCCAGTGAACTAATCAGGACCCACCCTGAAAGGTTGGGGCCACACCTCCACAGAAAGAATTCAATTAGAAGTTCCACCCTAATCAACAGACTAATCAGTCTGCCCCCACAAGGCTGCATTAAAGCATATGGCTTTTCTGGGGGACATAATATATCCAAGCTGGCACACTTGGCTTCCTTGGACCCCCTCCAGCTGGTAAGCATCTTCCTACATGGGACAGCCAGAAGGGCCTGCACTCAGGTGACTGGGGAATGTGCTGTAATGACCTCTGATGTGAACCACAGGTGCTTCTTGCTGGGGCCTGGGGGTAAGTTAGTATTTCTAGAAGTCACATCACACTGTTGGTTCATAACAAGATTATGCTCCACTGCAGTACCCAATTCTTCCTTATACCTCCTGCTTCAAAACAGGCCTGGGTATTTCTGTAGCTGTACAGTTGCCTTTATTTTTTTTTCCTTTTTAATTTTTATTGGGATTGTTCAGATACCATACAATTATCCAAAGATTCAAAGTGTACAATCAGTTGCCCCTGGTAGCCTCATACAGCTGTACACCCACCACACTTAATTTTTGTTCAATTTTTAGAACCTTTTCATTACTCCAGACAAGAATTAAAGTGAAAGATGAAAAAACTAAAAAAAGAAAAGGAAACTCTAATCCTCCCCTATCCCTAACCAACCCCCCTCAATTGTTGACTTGTAGTGTTGATATAGTACATTTGTTACTGTTTATGAAGAAATGTTGAAATACTACTAACTGTAGTATATAGTTTGCAATAGGTATATATTTCTTCCCTATATGCTCCTCTATTATTAACTTCTAATTGTATTGTCATACATTTGTTCTGGTTCACTGAAGAGATTTCTAATATTTGTACAGTTGATCATGGACATTGCCCACCATAGGATTCAGTTTTATACATTCCCATCTTTTGATCTCCAACTTTCCTTCTGCTGACATATATGACTCTGAGCTTCCCCTTTCCACCTCATTCATGCACCATTCAGCACTTAGTTATTCTCACATCTTGCTACTGACACCTCTGTTCATTTCCAAACATTTAAGTTCATCCTAGTTGAACATTCTGCTCATACTAAGCAACCGCTCCCCATTCTTAAGCCTTGTCCTATATCTTGGTACCTTATATTTCATGTCTATGAGTTTACATATTATAATCAGTTCCTATCAGTGAGACCCTGCAATATTTGTCCTTATGTGTCTGGCTTATTTCACTCAGTATATTGCCCTCGAGGTTTTGTCATCAACCCATTTTTTTTTTTTTTATATGGTTTTGTTCATACACCATACATTCCAACCTAAGTAAATAATCGATGGTTCTCTGTATGGTCATATATTTATGTGTTCACCACCTTCACCACTATCTATATAAGAGCATCTACATTTCTTCCACAAGGCAGGAGGGAGAGTCAAAGAAGGTAGGGAGGCAAAAGAAAAAGGAAAAAAAAAAAAAGAGCTAGGAAGCAGCAAAAGCAAAAATAACCTTGAATCAAAGTAGAGTCAGACAACACCACCAATGTCAAGTGTCTAACATGCCTCCCGTATCCCCCCCTCTTATCTGCATTTACCTTGGTATATCGCCTTTGTTACACTAAAGGAAGCATAATACAATGATTCTGTCATTTACAGTCTCTAGTTTACGTTGATTGCATCCCTCCCCCAATGCCTCCCCATTTTTAACACCTTGCAAGGTTGACATTTCTTTGTCCTCCCTTGTAAAAAAACATATTTGTACATTTTATCACAATTGTTGAACACTCGAGATTTCACCAAGTTACACAGTCCCAGTCTTTATCTTTCCTCCTTTCTTCTGGTGTCTCACATGCTCCCCACCTTCCTCTCTCAACCGTATTCATAGTTATCTTTGTTCAGTGTACTTACATTGTTGTGCTACCATATCCCAAAACTGTGTTCCAAACCACGCACTCCTGTCTTCTCCTATCACTCTGTAGTGCTCCCTTTAATATTTCCTGTAGGGCGGGTGTCTTGTTCACAAAGTCTCTCATTGTTTGTCAGAAAATATTTTGAGCTCTCCCTCATATTTGAAGGACAGCTTTGCTGGATATAGGATTCTTGGTTGGTGGTTTTCCTGTTTCAGTATCTTAAATATATCACACCACTTCCTTCTTGCCTCCATGGTTTCTGCTGAGAGATCCGCACATAGTCTTATTAAGCTTCCTTTGTATGTGATGGATTGCTTTTCTCTTGCTGCTTTCAGGATTCTCTTTGTCTTTGACATTTGATAATCTGATTATTAAGTGTCTTGACGTAGGCCTATTCATATCTTTTCTGTTTGGAGTACGCTGCGCTTCTTGGGTCTGTAATTTTATGTCTTTCATAAGAGATGGGAAATTTTCATTAATTATTTCCTCTATTATTGCTTCTTCCCCTTTTCCCTTCTCTTCTTCTGGGACACCAATGATACGTACATTATTGTACTTGGTTTCATCCTTGAGTTCCCGGAGACGTTGCTCATATTTTTTCATTCTTTTCTCCATCTGCTCCTTTGCATGTAGGCTTTCAGGTGTTTTATTCTCCAGTTCCTAAGTGTTTTCTTCTGCCTCTTGAGATCTGCTGCTGTGTTTTCATTGTGTCTTTCATCTCTTGTGTTGTGCCTTTCATTTCCATAGATTCTACTAGTTGCTTTTTTGAACTTTTGATTTCTGCCTTATAAATGCCCAGTGTTTCCTTTACAGCCTCTATCTCTTTTGCGAAATCTTCTCTAAACTTTCTGAATTGATTTAGCATTAGCTGTTTAAATTCCTGTATCTCAGTTGAAGTGTACATTTGTTCCTTTGACTGGGCCATAACTTCGTTTTTCTTAGTGTAGGTTTTAATTCTCTGTTGTCTTGGCATGGTTTCCTTGGTTATCCAAATCAGGTTTTCCCAGACCAGAACAGGCTCAGGTCCCAGAGGGAAGAAATATTCAGTATCTGGTTTCCCGGAGGGTGTGTCTTAGAAAATTGCTCCACCCTGTGATGCCTCAGGTCACTGTGCTTTTCTGTCCAGAGGTGATGCCTGTTAGCCTATAATTCTTGACTGGTGTGAGGAGGTATGGCCATGTTCCCCCAGGCTCTGGGGTCTGGTTCTGAATGGAAAAGGCCCCACCCCTTTCCTCTTAGAGAAGATAGACCCCCTGGGGGTCATTAGCATTTCAATGGTCTCGCTCTCTGCTTGTACTATCTCCACCCTTCTCTGAGTCACAGCCCTGGGAACTGAAAATGGCTGGAGCTTTCTCCACTGAGCCGAAAAAGAAACAGATAGTCCCCTTCAGACCTAGTCCAAGGCAACCCTCTGGCTCTCCAAGGTCAGTCGTCACCTAAAGCCTCTGTCTTTTTTTTGGGGATTCGGAACTGCAGTGAGCAGTTTCACACTCACTACTTAAAACCCCAGTTGGAGCTCAGCTGAGCTATATTCGCTTGCTGGAGAAAGTTCTCTCTGGCACCACAAGGCTTTGCAGCTCAGGCCATGGGGGAGGGGGTCTCACGACTTGGATTCGCAGGTTTTACTTACAGATTTTATGCTGCGATCTCAGGCATTTCTCCCAATTCAGGTTGGTGTATGATGAGCGGACAGTCTTGTTTGCCCCCCCCCCCCCGTTATTCTGGATTATTTACTAGTTGTTTCTGTTTTTTTTTCAGTTGTTTCAGAGGGACTATGTAGCTTCCACTCCTCTCTATGCTGTCATCTTCCCTCTCTCATCCATAATGCAGTTGCCTTTTAAAGCATTACAATTTGTTTACCCCAGCCTAGCACTTCAATGAGACAAGGCCAGTTTAGCCTCCTGAAACCTTATTTGTGGTATCAGCTATATAACCAAGCACAGGAGCATCTGTGACTTTAATAAGCATCCTTCCTAAATTGTTAGTAAAATCCCTAAGAAGATAAAGCAAGGGCAATGCCCCAAGTGTTCCATTACATAATATCTTTCAAGTTGGGACCAATTTCTCAGGTTAAGAGAACTAGCTAAATTTACCTCAAGTACTAAATTCTTCTATCATATGTATTACTCTTTTTATCCAAAAGGATAGAAATTTAATCATATTATTTGTAACCTCATTATCAGTGCAACCAGAAAAGTAATTTGGAAGGTATTTCAGTGAGCCTGTATTTTGGTTCCTAGTGATCACCTATTCTTTTCCTAATTGCCTATAATCAACTGCTTGTTCAACGAAGCTTGTAATAGTTGTGGAATGTGTCAACCATGTTGTTGGGCCCACTGCCATGTTTGCGCTACCTGAGCAAGTGCTATGCTTGGGGGACACAGACGGGGCCCGACATCATTGTTGAACAGTGACTGCGCTCGGGGGACACTGACAGAACCCATCATCATCGGACAGTGACTGCACTTGGGGGACACTGACGAGGCCCGTCATCATTGGACAGTGGCTGTGCCCAGGGGACACTGACGGGGCCCATCATCATCAATGGACAGTGACTGCGCTCAGGGGATGCTGACAGGGCCTGTCATCACCAATGGACAGTGACTGTGCTCAGGGGATGCTGATGGGGCCCATCATCATCGCTGGACAGTGACTGCGCTCAAGGGATGCTGATGGGGCCCATCATCGCCATGCGACAGTGACTGTGCTCAGGGGAAGCTGACGGGGCCCATCATCATTGTTGTACAGTGACTGCACTCGGGGGACGCTGACGGGGCCCATCATCACCAATGGACAGTGACTGTGCTCAGGGGATGCTAATGGGGCCCCTCGTTGCCGTGGGATAGTGACTGCGCTCAGGGGATGTTGACGGGGCCTGTCATTGCCGATGGACAGTGCCATGGCCCCTTGCTGTGGGATCCCTCTACTAGGCAACTTGGCCTTCAGACCTCATGGCCTGCCCTGACACCCTTTGAGCTGTGCTGCAGGCCGAGACCTTCCCTTCTGCCCTCCCTCCCTCCCCCTGGGCTTCAACAAGCATCAGAACCACACTGTGTCTTAAAGGCTCTCCTTGCCAATCCTGCTTAAAGGCTCTCCTTGCCAATCCTGCACCTGCCTCTGTGTTCTGCACAGGTGTTTACACCAGTAAATCTCTTGCACACCTAATCCCATTTTAATTTCTTTTCTCAGAGGACTCAAACTGACACAGGCCCATATCAGACTGAGATGTATTTTGACTTAGTACCTACCTTATCGATGTTTGAAATCTGAGCCATCACCAGAAACACACCTTGCATGTTCTCTAACACACTCCTTAAGGTGTCCTAGCAGCAGCACTATATGAAAGCCGAGGAGCAGTTAAAAGAATTATGTAGCTCTTCAGAGTGATTATTTGTGGGGTACTGACGCTGTGCCAAGCACTTTATCTGCATCATCTCATTGCATTCTCATAAGACATTTATGAAGTGGGTTTTATGATGTTCATCTTAGGAGAAAACTGAGATTTGGCATTGTGCCCTGACACGTGCAGAGGACACACGCCACTGGGCACGAACCTGATGGCCTGGAGGCCTGCACTCCACTCCAGGGCTCCGTCGGTGCGGCCAGCCAGACAGCGGATGGGGCTCCTACTGGCTCTACAGAACGCAGGTATTTTTCTGAATATTATAGGAGGTGAGGCAAATGGACCAATAATAAAGTCCTTTCAACTCTAAAAAGAAATTCTGTGTTTAAAATGGACCTTAATAAGTTCTTCCTAAATTAACTGTCATTAAAATAAATATTAGAGAAAGGATTATGCTTAAACAATGAAAAAGAAAAACAGGTTTGACACAGATTTGAGATCTGATTCTTCAAAGAGTTATGCCAGTTGTAATAAAACCCCTTGTTTTCAATTGTGGGCAAGCTGATTTGGTTACAGTGTTCTCCCAGCAGGCTGCAGCTCTGGAGGTTAAACTATTGCATTAGCAGTGACTTGAGCATAATGCTTGCCCTGGACTTACAGGTCCACAGCCACCCTCAGCTGTCACGTGCTGTCTCTCTGGGTGGCCTACGCGGTGGATAGGGTCAGGCCAGCCTCTGCAGCCTCGCTCCCCTCACCCTCTCCTTGTTCTCTGTGCCTGGCCACAGGGCCTTCCTGCTGTTTCTTGGGCTAAGCTTGTGCCCACCCTAGGATTCCTGGTTCCCGGACAATGGCAGCTCCCCCAAGGACCTGGGTCTGCTGGGGGCCCTGCTGTAAGGAGCACCCACCCCCAGCTGCATTTCCAGACAGCAGCCTCCACTCCCTCAAGTGAGAGGCCGAGTTTATCAAGTTTATTGTCTTTTCCTCCCACTGGAACATAAACTCCAAAGGTCAGGGAGTTGCTTTTGTGATTCAAATCCCCTTTCCCTGTGCCAGATGACGTAGTATTTGTTGAATGAATAGACAAAACAAATGCATGTATATTTTGTAATGATTTATGTTTACTATCAAAATTCACATTTACAATGATGCCTTTCAGTAGATTAATGGAAATGCTGGTTCCACGTCATTCCTTCTTTGCCTTTCCCTGTCCCGGGGGCACAAAAACAACCCAGACCACCCCTGCCTCTCTGCACAAACCGACCCCTTCCTCCCCTCCCCGCCACGGTGCCCCAACCCCTCCTGGCCCCACCTGTCATATTGCAGGTCCTTTGGTTGCTCTCGAAATGGTACTGCCGTCGCGCTTGGGCAATGTATTCCGCTGCCTCCCTTTCTTGCATTTCTCGGATTTTCTTCTGTCCATATTTCCCCAGGATATATACTCCTGCAATCAGTTTTAAAAACAAGCTAGTATAGTAATCCAGTTATTTAGAGGACTAAAAATTCCAAGCAATATTTTCAACTCACGTTATCCATTTATACAGCTTACATTAGAGAAAAGCTAAAAAAATCACAACTTAAAATTCTGAGTTAAACAACTGTGTAATACTAGCTTAAAGAGAAAGAGAGAGATTAGCATGGCAGAGGAAATGGAGGGTCAATGGGGACGGGTCTGAGGAAGCAAGCCTGGAAGACATGGCAGTGCTTGGCCCCAGGAGTCAACGGATTCTCGATGTCCCACTGCAGGGCAGGAGCTGCTAAGTAAGTGGTGGGCTGCAGACACAGTGGGATCTCAGAGGGTCAAGAGAAACCAAACAGTTAGTGATTCATAATCTAATGATGCTGTATTGTTAAAGGATAAAGTGAGATTCCCCAGGTTTTATTTTTTTAAAAGCAAAAAGGTACACAGAAAATAGACTGGTTTTGATTTTTAACATACAATGATCATTGCCAAATGGAGGGATAACAGGTGATATTTTTCTTCTACATGCTTCTTTATAATTTCCATATCTCCTTCAATGAACACACAATACTTTAAAAAATATACAATGATTTTTTAAAAAACAGAATGAAAGAAGGGCAGGTAATCACACAGACATCAATCTATCCATCCATGTGTTAGAAAAATCACCATCTGAGAAAAGGAGAGAGAATGAAACAAAACCACCTAAAAATTAGGAACTCAGATTGAAAGTGATGGAGAAGAGGTACTGGAATTTCTAAAATCTAACACTACAGGATTAACAAATAGGTGGTGTCCTGTGCTCTGTAACTTATTGTGCAACCTTTTAGCACAGATGGCGTGACATGGTCCCCACCTTCAGGGACTTCAGTTACCCCAAATGGGAATGTGAACACTCTAGAGAGCTTAGTTTGCCACACTTGAAGTTAGCCCTTCAGCTATCTTTATCTCTGATTAGCACCCAATACTTAGTCAACTAGGATAATGAAGACCTGAAATGGATGCTGAGACATGACATCCGTGGCATTCAGGATGCTGGGCTAGCAGAGGTGCTTTGGTAGTGCTCAGAGGACTGGGGAGGGAGCACCCAGTGAGCCCGCATCAGTGCTAGGGGCTTGGCCTCAAGGCTCCTGCAGGCTCATAGGATTCACAGTGAAACAAGTCAAGCAGACGGCGAGCTGAACCTGCCACCAGAGTGTTCTTGTATTTGTTTCAGGTACATCTTCTGTGCCTGGTTGTGTGGCAGCCCTGCCTGCACGGAGCTCACAGCACAGCCTGCGTTACTGCTCACGTCTACCCGCTCCCCGAGGGTCTGAGGCACTGCAGCAAGGCTCGAGGGGAGGAGCTCCCCTCACCCCCCTCCAACCATGCATGGCTCACCTTCCAAAAAGAATCAACGGCTGGCACAGACCCTAATTAACTGGATTGGGCCTGATTACCACAGGTGGGGAGGGTGCACCCCTCTAGGAACTGCAAAGCAAACACACATCCGGAAATATTTTCACTAATAAAGGCATTACAGATGAGTTGATAAGATATAATTTAAAAAAAATTATAGTTCAGTAAAAGGGTATGTGTTACAAACTGTTAGCCAGACATAAGCTATGATTGCTGTTGCTATGTTTGCATGAAAATAAACATGTATTATAATCATGTTAAAGAACAAACAAAAGCTCATGGCTACTTTTATTTTAATCCCTCCTCAATAAGCTGATGATAAAGTGACAGTCCCAGCAGGATGAAGAAACTGACTAAGGTTTCACAAAGTCACTACTTGACAGAGAAGTCTTAGTTAACGAGTTCTGAATTAAATGCTTGTATCTTACTTTGCACAACAGGTTACTGAAAATTACGTGTTAAATGATTATTTCTCAAACCATGTTGCAAAATGAAACACCCAAATGGCACCCACTGCGTAGCTAAGAAGCTTTTGGATAATGAATGAATCTGACTGGCATATGCATTTTAATGGGGGAAAAGGTATACATTTTCATCACATTTTCAAAAGTGTCTGATAAATTTTTTTAAAGGAAATATTTGTATTTGCTTGGTAAATGTATATTCTCGCAAAAGCTAAGAAAACTGAACAAGGCTAAAACCCCAGGATCCCTGTCTCTCCTGACCCAGTTCTGACCTGGGTTTGGCCACAGGTCTACTTCCTCTGCCTCTCACCCCCAGAATTCACCGGGCTGTTCTATCAGGTGGGTCCCTCCGGGGAAGCAAGGGGGAGGCAGAGGACCAGGAGCCGGGTCTAGGCACTCAGACCCCGAGCCTGAGGGGCCGCTGGATTCTGGCCTGGGGGCGCAGGTCTGCCGGCTCCGGTACCAACTAGTTAGGTGACTGTGAGCATGGCTCCTCCCCAATCTGGGTCTCAATGTCTTCACCAGTAAAATGAAAGGCTGGGGTTAGACGAGCTTTAAAGTTTCTTCTGTAGCTAGACTCTGTGATTAATGAAAAGTTTTACTAAATTCCTCAATATGATCAATAAATGCTGTTTTGACATTTCCTGTTGGAACATGCTGTAAAGCAAACAATTGTCCAGTCTCTCCATATTATAAATTTGGTTGTTTTAACACCAATCTTAGTCTTCTCTTCCTAGATGAAAATCCCTGCACTGCAACTAACTTACTAGGTTAATAATTTCAATGAGCTTGAAAATAATCTTTTAACACCATTTTCAATCTAATAGGCCACCAAAATCCTGAAGAATCAGAATAGACTCTTTATCTCAGAAAGATAGTCTAAGTCTTGCCACCCCACGTTCTCCTCTGCAATGTCTTCATTCAGACCCTGAATCTTAATGCTCTAGAACTGGTTCAGCAGCCTCCTACCCCTTCTCTTTTATCTCTGGACTCACACCCTTCTACTCTACCTTCCACACACACTGGCTTTTTCTAAAACACAAATCTGATGTCCTCAGTGCTGTGTTTAGAACCCTTCAACACCCCACCACCATAAAGACCTCGATCCCCTGTCCCACAAGCACCAGAATTACTTGGAGTACTCGTTAAAAATGTAGGCTTTACAGAAGTTCCATAAAAACTTCCCCAAATGCCTTGTCTTGTCCGAGGCTGCATCCCCAAGGCACAAAAACCTCGACTGGTACACAGGTGGAGCTCAATAAGTATCTGCTGAACGAATTAAGGAATTTATGAACAACACTCCAGAGCTAGAGAATCAGAACCTGTGATAAAGGATTCTGTGTTTTCATCATGCTTCTGCAGTGAAGATGCAGTGATGCGCAGGACCACATCCACATTCGATAGACCGGCCCAATCGCGAAAGTCCTTCACAGCCTGGCTCTAGTTGTGCCTCTAATGTCATCTTATGCCACTCCACATTTGTACCCCATGCTGAGCCATACTGAAACAGCCGAGTCATGAAAAGCAACAGGTCTCTGAGCCTCTGAACATGCTTTTCCGTGTTCCTATTGGGCCCCCTCCCTGGACAGCTCGACAACTCAGCTCCAGGGGTGCTCTCCTTGTGCTCCTATAGCACCCGGCTCTATTTTTGAACTACAGGAGTATCACTGTACCACTTTGGTCTATTTTGGTTTCTGCTTTCCAGACTCCATCATGAGTTCCTCAAGGTCACAGCTCTGTCTCATTCTTTTGGACTCCCAGACCTTAGAGTGAGAACAGGCACTAACTCTCATTTAACTGCTTGCTGAATGAGAGAATGAATGAATGGATAAACAGGCCAGCAACAGAGGGATGAAGGCATGCATCATAAATCCGTGCACTGCGCTTCTGGATAATACGCCAGTGAAGATGGATCTGGGTGCCTTCTAGTTCTGCATCACTGGCTCTCGTGCAGTAGTTCTCAAAGTGTGGCCTGGGGACCCCTGGGCCAAGACCCCTTCAGGGGAACTGTGAGGTCAAAACTACAGCTACAAGAGTACTAAAATGTTATTTGCCTCTTTTTGTTCCCATTCTCTCTAGAGCATTGAGTGGAGTATTCTGCTTGCTACATGATGTATGGTATTGCAACAGACTGAACACAGAAGCAGATATAAGAATCCAGCTTCCTTCCACTAAGCCAGATATTAAAGAGATTTGTGAAAATGTAAACCAATGCCATTCTTCTCATTAATTTTTTGGGAAAATACAGTTATTTTTCATAAAAATGCTGTTTATGTTAATATGTAACAGATTTATAACTAATATTTTTAAATGAGTTAATATTTTTAAAATTTTCCTTAATTTCTAATATAGTAATAATTAATAGATATAACTCACTTTAAAAAATAAAACTCTTTGAGGTCCTTAATAATTTTTAAGAGTATAAAGCAGAACTTAGACCGAAAAGTTTGAGAACCACTGCTCCAGTCTTCACAAACTGGTTAAGTTGTAAAAAACAGTCCAAACTGGTTTAAAGCAGTTACCCATCCAAAATGCAAGGAATAAGGAGGCCTGCAACTCAAAAGCTGCAACTCAATATTTTTATTTAGGTTTTCTGACTACTGAACAGCCAGACTTTTTTGAGCAAGCACGGTGAAATATCATCTACCTTTCAAGACTGTCAAAATGGGCCCCTTTCTGACTGATTTTTCATAACTGCATATGTTCTCTACCCATCTGATCTTCACAGCATTCTCTGCAGTTTTCTTATGGCTTTGTGTTTTACTTACTTGTTTTTCCTGCCTACCAGACCTTAAAATTCATGAAGATACAGTGGTAGAGTGGAAAAAGAATGTACTTTGGGTCTAACCCTCCTGAGTTTGGATTCCAGCTTCCCCATTACCAACTGTGACCCTGGCCAAGTTTCTTAACTGCTTAGAGCTTTAGTTCCTCCTATTTGAATGGGGATAACAATAACTACCCTATTGCCACCCCACTGCATAGCAAGAGCTTGGCTTATTGCCTGCCATACAGAGGGTACCCAATAAATTGTAGTTATTACTATTAAATATTTCTGTAATCTTATACCTCCATTTGATTATCTTCAACATCAAAGACACTTGATAAACCATTTCTTAAATTGGATTGGTGGAAATTTAACATGTGATAGGACCTTTCCCCTGAAGCAGAAAGAATATGACCAATCATGGTCATCTCTGGCTGTCATTTCTTGGCTGCTCAATCAAATACCATGCAATGAGTGGGCTTAAACAATGGGGATTCATTGGTTCATGGTTTTGAGGCCAGGAGAAATCCAAATCAACGCATCATCAAGATGGAGCTTTCTTTCCAAAGTTTGGTGTTCTGTGGCTGGCTGCTGGTGATCCTTGGTCCTTGGCTCCTCTGTCACATGGCCATGCACATGGCAGTGTCTCCTGGCCTCTCTGTTCTCTTCCAAGTTCTGCTGACTTTCAGCTTCCGGCTGCTCTCTTTTGTGGCTTTCTTTCTCTCTCTGTGACCTACCCTATAAGGCCTTCAATAATAGGATCCTGGGCTACACCTTAACTGAAACAACCTCATCAAAAGTCCTTCTTACAAGAGTTCACACCCACAGGAATGGATTAAGTTTAAGAATATGTTTTTCTGAGGTACACAGCTCCAAACCACCACAGTCCACTCTGTCATTTCAGTAACAATGCTAAGCACAAAGTTTCATCAAAATTGATTAGGGGTGTGTTCTGTCCTGGGACACAATTTCCCTCTGTCTGTGAAACTTTGAGACCTGGAGAACAAGTTTTCTGCTTCCAATAAGCAAAAGAAGGACAGGCATAGGATAAACATTCCCATTCCAGAAAGAAGAAATTGGAAGGAAAACAGGGTTCATAGGTCCCAAACAATTCCCAAATCAGGCAGGGCATATTCCATTAGATTTTAAGGTCTGAGAGTCATCCATGGAACCACGTTTTGATTTCTGGATTTGCCCCATCCTTTCTGTGCTGGTTTGGATATATTACGTCCCCCAGAAAAGCCATGTTCTTTAATGTAATCTTGTGGGGGCAGAATTATTAGTCTTGATTAGGGTGGAACCTTTTGACTGAATGTTTCCATGGAGATGTGGTCCACTTAACTGTGGGTGAGAACTCTGATTGAATTATTTGCATGGAGGTATGGGCTCCGTCCATTCAGGATTGGTCTTGATTAGTTCACTGGACTACTTAAGAGAGCTCAAGAGCTAACACAGATGCTGAAGCTTAGAGACGCTTCAAGATGCAGACCGAAGGACATTTGGAGATGCTAAGCTAAGAGATAAAGCTCAGAGTTTGTCCTGGAGCAGCCAATAGAGGACCCCCAGATGCTTAGAGAAAAATGCCCTGGGAGAAAGAAGTAAGGATGTACAGGAGCTGAGAGAAAGGAACAAAGACAGAAGTTCAGAGACATTTTGGAGAAAGTCACTTTGAAACCAGAACCCGGGAGCAAAGGATCAGCAGACACCAGCCACGTGCCTTCCCCAGCTGACAGAGGTGTTCCAAACACCATCGGCTGTTCTTCAATGAAGGTATTTTGTTGATGCCTCAATCTGGTCACTTTTACAGCCTCAGAACTATAACTTTGTAACCTAAAATAAAGCCCCTTTATAAACACCAATCCATTTCTGGTATTTTGCATAACGGCAGCATTAGCAAACTGGAACACCTTGCAAGTGCTTGAGCAGTGGCCATACTCTCCCCAAACACTGGGGTGAAGGCGCCACCATCTCTGAGCGTTGGGATGGTGGCCAATTTCTCCATGAATACCAGGACACGTCCTCTTCAAGCACTGGGATGGTGACCAGGCTCTAAACAAATGTCAGAACACAGTCCTCACTATCTCTAAGCATTGGAGTAGCAGCACTCTCCCTCAACAACAAGGTGGAAGACCCACCCCCTTCAAGCCCCAGGGCAGAAGGCCTGACCCCTCCAAATGTAGGAGTGAACCTGCCCTTTCCACACATATTATGGACCCACTCTCTTGGCTCAAAGAGATCTCTTTGGTCCAGACTTTGGCTTCCATGGTTCTGCTGCTGAAGTCATTCTTCCTCCAATCCAGTCTCTTTCAGTCCAGGCTGGCAGGGGTTCTGCTCATGCAAATTTCTCAAAAACCTTGTCAGCTTTGTGTGCAGTTCACAGGGATCCAAACCACCAGACAGAGGGACTTTCCACAGATCTTTTCTGCATAACTGCATTTCCAATCCTGACTTCCACCAAAATGGCTGACTGGGTCCATGTTCAGTTAAACTCTCACAAGAAACCCAGTCCCCTGGAACATGTTTTCCAGAATTTCAGGGAGGTCCCTGATACAGCTGCTTCTGGCCCTAGTCTCAGAGCATACTATCTGGACAGACTCAGGATTTATTAAACCATCAATTTCTGGTTTCTTTGTGCTTAAGAGTTCAGTTCTCAGCTTATCCCTTGTCTCTTGCATTTTACTAGAAGCTGCAAGGAGAAACCAGGCTGCACTTTTCACAGTTAGCTTGGAAAGCTCCCAGCTAAAAATCCACGTTCATCACTCTCAAGTTCTGCCTTTCATCCAGCATCAGAACTCAATTTCGCCAAGTTCTCTGCCACTTTAAAACAAGGATTGCCTTTCCTGCAGTTTCCAAAAATACATTCATAATTTCCTTCTAAGGCCTGATCGGAAGTACCTTCAACCTCCATATTTCTATCAACAGTCTCTTGATAGGCCTTTTCTGTCAAGTACCTCACAATTCTTCCAGCCTCTACCCATGACCCAATTCTAAAGCTGTTTCCACATTTTTTTCGGTATTTGCAACAGTACTACCCCACTCTGGGTACCAAAAACTGTTTTAGTTTCCTCATCGCTAAAGCAAATACCATGCAATGCACTGGCTTAAACAATGGGAATTTATTGGCTCACGATTTTGAGGCTAGGAGAAGTCCAAATCAAAGTTTCATCAAGGTGATGAAGACTAGCATTCTGGGGCTGGCTGCCAGTGATCCTTGGACCTGGGCTCCCCTGTCACATGGTAATGCAAATAGCAGCCTCTCCTGGCCTTTCCTTTCTCTTCCAGGTTCTGTTGACTTTCAGCTTCTGGCTGCTCCCTCTGTGGCTTTTTTCTCTTTTTGTACCTGTCCCTCTAAGGTCTTCAGTAAAAGGATTAAGACCCATTTTGGGCCACACCTTATCTGAAGTAACCTCATCCAAAGGTCTTATTTACAAGGGTTCACACCCACAGGAATGGATTAAGTTTAATAACCACCATATCTACTCTGCTCTTTCATCAAACTGACTTTATTTTTACCATTAAGCATTAATACTATTTTCTTTTTCTGTCCCTCTGAAAATTTTTCCATTCCTCTTAATCTTTAACTAACTCAACCAAATCTTTGGGAAACTTGTATCCTTGATTTTTAAGCATTTCTAAAACAGAACATGTAGTTAGTAAAAGTATTTCTCAAAAATTCAAGTTCTAAATCTTCTCTCTTTTTTATCCTAATGTCTCTAGTTTTCTCTCTTGTATAATTTACAAGGCTTTTTATTGTCTCCTTCAAATCCCTGCATATTACATCAGGGCTGTCATGTGAGGAAAAAGAGTTTCAAGTTTGTTATTTTAAGTGTTTCAAAATCTCCTCTCAGCCTGGGCTAACCAGTTATGTCAGCTAGATGGGTATTTATCCCAGCCTTCAAAATCCTGAGCAAAACTGCACAACATCCTCCAAACATTTCCTTCCTGCATAGTTTATATTCCAAAATGGCAAAAACAGAGCAAAAACATTGATTTTCTTTTGTCTAGTATGTATCTCTCCGCCTTCAGTGCTGTTTTAAAAAATTCAGATTAACTTTTGAACTACACCCAAAGGGCAGGCTGTAGCAATTGGACTAGAGTATTAGTGAAATCCTGCAAGTGAAAGCCACGCAAAATACGGGGAATGAAGTCTCTCCCAGCAAAGCCACAGAAAAGAATGAGAAAACACATGAGCCTTCAAACAAACACTTAACCGCGGCGACTTCTCCCGCAGTCCGTGAGGTGTCTCAGACAGGCTGGATACAGGGCAAGAGGCGAGAGGGCAAAGAGCACAGAGAGGCGCCCCGAGCTGGAGGCGGAGCGACCCCCTTCTCCAGCCCCAGGCCTAGGGTCGCGGGCCTCTCCCTCTTTTGGGGGACAGTGTCCTCTCCCCGCCCTTCCTCCCGGCGCCCTCGTCCGCGCGCGGACACCCACCTCCGAGCACGGTGCCCAGGAAGAGGCATTTCTTTTTGTGACGTTTCAGAAAAGCCCACACGGACCGCAGCATCTTCGGGCCCCGGATGCGGGGTCCCCAGGAGGCCGGCTCTCCGCCCCGGCCGCGACCCGGAGGAGCGCCGCGGTGCCGCCCGGCGCGCTCCCGACACCCGGCCGCGGCGCCCGTGAGCTGTCAGCGCCGCCGAGGGGCGTGGGCCCGGCGAGCAGCGGCGCCTCCGCCTCCTCCTCGCCTCCCGCTCCGCCTCCTGCCGGCCCTGCCCGGAACCGGTCCGTTCGGAACCCGCTCCCGCGCGCGCCGTCCCGGCCGCCCCTCCGGAAACCGCGGCCCGCCTGCACGTTCCGGGCGCCGGCTTCCGGGAGCCGCGTTCCGGGCTCGGGCGCCATGGCGGCGGCGTTGGAGGCGGACGCTGAGCGGTGGATGGAGGAGGCGGTGCGCATGGTGAGGGGCCCGGGCGCGCGGGGGTCCCACTTGGGGAGGGGAACCCGCACGGCCCGGCACGTGGGCCTTGTTCCGGGCGCTCCGGTGTCGCCGTCCCCGCCGTCAGGGGGGCGCCCGATCAGTCCGCACGGGGCCTGGGGAGGGTCTGCGGGGGTTGGGGTTGGGGGGCGCATCCCCTAGGGGGAAGGTCTGCGGGGGCCGGAGCGGGAGGCAGGTCCCCTAGGCTGAGGGGCTGCGGAGAACCCGGGCGTGGGGCGCACCCCTAGGGGCAGGGGCTGGGTGGGGACGGCCCGTTGGCTGCTCTGTGACTACCTTGTCAGTTCGCTCATTCATTCGTTCACACACTTGTTAACGCATTCGTTCACTCGACCATTGCTTTGCTTTTTTGTTCATTCATATTCGTTCAGTCACTCATTCCTCATTCATTCGTTCATTCACTCATTCACCTTTTTCCTTCGTAAATTCATTTGTGCATCATTTGTTCACTCATTCATTCGTTCATTCATACGTTCATCTCTTTGCCCCGTCACTCCCTTCCTTTGCTCTCTTCAAGACTGGTGATCGAGGCTCTGAACAGACTTGGGTAGGATCCAAACTTAATCCACATGTGTGGCTGCCCCCAGCTCCTCTAGAGGGTACCTCTTACCCACATGCATATACTGTATTCACATATATTATGTATACCTGCATACAGTACCTTAGTAGCTCACATATGGTGGAAAGATAGCACTTTTTTTTTTTAAACATTGCAAACATTGGTCTGTGTATCAAAGTGCGACAGAGCTTTTAGATAACTTCTGCTTTCTTCCCTTTCTTCCCTCTCCTGAAGGAGATGCCTTTCAGTTTTACATTTTGCTAATGCTGCTGTAAAAAAAAAAATATTTTTTTTGTACATGTTTTTTGATTGTGTCCTTCTTATCCTTAGTGACCTCTGGTCGACTATAGTTAATTCTGTAATTATTTACTCTTTCAGCCCACAAATGCTTATTGAGTGGACAGGCTTGGCCTTGGGGATTTAGGCTGAAACTGATCTCAGTGTATTCTTCTTATCTCTTACTGAAATAATCCCTCACAGATAAGTACTTTTCAGTTTCTTATGTAAGCCGTGATGCCTTAGGGCCTCTGTTTCTTTGTTTCTGTTGCTTATATAATATTCTCCTAAACTTGTTTTTGGTCCTTGTTTGAAAGTGACCCACAGTAAGAAATCTGTTTTATATTACAACCTGGCAAACACACACCTACCTACATGCAGGAAAAACAAGTTTTGGAAAACTGTACTTGCCTTTCCTGCATACACTTGTGGTATTTTCTATTTTATTCTACTTTTCTAAAATGCTGATCATTAGCCATTAAATTGGTTTGTTGACCCATTCTTTGAACCCACTAAGAAATTTATTTCCTCTATTAAACTCACATAATCTAGAACCTTCTATGTGATACTTTGTAAAAATTAATATTCACATATGCATTTTTTCCTTTATTAGGGAAGTTGTGGATTTACAGAACAATCATGCATAAAATACAGGATTGCCATGCACCACCCCACCACCACCTTGAGTTGGTGTGGAACATTTGTTATAATTGATGATAGCACATTTTCATAATTGTACTATTAATTAAAGCCCATGGTTTAACTTAGAGGTCACTGTGTAGTGTAGTTCCATGGTTTTTAAAAAATCTTTTATTCTTTTACCTTACAGACAATGTAACATTTCCCCTTTTAACCACATTCAGATACATATTCCAGTGCTGATAACACAGATGCATTTTTATGAAGGAATTTGTGATCAGCTTTATGCATTTGTTTGTCTTGAGCTTCTTTTATGTAACTAAAGTTGTCAAGGTGGAGACCTGGAGTTTTCATGTGATCTCACAATCTCACTCCCTCTCCTCCAAATCGTTTTTATAGCTTCCTGTGCTAGGCAGCCTCTTGAGTGAGGATGATCAACAGTAGCAGGGCAGGAGGTGAGCTGCATTTATATCCTCTGTGGGCCAGAGGTCTGGAGGAAGATGAGCCTTGAGGACTGTGACATCAGGTTTGTGGTCTCTTCAGTTATTTTCAGTTCTTCAGGGAGTGGCCTCAAAGTGTGAGCTCCACACTTAAGTTTAAGTATGGAGCTCACAAAGATGAATGTGTAGTGGTGCTGCCCCTAGAGCCTCACAGTGGCTTCAAAACCAACTCGGTTGACCCATCAAGGACTTCTGCACGTCACTCTTGTTGTCAGGCTGTTTCCTCTGCATCTTTTTCTATTCCAGGTCTTTATTTCCCTTCAAGCATCTTTTGCCCTAATATCCTGTAGCATTTCACCCACGGTCCTCTCTGCTAGCCTCTATCTAGGATTCTGGACCATACACTTAAGTCCTTCAGTAGAGCATTGCCTTTGACTGCCTTTTGTGTGACCTTGAGCAGGTCATACGTCCTCCTAGGCCTTAGCTTCCAACTTGTGTAATGAGATGTTTGGACTCCATATAATGTGTCTAAGGGTCCTCTGGCCTGGACAGGTGTGTCTCTTAATTGGCTCCTGCCCACCTGGGGAGTGTGATGACTTAGTTCACCTTCTGCACAGGTTCATGTGGGCCTCCGCTTCTCAACTGCTGTCCTGGCTTTGGTTGATATGTGTTTCTTCCAGGTCTAAACAAGGGGAAAAAGCGCATGTCATAAATCTTGTGCTTCGTTTAATTATGCACCCCTCCTCCCCAAAGAAACTTCATATCTTTAATTAGTTCAGAGGATTGTTGAAGGAGTTTAAAATTTGATTTGTGCTTCTGAGAAGCAGCCCAGCTAGTGCCAAACCTGGGGGCAGGAAGGCCGTCTGATTAATTTGTACACTGAGGAGTTTGCAAGTGAAGCTTCCTGCACTAGCTGTGCTAGGGAGGCAGTGCACGCACGGAGTAGCCAGGACTGGATTGCACAGGGCGGGCAGATTAAACGAGGAGTCTGAACCTAGGGGAGTAAGAGGGCCTGGCTCTGGTCTCAGCTCTTATGAGACCAGGTAGCAAACATGGCCACGTCACTTCCTTCCTGGGTGCCTTTCTTCATGTTTTAAAATAAAGGATTTGCACTAGAAAATCTCTGTCCCGGTCTATGGTTCTAACATAAAACATGCATGCGTTGTAAAAGAAAGGAAAGCAGTTCTTTAGAAAGTTTACAATCCAGTTCTTTAAAATGTCACCTAAAGTTGGTGAGGTTGTGCAAAATCAAAATACAACCCAACTCATCTATTCAAAGGAAAACTGGCATCATATCATTAACAGCCACCAAATGTTCATGTCATTTAACCCAGCGATATGGTTCTGTGGCATTTATTTTAAGGAAATGATTTAGAAAGATAAAAGCACTAATTGTCTTTTCAGTGTTATATGTGACAGTGAAAACCAGGGGGATTTCAAACTTCTGATAAAAGGGAAACAGTTGATCAAATTGTGGTGTATTACTGGGTCAGATAATGTGCAGTTATTAAAATCATTACAGATATTAAGTATAAACATAATGTTACATTTCGCAACTGCATGTGGTATTTAACATTAAACATATGGGCTCAGAGGTCAGGGAGGCCTGTGTTCAAGCCTAGGACCAGCACAGTGACCTTCACACATTCTTCTAACCTTTTGGCTTCATTTGTCCTCATTCCCTCTAAAGTGGGACTACACAATCTCGTAGGGATATAGAGATTAAAGAGAGAATGCTTTAAAAACACTGAATGTAGTTTGCTCAATACATAGAAGCTATTATTTTAATCAAATGGACCAAGAGGGGGACATGCAAAAATAACTAGTTGACATGGAAAAATTAGGGTGATTTTAGAGAAATTTATCCATTTATTTCTGTAGTAAAAATAGAAAAATCAAATAGAAGAGATAGAGTTAAAACATGAAACCATAGGAGAATGAGTAGTAAATAAATGTTAGTGTATATATACTCTTGGCATGGAGAGAGACCCTAAAGTATAGCACTAGAGGCAGAAAAATTTCTAGAAAGAAAAATGGACAGGTTTTAATTACATAGACTTGAACTTCTGCATGTTATAAAACACAAGATACAAAGTAACATAGCAAATGAAAAAAGGGAAGATATTTGCAACATATAAAAGGCACACTGTTGATAGCCCAAATAAATAACATTTGTAAAGTAATAAGAAGAGATGTGTACCTTAATAATAAGGTCAAAAGATATGAAAAAGATATTTCTAAAAGAAATACAAATAGCCAGCTATTAAGTGAGAAAATGTGTAACATTACTAGTAATAAGTGAAGTTCAAATTATAAAGATAAAATTTTCCCACATTAAATTGGCAATGGCTGAAAAAAGTAGCAATGCTTGGTGTTGCAGAAGGTGCATGGGGAGCTGGTTGATCAGGAGAGGCTGAAGTGGGGCAGCTTTTTAGAGGGCAGTTTGGCTATGTCCATATAAAAAGTCTTAAAATGCTATCTCTTCTTTGACCCAATAATTCCCTTTAGGGGATTTTTTCCAGAATGAAAATATTTTGATATTTTGTTTTTCTAACTATATAAAGAATTCATAGTCCTAAGAAATTCAAGCTATGAAACAGATTTAACAAATTAAGCAAAAATTACCTAAAACCCCACCATCATATATAGCACTGTTATATATATGGGAGGGTCTTTCCACAGAGCTCCCTGTTCAGATGCAGGGACATATGCAGTTCTACATATATGCAACTATATATGCTCCTTTTTTATAATGAGCACCCTTTTTTCCACCTTTTCACCTGGGAATTCAGTGCAGTAGGTTGCAGACAGGTAGGTAGAGTTGTTGGTTTAATTAGAGGAATTGGCTCACGTGACCATGGGTGCTGCAAGTCTGAAGAACGGTAAGTGGGGCTGGAAGCTCAGGTGGGATTTTCATTCTGCGGTTTTGGGCAGAATTTCTTCTCCAGGAAACCCCAGTTTGCTCTTAAGGTGTTCCACTGATTGGGATGAGCCCCCTGCTCCCATCATGGAGGATAAGGTCCTTACTTAAAGTCAACTCTTTGTAGGTACTAAGCCCATCTACAAGATGCCTCCACAGCCACAGCTAGATAGTGTTGGTTAAATAGCTGGGTGTGCATGAACCTAAATAAGTGTTAGCATGGTATTCTTATAAGGTGTGATGCTGGTGCAGAGGGTTAACCACAAAGTGGTATGGAAAAACTACCCATTGTGTATTAAAGACCATATTTAATAGGAATATCTTACCAACTCTACACTAATACTAGGGATGAATAATTAGGAGCTGATAAGAGCCCTAGGATGTATTATGTTATGATAATTGTTTAAAGTTGAGAGTGATGATGATTGTACAACTAAGTGAAGATAATGTAAGAAACTGACCATTCATCTTGGGATAGAATATAGATTAAGTGAAGTTAGGAACCCATACTTAATAAATTAAGCCCTAAACTTGAGGCTTGCTCTTGTGAAATTTAGGGTTGTAAATGGGAGACTGAGCCCTCCTGTAATTATGCCTAAGAAGCACCTTCAGGGAACCTCTTTTGTTGCTCAGATGTGGCCTTTCTCTCTCCAAGCCCAACCCAGCAAATAAATTCATTAACCTCTCCCCCACGAGGGACATGACTCCCAGGGGAATGAATCTCCCTGGTGACATGGGACATGACTCCCAGGAGTGAGCCTGGCCCTGGTAGCAAGGGATTGAAAACGCCTACTTGACCAAAAAGGGGAAAAAAGAAAGGTAACAAGCTGAAGTCACAGGAGCTGAGATATCCCAAATAGAGTCAAGAGTCTATCCTGGAGATTTCTCTTATGCAAGCTCCAGCTAGACATTCCAAATGGCCACAGTATTCCATGCTCTTACCAAAAGTAGTCCCCAAATACCTAGGTCCCTACACGAGATTCTATAAAAGATTCACTTACTGAGTTCTATCTTTCAAAAACTTAAATGCACCGGAGTGTTCCTATACCAGACAAGTCCTAAAAGCCATAGGCAACAGCCTCTTTAAGATCAACTATCAGATGCAGCCCCCTTCCCCATACTGTCGACACCCCCTTTAATATGAACAAATTAGGGTGCTCACTGCCTAGAGACCCCTGAAGATGGAGAAAGTGATTAAGTGAGAGGAAGGGGTAGCAACAAACAAGATAAGATTTAAAGGTCTATGAATACTGAAACTTTATATAATTATATATTTATTTTTGGATGCTGGGGTGTTGGAATAGCTGGAAGGAGGTGAATGACCTTGTGGAACTGAAGCCTTTAGCATCCTTTGGGATTTGCTCTATAGCTGCTCATTGAATTGTGCCATGAGGTCTTCACCTTTCTGTAGATACCTTGTATTGCATAATAGGGAAAGGACTGAGACTGTGGGACTGTAACCCATAACAGTTTTTGAAATTACCTGTATAACTGCTTGT
Source organism: Choloepus didactylus (assembly GCF_015220235.1). NCBI lineage: Eukaryota > Metazoa > Chordata > Mammalia > Pilosa > Megalonychidae > Choloepus > Choloepus didactylus. Next base: position 4,412,719 of record NC_051313.1, read on the forward strand.
TGAGCTGTACATCGAGAGTTGACACCTTTCTGTATGTATGTTATGTTTTACAATAATGGCAGTGGGTGAAGTTGTGAAACTGTGACCCGTGATATTCTTTGACATTTGCTCTCTGACAACTCATGAAATCGTACTTTGAAAGTTATCACTGTTACGTATATATGTAAAAGATCACAATACAAATAAATAATTAAATAAAAGAACTGATTCCATCGGGGGGAAAAATAAGCTGGGTGCGGTGGCCTTGCCAAGCTGACGGGCCGTTCAAGCCGGAAACCCAGGGCCTGCTCAGCCAGCGAGCCCTAACCCCGGAGGTCCCTGTGCTGCATCCCTGCACCCGCACCGCCAACGCTCTAAGCCACCGTCCCCGCGTCGTGACTGCGCAGGAGCCTCCTGGCTGCTCGCTTGTGCGTTTTGTCGAAAGCCTCGTTACACGCCAGATCCTGGACTGGGCCATCGTGATGCCGTCATCAGCACGACCGGTGTGGTCTCACCTCTGTTAAGCAGAATTCATCCAAGTAGTTCGTTCTCATTCCAACAAGTTCTTTGAGGCGAGGCATGAGGTATCTGAGATTGATGGCCATCCCCTGCCCTATGTTGGGGCCTAACTTGCAGCGTCCCTGATGGCCGTCTGGTCACAGCTCACTGCCACGGTGCCTGTGCCTTCGGAAGAGTCCGCCCTGCCTGGCACCTGCTGCGGCTCGGCCCTGGACGGGCTCTCCTTGTGTCCACATTTCTTCTCTTACTTTCCTCACAACTGCAGCTGACCGAGCCCCGCTGGCGACTGGCTGTGCAGTGTCTGTCTCTTTTGCTGGACTGTGAGCATGCGGGCGGCAAAGACTGAGCTGTCTCGCCCACTGCTGTGTCCCGTGCCCTAGTCCGAGCCTGGCATGACATGGCCCCACACCTGCATGTCCCCTGCAGGTGCCTGGGGTGGGGCTCTCCCTCCCTGCTCTGGTGCGCAGCCTCCCCACCCCTCCGCTGCGTCCTTTCCGGGAGCCTGCGGTGAGCTTGCTTTGATTCTCCAGGCCTTGGAGCCCTTCCCTCTTTTGAATGTGGCATAAATGGGGTCTGCTCTTCGTGTGGTCACAGCAATGGGGCAGAGCCAGCCTGAGGGCTGTTCCCGACACCGTCCTGAAGAGTTCGGCTGTGTTGCTTAGCTTCTGCCTCCTGCCATCGCCCCTGTGCTGGTTGCTGTCCCGCCACCCAGAGAGGGGAGGGCAGCCTGCTCCCACCCTGCGCCTCTCCTCACCCGTGTTGGCCACATGGAAAGTAGGTGTCAGCTGAGCACAGCTGAAGTTGCTGGGCCCTCGTCTTAGTACTGGGATAGGAAGTTATTGCTCGTGTAAGTCAAGGAGTGAGGCTGGGAGAAAGGCTTGTGCGGGAGTGAGCACGCACTTTTGCAGGACAGCCCTCGCCTTGGCCGCGTGGGTGCCCCGTGGGGGATGGAGACTTACCCTTCCTGGGAATCCAGCTTCCAGCGTGCCTGGGGCCACCACCCAGGGGCTGCTGAAGTGGAAACGGGAGAGGCCAGCCCCCAGGTTGCACCCCTGTTTTCCCTCCCAGAGGCAGGACAGCTTGTAGCAGACAAAGCCTGCTGCCTCAGAGGGGGCGGCCACCGGCCTGGGCCCCAGAGCTGCCGGGGTTCACCGGCCCTGGGGTCGGAGGGACTGGCCTGCCTGTGGCTGAGGGCACCTTTACAGGTGCTCTGGCGGGCTGGCTGCTCCCGGGCCTCTGTGGACGGGGGTGGCCATGGAAATGTCCTGAATGTATTTTTGTCGTTTATTTCTTTAATTGAGGTCTACTTTACATACAGTGAAATGCTCAGATCTTAAATGAACCGTTCAGTTTTGAATATTGCAAACATTTGTGAAACCCACAGCCTTGTGAAGATAGGGAACATTTTCCCTGTGGCAGAAAATTGCCTTGTGCCCTTCCCCATCACAGTACACCACCCCCACAGCGACCACTGTTCCAACTTGGGCCATCGTGGTTAACTTTTGCCCAAACTACAAGTTCACATGGGAGGATCCCCCAGTGTGTGCGGGTCTGCATTTGTCTTCTGCGGCCTGCCGCCTGTGAGACCACCTGCAGGCAGTGGCTGTCACCAGTGTGTTCTCACTGTCGAGCTCAGTCCACGTGTGAACACGCTGTCGCTTGTTTCTTTGTCACCTCACTGGTGGATGCCCCAGCTGCTTCTGGTGTGGCCTGTGGGAATGAAGCCCCTTCCCTCCCCTCTCCCTCCTCCCCTGCCTTCTCTGCCCCATCCTTGTTTTCTTTCTAATGCCTACATCCATCAAGCAACAACTTCCTCTTCCCCCTCCCCAAACCCCTGGTGACCTCTAATCTACTTTCTCTACAAAATTTGCCGTTTCTAGGTATTTCATTATGTGGAGTCATGCAATATATGACCTTTTGTGTCTGACTTATTTCACTCAGCCTAATATTTTCAAGATTCTCACGTGTTTCAGCATGTTTCAGAACTCCGTTCATTCTTAGGGCCAAATAATATTCCAACATACAGATACACCACGTTTTGTTTATCCCTGCTTCTGTTGCTGGACACTTGGGCTGTTTCCACCTTTGGCTATTGTGAGTGTATCTGTTTGAGTCCTTATTTTCAGTTCCTTTGGGTATATACCTAGGTGGACTTGGCTGGATCATATGGTAATTCTATATTTAACTTTTTGAAGAATTGCCATACTGTCTTCCACAGTGGCTGCACCATTTTACATCCCCACCAACAACACATGAGGCTGCTATTTTTCTACATCCTCTCCAACACTTGTTATTTTCCATTTTTGTTTTAAAGACTATAACCATCCTAGTGGGTATAAAGTGGTATCTCATTGCTTTGATTTGCATTTCCCTGATGAACATTTTTTCCCTGAACATTTTTTCATATGTTTATTGGCCATTTTTATATTCTTTTTGGAAAAATGTCTGTCATGGCCCAAGTGCTGCCAAGTGCCAAAGAAGACGCCGGGCATGTTCAGAGGCATGGACTTTTTATTCAGGGCTTACTTACAAGGAAAAAAATGGAAGTCGGTCGTGTTGCCCAGAATTCAGGAGCTTCTCTGGATGGTTTCAGGAGCTGCTCTGAATGGTGGCCAGTTCAGAGCACAAAGTGGAAATAGTCCGTACTTTCGGGATCTGAATAAGCTGCTTATAAGGGCTCCACATTCCAGTGGGTAAGACAGCATAAGGCAGGGAGGGGAGTTGATTGTAATCAACAGTGAAGAGGAGAGGATTATAGAGATAACAGTATCTCAGGGAATCTCACTGAGGAGCTAGTTTCAGGTATAGATTACAGTTAGCATCTGATATTACAAGGAGAATAGGTCAAACCTCAACTGACCTAGGTCACCCAAGCTGCTGTGTGCAATCTTCAAGGCCCTTGGTGAATGCCCTGTGTCCGGGGTTCCCACAACGTCTGTTAAGGTCTTTTGCCTTCTTTTAATTGGGTTGTTTGCCTTTTTGTTGTTGAGTTATAATAATTCTTTATATATTCTGGATATTAGCCCTTATGGAATACATGATTTGCAAGTATTTTCTCTGCCATTCTTTTACAAGGGTTTTGGAGACATATATTTTCTTTGTTTTGAATAAATACAATGGAATGGAATTTGGTCATAAGCTATATGTATGTTTAATTTTTAAAGAAACTTCCAAAATGTTTTCCAAAGTGGCTATACTGTTTGTACATAGAATGCTCCTAAACTTATATTGTTTCACTTAGAGCAGAAATTGTGGGTAATGGGACATCTACTCATCATCTTTTATGTTATTTGGGATGCTATAGGATAATTTCTGAAAATTTTAGAGAATTTTAGAGCCTGAGAAGGGGCTCTTGCAGCCTGGCAGGTAAAGAACAGTGGTCAGTAGCAGTCTTTGATCTCACCTGCTTCCTTGGAGCAGAACGGCCGGGGCCCAGGGCCGTGGCTGGGAATTCCCTGTCCCCCCTTCCTGGGGTGCAGCGGAGCCAGAAACCAGGCCCCTGGCCTAGCAGGGACAGGCCAGCCGTGTCCTCTGCACTGGAACTGACACCCGGCTCGGCTCTTTGTGCTGCGCCTGTTTCTTCACTGCAGCCTTTGCAAGTGCTGAGCATTACAGCTTGGATTTTCCTCTTTGTCTTTCAGGCCAAAGAAGCCCTAGAAAATATCGAAGTCCCTGTTGGCTGCCTCATGGTCTACAGCAATGAAATTGTAGGAAAGGGAAGAAATGAAGTGAACCAAACGAAAAATGTACGTTGGCTGCATGGGTGGCATTCTTGCAGGTGCCCTGTGGGGTCAGGCGCTGACCCCAGCAGACGGTGGCCTGGGGCTGCCGAGCCCTGGCGTGGGCAGTAGGGGCTCAGCCTCTGTTGCATCTTTGATTTTGAATGCCTGTTTTCTGAATTGAAAAGCGATACTTGCTAAGTTATGAAAATTTAGAAAATTCAGAAAATATTCTGAAGAAATAATCATCTTAAGGGAGGACTTCCTGTTTCAGAACTTTACTTTAACCCACGAGTGAAACTTCAGGATATCTTCTTTCTCCCCAAGGGGGTGATTTCGTCCGAGGGTCTGTGTGGAGAGACAAGTCTATTCCAACTTCAAGCCAGGCTAATATTTGGAAATTCCACTTGACAAAACACATCATTTTAATTGTAGAGCATTCTCTTAGTTCCTTTAAGTAATGCACTCCTCCTAGTAAATTAAAAACCACCCTCAGTACATAACTTTGGAGGTCTAAAAGGGTTGTGTAAAGGAAGTTACTTCTCTCCCAGACAGCTGAGCGAAGTCTCCTTGCTGGCTTCTCTGTGGCTGCACATGGGGTTGCACTGCGGTTGCTTGGGGATGTTTTGAGGATATCAGAATATCTGTGAGATAAGTAATAGATGTAATACTGCGCTTAGCTGATATACAGATGGTTATTTGGGAGTGCAGTTCTGAGAGGATTAAGGAGTTCTGTCTTTTAAACAATTGTCATCTCTCCCAGTTGACTTTTTTGCTGAGGTAGGATGTCTTTAACAGGAGAGCTTTGAGTGTGTTAACAGTCCGCCTCTTAGCCCCTGACGACCAGGTGTGCCAGTTTGAGTGTATTGTGTCCCCCAAATGCCATTATCTTTGTAGTCTTGTGTGGGGCAGAAGTTTTGGTGTTGGTTAGATTTGCTTGGAGTGTGCCCCACCCAGCTGTGGGAGATAATTTTGATGAGATGTTCCCATGGAGGCGTGGCCCCACCCATTCGGGGTGGGCCTTGATCGGTGGAGCTATATAAATGAGCTGACTTGGGGGGAAGAAAGAGAGTGCAGCTGTGAGTGATGTTTTGAAGAAGAGCAAGCTTGCTAGAGAGGAATGTCCTGGGAGAAAGCCATTTTGAAACCAGAACTTTGGAGCAGACGCCAGCCACATGCCTTCCCAGCTAACAGATGTTTTCCGGATGCCACTGGCCATCCTCCAGTGAAGGTATCCCATTACTGATGTGTTACTTTGGATACTTTATGGCCTTAAGACTGTAACTGTATAGCCAAATAAACCCCCTTTTTATAAAAGCCAGTCCATCTCTGGTGTTTTGCATTCCGCAGCATTAGCAAACTAAAACAGATTTTGGTACCAGAGAAGTGGGGTGCTTTTGCTGCTGTGTTTGCAAATACCAAACATGTTGGAACGGCTTTTCAAATGGATAAGGGGAAGACTCTGGAAAAATTGTGAGGAGCTTGATAGAAAAGGCCAAAACTGCTTTAAAGAGACTGTTTGTGGAAATATGGACTCTAAAGATACTTCTGATGAGGACTTGAGCAGAAATGATGAATGTGTTGTTGCAAACTGGAAGAAAGGTGATCCTTGTTTTAAAGTGGCACAAAATTTGGCAAAATTGAGTCCTGGTCTCAGATGGAAGGAAGAATCTGGAAGCAACGACCTGGAATACTTAGCTGAGGAGATCTCCAGACTACGTGTGGAGGACGTATCCTGGCTTCTCCTTGCAGCTTATAGTAAAATGCGAGCAGAGAGAGATAAACTTAGAACTGAACTCTTGGGTTCAAAGAAACCAGAAGTTGATGGCTTGGAAAATTACGGGCTTCCAGTGGGTAGAATCCCAGAAGCTACAGCCCAACCTGAGGACAAGCCAAGATTGGATAAGGAGTTAAGCAGAAAGGATTTGTGGAAACTCCTATTGTCTGATGGCTTTGACCCCTGCATGCTTCATGCAAAGCCAACAGAATTTTTGCGAGATCTTTATAGACGGAGCCATTGCCGGTCTGGACTGGAGGAGACAGACAAGGAAAAAATTAAAGGAAAAATCTCTTCAAAGACAGAGCCATGGAGGTTGAGGTCTGGAGTCAAGAGGTTTAGGGCTGGGAGAGCGGAGCAGCCCACATGCATGGAAAGGGTGTGTTTGCCCTGGAGGTCGAGGGCGGGCTTTCCGCCTCGATGCTCTGGAAGAGTTTTGCCACCTCAGGTCCCAAAGAGGGTGGAGCACATTTCCAGGGAATTGGGGAGAGCCTGGCTGCCACCACACTGTTCTGAAGGGGTTGAGCGTGTGACCCGGAGATGGAAGGGAATCCGGGAGCTGCCCCGATGTTTGAGGAGGGTGGGGCCGAGAAGGTGGTCTCCCCAATGTGTGGAAATGTTGGAGCACTCACCTAAGTGTTTGGAGAGGAACCGGCTGCCAAAAAGGCCCTTGGGAAGGGTTAGGCTCCCACTCTCTCAAGCCCCAAGGATGCAACATTGTTCTGTAAATGACTCTCGGACTTTGAAATCTAATGGACTTTGTCCTGTGGGTTTTAGGAACTGTTTTGCTCCTGTTAACCCTGTTTTCCTTACTGTTTCTCCTTATGGCAGTGGAAATGTTCATCCTATGAATGTCTCTCCTTTGTATATTGGAAGCACATAACTTGTTCTAGGTTCACAGATCCACAGCTAGAGGGGAATTGTGCCTTGGGACTGACCACGCCTAAATTGATTTTGATGGGATTTTGTACTTAACTTTTGTTACTGAAATGATTTAAGTTTTTGTGATATTGTAATGAAATGAATGTATTTTGTATTTGGAAAGATAATGTCATTTTGGGTTCCAGGGGGTGGAATGTGCCAGTTTGAGTGTATTGTGTCCCCCAAATGCCATTATCTTTGTAGTCTTGTGTGGGGCAGAAGTTTTGGTGTTGGTTAGATTTGCTTGGAGTGTGCCCCACCCAGCTGTGGGAGATAATTTTGATGAGATGTTCCCATGGAGGCGTGGCCCCACCCATTCGGGGTGGGCCTTGATCGGTGGAGCTATATAAATGAGCTGACTTGGGGGGAAGAAAGAGAGTGCAGCTGTGAGTGATGTTTTGAAGAAGAGCAAGCTTGCTAGAGAGGAATGTCCTGGGAGAAAGCCATTTTGAAACCAGAACTTTGGAGCAGACGCCAGCCACGTGCCTTCCCAGCTAACAGATGTTTTCCGGATGCCACTGGCCATCCTCCAGTGAAGGTATCCCATTACTGATGTGTTACTTTGGATACTTTATGGCCTTAAGACTGTAACTGTATAGCCAAATAAACCCCCTTTTTATAAAAGCCAGTCCATCTCTGGTGTTTTGCATTCCGCAGCATTAGCAAACTAAGACACCAGGGTTCCTCTGTACCTTTGCGCTAACCTGGATTTAATTTGGCCTCTGTATCACAGAGAAGGTTCCTCCACAAACACGGGATGGAAAGACCGACCCCAAATGAGATCTTTGTTCTGCTTTTGGTTCTGAAACCACCATCTCTTCCAGCTGTAAATCTTTAATACATCCTAACTTAGCTTCTCTATCTTCAGTTATAAAAAGAGGGAGTTGATTGAGATGATTCAGTTCAAAAATTGTTTATTGAGAACTCTGGGGAGATTTGATTCATTAATTCTCAATCAGACTTTTCAAAAACTCCCAAGTTGGGGAAACATTTTGTTTAAGCTTCCCCATTGGTTCTGGTGTACACCCAGGTCGCGAGCCCCTCCCAGATCCCTTCCAGCTCTGAGTGTATAATTCAGGGTTTCCCTGTGCACCCCCACCTGGCCAGCTTTGAGGCAGCCCATGCCTTTAGGGCTGCACTTGCCCTTCTGCCTACATCACAGGGGATGAGCTCCTTTTGGTTGCCCACTGCTTTGGGCTTGTTGAGGACAGTTTTTTACCCATGTGGAATTTAATTTGGCACCGTGCTGCCTGGCGCCTAGCAGCATGTACCAGTGTCAGTGCGTTGGTACATGCTACCAGCATGACTGTTAGAAATAATGACTGCCTGTAGTGTCTCTGATTCACATTTAGGAATTTGGTTAGGGGAGGGCACCTGGCTGGGGCCAGTTGCAGGAGTGTGTGGCCCTGGCGCATGGTGTTCAGCTTGCTGTGCGAGGCGTACACACGGGACCCCAAGCTTAGAGCCACTGGGGAGCTCACCAGGGCCACACGATCAGTCGTGCATGGCCAGAATCGGATTCAGGTGTGGTTGGTTCCCAGTGCTGGGTGAGTCCTCCCTGCTACCCTGCCTCCCGCGGGAGATCTGAGAGCCAGACCAAGTCCGTGCTTCTCTCCAAAGTCCGCCTGGATAGAAAAGCTCATCCCAAAGACGGGAAATGATGGCACTGGTAAACGGAGTGTAGCCTTTCCTGGAGTGAGGCCGGTGAGAGCCTCGAAAACACGTTTGAAGCCAGAGTTCAGGCTTATGAAAATTTCATTCTTCCCCTAAAATATTCAGAAACGATCAGCTTTTTTTTTTTTTTTCTTTTTCAGGCTTATCTTCTTTATGGCATTTTAATTGAAGGAGTTTCCCCTGAGGCACCTGAGTAGCCTGTGTCTTGGTGTGTGTAGTGTCATGTGTTGCTCTCATGGGTGCCCAAGCTGGGGAATGAGTCCCCTGTCAGCTGCCAAGAGTGCCCTGGCACCGTCCTTCACGGAGATGTTGGCAGCAACAGCAGACTCCGGGTTCTCCTCGTGGTGGGTTTGTCTGTAAAGCCGTCCTTCTCTCTCCCCAGGCGACCCGGCACGCGGAGATGGTGGCCATCGACCAGGCCCTGGGCTGGTGTCGCCGCCGGGGCCGGAGCCCTGCAGAGGTGTTTGCACGCACGGTGCTGTACGTCACCGTGGAGCCCTGCATCATGTGCGCGGCCGCCCTGCGGCTGATGAGTATCCTCCAGGGGCTGCAGCCCGAGACCCCACGGGGTGGTGGACACATGTCCACCCCAGAGTGGGAAACACGGACGCCAAGTGTGTGCCCCATGCAAAACATAGTCAAATTCCCTGTTTCTTTCTAGATCAATACACATGTAACCTATAAATAAGCTAGAGAAAGAAAAGCTTAGAACTAAACTTTAACTGCTGTGTGAGGATGAATCATGAATGAAATCAAAGTAGGTTACAGAGCAGGTGCTTAGAAGTTCTGAGGAACGTGCACCTAAGTGTTGCTTTTGGATAAAGGATGGCAGGTGATTGGAAGTTTTTCCTTCTCTATCAGCCTGTTTTTGTTTGATTGTTTTTGCCATGAGCACATCTAGTGTGTGAACATTTAAGTCAAAAGTAAATAAAAAGTAAAAAACGCACTTAAATCGTTCCTGATGTCGTCCCGTGAGGAGACGGAGAGTAGAGCTGCAGCCCTTTAGGTTGTGCCTTGCAGAATAACAGCACAGCTGCTGAGCAGAACAAGTTACTCTCTAAAGATCTTTTTTAAAAATGTATTTGAAGATTCGAACACTCTCAGTGTCATACTTGCATATTTTCCCATGTTCTTATTTTGCTAAGTAGCTTAGCCACTGTAAAAATATAGAGGTTTTTGAGAGTAAAATGTACAGTATCTAATTTATAAAATGGGAGCTTTGGTCAACCTGGAGCCATATGTTCACCTACTTTTGAAGTTAGTGTGGCCCCTGTAAGGTGATCTGGTCAGAGCTCCCAATTGACGGCCTCGCAGTCTGAGACCCGGAGAGATGAAATCGTCCCGGCTTCTCACTGGGAGAGCCAGAGCCAGCACCCACGCCTGTGTGAGCGGCATTCTCACCGCCTGAGCGGGGGCCCCGTGCCTGGTTGTGGAGTGGACAGATCGGTTCTCGCTGTCCTTTATCCTGAGGGAAACCTAACCCATGACCTTTGGATTCAAGTCCCGTGTGCTAGTTGGACAGGACCAAAGCCATAACTGCCGTCTGCGTCCCAGCCTGGCTGTGGACTGAGGCCCTGCCTCTCTGCACCTCTTCTCAGCTCCTGCTGGCCCAGAGGGGCGCACGTGTTGAAGCTGGACTGACTAGTTTGTCAGGGTGAGTTATGTTAAAACCCAGTGGCCAGTCTGTTGAGTTTTCACTCCACACGTGGCCCTGTTTTAAGCACTTCACATGGGTCGATGCTCTGAATCTCGTAGTTAGGTGGGGAGGCAGGTACCCTCAGTAATCTCCATTTCACAGACGGGGAGACCGAGGCACAGTGGTCCATTTCCCCCTGAGCTGGTCTGTCACACAGCTGTCGAGAGAGTGATACAGTGTTCAAAATTTATGGAGATCAGCAGACACCAGGGCTGGGTTCCCCCAGTTGGTGAGGCACCTTTCTGGGAGGCAGGGCCTTAAAAGTAGACGCCCCCGTGGCTTGGCCTCCACACAGGCGTAGTGTGAGGTGTTCCCCTCGCCGGGAGCGGTCTTCTCTGCGTCCCCACAGCTGGGCCTCGGAGGGCAGTGGGCACGCAGCAGTTGTCAGAGCAGGTCTCAGCCCTGCTGGGGGCTTAGTCCTCATGTACAGCACAGGCCAGATCAGGGGGTCTTTAATGAACTGGGGGGCCGGGGAGGCGAGCAGACACGGCGGACCCCCAGCCCTCCCCTCCTGCCCACAGCAGCTCAGCTCTAGTTTTTAAATTTGGGGGCACAGGTTGTATTTTGTTTAGGGGAAAATCAGGGAGTAACAGTTATTTTTAAAAGGGGAAAGTCTCTGGATGAGATTTCTGCCTCTTTCAGCTTCTAGTCCTCTTGACGATTCGGAGAGTGATTTAGGAGGAACTTGAGCGTTTAGCAACCACACACTCAGTTTTAATCCTCTTTGCATGTGTTGGATGTTGCCTTCTCAGGCTTGCGACCTTTTTCTTGTGGGTGGCCACACTGTGGGACGTTTGAGAGGCCACGGCCCAGGGTGCCCTGTCCAGGAGGCTGACCCTGGCCCTGCCCTAGTCCCCTGTCCCTCCGTGCAGCTCCTTAACTTTCCCAGACGTCCCGCTGGTCGTCTACGGCTGCCAGAACGAGCGCTTCGGCGGCTGCGGCTCGGTGCTGGACATTGCCTCTGCCGACCTGCCCCACACCGGGAGGCCCTTCAAGGTGAGGTGTGCACCGGCCCGGCCCTGTCGCCGTTGCTCTCTCCTACGTCTGGGCGGGGGAATGGTGTGAGCACCCACCATGGAAGCAGCTGGAACCTCTGGCCTGGGCGTGCCTGCTGGTGGTGGTTTCCAGGCAGGCGCTGAGCCCTGACGAGGGGCTCCTGAGGACAGGCCCAGGCCCCCGAGGTCACTGCTGACCGCTCTCCCTGACACCCTCGACTAAACTGGGGTTCTCACCCAGCGAGGTCCAGAGGGGCTTGGCCTCTGTCAGTGTCTCCAGAGGTTGGTTACAGTGGAAACATCACTTGTTTGCCTATTGCCACCTACTATTTTTGGTGTCTAGCAATCAATTGCTATATTTTCATTTATTTTTTTCCTGCCTTTTTAATGCTGAAATTTGCCCCAGACCTGAGAAACCCTGTTACTTTACTTTTTTCTTAGAAATTCCAGCTTCCCTTTAATCTTGCCACCACTCTCCAAGTTTTGGCAGTTCTGGCTATATGCATTGGGAGTTTACATTTCTTGTTTGCTTGGTTAAATTTCCTTCAGAGAGTGGCCCATGGGTCCAGGCCAGTTTTGATCGTTTTTCTCTCCCAAATGTAAGGTTACTTTAAACATATTATGCTTTAAAAAGAAGCGTTTAAAAAAAGCACTTAATAAATGGTGGATGGAGCATGCCGGTTTGCTTCTAAGGCCTCAGGTGTCCTTAGCAGAATGTTATAAGGACTGAATTTGGCTGTACCCCACCGAGAACAAGTTCTATAGAACTTTCTGTCTTGACTCTTCCCAAAAGAACATTAGCTTTCTTAACAACACCTGTATGTTTGGCAACTACGGCTTTTAAAATGGAATCAGAAAAGAAATTGTCATGGAATGGAGAGTAAATTATACCTCTAGCCTTGTTCATCAAAAAACATCTAGTAACTGATTTGATTTTTCCAGTCACTTCTATTATTAGTTCAGATTTTGCCTATGTGATTCCTTGATTTATGAGAAAGAGCTAAAGGATTTCTCCGAGTTTCTGGGCAGCACGGGGACGAGCCCCTCTCGCCTCCCTGCAGGGAGCTGTCCTGGTGGTGTGGAGAGGAGGCTCACGTGCTGTGTGTGCTGGCCAGGTTGGCCCGCCAGCGAACGCCAACGCCATAGCTTGAAGCCATGTCTCTGGGTTTGATGCCAAATGATATTTTCCGCAGTTTTCTGAGATTCTGAAGAAACGTTGGTACCGCAGGCTTTGGGATGCTGTATTTCCTTCCTTTATTTCGCTGGATTGGGGCGCGGGTGGGTTTGGGCTACTGTGTTATTGCAGAATTACAGATTCTTTGCATACCCTATTGTAAGCAGCAGTAAAGTTCATCGAGACCTCCAGAACTAGTCATTTCGAAGAAGATAATGATTAATCTACAATACCTGCTCTGTTTCTACAGTTATTTAAATGGGAATGTGTTTTATTCTTGAACCCAGAAATCTGTAGCTGTAATGGGACCCTGCAAATGCCATTGTGGTGTCTTAGAGAGAGGGAGAAGCTGCTTGCTTGTCCCCCTGCGCCCCAGTGCCCCCCACCCCTGAGAGCGGGGGTGGGCAGTGCCGGGACCCTCCCCCGACCACCTCATGCTGGAGAGCGCCGAGCTGTTCCACTGCACAGCCGAGGCCAGGGGCGCCAGACCTGGCCCTGCCTCTGCCCCGCACAGGGTGCGCTCTGGGGGCCAGCGAGGGAGGGACACCCCCGCTCCCTCCTCCCCTGGTCACCCTCATTCCCTCCTTCCCCATCACCCCCATTCCCTCCTCCCCCATCACCCCCATTCCCTCTTCCCCTCATCAGCCCCATTCCTGCCTCCCCCTGTCACCCTCCATCAGCTGGTTTCCTTCCACACAGTCAGAGCTGCTTTTCTCTCCCTGAAGTTCTCAGCCTTTTAAATAATTCTCTACTTTTAGGCAAGTGCAAGTTTCATTCTTAACCGGGGTCAGAGCAGCCCACAGCTGTGACTTCAAGCCTGACCTTATAGCACTGACCCTTAGTGGGCAACCAGTTTCTAACAGCAAAGAAATATATCACATGCCCCGTGAACTGGTACGATGAGTCAGGTGTTCAACAGGTGTCTCTGTACTCCGAGAACCCTTGGGTGGGAGCTGACTTCAGCGGCCTCCACACCTGAGGGCACCGGGGGCTGGAGCAGTGTCTCACCTGGGACCAGCAGCTGCGGCGTCTGGCAGGCAATCGACTGTGGGCTTGGGGGGGGCAGCACCCTGGTTCTTTTGGCCACCGCCTTCTTTACTGATGTTACCGATGTCACCAAAGTACAACATCATCACCTGCTGTCCACTTACCTGATGCGTGTGTGTCTAGGAGGGGGGATGCTGGGGCGGTGCAGCTCATATTTTTCAAATTTCTCCTGTCTCCAGTGCATTCCGGGGTACCGGGCCGAGGAAGCCGTGGACATGCTGAAGGCCTTCTACAGACAAGAGAACCCCAACGGTCAGTCTCCCTGGAACAGCTCGGCGTGGACGGTGTGGCCTGGCCCCACCTCATCACCTTCTCTTCCTTTCTGTCTTTCACAGCTCCAAAATCAAAAGTTCGGAGAAAGGACAGTCAGAAATCATGAATTGTTCCAGTGGAAGCTGAGGTGATCTGAGCGGGCTCCTCGGACTGAAAGCTGTTCACACCGTCGAGTCCTGTTTACGTGGTGAATCCGCCGGAAGAGGGGCTCCCTCCATCTGCTCTCTTCAGGGGACAAATGAGCACTTTTAAAAGTCTGACAATTGTAAACAACTATGAGCTTTTCCACAAGCTGAAAGAACAGGGAAGGGGGAATTGAGGGTTGGGTTTTGGAACTCAGCAGGCTGTGCGCTCCCTTCCTGCGGGGATCGAGGGGGCAGAGGGGGTCCATGTGACTGGGCCAGGGCTGCCCACCACAGACGCGCCTCAGCCAGGCCTTCCAGAGCCCCACTCTCCATGTGCTCCAGGACATCGGGGCTGCGCCTGTGTCCGTTTGTACACGCTGATTTTATGGTCCTGAGAGCAGCTTTTTACTTTTATAATGCCTTGAGAGAAAAACACACACTTTTAAGACAAGTATTTAAGTGTCATTTTTAATTGTAGCATATTACAGAAGACCTTTGTGCATTGCTGGTGTTTCAAATAAAAGGTGACAGTGCAGAGGGGACATTCCTTCTTTGGGATGGAGCACCTGCCCTGGGCCAGGCTCCATTTGTCCACGGACCCCGCCCTGGGGGACTCAGATTCCAGCACAGGTGACAGGTGACGACTGTGACAAGTTGTGCGGCACGTCGGGGTGGGGAGGGGGTGGGGGCAGGGGTGGGTGAGTCATGGCGATGGGCCTGTGGGCCGCAGAGATGAGAGGATTCACTCTGAAGCAGCAGCAGTAGGCAGTTCCAGATATCTCCGGAGTTTAACCGTGGGGACGCTGCTCCAGGAGGAGTCCCCACAGGGTGCCGAGACACCTCTGCTCAGGGACTCGAGGGGGGTCTTTTCACAAGGAGGTGCCGCCTGCCCAGGGTGCTGAGTGCAGCACACGTCCTGCCCAGCAGAGGGCACTGCCACCCTGCGAGCCTGGACCCAGGTGCAGGGCTAGGGTCAGACCCAGACCCAAACCCAAACGCAGACACAGACCCTAACCCAGACCCAGACTCCAACCCAGGGCTGCCCCAGACCCAGGCCCAGCAGTACCCCAAACCCAGATTCTCACCCAGAGCCAGATCCAGGTCCAGGCCCAGAGCCAAATCAGAACCCGGTCCAGACCCAGACTACAGCCCCACCCTGCCCGCCCCCAGCCGGGGCCCCCAGCCTGGTGGGTCTCCTTCCTGGATTCACGTCTTCACCGCAAAGCCTCTGTTGGTTCTGCCATTTGAGTGATTTCTCTGACTTGTTTTTTATGACATTACAGGCTGGGATGTAATTGTGGCGAGTGTTTTTGTATTGCTGAAAGTAGCAGCTAATCACATTTACGTGCTTCAGAGAATTTACAAGTGCTTGGTTGGGTGTGTGTGCATGTTTTTAACAGCATCTGAGAAGTTTTATGGAGAAGAGGCATGGTTTTGAATCTCCAGTAATGTTATGTACACCTTTTCAGTGTCACCTACTTTAAAAATTATCTTCTCATTAAACGTTAGTGCTGTGACTGGTTTATTCCAGTTTTCGGTTGATGTCATTCCCTTCTAGCACCTCATGCTTGTCTGCAGACTTCATTGATTTATTGACTCCGTGTGGTTTCCTTGGGGTGATGTGTTACGCAGTCACGCTGGAAGCTCTCCTCCATGAGGACCACTAGCAACTCTGGCTAGTCCCGGATGCACAGTGGGTTCCAGGTAAGCATTTGTTAAATTTAACTATTGATTGAAATGTAGGGGGAAAATGATTAACAGAATATCTAGGATAAAAAGCCGAAACCAAAATTAGGGTAGAGGTATTTTAGCCCAGAGACAGTCACAGGTAAAACAATGAAGAAAACGACAAAACTACACAGGGAGAGAAGACATGACAAGGGACGTGCACCCTGGGCTGGTGGGGTGTCGGACGGGCACGTCTCTCCGACTGCCAGGCGCGGCATGCCTCACCCAGGAGGGATGGCAGGGGCCTCTGCTGACCATGGCCCTTCTTCACAGATGGCACGCTGCGGATCGGAGGCCCGGCCCCATTGGTGGCACGCGGCCATGGTGGCCGTCACAGGCAGCCAGGTCCCAAATGCCCCCATTTCCAGGCAGTGTGAGGGGTCGCGGATGCGTGTCAAGGTGGCCAGGCCCCCTGAGCCTTTGAACATGGCTGGAAATACAGGGCGGTCTCCTTTTGGATGCTTGACCCCAGTTGATTGATTCCCATTGTGCATGGGAGACCAGCCAAGAGGCGAGTTTTATGGGTGCGGGTGCTCTCGACACTGTGGGGTGCTAAAAGGTTCAGAACCACCACCCTGCTGAGAGCAGCGAGGGGACCGGTTGCACCCAAGCTGCTGCCCAGTGCCGGCTGGTCTTGGGGTGGGCTCTGCCGAGGTGGGCAGGAGAGATGCCTGGGCAGGCTCGGCACCGACACAGCAGCCAGGGATGGGTCGCCACACTTCGGGTTTACCTGGCACACGCCTCTCTGCCGGGGCTGTTTGGAATATTATGGAGAGAAAATAGGTAGCCCAGAACTCCAGTGGAGGCAAGAACTGTTCAGTTTTCCTTTAAGCTTTTTATTTGGAAATAATTTCAAACTTAGAGAAAAGTTGCCCAAAAATGTTGTGCAAACACCCATATTCCCTTTGCCCTCTAGATGTGGGTGCGTGTTGTTAACATCTTACCCTGAGCTTTATCCCTTGGGCGCTCCCTCTTTGTCCCTCTTCCACTCTGACTCTGGCCGCTTGATAGTAAGTTCCCTACATCGTAGGAGAAGGCTCCCCGCCTGAGATGCCGCAGGAATGTGTCCCTTTCCTAGGGATAGGGGCATTCTCCGTGACCCCACAGGACAGCCATTGGCTGGAGTAGATTTCACATTGACCCAATACTTGAACCTGTCTGTGTTCCAGCCTTGTCAGTTGCCCCCCAAAAATGTCCTTGAGTGCACTGCCCACCCCCAGCCCTGCTGTGCCCAGTCTGTAGGCAGGCATTGCATTTCATTGTCATGCATCTTGAGCCTCTTTTAATCTGGAACATTTCCACAAACTTTTTTTGTCTTTGATATCATTGACTTTAAAAAGTAATACAACATGTTGGAAGCAAAGTAGGTATTTTAGGTTGTTTTTCTTAATCCTTTGTTTTGTTTGAATTGTGTTTTTTGTTTGTTCTTTGTTTAAATTTTTTGATAAAGTTAAAAAATATAAAAAAGTAATATAGTCCTCCCCCTTTCCTACATCTTTTTTTAAAAAATTTTTAATGCAATTTTATTGAGATCTCTTCACACACCATATAATCCATCCAAAGTATACAATCTGGCTTGCAGTATTCCCATATAGTTGTGCATTCATTGCCACAATCAATTTTCAAACATTTTCATTACTCCAAAATAAAGAAAAAAATTTAAAAAAAGAAATAAAAAAGGACACCCAAACCATCCCATACCCTTTAGCCCCCCTATTATTTATATATTTTTTCTTAATTTATCAAAAATAAAATTTATTATTTTTAAAAAATAAAGTTTTTAAAATAAAAATTATTTTATTACTCATCTGCCCATACACTGGTTAAAGGGAGTATCAGTCACCAGATTTTCACTATCACATGTCACACAATAAAAGTTATATATTTATAACAGTTATCTTCAAGGATCAAGTCTACTGTATGACTGTTCAATAGTTTCAGGTATTTCCTTCTAACTATTCTAATACACTAGAAACTAAAAAGGAATATCTATACAGTGCATAAAAATAACCTCCAGATTGATCTCTTGACTATTTGAGATCTCTCAGGCACCGAAACTTAAATTTTGTTGCATTTCTCTTCCCCCTTTTGGTCCAAGAAGCCTCTCTCAATCCCACAGTGCAGATCCAGGCTCATCCCCGGGAGTCCTGTCCCTCACTGCCAAGGAAATTTACGCTTCTGGGAGTCATGTTACACGTTGAGGGGGGATGATGGTGAGTTTATCTGAGAGAAAGAGGCCATATCTGAACAACAAAAGAGGTTCTCTGGAGGTGACTCTTAGGCATAATTATCAATAAGCTTAGCTTCTCTTTTGCAGGAATGATTGTGCCAAGATTGCAAGTGCCAAGACTGGGGGCTTGACTTATTAAATTGGGAGTCCCTAATGCTTGCAGGAATATCAGGAATTCCCCAGGTGAGGAAGTTTAATATTTCCACATTTTCCCCAGTCCCTCAAGGAGGCTTTGCAAATACTTTGTTGTTTTCTGCCCAAAGTATTCTGGGGTGCATTGGGGTATCATATTAACCTATACAGAGTAACAGGATCTCACTCCCCATCTAGGTTCCATGCAACCATGTTGTGTAAATAGATTGACCATACAGGTTATATTAAAAAGTGTGCTACAGAGAATATAAATTCTGTGCCAAAAAACATTTCTTAAGTAACAGTGAAAACTCAGGAATAGATGTGACTGCTACAAGAGCTTACAATCTACGACCTTTTACAACAAGCCTCGCACATTCCGCACTCCTGTCGTCGATCGCCCAATCTCTCCACATTCTATCCCTGGTTCCTAGGCTCTCAAATTCAATTCTCAGCATTTGCTCGTTACAGTAAGTTTATGTTAGTGAGGCCTTACAATATCTGCCCTTTCATTTCTGGCTTATTTCACTCAACAGATGTCCTCAAGGTTCATTCACTGAGTTGCATGCCTCACAACTTCATTCCTTTTTGCAGCTGCTGTATGTATACCCAACAACAACATACACAGTTGTTGTATGTATACACAGTTCACCCTTCTGTTCACCCCTCGATGTGCCCTTAGGCTGCCTCCATTCATTGCAGACTGCGACTGCTGCTGCCATTAGCACCAGTGGGTAAATGTCTATTCGTTACCCTGCTTTCAGTTTTTCCAAGTATATACCTAATAATGGGGTTGCAGGACCATATGGCAACCCTATATTTAGCCTCCTGCAGAACCACCACTCTGCCCTCTAGAGGGGCCACACCATTCTGCTTCCCCACCAGCAGGGAATAGGTATATTCCTCTCTCCACATCTTCTCCAGCACTTGAATCTTTCTCTTTTTTTTTTAAAACAGTTTTATTTGCACCCTGTGCAATCCATCCTAAGTGAACAATCAGTCAGTAGCTCCTGGTATAATCACATTATTAGGCTTTCACCACCACAGTCTATATGAGAGCAATTCCATTTCTTCCACAAAAAAAAAAAAAAAGAGGAAGGAAAAAAAAAGATTAAAGAAAAATAAAAATAGAAACAACAACAAGAATCCCATACCCTGCCCTTATATCTCCCTCTATTGATATTAGCTTTGGTATGGTGCCCTTGTTACAATTAATGGAAGAATATTACAATGTCATTGTTAACTATAGATCCTAGTTTTCATTGATTGTATTTTATCCTATACACAATCACATTTTCAACACCTTGCAGTGTTGACATTCACTTGTTCTCCCTCATGTAAAAACTTTCTTATATTTCTACATTTAATCATCATTCTCCACTCTAGTTTTTGCTAAGTTATGTAGTCCCAGTTTTACCCTCTGTCTTTCCTTCTGGTGTCATACATGCCTGTAGCCTTTCTTTTTCAACCAATCTCACACTCAGCTTTGTTCATTATACTTACAGTATTCTGCTACCATCACATAGTATTGTGTTATCCATTTCTGGATCTTTACAATCAACATTTCTGTCGTCCTTCAGCATCAAATGCCCAATCTCTACCCTTTTTCTACCTCCTGATAACCTGTGTTCTTAATTTGAACATTCAGAGTTTGCTCATTATAGTTATTTCATATTTAGTGAGACCATATAGTATTTGTCCTTTTGTTTCTGGCTACTTTTGCTCAACATGATGTCCTCAAGTTTCATCCACATTGTTATATGTGTCGTGACTTTATTTTGTCTTACAGCTGCATAATATTCCATCCTACTTGTATACCATGGTTTGTTTATCCACACATCCGTATTAATGGACACTTGGGCTCTTTCCATCTCTGTGTACGGTAAAACAAATCTGCTGGCTTCCAGTGGTGCTGTTTTTCGCTGGGTTTGATTTGGGGCCCTGCCTTAACAGTTGGGTTGTCCATATTTCTCAGCCAAAACAGGGCCGGATTTCCGTGCAGGGCATGTCGACCAGCTCCTGTGGTCCTAAGGAAGGGTCTTGGGCATCTTTTTGTTTCCGTTTCCTTGCACCTTCCAGTCTCTCCAGCAGGTGGTGCTGTTGGGTAATGCACGCGTCCTCGGAAGCTGCTTTGTCTCTGAGCCCAGGCAGTGTCTGGCTGGGTGGGGCTGAGCCTGTGGGCTCCTGTGCCCTGACTTCGCTGGCCAAAGTCTGGCTCAATGTGGAGCTGGGTCCCCCCACTTTACTTGGGGTGCAGGACTCCCCCAGCTGGCCCAGCCTGCAGCCGTCCCCAGGCAAGGACTGGCCTCCCGCTGCTGTTTCCCTCGGGGGTGCAGGATGGGCACCAGGACCCAGGGCTGGAAACACAGTCCCTGTCCACGTTTTCTCAGAATCTTTGTCCCTCGGTGACCTGGGCCTTGAGGTGTCCTCCCCTGTCCCCCTGGTCTTCAGGTGGTGGGGGTCGGTCTCCCTGCTGTGCCCTGATGGAGAAGCTAAGAGAGGACCCGTCTGCTGATTCCATGCCCTTCCCGCCCTGAGACCGAGTGAGGGGCAGGGGAGAGGACCACCTGGTCGGGGAAGGAAGATTCCTACCCGACATTTCTTCTCTTCAGTTCAGCATCTGCAGGGTCCTTCTCCAGTCCATATCCTTCTCCAGAGTTCTGAGCAATTCAGAATTGTCCTTCTTTTCACTGAATCTCTGGAGAGAGAGTAGCTGTTTATGTCGCCATGTTGATGATGTCACCTCCCCCCATGTGCCGGTCTGGATATATTATGACCCCAAGAAAAGCCATGTTCCTTAATGCAATCTTGTGGGGGCAGATTTATTAGTCTTTTGATTAGGTGGAAGCTTTTGATTGTTTCCATGGAGATGTGACTCACCCAGCTGTGGGTGATACTTTTGATTAGGTTATTTCCATGGAGGTGTGGCCCTGCTTGTTCAGGGTGGGTCTGGATTAGTTCACTGGAGTACGTAAGAGAAGCTGAGAGCCAACACAGACCCAGATGCTTGCTGACTCTTGACATTTGGAGATGCAGACTTAAGGACGTTTGGGGATGCTAAGCTAAGAGATGAAGCCCAGAGTTTGCCCCAGAGAAGCTAAGAGAGGACCCCAGATGCTTAGAAACACCCTGGGAGAAGGAAGCTAGGACGCACAGGAGCTGAGAGAGAGGAGTGAAGGCAGAAGCCCAGAGACATTTGGAGAAGGCCATTTTGAAATCAGAACCCAGGATCGAAGGACAAGCGGACGCCAGCCACACGCCTTCCCAGCTGACCGGAGTGTTGCAGACGCCATCGCCGTTCTTCAGGGAAGGTGTCCTCTTGTCGATGCCTCAGCAGGGACACTTTTATGGCCTCAGGACTGTAAATTTGTAACCCAATAACCCCCCTTTATAAAAGCCAGACCATTTCTGGTGTTTTGCATAATGGCAGCTCTAGTAAACTGGAACACCCCACTTTTTTTAATGTCCTGCATTTTGGATTTGTTTGACATTTTCTCATGATTAGATTTAGGTTGTGTGTCCTAGGTGATGTCAAATTCTTGAGGTGCCCACTCTGGGGGCTATGGCATCTCTCTGTCCCTCTGGGGTACCCCCCACCCCCCTCCCGGGCCACAATGTCCCACTGTCCCTCTTGGGGGGCCTGCCTCGGAGGCCACGATGTCCCTCTGTCCCTCGTTGGTGATGTTAATTTTGCACACGCTTTGGACAAGGTGTCTTCAGATTTCTTCACTGTGTAATTACCATTTTGTTTTTATTTTGTTCTGCCTTGCAACTAACTAATAAACAGACTGTGGAGAGAGGAACTGTTACATTTTTAAAAGAAAATGTATTTGACACTAACAGAAAGGAGGGGAGGAAAATCAATGAGATAAATTTTAAAACAACTGTCAGATTTTTTTATTTTGTTCTTCATCTTTTATTCTGTTTGCCCAAATTTACAAAATTCTTTTGCTAATAATATTTTAGATTGGAATGTTGTAGTAAAAATTAAAAGAAAGCCTCAGAAATAAGTTCTTTCCCTCCTGATCTTATCCTTAAAAAAGCTCATAATGATACACGTTTTACTTCTCTCTTCTTGGCAAGGCTTTGGAAACAGGTCTGCACTGTCTGTGGCTCGGCAGGTGGCCTGTAGGATCCTATGGCCATGGGATCCTTGGTGGGCTGTCAGCTGGTGATAAAATAAGAGTTCTCACGGGTTTCCACAGAGACAGCTAGACTTAAAATGTTTCAAACACTGGTACTTTCAAATTGAGGGTCAGTGAAAAAATAGCAAAAGCCACGCTTCTTTTTTTCTTAAAGTATTTTTATTTTTTTCTAAGTAGGGCAGGTTCCTGGTTGAAAATCCACAGTAAAGCCGGAGCTTGCCCTCCGGTGGCCTGGCCTCACCGTCCTGAGGGGCCGGGAAGGAGGGCCTCTGCTGCTTGTCCCCCGCTGTTTGCTGAAGGAACTGACCTCAGAGAACTGGTTCACTGATGAGGACAGCTGCCAACTATTGTTGTGCTTTGTAGATCCTGAGCTGTGTGTTGTGAGGGAAGAGGTTTATGAGTCAGACTGTCAATCGTCCCGTTGAAAGTAGGACATCTTCGATTTTCATGGTGCCGTAGTAAGAACAGCTGGCATGATTTATTTCTGCCTGATTTTTAGGTGACCAGTGGCTGAATGCCAGGTGTCCACGGCTATTGGGGATCCTTGGAGTAGCAGGCAGGGCACAAACTTGGTGAACTTGGGAGTCGGGGGCCCTTGGAAGCCGGTGCCGCCTCTCTAAGGACCACCACGAGCTAAAAGTGGCTTTTACACTTGTTAACATTTGTTTACAGTCGGTAAAATCCCAAGAATATTTACTGACCTGTGAACATTATATGAAATTTGAACTTCAGAGTCCCTCAACTAAGTTCTCTTGACGCCCAGCCATGCCCACTTGCCTCTGCGTTGTCTGTGGACGAGTGGGCAGTGTCGGGCTCCCACGGCAGCGCTGGGCTGGGACGGAGGCTGGGTGGCCACAGAGCCCCAGATGCCTGCTGCCCAGCCCTCCGGGTGGCATGGGTGCTCCATCAGTGCCAGGCGCCAGGCCGGTGACCAGCTCCCTGTGCACAGGTGAACTGCTGCTGCCCGAGAGGACTCGGAGTGTTGGTTGATTAATGCAGAAGAGAGACCCAAGACACTGAAATGTGTATTTTGGCTTAGAATATTTTATTTTCTTAAATATATTTGAAGAGCCTGGCAAGAGAAAAGATAATTTATCATTTTATTTGGGTTCAGGAATGTGATGAAATGACCCATTTTATTTATGAGCAATCATCATATTAAAAATGTTATCAGGCATTTATCATGAGGAACAGTTACTGTAAAGCCAGCACTGGACTGGACTGTTTTAATCACCAGGGCTTAAGCAGAAACCACCCCACATCCCACCCTCATTGCCGTGTGGGTTTCCTCAGCAGCAGGGCTGGTGCTAGAATAAGACGATCAAGTAAACAAACACTTATTAGGTATTTCAGGTTCTCGCCCGGCAACGGGTTCGGGACACAGTGTGTCCACGTGTGATGGGCAAACACCGTGCGTCTAAATTCTTAACTGCCTGCTCAGGAAGCCTCAGGAAGGAGGGAACGTGGGCCTTGGGGGGCCGAGGGCCGGGGCAGACGTCTGAGTCGGGGCACCCTGCTGAGGTTCCTCTCACGGAGCCCCGCTGCTTGCCGAACAGCGATCCTTTTATTCTCTCTTGTGCCCACTTTGCGATTCCTAGACTGTGTGGCTTGGGTGGGCGGCAGAGGGTCTGGGGGTGCAGCCCCTGAGGGAAGGCGCGTCGGGGGGAAGCCGACAGCCACGGGGTATTGCTACCGTCACGCCCCTTTCACATCAAGGAAACCGAGGCCGAGGGACACGAAGCACCTTGCCCGGCGTCCCAGGAACGGAGTGGTTGTGTCCATCAGGACAGGCTAGGTGAGGCCAAGGTAACAAAGAGCCCCCGAGTCTCGGTGTCCCCAAACAAAGCTTCCTTTCTCTCGGCTCCACTTCTCATCCACTGTGGGCTTGTGTGTGGGTGTCGCTGGGGAGCTGGGTGAGGGCGGACTCAGGCAGCAGGGGGGCGGCCAGTCGCCTGGTGTCTCACCTCACCCGGTGGTGCTGCTGTCTGGGGACCGCGCCCGGAAAGCACTGGCTTCTGTGACACACGTCAGCTCCGCTCATGAGACCTGGTCCCAGCAGTTCAGCAGGCCCTGCACGGTGCCATCCACCCTGCCCTGGAGGTGGAGAATCAGGGGGCTGGCGAGCAGCCCCGGGGAGGGCAGGAGACGTGGGGCTGGGGCTCAGGTCCCGGCCAGCTGGCACCAGGGGCTGCTCTTCACTAGTGTCCAGCAGCCATGGATGCGGGGCCACCCTCCGCCAGCGAGCTGGCCGGCCCTCCACGTACCCGATGCCTGGTGGCCAGGGAGTGCCAGCGGCACCAGCCCCCACCTGCGGGGAACATCCAGGTGTCCTTTCCCACACCAGGAGCAGAGTCAAGCCTTCCCTCCCATTCTGCTGTGGTTTTTGTTTTGGAGAAGGGTGCCTGAGAGCCAGCCCCGGGCAGGGGCTGTGTGTGGTCCCACGAGCGCCGGTGGGTGGGCTGTCCTGTGCCCACCCCCATCCCAGCAGACCCACGGCCGGGGGCGTCTGTGGCTCTGAATCCCACAAGCTGGGGACTGGGGAGCGAGGGTTCATGGAGGCCTGAAGGGCTTGGTCCTGCAGTTGCGAGCCCTCGGTGCCCACGGAGAGCCGTGCCCCTTGCTGCCCTCCTTGCCGCCGGCTGCAGGCTCAGGTGGAGGAAGTACCCAGGAGCACGGCGCCAAGCGGGACCACCTTGAGGGAGCCCGATCGCTGGTGATGCTGAAATAAATAGACCCTCCATTTGAGACGGTCACACCAGCCTGCCCAGAGCAAACATGAATAGAGGCCCGTTTCAGCTCGACAATTCAGCCTGAGGGGGAAAGTGGGCCCAGCTGCTTTCCTCTTGGAAAATCGAGTTTGCCATGTTGCTATCACAAGGAAATGGGCGTTGAGGTGATTAACTGGGAATTTGTTTGTGCCTCCACCTTTCCTGGGAGCAGAGCGGGTGCTGTCGTCTTCTCATGTGTTCCTTTGGCCCCTAGATATTTTTGCCAAGGGGGACATGAGAGCCCTGGGGTTGGGATGATCGAGCTTCGAGGTGCCAAGGCTGCCCTTGAGTCACGCCAGCTGAGGCCCAGGGCACGGCCACCGACGAGGGTCCCAGGCTCCCCCGCAGGCCTGGGCACCGTGTTTTCTGCCTGAAGCAGCCGTGGGGGAGGCAGGGTGGGGGGATTTGGGACTGAGATTCCTCTGTGGGAGCCACAGATGGAACTGATGACGGGAGAGTTTGAATGGCTGACTTTATCTGGTGGTGTAAGTTCCAGGAGGTGGTGGTGCCGGCTCGTCTGCTGCCCTGACGGTGCGCCCTGCGGGGAACCTGCGTGGGTGGCATCGCTGGCGGGTTCACAATGAGGAAGAGAAGAGCCAACTGCAGCTTTGGGGCAAATGTAATTAAGATCCTGACCCGTCTCGGCAGCTTGTGGGGGCCAGGCAAGGGGGTGTTCAGAAGGGTCCTGGGGAACAGAACAGCTTCCCTTCGTGCCCGGGGGCTGTGGAGGGCAAGGGCACAGACGGGGCAAGCCTCAGGAGTGGGGGCAATGTGCATTTCGCTTCTTCGCGGTCCCTTTCCCCAGGGCAGTACAACCCTGGGTTGGTAGAGAAATGGCTGTGGAAGGGAGCACGCTGGTGTCACCTCTCTGCTCTCTGCCTCCCAGAGGGGAAGGGTGCAGCTGGCCGGGAACAGGAGGGGAGCTGGGTTGTGTCCGAGGCGCCAGCAGAACCACAGTGCAGCCAGGAAGTCCCCGGGGAGCCCCCTTTCTCCACGAGGCTGGGGGGATGCCAGGGACGTGGCTGAGAAGAGCCCCTCGCATGGGGCGGGCTGTGCCATCTGAGAGCCCAGTACTGACCTCTCCCGAGGACACTGCAGGCCGCTCCGTCCCGGTGGCCTGACCAAGGCTGTTAGCCGGTGGCATCCTCCATCTGCCGCACGTGGCCTCGGTAGCGACGCAGCGGGCAGGGCGCAGCCCGTCCTGCGAGCACGGCGGGTGAGTGAGGGTACATCGGCTGCGGCCAGGCACCGCTCCGGCTTCACAGCCACGGGTTTATAGGAGCCGTAGGAGGCTGGTGTTGAGTTCCCGACTTGAGGTGAGGCTCTCAGGGCTTGTCCAGACCCCGGAGCTGGTGAGGGCAGCAGGAAGGTGAGCTCTGCAGCTCACGCTTCTTAACCCTCATGCTAAACTATTTCAAAAAGTTTACCCAAATAGGACAGGAACACAAAGGATGGCAATGTTGTCACTCCCTGCCCAGCCCCCCATTGGCACCTAACCCCTAATGCAAGGGCCTGGCCATCGCTCAACAGGTGTGCGTTTGTACGGCTGTTGGCTCCGTCTGTTTATGTTGTGTGTGTGTGTGTTTAACACAGTAAGGCTTCTGAAGAGAGGAAAACTTGTTTTACTGATGAGAACAGGTCCCTCGATACTTACAGCCTTAGTAAATACACATGGACCATTACAAATACTGGAAGTAAAATTGCATGATTTTGCAAAAATTTTCAGTGAGGCAGGTCTTGTTTAGTATCCACAAAGGAATTTCCCGTACTTTTGTGTACTCTGTCATTCTTTCCCAAGAAAAACAGGACATATCATTATTGCTGTTTTTGTTGTCATCATTAGGTACTGTGCTGAGTGACACGCACATTTTCTCATTTAAATTGCTTTGTATGTTGTGCCTGTTTGAACCTGCTATGGACCCCAGAAGAGTCACAATCTTTTAATCCAATCTTGTTGGGTGGAACCCTTTTGATTAGGTTGTTTCCATGGAGATTTGACTCACCCAACTGTGGGTGGGACCTTTTGATTAGATTATTTCCATGGAGTTGTGACCCTGCCCACTGAAGGTGGGTCTTGATAAGTTTACTAGAGTCCTTAAGAGAGCTCGGGGCCAGCACAGATGCAGACACTTGGAGATGCAGACAGAAAGATGTCTGGAGATGCTAAGCTAAGAGATGAAGCCCAGAGTTTGCCCCAGAGGAGCTAAGAGAGGACCCCCAGGTGCTTAGAGAGAAATGCCCTGGGAGAACAAGCAAGGATGCACAGGAGCTGAGAGAGAAGCTAAGAGAGACAGAAGCCCAGAGGCATTTTGGAGAAAGCCATTTTGAAACAACCTGGGAGCCAAGGAACAGCACATACCAGCCATGTGCCTTCCCAGCTGACAGAGGTGTTCCGGATGCCATCGGCCTTTCTTCAGTGAAGGTGTTCTCTTGTTGATGCCTTAGTTTGGACACTTTTATGATCTTAGAACTGTAAATTTGTAGCCTAATAAATCCCTTTACAAAAGCCAGTCCATTTCTGGTGTTTTGCATAATGGCAGCACTAGCAAAGCAGAATGTATGTGAAGATAGTACCATCATGTATTAGCTAGCTATTGCCACAATGATGCTGCAAAACAAAAAGACCCACACACCCTCAGTGGCATACCACAGTAACTATACATTGCCCACACATCTGGAGTGGTTGTCTAGACATGTCTGCCAATCTTGGCTGGGCTGGCTCATGACCTGTGGGGTTTGTCTCTCTGGAGGCCAAGCTGGGCTGGCCTTGGTTGAGGCAAATGGGGCAAGTTGGCCCCTCCACGTGTCTCTCGTTCTCCAGCAGGCTGGGCTGGGCATGGTCTATTGGTGACCACAGAGCTTCAAGGCCTGACTGCAAGCTCTGAGCCAGCCTATTTGCATTTGTCTATATCAGTCAAAACAGGTCTCATGGCTAAGCCCAATGGTGGGAAATTATGTGAAGAATCATAGCAAAAGCCCTGGGTGCAGGCGAGTGAAGAGCTGGGGCCAGTGGTGCAACCTGTCACAGAGCCCTAGAAATAGCCGAAGCAAGGGCAGGGCCAGGAGCTGCACCAGGGCTGTCTCTCCGCAGAGCCGTGGCGCTTCATCACGCGCCGTCCATGCAGGAGCGAGGAGCCGACTCGGCTTCCCAATCCTTTCCACATCTGAGAAGCCTCTTAACTGCTTTTTCAGGCACCTTCACCACTGAAGGCAAGATGCAGCTGCTGATATTGTATGTGGGCTGTGCCGTGAAGAGTAATTCACATTAACACGCTCTCTGAAAACACAGTATTATGATGAAAGCAACACGCAGACTTCTAAGTCACTGCCTGACCTATTTCACATTTTTTATCCTTTCTGGTCTCCGTCCCCTGCCTTAGTTTAACTGTGTAACGAGGATAAAAGCTCTTGTGCTCTCACTCCCTTCCCCCTCAATCGCCCCCGTGCTGCCCCCTAACCTGCCTATACCAGCAGGAGCTGTAAATGAAAATAATAACGTACAAATGGCTTTTTAAAAATGACAGTAACAGCTCTAAGACTATCCAGAAAATTGTTCCTTTTGACAATGAACAAATGTGGGTTCTAAGTTGGTAGAATAGTCAGTGTTTATATTAACCATCCCAAACGGATGAGCCCTGGACTAGTCTTGCTGGTTAGTGGCTGCCACCTGCTATTTCTTCTATTGAGCTGATTTCAGGGTCCCTGTCATGGAGACAACTGAGAAGCCTCACGTACATCTTCTGACCCTAGAAGCAAAACAGCCGAGGGCACCTCCAGACATACTGCTTGCCAAGACGTATCCCCAAGGACGAAATCCCACAGGGGCCCTTTGGGCCTTGGCCCTCTGGTCCTGACCTTGGCGAGGATGACACATCAGAGGCAACTTTTGCTTCTCAGGAAGGGGACATTTCTGCAGTGTTCTGAGGACCACGGAGGGCCTCTGGTGTGCTGTGGGGTGTCCTGTGGTCAGAACAGTGCAAGACACCTGTGAAATGTGGGGTTGGGAAGGACACTCTGAAGAAGACGGGGAGAGGTTAGGAGGGAGGTGGCGCCGAGAAGGGGATGGAATGAGGCGGAAGAACGAGGCTGGTGTGTTTTGGTTAATATAAACCTGATTAGGGAGATTGAAAAGTTCAGCTTGGACTCCTGCACACACAAGAATCTGAGAACCTACATTTGCGCCGCCCGCCCTCCTCCCGGCCCCCACCACCTGCTCAGCCCGCACCTGCCCTCCCCCAGTCCTGTCCATCGCGAGGACGGCGCCTCACCCATCCCCGGTGCGGGCCCAGGGTCGGGGCCGTCCCTCCTCCCGGCACGCACTAAATAAACATGTGTTGGCCAAATGAAGCCTAACCTGCTGGTCCTTCTGTTGTTTCCTCCAGCAGACCCCAAATAGCCTTTATATTGTGGAACAAGAGCTCAGCTTGTGGATATACATAGCGTGGGAATTGAATGAAAGGTCTCCAAGGACCCACTTCTCACGTGGCAGCAGGGAAGGAGCACTGCTGCAAACTGAGGGAGCCGCCTTCTGGGAGGAGCTCTGGCTTGACTCCGTGGTGCTCCCGTATGGTCTAGGGATAGCGGAGGATGGGCTCTCCCTGCAAATACTGCAGGGGTGCCCAGGTGCTGTGATTACTGAGACAGGTTAAACGGGCGAGGGCAGCTGCAGACCCCGGGTCCAGTTATGTTTCTTTGGATGTAAGGAACAGACATTTACAGTGACCAATTTAGAGGAAACTGGAGGAAAGGCCCACGAGATGAAAGAGACGTGGGAGATCTGGGTCCAGGAAAGACAAGCTCCCGCGCCTCCCGGGTTGGGGGGAGCAGGGCGGGAAGCAGGCTCACAGGGCCTGGTGGCCGCACGGTCACCTCCATCCTTCACCTTCACTGGGTCACTCCACGGAACGTCCCCATTACCGGGAGGGAGAGTGCAGTTGGCACGACTAGGAATTCATGCTCACCCCCTGGCCAAGGAAGAGCAGCTGGGCGAGGCGGCCCGGAACGGGCAGAGCCGTCCCCTGAGCCCGGTCAGGTGCAGCTCTGAGACGCCCTGGGCCCTGGGTCCTGCGGGCATTCGGGCCACTAGGGTTCAGGGAAGGGGGTTCTGGCGGAACTTCACGGATGAGGAGGGCTTAGGCCGGACTTTCAGGATGGGAAGAGATGGCCTAGAAGAAGGGAGGAAGACATTTTGGTGGGAGGGTCACCAATGAGCAAAGGTTCAGAGTAGGAAAGAAGCAGAAACCGAGAAGACAGAGATTAACAAAAGGTTCTTGGATTCGTTTCAGGGGAGAAGTGAGGACAGACGCTGGGCTTAAAGGATGAGCCAACGACGCGGGGAAGGGAGTGTTCGGTGCAGAGCTGATGGAACGGAGAGGATTTGGGGGGTGCATAAGGAGGCCTATGCATCTTTGAAAGAAAATCATAAAAAGACAGCGGACATTGGAAGAAACTTCTAGTTATGAGATCGAGAACCACAGGGATGGGGTGCATCTTGACGAAGGAGGGAGTCCCCACTTGTTCAGAAGTTGGAGGAAAGGATGAGGTGCGGCGGGTGAGTTGGAGGTGTCAGTGCAAAGATTTAGATGATGTTTCCTCTGCCTGGGCCAGATTGTAGCTGCATGGTCGAGAGGCCACGGCACCTGAAGGAGCAGGTGTGGGTGAGAACCGAGACACTGTGGACGTTCCAAGGTGGCCTGTGTGCTCAGAATCAACACGGGCCAGCAAAGTATCGGGGGACAACCCTGCCCAGGTTGAAGTTAGTGTGAGTTCGAGCTGCTTTTCAAAATGACTGAATGGAAACTTTTTTTGTTGTTGTTAATATTCGAAAGCCAGGGTTTCCAAAAATTTGGAGCAGATTTTAAAGATAACTTATTCAGGAATTTAACCTTTGTGCCTACAGGAGTATTGGAAATATCTGGAAGGCCGCAGATGGGCATACTTTGTGTGTGGTGGTTTGTGCCCCTTATTTTTATACAGAATCACTTCCACACCCAGTCTCTTGATCTTATATTCTTTTCACAGAATAAATGTGTTACTGGAAACCCCAGACACGGTGGTGTCTGACTCGGCACTGGAATTGGATACAGCTGAGCCATTCTCAGCCTTCTCCTGTGCTTGCCCATTATTTATCCTGGAGTTATCGCAAAAACGGCTTCAGGAGAAAGCAGGAAACCTCAAGCAGTCCTTAACCTCAACTATTTGATCCATGTCATCACATTTAAGTAGTTCAGAATCTGCTCAGGAAAGACAGACCAGGGAGCTGGGCTTTCGGGCCCCCGTGGTGAGGGCTCGTCACGGAGCCAGGCCCCCAGGCCTGCGACACCCGGCGGTGGCCTTTCTTGGGCTGCTGGAGCCACGGTCTGTTGCTGAAAAATCGAAAGTAAGCCACGTGCTACTTTGTTCCCAAAGAGGCCTACGGGTCATGCTGTAAGAAAAACAATCACCTGCTGTTTATCTGTTTTGTAAGTTTAAAATTTCGTTTATTGGATTTGCTTACATTGAGATACATTGACACTCCGGAAGCAATATACAGGGCATCTCCTTTAGCACCCAGTGTGTAGTCTGTTGCGAGGGGGTCACCCAGGCATTGAGGGGTGAACCCAAGAGCCCCAGTAACGCAGTAACTGGCTGAGGCCCTGCTATGTGCACCTGCTCTTGTCACAAGTTTTCCCACCAATATTCACTATTGGATCCTCTTCTGATTGTACAAAGTAGGTGCGATGATGATGCCTGTTTTACTGAAGAGGAAACGAGGAAGATTAGGTGACTGACCTGGCTGCACCCAGCTGGTGGGTCCCAAGGCCAGGATTGGGCCACCTCCCCCTGCCTCCAGGCCTCGTCACCCGCTGGATTCCCTCTCACCTAACCAGCGTCCCAGACTCTGCCAGACGACCAGACTGGCATCTGTCTTTACTTTTTAAATTCTATTTTATTAACAGGTCATTAACTTTTTACTCTAGAATAATTTTAGATGTATAAAAATTTGTACAAATGTGAGAAAGAATCCCTGTATATCCAGCTTCCTCAAGGATTAACATTTTACTTACCAATGGAAGCATGCCCAACACCAGGAAATTAATGCCGAGGCCCCTCTAGAGTGTTCCCCACTAAAGCCTGTGATGGAAACTAGTGTCTCAGGTTGCATTTGACCATCAGGTCTCCTCGGCCTCCTCCAGGGCCAACCCCACACCACGGTGACCCCGAGAATGAGCACCCCCTAAACTTTGCACCCAGCTGCCTTTAACCTAGAACTGTTCTTCCTCAGAGTTTCTTTGATTTGGTGAATTAACACTCTAAAGAGAGCTGGCCAGTTATCCTTGTGGAACACTCCTCAGTTTGGGCTTGTCTGATGCTTCTTCATGAAGGAATCCAGGCTGTGCATTTTTGGTAAAAGTGCTGCAGAGACAGGGTAGTGTCTCTAGGAGGCTCTGACGTTACCTGTGGGCGGTGGTTGAGGGGCTGTCGGCCAGGATTCCTCTCGGTTAAAGTAACTATACCTCCTTTGTAATGAACTGTTTTTGGGGGGAGACACTCTGAGACTGTGTAGATATCCTGTTTCTCATCACACATTTGCCAACTAATTTCAGCATTGATTGGTAACTCTTGCTTCAAACAATGATCACTATGCTATTTGCCAAATGGTACCATTATTTGCCATCTCTTCTCCCACATTTGTTACTTGGAATTCTATTGCATTTATTTACTTATTTTTCAGTTACTTATTTATATCCATATGGACTCAAGAATTCTTGTTATATTCTGTGAGTTGTAATCTGTTACTATCATTATTTATTTTGTTTCTTCAGATTGCCCCATATTTGGCCAGGAGAGTCTCTGCCATTTGGCTCCTGGATTCTTTCGACACGTCCCATCACTTTTTTAAAAGCACTGCCTGACTTTCTGGCACCAGCAGAAGCTCCGGGCTCATCTTGTGCTTTTCCTGTCTGGCCCTGATTCCTCTTGGTAGAGCTTGGTCTTTAGAAACCAAGATATGGGCGTCAAGTGAGCTCACTGCAGCTGAGTGTCCTGGCCTCTCTCCGTGGGCAGAGCTGGGACTCCAGGTGCACCCTCACAATCATCGGTTCATCGTGGTACCTCCAATTCCAGTCCAACACCAGAGCTTTAGTCTGGCCCATCTTTACTTGTGGCTCCTTTCCCTGACAACGAGAAAACTGCTTCTCATACCCACCACATATTCCTGTCCCATCACCATCCATTCTGTCCTATTCTCCTTCCCGACCCCACCCCACTCCTGCCTGCAGCTGTGTGTAACCCACCTCTGTAGCCCTCCTTCCCATTCTCTTTATTCCTCTGTGAACTGTTGAGCAGATCCATGTATAATCTCTCGTTTCCTTCTTCCTTATGTGCTTTTGTGCTCTGCTCTTCTCACTTAGCGACCCCCGCACTCCCCATGTTCACAGACCTCTCCACCAGCCTGCGGCCCTCCACCGAGGCTCCTAGGTATGGTCCTGCCCTCCCGAAGTGGACATGCGTGGCCTTGAGGATTTTTGTCTTTTGGAGATACATCTTCCTCTAAAAGGGAGTTCTGCCAGCTTGCTTTCCAGCAACGATGCAAGAGAGAGCTTGCTTCCTTCTCTTCTCTCCAACAGTAAGTGTCACACCTGTTAACTCTCGCTTATCTGATAGGGGAGAAATGGTGTGGTTTTTAATTGCATTTCTGTAGTAAGAGGGATTTGAAAATCTTTTCAGACATTTAAATGTATGTATTTAAATGGACTTTCTTGTCATGTCTTTTTCTCTTTTTCTGTTGATTTTGGTTCTTTCCCCCTCTTTCAGGGTTTTCATATATTGGGGATATTAGTCCCTTGTCTGTGGTATATGTTACCGATATTTTTCCCAATGCATCATTGTCTTTTGACCTTGTTATGGTGCTTTTGCCATGTACATATTTTGATAATTTTATGTAACCAGATGTATCAATCTCTTCTTTCATTGCTTCTGGATCTTGAGTCATGGTTAGAAAGCCTTTCCCTGTTCCAAGGTTAAAGAGGATTCACCCAAGTTTTCTTAAAGTATTTGTGTGGTTTAAATGCTTACATTTGGGTTCCCTGGTCCACTGGGCTTTATTCTTGTGCATGATGTGAGACAGGGATTTTCTGTTTTCCCAATGGCTGTCTAGTTTTCCCAGCGTCATTCATTAGCAAGCCCACCTCTGCCTCGCTGATGTGGGACGCCACCTTTGCCGTGTTCTGCCTCCACATGCGCTCGGGCCTCTTTCTGGACTCTTCCTTCCCTCCCGCTGGTCGCCCGTCTCTCTGGGTGGCCAGTGCCGGCGGCTCTGCCTGGGGAGGTCGCCGTGCCGGGTGGAGCCAGGGCCCTCGCAGCTGTTCTTTTTAGAGGTTTTCCCGTCTGTTCTCGCGGGTTTATTTCCCATATCAGCACTCACAGCGCGGTGCCCCTGGGAGTCGACGTGACTCAGTTAGTGAGACCTGGTGGAGTTGCCGCCGGGCTGGAGGCACCTTGAGTCTCTGGGCGACGCAGCAGAGCCGGCCCCGAGGAAGGCTGAGGACTGGGCACCGAAGCCCCACTGGGAGGGAAGCCGTGGGGCAGGGGCAGCGCCACCCACCATGTGCCACCTGCCTGAGGCCGCAGCGGGCCAGAGCACGAAGGGCAGAGGTCAGGGGCCAGGGGTCACGGCCTTAGAGGCCGACGTGGTGAGGCCCAGGTTCTGAGTCCTCAGGTGGAGCGGACAGTGTGTCCACCATGTGAAAGAGCCCGGCGTGGCTTTAAAGGGCTTTAAGTGCATTGTGTCCCACACATGCGCCAAGTAAGTTTGTTCCACTTTACTCCTGGGAAACCTGAGTTCCTTCTGGTGGAGTGCGATCACTTGAGACTGAGAGTTTTTAACGCATTTTAAGCAGCCGCAGTCCCTCCCCTACATGGTGAAGAAGGTGCCCGCGAGCGGCCCGTGTTGGTGGATGTGGAGCTGCGCTCTGGCCGCGCCGGCCCTCGTGGAGGTGGCACAGGGTTCCCTTCTGTGAGTAGCTTTCTAGGCAGTGCTCCTGCTCCTGCAGGGTGGTGAGGCTCAGGAAACGGGGTGTCCGTGAGAGAACAAATGGGGGTGGCGTCGGGTCCGGGCAGCTGGAATTCGGGTCCCCTGGGGCCCTGTGTGGCCCGCTCCTCCCACCCCTGCCCCTGCCCCACCGGCAGCTCAGTCCTGCCCCCCACTCAGCTCACCCCATCCCTCCCAGGGTAGTGCAGGGCTCCCACAGTGCCCCCCAAAAGACCCTGGACAGGGCGCCTGTGCCACCCAGGCCCCTTTTCTGCTAAAGGGTTTTTAGTCAGTGTCTCATGAACAGGAACAAAAGTGACTGGGTGGTGGGGCCAGGCAGGGTGCCCACCCCCGCCATGCCCCTGGCTGCCAGCAGACGTCCCCACACCGTGGGGCTGAGGACATCGGAAAGGCACTTGCTCTCACTCGGGGGGCCTCAGATCCCAAGTCATGGTGTCGGCAGGCAGGCCCCCCCAAGGTCTGTGGGCAGAACCCACTGCCCACCCCTCCCCTGGCCCCTGGCGTTGGCTCCCCTGCAATCCGTGGTGTGGCCTGACCCGTCGCCACACAGCCTCCTCCTCCTGCCTGTGTCCAGACACCAGTCGTGTTGGGTTAAGGGCCACCTGCTCAGGGTGACCCCTTGTAATTCACCGCTGTGCTAAGTACCCTGCAGGCCCCTATTTCCAAACGAGGTTTCCAGCCCGAGGCCCTGGGGGGACCTTCACCACACCTTTCTGGGGGACACAGCTCAGCCTGAAACACTGCCCCTGCCCCCATGCTCAGGGTCACCCTGTCCCACATTTGCAGCAGCCCGAGGCACCCACCATTTGGTCAACTGTGATGAAGTTGGGTAGAGAAAGCCCCGGGGGTCCCTCAAAGTCAACAAACAAAACCCCAAATGGTGCCCTCTTAAGTTTCCTCTGTATCTTTTGAAATTTGAAATCCCCACCAAGGCAGTTGACTCAGATAGCCAATCAAGCCCCAAGTTGATTAAGTTGGACACAATGCAAAACAAAGCCCACCTGCCCCAGACCCACCCCTATAAGACAGACAAACCCTGGTCCAATCAGGAGTCACCATAATTTTCTTTCTATGTCTATAAAAATCCTCTGCTGTCCTAGAAACCCAAAGCTACTTCCATTCTGGCTTTCTTTCCTGCAGCAGAACCATGGTGTCCCGGATAAAATGCTGTGGGCTGCAAACCTGGCTCCACTATGTTCTTCACAACAAGAATCCATGTCAGCTGTTCCGGGGGTGGTGGTGGTGGCTCATGTCCGCTGAGCCCCTCCTTTGCTTCAGCGAAAGGGCTCCTAACACCTTGTCCCACTTACTCATCACCCCTCTGCGCTGAGTGCTCTTGTCGAGTGTCACCCTGAGGCCCTGGAGGGGCTCTCCCACACTGAAATAGGGCTCCTTTGGAGACTGCACAGCGTCCGGCTCCCAGTGGGCACCCACATGTCTCGCCAAGTTCCTAATTCAGAGCCTGGCCCCAAAGAATCACTTCCCACGTTTCTAGTCCTACGAAGCAGGGTATTTGGTGGGCAGACCCTTTTAGGATCACTGTTTTATCCCAGATGTGCCCCTTTGAGAGTCCTTGTCTGGCCCTGGGTGAGAGTCCTCTGATTTCTCTAATTCTCTTTCCTCCCTTTTCTGGGGCTTCAGCCAACCCCAAATGTAGAAAACCTGAAAACCTAACTTGGCCCTCGAGATTTTCTCAAAAGTAAGGCTGCCCCTAACGGCCATGCTCCCGAGGCCCTGCTGAACTCCCTGCAAGCCTGCCTCTTCCCCATGGAGAAGCTCATTCATTTTCTGTCACCGATTCTTCCTGGCACAAGAGGAAACTTCCAGATGTGGCCACCTGCGAAGGGCCGGTGAGTGTGTGCACACGTGCCTGGCCTCGCTGACCACCGGAGAAGCACTCAGTGAAATGAGGGGAATCATTTCAGCCCAAGTTAGAAAGAGCGTGAACATCCAAAGTCAGCACAGATGTGGGAAGACTCGTAAACACTGTGATGGGAGTAAATATTGACAAACACCTTTAGATGCCAAATTAACAGTGCCAATCAAAATCTGAAATGTGAGTATCTGCTTGCTCATGTTTGGTTGTTTTCTGTTGTTTCACAATCACTTTTTAAAGGGTTTCCTTTCTTTTCTTCTACCTTCTTTCTTCCCCCTCCTCCCCTCCTTCCCTCTCACCCCCTTCCCTCCCCCTTCCCTTCCTCCCCTCCCTCCTGCCCTCCTCCCCTCCTTCCTTTTGGAAATCTTGCTGTTTGAAAATTGTCTTCTTGCCTCTTCTCCTTGTGGCGTGTCCCCCACCTGCTCTCACTGATGTTCTTTGCTCCTTGCTTCCTTAGTTGGAGGGACAGGAAGCTTCTATAACTGGGTTGCTTTTTATTTAAGGAACTTGGCTGTAAGCTGCCCCAAATTCTTAGGGCCTAAAATAAATGGGAGATGTATCCCAAGGAAGGCATCAGCGGATCTGGCGAGAAGGCGATGCCCATCTGGGGGGCAAACAAGGGTCTTGACAGGGACATTCGGCTCCAGGATCTCCTCTCTCCAACTCAAGACGCAGGTCATCATGAGCCCACGGGACCTGGCAAGCATGACGAGGAGGTGTCCCCCTTGGGTGCAAGCAGCCCTGAGGCCATACCTGCCAGGCAGAGCTGGGACGTGGTGCCCGCTGCCCGGTGCAGGCCCCGCCTGGAGGCCTTACCCGAGTGGCCATCGGGACGGATGCTTTGGGCACCGGCCTCTGTCCGAGCGCAGACCAGCTGGCCGCCAGCCTCCTCCCTCTCCGGGCGGTGGCGTTTCCAGCAGAGGTGGCGCGTGGTGTGGGTTTCCTTGAAGACCGCGTTTCTTCAGTGAGTTTTAAGAAGTGAACAAAGTTGTATGACTGTTGACTCTGCCACATTTAACTGGAAGTTTAATTCAGAAAGACAACACGGTCGCTAACTTGAAATCGTCTTTTCACTTTACCCTTTCCTTTCCATGCTCACCCTGGTGACAACGGCTCAGGTTGGTCCTGCACATGCATGGCAGGGAGGACAGGACATTTTGGTATAATATATACATATGTGTATGTGCGTTCTTTACATATATACATATACACATAATAATCTGGAAGAGGATATATTACCAATTCTAGGTAATGAGATCATAAGTGATATATTTTAAAAAAATATTTTTATTTACCTATATTTGCTAATTTTCTTTGAAGGAATATTTATTATTTATGCAATAGAAGTGACCTGTGTGGCTGAGGTCACAGTACAGCTCAAACACACGCCTTTCCTTGACTTTCGTGCCAGCAACCCCTCCCCGTCTTTGGTTCTTGTCCTCTCCTCAGTGTCTTTTGCCATTTTCCCAAGGATAGTTTCTCCAACTGTCTTGGAGCTTATTACAGGCTGGGATTTAGATCCTGGCAAATCCACCCATTCCCAGCAAACAGCACCCATCGTGCACTATTTGGTTTCAGAATTCCAGCTGCCTGTGATGAGAGTTGAGCAAAGCCACGGGGTGCAGCAGGGTTGGTGGTGTGGGCCGTCCACACTCAGGGACGGACAACTCAACGAGCTCCTCCACAGACAAAGCCAGTTCCGCTGGGGAGTTACTGCTTTTTTGTTGTTGTTGTTAGAGCAGTTGTAGGTTCACAGAGAAATCCTGATGAAATACAGAGTTCCCACTCATGCACTCTCCAATAGGAACATCTTGCATTAGTGTGATCCATTTGTCACAGATGATGAAAGAATATTGTCCGGATTATACTGTGACTGTACTCCATGGTTTACACTGGGTTCACTGTTTGTGCTCTACAGTCCTATGTTGTTTTTTTTAAATTTTTATTCTAGTAACATAGAAACAACTTTAAAATTTCCCTTTTAACTGCATTCCAATATTTAAGCGCTGTTAGTTACATGCACAATGTGCTCCCATCACCACCGTCCATTACCAAATCTTCCATCACCCCAAACAGAAATTCTGAACAACTGAAGCATTAACTCCCCATCCCCGGCCCCTTCACGGCCCCTGGTAATCTGTGTTCTAGTTTCCGACTCTGAGTTTGCTTATTCTATGTACTTCCTATCTGTGAGATCATATAGTATTTGTCTTTTGTGTCTGGCTTATTTCACTTACCTCGTAACGTCTTCAAGGCTCAGGTGTGTCATCGCCGGTTATCACAACTTCTTTCCTTTCTATGACTGAATAATATTCCAATGTGTGCATAAAATTTTCATTTTATGGATTATTCACTCCTGCAGGAAAAGGACCAGCAGGCACTTAGGGAGAGAGCCGGGGGTTCCCCTGACTGGTTCCGGGAGGCGCCAGCAGCCCCGGGCAGCTGAGTGTCTATGGGCGGCCGTCGTCCTGGGCGCCGTCCCTGTCGCCTTCCCTCCCCAGGGGCTCGCGGCACCCTCTGCACCCGCGAGGCTGGCCCGGCACTCGGGCACCTGCCTGCCCCTCCCGTGGGCCCCGATTCTGTGGCCGCGATGCCTGGGCTTGCATGACACCCCCACGTCTGAACAGCTTCACGAGAACCCCGAGACCACATGGGGCCCCTTATTCCCCGGTGGTTAAATTGCATAGCCACATAGCAACACAAATAAAAGCATCCTTCTTGGAAGGGGATTGGGGGTGGGTGCCCCCAATGTTCTGCAGTATCCCACGGGAACCCCTTGACATACTGGGCCATTTGTCCCGTTCTGCAACCTTGGCGGTGAGCACTGAGCAAATTTTCCCTTAGGAGACAGCTTTCTTTTTAAAAAAATAGTATTTGGTTTCTGAGTTACTTTTTATTGGGAGAAACCATAAGAGCTTGTTTATTTATAAGGAGAAGAGAGGCAAAGAAAGTAAGAGAGTAACTGCATACTCTAAGAAAACAGCCATGGCAGTGCCTTAGTCTACCCAGAGTGATCTAGAACATTCTAAAAAAAAAAAAAAAAAAAAAATCCCAGTGCTGAAGTCTCAAGGAGTGACGTCTCCAGGGAAGGAGGAGGTGTGTTCAGAAGGTGTGTGCTTTAGGAGGAAAATGAAGACTCACGAATCAAGCTGCCCTCTCAGGGTGTTGCTGACTGTGTAGACGAGTCAAAGCAGCGATGGGCTTCGCCTCGCAGATGCTCGGGCCCAGCTCTTGGTGAGCTGCAGTGCAGTGTGCATGAGCAAAGACTCTTCCCAAATCCCTCCTACCATGAAAAGCTGGGAGTGTCTGGGCTGGCAGGAGGAGGCTGAAGAGAAAAGCTGTATCTGAGCGTCTGACTGGTGGGAAAGGCCCGGGGCTTCCTGAGCTGAGGGACTCTGCTTGTCCCTTTGTCCTTTCGTGTGTTTATGTCTTGTGAACAGTAAATACGAGCCACTATTTCCGTGTTACGTCATTGCCTCCCCGTCTTGCTAAGATATATCACTGCTTCTCTGTTTCTTCCAAGCATGATGAACAAAAAAGAGGCTTTTCTTGATGCTGAAATCAGGGGCACTTTGGCAGCCCTGAGATTGAGCTGAGCCAGCTGTGGGGGCTTCTGGCCCTGGGACCTGCTTCCGAGGCCGAGCCTGTTCTTGGGGGGCTGCTCTGTGCTCTCTGTGTCCCCTCCAACCAGTGCTGCCCAGGGCTCACGTGCCCGGCTCTCAGGAAGGAGCTCTTTGTTTCTTGGCAGCTACAGTGTCCACACAGCCCAGACACCCTTCCTCCAGGCGTGCGAGGATAACTACACGGAGTCGGGGCCCGGGAGAGGACCCCAGGGCCTCTGCATGGTAGTGAGGACTCTGAGCGCTCCTTCTGCGTGATGCAGCCTTTCTGGCTTTGGGTGATAGAATGTAGGATGGTAGATGGAAGAAGACAGGTACAGATGGTGAAAGAAAACTGCACCTTGGATCACGGCTGTCACTGAGCTGGGCACACACAGAGGGCTCTGGGTGGGTGTGACAGGCCACGAGGGGTGTTCTAGTTTGCTAATGCTGCCGGAATGCAAAACACAAGAGATGGATTGGCTTTTATAAAAGGGGGTTTATTTGGTTGTCTGGTGTCTGCTCCAAAGTTCTGGTTTCAAAATGGCTTTCTCCCAGGACATTCCTCTCTAGGCTGCAGTTCCTCAAAAATGTCACTCTTAGTTGCACTTGGGATATTTGTCCTCTCTCAGCTTCTCCAGAGCAAGAGTCTGCTTTCAACAGCCGTCTTCAAACTGTCTCTCATCTGCAGCTCCTGTGCTTTCTTCAAAGTGTCCCTCTTGGCTGTAGCAAGCTCCCTCCTTCTGCCAGATCTTACATAGTGCTCCAGTAATTTAATTCAGACCCACCCTGAATGGGCGGGGCCAACACCTCCATGGAAATTATCCAATCAGAGTCATCATCCACAGTTGGGTGGGGCACATCTCCATGGAAACACTCACAGAATTTCAATCTAATTAACACTGATAGGTCTGCCCACACAAGATTACATCAAAGATAATGGCATTTGGGGGACATAATACATTCAAACTGGCACATTCCCACCCCCTGGACCCCAAAATGACATTATCCTTCCATATACAAAATCCATTCATCCCACAATATCAGAGAAAGTTAAATCATTTCAGTAACAATAGTTAAGTACAAAATTCCATCAAAATCAATTATAGGCATGGTCAGTCCTAAGGCATAATTTTCCTTTAGCTGTGGGTCTGAGAACTTAGAAAAAGTTATGTGCTTTCAATATACAAAGGAAAGACATTCATAGGATAAACATTCCCATTGCCATAAGGAGAAAGAGTAAGGAAAACAGGGTTCACAGGACCAAAACAGTTCCTAAAACCTGCAGGACAAACTCCATTAGATTTCAAAGTCTGAGAGTCATTAACAAAGTGAAGTTGCATCCTTGGGGCTTGAGAGAGCGGGAGTCTAACCCTTCCTAAGGGCCTCTGTGGCAGCCCTTTCCTCTCCAAACACTTAGGTGAGTGCTCCAACATATCCACACATTGGGGAGACCACCTTCTTGGCCCCACCCTCCTCAAACATCGGGGCAGCTCCTGGATTCCTTTCCATCTCCGGGGCACATGCTCAACCCCTTCAGAACAGTGTGGTGGCAGCCAGGCTCTCCCCAATTCCCTGGGAATGTGCTCCACCCTCTTTGGCACTTGGGGTGG
The DNA here is from genome assembly GCF_015220235.1 of Choloepus didactylus. NCBI lineage: Eukaryota > Metazoa > Chordata > Mammalia > Pilosa > Megalonychidae > Choloepus > Choloepus didactylus. Next base: position 4,454,742 of record NC_051313.1, read on the forward strand.
CAAAACTCTTCCAGAGCATCGAGGTGGAAGGCCCACCTCCATGCATGTGGGCCACTCCGCTCTCCCAGTCTGAGACTTCTTGACTCCAGACCTCAACCTCCATGGCTCTGTCTTTGAAGCAAGTTTTCCTTCAATTTGTTCCTTGTCTGTCTCCTCCAGTCCAGACCGGCAACAGCTCTGTCTATAAAGATCTCGCAAAAATTCTGTTGGCTTTGCGTGACGCACACAGGGGTCAAAGCCATCAGACCATAGGACTTTCCACAAATCCTTTCTGCTTAACTCTTTTTTCAATATTGGCTTGTACTGAAATGGTGGCTGGGTTCCACGTTTGGTTACATTCTCAAGTTGGGCTGTAGCTTCTGGGATTCCACCCCCTGGAAGCCAGTAATTTTCCAAGCCATCAGCTTCTGGTTTCTTTGAACCCAAGAGTTCAGTTCTAAGTTTATCTCTCTCCACTCGCATCTTACTATAAGCTGCAAGGAGAAGCCAGGGTGCATCCTCCACAAGTAGTCTGGAGATCTCCTCAGGTAAGTATTCCAGGTTGTCGCTTTCAAAGTCTTGCTTCCATCTGACACCAGGACTCAATTTTGCCAAATTCTCTGCCACTTTAAAACTAGGATTCCCTTCCTTCCAGTTCGCAACAAAACATTCATCATTTCTGTTCAAGTCCTCGTCAGAAGTACCTTTAGAGTCCATATTTCCACAAACAGTCTCTTCAAAGCAGTTCAGGCCTTTTCTATCAAGCGCCTCACAATTCTTCCAGAATCTTCCTTCCCCTTATCCATTGAAAAAGCCGTTCCAATATGTTTGGTATTTGCAAACTCAGCAGCAAAAGCACCCCACTTCTCTGGTACCAAAATCTGTTCTAGTTTGCTAATGCTGCCGGTATGCAAAACACCAGAGATGGATTAGCTTTTATAAAAAGGGGTTTATTTGGTTACACAGTTACAGTCTTAAGGCCATAAAGTGTCCAAGGTAACACATCAGCAATCAGGTACCTTCACTGGAGGATGGCCAATGGCATCTGGAAATCCTCTGTTAGCTGGGAAGGCACGTGGCTGGTGTCTGCTCCAAAGTTCTGGTTTCAAAATGGCTTTCTCCCAGGACGTTCCTCTCTAGGCTGCAGTTCCTCAAAAATGTCACTTTTAGTTGCACTTGGGTATTTGTCCTCTCTTAGCTTCTTCGGAGCAAGAGTCTGCTTTCAACAGCCGTCTTCAAACTGTCTCTCATCTGTAGCTCCTCTCTCAGCTCCTGTGCTTTCTTCAAAGTGTCCCTCTTGGCTGTAGCAAGCTCCCTCCTTCTGTCTGATCTTATATAGTGCTCCAGTAATTTAATTCAGACCCTCCCTGAATGGGTGGGCCAGCACCTCCATGGAAATTATCCAATCAGAGTCATCACCCACAGCTGGGTGGGGCACATCTCCATGAAACACTCACAGAATTTCAATCTAATTAACACTGATAGGTCTGCCCACACAAGATTACATCAAAGACAATGGCGTTTGGAGGACACAAGACATTCAAACTGGCACAGGGGGCTCTGGGAGGGTGTGACGGAGCCCAGGGGTCTTCAGGTGGGTTTGGCGGAAGGAAAGGCGGCTTCCTGCCCTAGTCCTGTTGCTACCTGGCAAAATTCCCCATTCACTCTGGGTTGCAAGTTGAAAGATTTAAAATAGAAAATAATATTCTTCTAGCTTAGCATTTCAAGTTTTGTGTTTTTTCTGTTTAAAGTCCTTCAAGGCAGTGGGTCATCGTAAGCACACCTGCCAGTGACCACTGCCCGAGCTAGTGCCGCCGAGAGCAGGTGCCAGGGCCTGGCTCATCTGCCCCGGCCTGGCCGGACGCGGCGGGGTGGCTGGGGGCCGGCCCCCCCTTCCTGGTTTCCGCCAGCACTCCCGGGGGGGGCCTTCTCTGCTGGGGCCAGGACCCTGCTCCGACCCCCACGGATGAAGGGGTCGTTATCAAATGCTCCTGGCCAGTTGGGCTCCGTGATACTCACTGCCTGAATTTTATAATCCTCTTCCTCCTTCTAAAACGGGGAAGTCATTCCTCATGTTCCAAGAGGACCAAGTTTAGCATTTCCTGCCCCTTTGGATTTTTCCATCTGCATGCTAAGGATTTGTCTCCTCGAAATCTTGCACAGCTTTAGTTTTTAACAAAACTGCAAGATCCATGAGCCTGAAGCAGGAGGGGTGAGAAGCAAACTTCGCTCTCAACATGTCGTCAGAATGCGCTTGCCAGTCGCAGACAAATGGCGGGCATGAAAGGACGCCGGCTCTCCGAGGCGATGACGGGCCGCGTGGCTCTTCCCAAGGGTCCCCGGGTCCCTGGGTGGGGCGGCTGGTTTGGATGGAGCAGAGATTTCCACGGAGAAACTGCCTTCGACCGTGTGCAGCGTGTAGGGCTCACTGTGTTTTCACCCTGCGCATCAGCCCACCCCCACACACGCTCGGGACATGGAGTCTCCACGTTATTAGGGTACTCACGGTCGTGTGTGTGCAGGTGCATCTCGGAAAGCACCCCGGGCTCAGCAGGCCTGGAAGCCCTTACAAACCCCGAGCACACCTGATCCCTCTCGGTGGTCTCAGCCATTCCCGATGGCAGGTGACAGGCTCCTGGGACTGCCTGCCGGGGTCCGACTCACACCTCATTTGCAGACTCCAGTGTGTACCTTCTCTCCCTAAATTCCTACCTTGTGTTAATGCTGCACGTACGAGTAGCACTCCAATCCCTTGCCATGGTGACCAGGCCCCGGCACACCCTCTGCTGTCCTCCCCTTGGCCACTCTGCCCAGCCACCCTGGCCCCCTCCTTCCTCCTGGGACATGTCACTCGCTTCCCCCCAGGCCTCTGTGCTGGCGGCTCCCTCCGGCTTTGCAAGGCCAGTGTCACCTCCTCCGGGAGGCCCTCCCTGACCACCTCCCCCTTCCCCTGCCGCTTCACTTTGCCACCTGCCTGTTTTATCTTGCAGCGCTCATCGCTCTGTCGACTGGCCTGTGGTTTGTGGTCTCCTGCATGGGATGTCACAGGGACTGTCGAAGCCTCCACCCGCTCCCGGAGGAGGGCCCGGCCCGGAGACGCACCCGGGTTCCCGCGCATGGGCTCAGAGCTGGGCGGGTGCTGGCTGCAAAGCTGAGCTCCATGCTTTGCGAGTCAGCACAATGACCACCAGTCAACGCAGGAAAGTTCTACTGAGCAACCGCCCCAACCACGTAGATCTGCGTTTCCTAGTGGAGACGGATCCCTTGCTTTTGGAGAGATGATCGGACACAATTCTCTTGTCCTTGAACCTTTCTGCACCCATTGGCTGGCGTCCACCTGGCTCCCCTGTGCCATGCTCTCTCCCTCAGTGTGGGTGGGTGGGGGGGACAGCCCGTCGCTTTGCTTCTAATGTCCAAGGCCGAACGCACCTGCCGCAGGAGGCCCCGCCTGGCTCACTCTCACCCTCTCCCGCCCCCCTTGGCACACGGGCTGCCACGTCAGGTGGCACCGCCACTCACAAATCTGCATTTACAAACAGCCTTTCCCAGAAAAGCTCCTCTCCTTCTGCTGTGTGTGCGGGTGGGGGGCAGGGGACTTCCTCCTCAGAGTTTCAGTTATCTGAGAGTAAAACATGGCCCTTTTTTCTTTTTCAAATCCTTTCTTCTGTATTAACTAACCTGAGAAGATGCCTGGATCTGCTGCATGGACCAGCTCCATCTTATCAGAAGGTCCTCTGTTGCCTGAGAAAACGGTCACAGTCGTCTTTGTCCACTGCCTACATTTTAAAGCGCCCTGTGAGAGGGAATCTATTCGGAAAGGCTCATCTTCTCCAGCAGTGGCCCCTCACTGTCCCGTGGGGCTTGGCAGCCAGACCCCGCAGTGTGCCTGACCCTGAGTCCCAGAGCGGGAGGGGCGGAGTGCAGAGGTCACGGCCAAGCCCCCGCCTGGGACAGCAGAGCCAGGCCGAGGGGACGTGGGTGAGCGCTGCCCCGGCCCCAGCCGCCTGCGGAGGAGCTCCGCCAGGACCCTGCAGACTCTCTGGCTTTTCCAAAAGCAATGCCGCGGTGTCCAGGGGTGAAGTGAGAGCACGGGAAGCAGCCACAGGCCAGAGCACCAGGGACCGTGGCGCCCCGATATCCGTGCGGCTCAGGAATCTCCGGGAGAAGCTGCTCGTGGAACCTCACCCCTCGGGGCCAACCCGGCCACCCAGCTTTTCCCCACGTCCTGAGATGGCTTCTGAACCTCAAGTTTCCACAGTTCAACCTGACCCAGTGTGAGCTGTCGTTTTGTGATAAGGCAGAGGCACAAGTTCTGCCCCATCCACAGCTGTGGGATATTGAGCTACACAAAGCGGGAAGGAGAGAGCGTGGAGGCTAAACCCTGTACGTCACACCCATTTCCCACCATCCCGGTTCTGGGGGCCTGGTCTCCTCTCCCAGTCCCACAGCTCAGCTGGAGGGCAGGTGGGGGAATGGAGGAGCCCAGCCAGAGAGGGGGACGGGGCGGCCCGGCCAGGGAGGGGATTGGGGGGCCTGGCCAGGGAGGCGGATGGGGGGTCCTGGCTAGGAGGCCTTCCTGAGGGTTTGGGGCACTGGACCGGCTCGGATGCCCCACGCTCGTCCCCTGGGCCGAGCCTGCACTGGGCTGCTGGTTCTGTGCATGTGCATGTGTGCGTGTTTGCACGTGTGCTCCTCTGTGCCAGGGGGAGTCTGAGGTCATGGAGTTATGGGGGCCATTTGCCAAAGTACATTTCATTTCAAGGATGTCCTCGCTGAAGAATTCCAGCGCAAAATGACTGGCACGTGTGTCCTTCGTCAATGCGTTGCTGAGACCCATGCCTGACCCCGGAGCTTGCCGCCATCTATGCCCCCTCCCAGGCCACTCAGGGAGGGCCCCGGTGGGCAGAGGATTACCCAGAGCTGGGAGAAGCCCTCCAGGCGCGGCCCTCCCTGCTCTGCTGACGCCGTGGCCTGGCACATCTGGCCATCGCCAGGCTTGTCGCCCCTCCACGAGGTCTGTCCTGCGTCTGGGTCCCAACCAAACAAAGGGGAGGCGTCCGCGGGCGCTGGGAAGGACCGTGCTGTGTCGCGGAAAGCTGCACACACCTCGAGCCAGGCTGCCCCGGCCTTGCTGAGTGGGGGGTCGGTGGGCGCCCCCGTGCCTTCTCTGGGCCTCCAGCGATTGGCCTGTGGGGTCCTTCTCCAGCGCCTGAGTCTTCCTGTTCACCCCCAGCCCTGTTGCCGGCCGCGCCTCTTGGTTTTCCTTTCAAGAAAAGGGGTGGGTGGAATGGGCCCTCTGTGGCTTTTGAGAAGACCTGGTATTGGAGTCACATGGAGACGGGCCCAGGGGTCCCACCCTAAGAGGGGGCCCAGGTTGCATAAGTGGGAGGGGGATAAGACGTGGCGAGGACCACCGCCCCCGAGTCTGTGCCAGGCTCCAGTCCCAGCCGCGGTGCCTCCTGCTGTGGCCGCCGTCCAGTGTGTGGGTGACGCGGCAAGCCCCCCACTGCCTCTCAGGGCCTCCGAGGGGTCCCTCTGTGTCTGGTGGTCCAGGGCTCAGGGGGAGACTCGCCATCACGGAGACCGATTCCTGAGAGCTACGGGGTGAGGAGCTGGCAGCTCGTTTGGTTTTGCTTGTATAAACGCCCTTTGGGGTTCTCGTACGTGCAGGGGTGTCTCACCTTCTCTGATCCTCCCGGTGTGTGGGTCAGACCCGGGCAGCTCCCCAAGGCCTGGGGGTGCCCTCCACGCTTTTAAAAATGCAGCTGGCCCATTGCTGAGCTCTCAGACGACTCTTGGCTCCTTTTAAAAACATGGGGGAAGTTTTCATTGCAAAAGCCCTGGCAAATTCTGGAATGACAGAAATTTCTTCCCAAAACACATCCAAAGAGTCAGTGATTGATTTCACTACAAATAATTAGAGCAAATGGCTGCACATCCTCTCAGAGGGGGCAGGTCTTTTGACCACCTCTCGATGAAACCTGAAATCAGGATGGTTCCAGTTCCCGCGTTGTCCGAGTGCAGCGGGCCCAGCACCGTAAGGCCGCGCTTGGACGCGGTCAGCCCCTGCTGTTCCCCCTTGGGGGCTCCTTTCTCCTCCATCCTTGCAAGTGCCCGCTGGCCTCCCGCGTACCGGTCCGTGGAGGGTGAGCCCGTGGCAGCAGGGGGGGTGCAGTCGGGCCCGGGAGCCAGGGCAGGGCTGGCAGGACCAGGGGCTCTGGGCCCAGGGCTCAGCCGCTGGCACCGGGGGAACCCACCCCAGTCTTACCATCCCCTGGCGTGACCCCCATGCCCACCCGCTCGGGGTCTCCACAGGAGAAGCAGCTCCAGGCGCAGGCGGGGTGAATGCAGGACAGACTTCACCATAATTCTGAATTTCCTAGGCTGTTTTGGTGCAAGCCAGCATCTTAATGCTATTTTAGTTCAGTTGTTTTGTGTGTGAAAAACATGCTCTTTTTGCCAAACCACAAGCCCCGGAATGGAGGACTCGTACAAGTGTCTGCCGGGCAGTGCCGATGGCCGTCGTATAGCCGTGAGGTGTCACCCCTGGGGAGCTGGGATGGGGGCTGCAGAGGGGTGAGCGAGGCCCTGGGGGCCCGAGGCAGGACGACCCCGGCAGCCACCAGTTCCCCCACCTCAGGGGATTCTCGGGGGAGTTTGCCGTCCGCTCCCTCCTGAGCCCCAGCAGCCTCCCCGCGTGGTCCCATTTCCTCCAGATGCCCCGGCTTTGCCGGCATGTGCTCCACAGGTGTTATGCCCCCACCTGCAGCCCCCGCTGGGCTCGCTGCCCGCCGTGAGGAGGAGGTGCCGGGGGCTCTCCGGGACAGCGTCAGGCAGGGCCTGGAGGGGTCAGGGCCAGGCCCCGTCCCGCTCGGCCCCTCCCAAGGGCACCGCCGCCTCCGCAGAAGGGTGCACAGATGAAGTTTCCATCTCTCGCACACTTGCTGCCCGGCCCGGGTGAATACTCTGGAAAGGAAGATGACCAGGACAGGGGTGGGACCCTGACACCCCCCAAGGTATGGAAACGCCGGGAGGCTGGTGGGCTGGGGAGGCCGCAGGGGCAGCCATGTCCGGGGGCTCCGCCTGAGCCACCTGCTCGCTCCAGCCACGGGGATCTCACCCCTGGGCCCCGAAAACCGCCTTCTGCTCCCCAGACTGCAGCCATGGGAGTTTTCCAAATGGCCAGCCGCTCGTGCTGTGGCTGCCGTGGCTGAGTGACCCTCTTCAGGGCTCCCCCACACCCGACGCCCCGGCTGCTCAGAGGCCGGTGTCCTCCCCACCCAGCTCGTCAGCGCCTCCCTCCCCACCCGCGCCCCTCGGTTGTGCCCCATGGGCCGCTCTGTTGCCTCCACCTGTCAGTGCCGCCCCTGCCCCTTGCCTGGCCTGGGTGTTCCCCCCGCCTGGGAGGCCCGCTGCCCCCCTTCCCTGGTGAACTCCTACACATCCCACCCTGCCCTCTGCCAGGTTGGAGGCCCCTTCTGCTTCCCCACGGCTCTCTCTTTACTCTCTGTCCCCCACTAAACACAGGGAGGGAGAAACTGCCTTCCTTGTTCCAGAGGGTACCCCCAAATCCAGCACAGGGCCCGGTGCATGGCTGCAACCCCTATTTGTTCCCGGACTGAACTTCCAGCTCTCTGATGTGCTCTTTGGCAGATTGACTTAAGCACCCCAGAAAAACATGTTCTTTGATCCATTCCTGTGGACCTTGGGGCCCTGTGGCGTGGAGGGGGGGGTCTCACTCCTCTCCCCGGGGGCCTCATAAGGCTGGAGAGAGAAGCCAGAGGGGAAGCCAGAAGCTGGAAGCCAACGGGACACAGAAGGGGACGGAGAGGCCACCACTGTGTGCATCGCCGTGTGATGGAAGAGCTGAGGACCGAGGCGTGCGGCAGCCCCCCAAAACGCCGCAGTCTCCGAGGAAAAAGCATCGTCTGGCTGACGCTGGGCTTTGGACTTGGAACCTCAAAGCTGTGAGCCGGTGAATTCCCATGCGTAAGCCGCCCCGCGGCCTGGTGTGTGCTGTAGCAGCTGGGGAACTAAAACAGGCTCCTGTAAGTAAAGCCTTAGCTTGTGCCCAAATGTACCCTCGACAGCGCAATGTTCCCCAAATAGACGCAGCGGCCGAGCGGCAGCCCAGGTGGCTGTTAGTCACCGCAGCGGGCGGCCAGCGCTGGCTTCCGACAGCCATTCCCCAGGAGGCTGGAGCTCGCCGCTGGGCAGGGCCGGGAGCTGGGGGGCCGCAGGTGCTCGTTTCCGCCCCCACCAGCAGGCGGGGGGTGGGCAGAGTGGAGAGCGGGAGGGAGAAAAGCGGGGCTGGAAGATGGGGTCCAGCTGGGCCCCCTCGTGGGTCAGGGCCACGCTGTGTGTGGGTCAGGAGACACCCCTTCCCCAAGGAAATCACACCACCTCCGCTTGGTGGCAGCCTCCAATAAGCAATTCTTCCAAATTTCTTCTGATGGACACTTCCAAGTGGAGCTGAGGAAACACCAGGACTGTAATTACGGTTATTACGGGTTGTCGTGCCCGTCGCCCGCCTCTGGGGTGATCACAGCCTCCGCGGCCACCTGATGGGCAGCTCCGAGCCACCCTCCCACCGGGGCTGCGGGACAGATGCCTGTGGGAGGGAAGGCGCTGCGCCCAGCTGGAGGGGACGGCGGGCCCACCGCCAGGTCCTGGCACCACTGTGGGGGGACGGAGCCTTTGTCCCCCACCTCTGGCTCTCCCCCCATCTCTGAGGTCGCACTGAGCTCCAGGGGTGGCGAATGGGAGAGGCCTGTGGAGGGGGTCCGGGCTGGTAAGGGCCCCTGGTCCCATTCTATGGCAGCTGGGGAGCCCCGACCCCCTGAAAGGGCCCCTGAAAGGACCCCTGAAAGGGAAACCCCACCAGGTAGACAGTTACTCGGAAGCATAATTACACTAGCTCTATAAATGTGGGTTTTTTGGTGGGGTTTTTTGGTGTCCACTTTGTCCTTCACATGTAGTGTCAAGAGCCAAGAAAGCTGGAATCGCAGAGACCCGACCCCCTCAGCTCCCCCTGCCCGCGGACGGCCGTGCGGGCTGGGCCTGGCTTCCACTGCCCCTCGGCTGGGCCCTGGACCTGCAGGGGCTCCCTCAGAGTGTCCCGCACCCCAGGCCTGTTTGTCACATCCGTGACATAAAACCCTGGAGTCACTGGGCGTCTCGGTGCCCCTGCTCACAGCCTTTGCTCCCCTCCATCATCCCGGCTGCCTTTCCCCGACTCCAACTCAAACTCTCCCGGTTCTGTAACCTATTCTCTATCCAGTGGCTTTCTGTGAACAGTGACAAGAATGCCCCTTCCTCTGTGTTGGCTGGTTCACTTGGTAACGCCACCCCCACCTGACTGGTTCCTCCCTTCCCCAACACCCTACTGCCAGCTCCTGCAGGGGTCACCCCCAAAATATTGCACGCCGGAGCCAAAGATCCTGCCCGGTGAAACGGGTTTGGCCTTCCGACCTCCAGCACGGAAGTGGCGCACGTGACGGTTGTTAGTGCCTGAGTCTGCGGCCACAGGAGGCCGACACCCACCCCGGTGCCTTGGGCTCCGCACCGCCGCCCCTCGGGCCCCCCCCAGGGCTCCTTCCTGCTCTGCTCCCCGCTGCCCCCGGGCCCCCGGAACCCCCTTTCCTCCCCCCACCTCCTTTCCTCGCTCCAGCCCCCACTCCACTTGGTGAAGTTTGGGCACCCCCAGCCAGGAGAACATCACGGACCCCCACGCCGCATCCCCCACCCCCCAGGCCCTTGCTCCGGGCTCCAAGCTCCTGTTCCCATTTCTGGTCATTTCTTTTACAATGTTTCACTGTAATATGTCTTCTCAATGACCCAAGAGCACCTTGGTCGGGGGCCACGTCAACCCACAAGTTCAGCGGGTACTCAACAAAAGTTTGCTGAATGAATGGAATAAATGAATTGAACGAACTGAATTTAAATATTTGCTGAGGTCCTATTTATTCCTTGCCTGTTTCCAGTGATTTGGGGGAAGAGCCTACTATTCACCCACACTCCAGGCCTGTTTGTCATGTCCACGACATAAAACCCTGGAGTCACCGGGTGTCTCGGTGCCCCTGCTCACAGCCTTTGCTCCCCTCCATCATCCCGGCTGCCTTTCCCCCAGATTCCAACTCGACAGACAGATTCTACTGTCTGTCATCCTCGAGGAAACTGCGATTTGCTGCCAACTGGAAGAGCCCTTGGAACCGAAGTGGATGTGTCCGGGGTCGCCTTCCTCCCCCCAGGTGTGCCGTCTGGGCTCCTGCCCAGGGCTCGAGGTTTTGTGCCTAGAGGAAGCCCTCCCCTCCGATGAACCGCTCCGGGAGGACGGGGCTGGGCTCTGCGCGCCTCTGGTGATGGGGGCCTCGGTGCCCACCTCCTGTCCCCCCCTCGCCCCCCGCCTCTGCAGCTCTTGACAGACCCCCTGTGCGCCTTTGCCCGCCCCACCCTCCCTCCTCTCCCCGCGTGGGCTCGCGTCAAACTCTCGCCCCTGAAGTTCCTCTTCTGAAACTGCCCTGGACCCCGGCCGGCCCTTTCCCAGCGCCGAGGAGAGGATGTGGGTGACTCAGCCAGCTCCTCGCTCCTCAGAGGCAGCTGACGGGCAGCTTCCTCCAGGACGGAGCCAGCGACGTGTCCGACAAAGGAGGCGGTTTTCCAGGCAGAGCAAGCGTATCTCGCGACCGTCGGTGGTGAAACCTCCACGGAGGCCTCGGAGCATCCTCCTGTGTGGGTGCCGTGGCCCGTGCTGGCGATTCCTCCTCCTGTAGCTCCCTTCCTGGGGGACTAGACTTGTGATGAGATTCGAGGCTCCCTCTGATGCTTGCAAACTGTGGGCCCGGGGATGCAGTGCTGGTGTGGGAGCTGGTGCCACCAACGTCAGGGAAGTTACAGATACACGTGAGTGCAGCGCTGGGGGACAGAGAACCTCTTTCCATAATCACAGCTTAATACTTAATAATAAAATCTCAGTTACAGAACTAATCAGAGCAGGCCCACCCTAAAAGGTGGAGAACAGAAGCGATGTGCTCTTGTGCTGTTTTATGAAACGCGGCACACACGTGTTCCACACTTGGGAGCAATGCCCACGAGTGGCCCGCAGGGGAGAGGCCATGTCCCCCTCTCCTTTCCCACCTGCCATGGGTTTGTTCTCAATGTGGAAGTTCCTCCTGGGAGACCCCCAAGGCAGCCACAGCAGAGGAAGGAAGCTCCGGGCGCTGGGCTGGCAGATGGGCTCGGGAAAACCAGCTCCACCCAGGGAAATCACAATCTACTGGGGCCAGAGAACAACGATTTTCATATAGACGTGATCTTCCTAGTTCAGGTTCCACCACAAGATAGACTTTTTGTCAATCCTGAATTGGGAAAAATGATGCACCAAGGGAGGGGCTTCCCTGGAGGAAATAGCAGGTTCTGGGCTCAGTGACCCCCAACCACCAGGCCCAGCTCTCCCTGCTCATCCCCAGGGGCAGGGACACCAGCCGCCGGCCCCTTCACCGCTGCCCCTTCTGTCCTGATACCCGTGCTCATGGGCGTGCGGGGGCTGCTGGGTCGGGGCCCCGGAGCCACTGTGGCAGAATCTTGACCTGGAGAAGACGCTTCCAGCTGGCCTCTTCCAATGGGGCTGACGGAGGCAGCCTCGGCCCTGCTCTGTGTTCTAATCTGCGTGTGATCCAGTCCGTTCTGCCCCAGGAGGCTTCCAAAGGGCTCACTTCTCCGGGGAAGGTGCATGTGTGCATGTGCGTGCCTGCCTGTGCATGTGTGTGTGAGTGTGTGTGAGAGAGAGAGAGAGACAGAGAGAGAGAGAGAGAATGAGTTATGCATTTATGGCCTGAGAAGTAGTGTTGAAATAAATGTAATTGGAAAACCGAGGGCCGAGAGCTGGGAATTGGTGGGGCCGAGCAGGGCCGTGGCAATGGTGAAATGGCTGTGGCTGCAGCACCGGCACAGCCTGCTCTCCGCACTTCCACTACCCGTCTGTGTTTACACGAGACACAGGTGGAAAGAAGCAATTTCATGGCCTAGAAAATTCATCCAATGAAATTATTCGTTGACTCACAACTTTTATATAATAAAATTCTTCCAACTTCCAGATGAGGTTTACTTATTTAAAGAAAGACCCAGTATAATGACTCAGGAAACCCACGCCAGGGCCGCCGCCCTGAGCCAGCCGACGGCCCCGTCACGGGACGGCACCGGTGCTCTCTTGCACTTCACCGGTGGGAATCCGATCCGGGCGGAGCTCTAGGGACCCGGAGAGGAGCGGACATCTTCTTCCTCTCGTCATCCGGCCCGTCGGAGGCAGTGTGGCGGCCGGGGAAAGCGCATGCTTTGCAGTTAGGCACGCAGACGTGCGGCCCTCAGGTGGGTCTGTCACCTGTCTGGGCTGCAGGTGTCTCGCCTGCCCAAGGGAGCCGTGGAATTAGAGTGTTTCATGACGGGCCATGCGGCGGGAGCTCTGTGTTGTCAGCTGTTGCTCTCCCACCCTTGCCTCTCCCCACTCTGCCTGCTCTAGACCCGAGGCCCCCACTCGCCACGGCCAGGGCCCCCTCCTTCCCCTCCCCGCCCCACACGTCAGTGCGAACGGCCTCTCAGCAAGCCACCCCCAGGCCCCGTGACCATCGTCCCCCGACCCCCCGCTTCATTGTTTCTTCTTGCCACCTCCCATTTCCGGAAATCACTTTATTTACTTTTCTCTTCTTTTGCTTTTACCCTTTCTGTCTTCCCCGGCAGAATTTAACTATCATGGGAGTGAGGGATTTCTGTCTCTTGTGCACCATATCCCCGTACTTACCAAAGGGCACTGAGTAAATATTTGCTGCCTGAATGAATAAATAAATAGAGATGCAAGAGGCTGGCTCTTCTCTGGGTCAACGGTTCCTTGAACCTAGGATGCTGGGATTTTCCACCTGTGATCAGGTTTGCAGTTTCAATGCATTCTGCTACTGGGTTACATTAGGACATGGCGTCTTGACCCGGGGTGGGGGCTGCACTAGCCCGCTGGGGGCCGTGTGTTGGGGACGATTAAGGTAGCATGTATAAAATCCACCCTCAGCGATGCCGGAGATATGCAACATAATAGCTGGGGCTAATGTAACAACAGTTTAAGTTGCCCTCAGCCTTCTATGGAAGTGATAGCCGTTTGCACCTAAGATTCACATCTAGGGTGCTAGCTTTACTACCTGCCTTCTACCCGGCAACAGCATCTACCAATCCTGTGCTAGCCTTACATCTGCCATCCGCCCTAGCAACAGCAGCAGCCAATCCTAGGCCGCCACCCGTTCGTACTAGCCACTCCCTCTACCTTAGGGTATATATACCCTGCCTCTTCATAAAGTTTTGCAGCTTGATCAGAAACCTGTCTTGCTGTCATTCCTCGCGTCTCTTGTCCCATACCATTCCTCCCCTCACAGGATTTGGAGCTTCCGTTGACAATCCCGCCGGCCGGGACAAACTGGCGCCCAACGTGGGGCTCGAAGTTCTGTGAGAGACAGAACGCCGCACTCAAGGAGAGAGGTACCTCACACTCACCGCACCCGGGATCGCTGCGAATAAACTCGGTCGCGAGACAGATCCGTTCAGCAGTCAAAGAAAGAAAGAAAACCACACCAGGGATCACCGCGGGGAAGCGCGCTCGCGAGACAGATCCGTTCACCAGTTGATCAGTGTCGGCGAAAGGAAAGAAGAAGAAGAAAAGAAAGCAACAAAAGGTAAGCCCCCCCACCCTTATCATGGGACAAGGAATTTCCCAACACGAATTATATGTTAGTCAAGTTAAGCAATCACTCAAGGCACGAGGAACACGAGTTAAGAAAAAAGATCTCACGCGCTTTTTTAATTTCCTGTTACAAACCTGCCCTTGGTTCCCTCAAGAAGGTACTATAGATCACCAGTGCTGGCTAATAAGAGTTGGAGATTGTTTTAAAAGATTATTTTCGAACCTTTGGTCCTGAAAAGGTCCCGGTTACTGCCTTTTCTTATTGGAACCTAATTAATGAAATTCTAAAAGTCCACTCTTCAGCTCCAGACGTTCAAAACCTCTGTAAATTAGGAGAGGGAAGCTTTGAGAGAGCACCTCTCGCCCTGCTTCAGCATGCGGCTCAGTAATTATTAACATGCCTGAATATCCTTTAAACGAAAATTCTAACAGGGATAGGCCAAATACCCCAACCAGTCAAGTCAGTTTGTCGCCCGATCAGTATGAAATCAAACCAAGGCTAAAATTTCTCCCTCTTTGAAGGAACAGGAGGTTAAAATTTCTCCCTCTTTAGAAAACAACTCCCCTTCCTCCGTTTCGGCCACCCCCTTATGCACCCGATTTTTTCAACCATATTCTCATTTTATCCAGTCATGCCCTTATCTCAGTTTCATGCTTTAGAAGAAGCCACAGAAAATCTCCGGCTACACGCTGATAATTTTAGAGAAACTTTTAAACAGGAGCGGCAGCATACTGCCGATTTGCTCGCGGACCTCCGGTCGGCAACTCAAAGCATTGCAGCCCTTTCGCTTCCAGAAAATGCCCGCTCATCGCGCCTCCATTGTACTCGCCGCGCCTATGCTTTTCCGGTTACGCTAGTCAGACTCGAGATTCTCAAATGGGCGTCGCCGGCTCCCAAAATGGCGCTGCCGGTTCTCAACATGGTGTCGCGGGCTCCAAAAATGGCGATTCTGGTAGCGATAGCGAGGAGAGTAATAAATCAGATTCCCCCGATTCTAGCGAAGGAGAGCAGGAGGAAGCTGGTTCCACCTCAACTGCTAAATATAAAAAACTTAGTCTAACATATCTAGAGAAATTAAAAAAGGCAGTGAGTGATTATGGCGCTACCGCTCCCTTCATGCTCGCCCTGCTGGAGAGCCTTAGTGAAAAGGAACTTATTCCTAACGATTGGTTCCAGCTAGCCAGAGCTGCCTTGTCTGGCGGTGATTTCCTGTTATGGAAATCTGATTATGAGGAGCATTGTAAAAAGTATGCCACCCGCAATGCCCGTAAGGCCACTTCTAAAACTTGGACCTTAAATAAATTTTTAGGTCAAAGTCCCTACCATCAAAGTGATAAGCAGGCTCAATTCCCCCCAGGTCTCTTAGCGCAAATACAAATGGCCGCGCTTAGAGCATGGAAAAAACTTCCGCAAAAGGGCGCCGCCACTGCCTCTCTTGCTAAATTAAGACAGGGGCCTGATGAGCCGTATACTGATTTCCTTAGCCGCCTGCAAAACATGGCTGAGCGCTTATTTGGGGCTAGCGAAAACGAAAGTGATTTTATTAAACACCTGGCCTATGAAAATGCTAACGCTGCCTGCCAAGCAGCAATCCGTCCCTTTCGTAATACTAGCCTTAATAATTACATAAAGCTCTGTTCTGGCATCGGGCCCACTCAAACCCTTGGAATAGCTATTGGCGCCGCTCTTCAAAATTTTGCAGCGCAGCACAAAAATTTGCGGCACAAGCAAAGCCTCCAACATGCTATAATTGTAAGCAACCTGGCCATTTCTCAAGCTAGTTTGCAAACAGGAGAAGCTTCGAAGCATGTTATTTCTCATTTACTACATTGCTTCGCTACTTTAGGCCAACCTAAAATCATTAAAACAGACAATGGGCCTGGATATACTGGAAAAAATTTTCAAACCTTCTGTCAACAATTACAAATTAAGCATATCACGGGAATACCATATAACCCCCAGGGGCAAGGAATGGTAGAACGAGCACATCGCACCTTAAAAAATGCCCTGTGCCGTTTAGCCGAAAGTACTCTCAATCTCACAAAACAACGACCTCGAGACCTTTTACATCACGCTCTTTTTGTTCTTAACTTCCTAACTCTGGATGATGAAGGACAATCTGCAGCTGACAGACATTGGCATCCCAAAACGCAAACGCAACAAGCCACTGTTATGTGGCGTGACCCCTTAACGTCAGAATGGAATGGGCCTGACCCCGTGATTATTTGGGGGTGGGGACGAGGCTCTGCTTGCATATACGATCAAAAGAGGGAAGGTCCTCGCTGGCTTCCAGAACGGCTGATAAAACATATTAATTCTTCATTGCCGAAACAAACCCCTGAGACACTTCCTTCCCCTCCTCTTAATAATAACCTTTCCAGGGTAGAAGCCTCTCCCTGAGAAAAATGTCTTTCTTTTCTCTTCCAGCGCATCAATAACTCCTGCTATAACCCATCCGGAGACACCAGTCCGCACACAACCGGAAGTGGAAAGAAGTCCTGCTTACAGGTTTATTCCATCACTAATCACATGAATTACCACTTGAATTACTATTGGCTTTTCTTAATTGGTCTTCTGGCTTTGCTGTTTGCAGCCGGATTAGCAACGTTGCCCCAAAAGATTGGAATCGTTAGAAAGATTCCTGCTTGCTATAGCATATTTGTGCATTGTAGGGTGTACTTTGCTAGCTTGTCTCCCTTAACAGGGAAGAACCTATAGCCTCTATTAGTATGGCTTTGTTATGCCTACTGCCATTTAAAGTTGCCGCCTTATATTTTCTCCTGCAAAGTGTGCATGCCACCTTCGGCAACTCCAACCCCCATCAGCCTTGGAAATGGACCTTGGCACGATGGGAAGATTCCACAGTTATACAAACCCAGTTACAGCAGGGCGACCTTCCTTTCTTGTCAAGCAACTGATCTATTCCCACTCCTCGTACGCCCCACTGGTGGAATCAAGCCCAATATTACATGTGCCCATCCTCAAACCCTGGAAAACGTACTGTAATGCCCCAACCAATACTACTGTGCATATTGGGGATGTGAAACATTAGCCACTCATGGAAGCCTTACGCCACTGATCATTACCTAACTCTAAAAGGGTCCCCCCTTGGCTGCACACTCAGTAAACGCACCACCTTATCTACATTTGGTGACTCAAATTGTGAAAAATTAAATCTCACCGTACAACTCCCCACTGATAACTCTTGGTTAAACGGTCGGACATGGGGCTTTAGAATCTACTTATTTCATCAACCGACCCAGGAAGCCTTATTCTAATAAAGAAGGAAGCAGTACAGCAAAAACCTTCTGCCATTGGACCAAATGTAGTGCTCGTGCCTCCAGCTACCCCTCCTGTCCCGAGCACGCCCCGTACAAATCTTTCCAAAATTCACCCCACTACTCCCCCTTTTATTAGCATCCCAATATTGTCGTCCTCAAGCCCGTCCATATCATTTGACAGCCCGCTTTGGCCACTACTCCAAGCACCTTTCTCTCTCTAAACTCCTCCCAGCCTAATTTTACTCGTAGTTGTTGGCTGTGTTTCTCTGCCAAGCCTCCTTATTATGATGCTATAGCTCTTAATGTTACATTTAATACTTCTAATGAAGACAATCCTTCCCAATGCCCTTGGAATGCAAAAAAATCGGTCTCACTATGCAATCCGTTCTTCACTCTGGGCATTGTATTGGTAATATTTCTGCCTCCTTAAAAACAGTCTGTGCACAGTCGTCCTCTCCATTGCCTGGTAAATTCTATATCCCCCCAACAGGGGCAAAATGGCTGTGCTCTTCTACGGGGCTTACTCCTTGCGTATCAGCAAAAGCCCTAACTGAAACGGGAAATGTGCCTCTTAGTGGCTGTGTTACCCCATGTCCTCTTTCATACAGAGGAAGACCTTTATCACCACTTGGTCGCGCAGTCTCCAGCCATGCTAAGAAAGAAAAGAGAACTTGTTACGGTTGTTACTATTGCTTCTCTTTTAGGTATTACTGGCCTAGGCACCGGAATTGCCTCTATCGTTCTCCAAAACCAAGGCTTCTCCCACCTAAGAGCTGCTATAGACGAAGATTTAGCCCGCATTGAAACCTCCATTACCCATCTTGAAAAATCCCTTACGTCCCTATCGGAGGTTGTTCTCCAAAACAGGAGAGGCTTAGATCTGCTTTTCCTTAAGCAAGGAGGGCTTTGTGCTGCGCTGGGCGAGGAATGTTGTTTTTATGCTGACCATTCTGGCATAGTTAAGGATTCTATGACCAAACTTAGGGAAGGAATTGAAAATCGCAAACGTGAGCGAGAAACCCAAGGAGGTATCTCCTGGGGACTTAATGGAATCCTCCCTTACCTCCTTCCTATATTAGGCCCCTTAATAACCATAATCCTTATAATATCTTTTGCTCCTTGGGCCATAAAAAGAATAATACAGCTAGTTAAGGATCAAATTGACTCTGCCCTAAGCAAGCCTATTCAAGTGCATTATCACCGGCTTCACCTCGCTGACCAGGGTTTGGATCCAGATCATCTGACTGCTACCCACCCTTACGGGTAAGAAACCCCTCCTACGGGAGCAGCATATAACTCGAAAGTATGCTTCTAGCGTATGCTATGATTGGTACCGCTGGGTGCGAGGCAAAGCACTGCAAAGGAGGGCCAAAGCAACTAAAGGCCATTTTCGAGCTCCTTGAGAAATATGCCTCATTTGCATAGGGGTTTTGCTCTGCCAAAAACTCCCTCCCCAGAAAAACAGAGCCACAAACAACTTGGGGAATGAGGCCTCTATTTCCCCCAGCAGGTTAATGCCAAAAGAGTGCTCGATCAGCATTCTTCCTCCATCCTTTTGAAAAACAAAGGGAGGAGATGTTGGGGACGATTAAGGTAGCATGTATGAAATCCACCCTCAGCGATGCCGGAGATATGCAACATAATAGCTGGGGCTAATGTAACAACAGTTTAAGTTGCCCTCAGCCTTCTATGGAAGTGATAGCCGTTCGCGCCTAAGATTCACATCTAGGGTGCTAGCTTTACTACCTGCCTTCTACCCGGCAACAGCATCTACCAATCCTGTGCTAGCCTTACATCTGCCATCCGCCCTAGCAACAGCAGCAGCCAATCCTAGGCTGCCACCCGTTCGTACTAGCCACTCCCTCTACCTTAGGGTATATATACCCTGCCTCTTCAATAAAGTTTTGCAGCTTGATCAGAAACCTGTCTTGCTGTCATTCCTCGCATCTCTTGTCCCATACCATTCCTCCCTCACAGGATTTGGAGCTTCCGTTGAACGTCCACCGGCCGGGACATGCCATCACCTTCCCACCATCCATTACTAGAAATTTCCCCTCACCCCAGAAACCCTATACTAATTTCTCAACTCCCCAATGCCCCTTACCCCACTTCTCATTACCCATACTCTACTTTTCATCCCTATGATCATTTTCTCTGATACTTTGTGTTTACCATGGGGCTTAAATTTAACATCTTAAGTCTATAACAATCTTGTTTTCTTTGATACCAACTTACCTTCAATAGGACACATAAACTATGTTCCTATACTCCTCCACACCCCCACCTTTATGTAGTTCTTGTCAAAAATTACATATTTTACATTGAGTACAAAACTGCTGATTTATCATTAAACTTAATGTATTTAGATCCTGTAGGAAGTAAATAGTGGAGTTATAAATCAAAAATACAGTAGTATTGGTATTTATATTTACCATGTGATCTTCACCAGAAATCTTTATTCTTCATGTGGTTTCAGTCCATTGTTTAGTGTCCCTTCCTTTCAACCTGCACAATTCCCTTTAGCATTTCTTATAGGACTGAACTACTAGTGATGAAATCCCTTAGCTTTTGATTATCCAGAAATGTTTTCATCTCCCCCTCATTTTTAACCTCCAGGTGTTTCTGAATTTTCTAAGTCTCTGATGGTTATTGACTTCTAATTGCATTCCATTGTGGTCAGAGAATGTGCTTTGATTAATTTCAATATTTTTAAAATTTATTGAGGCTTGTTTTATGTTCTAGCATATGGTATATTCTGGAGAAAGTTCCATGATCACTAGAGAAAAATGTGTATCCTGGTGATTTGGAATGTAATGTTCTATATATGTCTGTTAAATCAAATTCATTTATCAGATTGTTTAGGTTTTGAATTTGCTTGTTGGTCTCTGTCTGGTTGATCTCTCCATAGGGGAGACTGATGTTGCTGAAGTCTCCAATAATTACTGTGGAGACACCAATTGCTTCCTTTGGTCTCATGTATTTTGTGGCACCATGACTGGGTGCATAAACATTTCTGATTGTTATTTTTTCTTGTTGAATTGCCCCTTTTATAAGTATGTAGTGGCCTTCTTTGTCTCTCATAACATCCTTGCATTTAAGGTCTATTTTATCTGAAATTAATATAGCTACTCCTGCTTTCTTTTGGCTTTAGCTTGCATGAAATATTTTTTCTATCCTTTCACTTTCAATTTCTTTGTGTCCCTGTGTCTGATGGGTCTCTTGCATGCAACATATTGATGGTTCATATTTTTTGATTCATTCTGCCAATCTTTATCTTTTAATTGGAGAGTTTAATCCATTTACATTGAATGTTATAACTGTGATGGCATTTCTTGAATCAGCCATCCTAACCTTTGGTTTATGTTGTCAAATATATTTTTCCCCTCTCTTTCTTATTGTTCTTTAATGAACCAATATTGAATCTCTTTAGTACTGAACCTTTCTTTATACCTCTCTCTTCTTCTTTGTTTCTTTGTCAGTAGGGCTCCCTTTAGTATCTGAAGTAGGGCAGGTCTTTTATTAGCAAAATCTCTCAGCATTTGTTTGTGAAAAAGTTAAGCTCTCCCTCAAATTGGAAAGGGAGCTTTACTGGATAAAGTATTCTTGGTTGGAAATTTTCTCTCTCAGAATTTTAAATGTCATGCCACTGCCTTCTCACCTCCATGGTGGCCACTGAGTTGTCACTGCTTAGTCTCATGTTTTTCCTTTGTATATGGTCAATTACTTTTGCTGCTTTCAGAACTTGCTCCTTCTCTTCAGTATTTGTCAGTCTGATCAGCATATGTCTTGGAGTGGCTTTATTTGAGTTTATTCTATTTGGAGTTCACTGCTTTGTGTATTGATATTGTGTGGAAGGGCTGGGGAATTTTGCCCAACAATTTCTTTGAATACTCTTTCTAGACCTTTACCCTTCTCTTCCCCTTCTGGGACACCAATAAGTCTTATATTTGGACATTTTTATTTATCTATCATATCCCTGAGGTCCATTTTTATTTTTTCCCCATTCTTTCTTTTGTTCTTTCATTTTCCATTCTGTTGTCCTCGAGGTTGCTGATTTGTTGTTCAGCTTCCTCTAGTCTTGTAGTATGAGTATCTAGAATCTTTTTAATTTGGTTGACAGTTCCTTTTATTTCCATAAGATCATCTATTTTTTTATTTACTCTTACAATTTCTTCTTTATGCTCTTCTAGGGTCTCCTTCATATCCTTTATATCCTGTGCCATGCTCTTGTTGTTTGTCTTTAGTTGTTTGATTAATTACTCCAAGTTCTGTGTCTCCTGTGATCTTTTGATTTGGGTGTTTGGTTTGGGTTATCCATATCATCTGGCTTTTTCATATGCTTTAAAATTTTTTAAAATTTGTTTTTGCCCTCTTGGCATTTGCTTTACTTGATAGCGTTCTTTTGTGATATGTAGGAGTATTCACAGACTTACCTGTGATTTGTCAAATTTACAGCTTGGTGGTGTACACTTTCTCTAACCAGCAGATGGCTTTCGTGAGTCATGCATTCCCCTCAAGTCAGTTCTCCCCAACTTTGTCTTTGTGGTGTGTGAGGGTCTATTCTTGTGGGATCCAATTGGTACACCAAGTTAGGGTGTGTGTGTTGGTGCTGTCCACTGCGAATGTAAGGCATGTGTCTGAGTGGTTAGGGAGGGAGAGCAGCTTTAACAATAAAACCTCCCAGGTGTTCTTGGAGGTTTAAGGCTGTTGCAAGAGTCTAAACCTTCATTTCAGTCTTGCCACAGATTGTCTCTGCCAGTGACCCACAAGTCCTTGGTATTGGTATATAATCCCTGGGATTTCAAGGGATTTCAAGCCATGCCCTTCTAGGAACTCTCCTGAGGGAAGGCTGTGCTACATCACAAGTGCATGCCATCCCTCAAGGGAAGTTCTGGGCCACCAGGCTGTGTAGGGGCATTCCCAGCCTGCTGTAAGGATGGCTGAATGGGGTGTGTTAATTTCCCCCTTTTCACAAAGCTGTGCCTTCCCAACTCTGGGACAATTATCTGTGGGTGCACAAAAGGCTATTGTCCACATCTGATATTGTGGCATGTGCTTGTGTTGCTGGAAACACTTCCTGTCACACTGGGTTTTTTGGAGCAGCTCTGGCCTGTGGCTCCAGCACTGGGCAGGAGCATTCCCAGTCCACCAGGAAGATGGCTGCAAGGGGCATGGTTATTTTCCCCTTTTGGCTCACATCTGCCTTCCTTGCTCCAAGACAATTAGCAGTTGTATAAAAGGCTATCTTCCATGCCAGATATTGAGGTGCTCTCATAGCCCATCCTGCTTTGCTTCACTGTGTGGTTCTCGCTGGTGTATCTGCAGCCGCTTTTGGGTTTTTAAAAAAAGAACTAGTCCACCTCTAAATGCCAACTCAAAGTTTCCCCACACTGCAGAACACCTGCCAGACATTCAGCAGACTTACTCACTTGTTTCGGAATGCAGACTCCCAGTTTCACCAAGTGCATGGTCCCTGTGGATTTAGCAGACCTTGTCCAGCTGGTGCATTGCTGGAACTGGTGTTCTGTGTCAGCTTCTGGCTTTTATCTAGTATTTTTCATTGAGGTGTTTTTTTTTTTTTTTTTTTGCCCTGTTCTCTTAGCCGTCATGTTTGTTCTCTTCCTGTCCCCCTCATTTTTCAAAGACTGTCTCACCAGATATAAAATTATTGGTTTGCAATTGTTTTCTTTCAGCACCTTCAATATTTCTTCCCACTACCTTCTTTCTTCAGTGGTTTCTAAATGGGTAACTGGCACTTAATCTTACTGGTATTCTCTTGGGCATATGTTGATTTTCTTTGGCTTCTTTCAGAACTCTCTCCCTTTCCTTGGCATTGGACAGTTAAATTGCCATGTGTCTGGCCATGGTTCTGTTAGAGTTTATCCTGCTTGGGATTCATTGGACCTCTGGAATGTGCATAATCATGCCTTTTGCTAAATTCAGATAATTTTCTGCCATTGTTTCTTTGAATATTCCTTCTGTTCCTCTCTTTCTTCTCCATCTGGGACTCCAATAATGTCTATATTGTTATGCTTGATGGTTTCACATAGGTCACTTAGACTCTGTTTTCATTTTTAAATTCCTTTTCTTTCTGATCATCAGTCTGGATTTTTCAACAGCTTTGTCTTCAAAATCTCTGATTTTTTCTTCTGCCAGCTCTAATCCACTATTGAAACCCTCAATGGAATTTTTCATTTCAGTTATTGTAGTCTTCAACTCCAGTATTTCTGTTTGGTTCCTAATGATAAAATCTCAAAGAGATTCTCATATTCATTCATTGTTTTACCCATATCTTTAACTTCCTCTGAGCTTTTCTTTATATCCTTAAACATATCACAGATCTTTTTAAAAAGTTTTGTCCAATATATCCAATGTCTTGTCATCTTTTTTGGTTTCTAGATATTTATATTGTTCCTTCAGATGGGCCATCATTTCTTGCTTCTTTGTCTTGTAATTTTTTTTGCACACTGTACATTTTAATATTTTAAAGTGTTAACTCTGGGATTTAGTCCCTGGTCTGTCTGTTCCTTAAATATATATCTAGCAAGTGATATGATATTTTCTTTAGCAACAAGATCTAACCAAAACATAAAAATAGAAAGGAAATCACCTTTCATATCATTTTCAAATTGGTATGCTTTGGCTGGTGGTTTCCTTCAGAGCTTAGCTTTCCTATCAAGGAGATCAGCCTGAGGTAAGTCTGAAATTCAGGGTCCACTCTGTCTTATATGAGCCTGCATGAAGCTGTGGAACCTTCTTCTTTTCCTGGGCTTGTACCTGCTCAAAGCCTAGGAATTTCTCCTCTTACATGCTACAGGACTTACAATGCTCCTCTACTCCCTTGGAAATAGAATTTCACCCCCTTGTTCATGCTCTATGTGTGACAATGCAAGTAATCTTTGTCCTGGGCTGCTTTGAAATCATTGGTTTTTCCACTGTTCTAGATGTCTGCAAGTGGCTTCTCTGCTTTCAGAGGAAATTCTGGTTGTGTGATCCTGAGACATATTTCCAAGTTCAGTGAGGCCACTGTGCTCCCTCTGGAACAGGGCCACTCACAATGGGAGAGCAGTATGGCTCAACCTGCATTGGAGAGGGGGTGTTTGAGGGGCTCATTAGTGCACTGGAAGCTACTTTTATGGCTTGTGAAACAGTTGTTTTCTTGATTCAGCACTCTCTCAGTTCCTGCAACTCTCTGAAGTAGCTGATCAAAAGCAGTGATCAGCAATCAGAACACACACCCTAGGAGTTTAGGAAACTAAGTTTATATCCCACCCTGGCATCAGCAATCTGTACCAGATTGCTTCCAGGCAGCAGGCTGCATTGCAGTACCTCTGCTGCCTGCCATGGGCTAGAGAATGGGTGATAGTAGCCACTGCAGGGAGAGTGAAATCACTGGTATTTATTGCAATTTATCTGCTACCTCCAGCTCTTTATTGGATGCCACACTGTTCAACTAGACCCTGGAGTTTCAAAATGGTTAATTCAGGGAGTACCTACCAGTTCAATAATTTTGTGTTTCCAGCAACACAACTCTGCCATCTTTTCACAATTCTCCTTTGATGTATATGCATTTTAAATCACTATATTTTCCTGGGAAATTAAACCTTTGTATCATTATGAAAGGACACTCACTTTCCAGTTATTTTCCCTAGTGCCTGATAATGACATAATGGCATAAGATTGACTGTATTTAGTGTTTACATGGTATATTCTTTTTCTACCTTTTACTGTGAACCTTTCTTTATGTCTTAGATGAATTTGCATATACCACAAATATTTTTTCTTTCTATATTAATTAGATTTTTATATTTAACATAATTGCTGTTAAATTTTCATTTAAATCTGACTTCTTTTCATGTGCTTTCTATTTGTGTCCTTGTTTTATGTTCTTTTTTTCCTCCTGAATGCCTTCTTTTGGATTGATAATTTTTGCTCAAATTTTATCTTATGTTAATATGGAAGAGGCACCTGATTTTAATATCCATTTAGTGGTTACCTGAGAAACTACAAACTTTTTCTTGCCTTATCAAATCCAAAGTTAAATTTATTTTTTATATCCTTCCTAGATAATGTATTTTAAAACACTTTGCCTCCATTTACCCCTCTTATGAAATATTAATTTATGGTGCTTTGAAATCCTTTTTCATGTTATAAGCAACAGAAATCATAATTATTATTTCATATATTTAATATTCATTTAGATGTATACATTTGATTAACAATACCATTAGTATTCAGTTCTTCCTTGTTCATATACCTTCTGCCTATCTGGGATCATTTTCCTTCTGCCAGAAGAATATTATTTTGCATTTTATTTAGAATTAGTTACTGATAACAAGCATTCTCAATTATTTGTCTAAAAAGTGTATGTTTCACCTCATCATTAAAGACTTAATTTAAAGTGTAGATTCTACTTTGGCAATTACTTATTTTTTATAATAATAGCTATGTCTTTTTTTAATTGAGATTGTTCACATACCATACAACTATCCAAAGATCCAAAATGTACAATCAATTGCCCATGGTACCATCATACAGCCATGCATCCATCACAATTAATTTTTTCAATTTTTAGAACATTTTCATTACTCCAGAAAAGAATAAAGACACACACACAAAAGAAGGAAATGCAAATCCTCCCATACCCCTAACCACCCCCTTCATTATTGATTCATTGTTTTGGAGTAGTATGTGTTACTATTGATAAAGAATGATAAAATATGCTAATTGTAATATGTATTTTGTGATAGGTATATTTTCCCCATATGCCCCTCTACTATTATCTTTTAGTTATAGTGTCATGCATTTTTTCTAGTTCATGAGAGACTTGTAATATTTGTACAATTAATCATGGACATTGTCCACCACAAGATTCACTGTTTATACATTCCCATCTTTTAACTTCCAGCTTTCCTTCTGGTCACATACATGACTCTGAGCTTCCCCTTTCCATCACATTCACACACCATTCAGCATTATTAGTTATTCTCACAATGTGCTACCATCACCTATATCCATTCCCAAATGTTTAAGTTCACTCTAGTTGAATATTCTGCTCATAATAAGCAACCACTTCCCATTCTTAAGCCTTATTCTATATCCTGGTAACTTATATTTCATATTTTATATGAGTTTACATATTATAATTTGTTCATATCAGTGAGACCTGGAAATATTTGTCCTTATGTTTCTGTCTTATTTCACTTAATATTGTGCCCACAAGGTTTTTTCATCAACCCATTTTTTAAGATGGTTTTGTTCACATACCATACATTCCATCCTAAGTAAACAATCAATGCTTCCCTGTATAGTCACATTTATGTATTCACCATCATCACTACTATCTATATAAGGACATCCCCATATCTTCAACAAAGGAGAAGGAAGACTCAAAGAAGGTAGATAGACAAGAGAAAAAGAAAAAAAAGAGAGAGAGACAAAACAAAGCAAAACATGACATCTAGGAAGCAACAAAAGGAAAGACAGCATTAAACTAAAGCAGAATAAAGAGTCAGACACCATTACCAATGCCAAGAGTCCCATACCTTTCCTCTGTGTCCTTCCCATATGCATTTAGCTTTGGTATATTACATATGTTATATTGAAGGAAGCATAATACACTGTTTCTGTTAACTATAGTCTCTAGTTTGCATTGATTGTATTTTCCCCCCAATCCCACCCCATTTTTTAAATTCATTTTTGAGATATATTCACATACCAAGCAGTCATGCAAAACAAAGCATACATTCAGTTGTTTACAGTACAATTATATAGTTGTGCATTCATCACCAAAATTAATTTTTGACATTTTCATTACCACACACAAAAATAATAAGAATAAAAACTAAAGTGAAAAAGAACAATTAAAGTAAAAAAGAACACTGGGTGCCTTTTATTTTCTTTCCCCATTTTTATACTCATCCATCCATAATCTAGACAAAGGGGAGTGTGGTCCTTACGGTTTTCCCAATCACATTGTCACCCCTCATAAGCTACATTTTTATACAATCATCTTCAAGATTCATGGGTTCCGGGTTGCAGTTTGATAGTTTCAGGTATTTACTGCTAGCTATTCCAATTCCTTAGAACCCAAAAAGGGTTGTCTATATTGTACATAAGAGTGCCCACCAGAGTGACCTCTTCAGTTCCTTTTGGAATCTCTCTGCCACTGAAGCTTATTTCATTTCTTTTCACATCCCCCTTTTGGTCAAGATATTCTCCATCCCATGATGCTGGGTCTAGATTTCTCCCTGGGAGTCATATTCCACGTTGTCAGGGAGAGTCAGTCCCCTGGGTGTCAGATCCCATGTAGGGTAGAGGGCAGTGATTTCACTTGCCAAGTTGGCTTAGCTAGAGAGGGAGGGCCACATTTGAGCAACAATGAGGCATTTGGGAGGAGGCTCTTAGGCACACTTTTAGGGAGGCCTAGCTCTCTTTGGCAGCAACAGTCTTCCCAAGGGCAAGTCCTGTGGTAGAGGGCTCAACCCATCAGACCACCAGTCCCCTATGTCTGTGAGCACATCAACAACCATCGAGGTGGGGAAGCCCAACACTCCTGTGTTCTCCACCAGCTCCTCAAGGGGGCTCTGCATACTTTTTTCATTGTTTTTTTAATTAATGCCTTCTCTCTCTTTTTAAAATCAACTATATAGAAAAAATTTAAGAAAACATACAATAAAAAAAAAAACATTTCAACCAAACCATAACAAGGGAGTAAGGAAAAGACAACTAACCTAAAATAACTACTTTACTTCCCACATGTTCCTACTCTATCCCAAGAAAATAACCTAATATAGCAACATTTCTGTGAACTTGTTCCTACCATACCCATCAGAAATTAAAAGACCATAGCCACTCTTGGGCATTCCCAAAACATTAAATTTACCAGTGATAGCTTATCTATTCTTATTGGGTTATCATTCCTCTTCCTTAATTGCTCTCTATCACTAGTTCCCCTATATTCTGCATTATAAACCATTTGTTTTACATTTTCAATGTTCACATTAGTGGTAGCATATTTCTCATTTTGTGCCTGGCTTATTTCACTCAGCATTATGTCTTCAAGGTTCATCCATGTTGTCATATGTTTCATGACATCATTCCTTCTTACAGCTGCATAGTATTCCATATGTGTATATACCACATTTTATTTACCCACTCATCTGTTGAAGGACATTTGGGTTGTTTCCATCTCTTAGCAATTGTGAATAATGCTGCTATGAACATTGGCGTGCAGATATCTGTTCATGTCACTGCTTTCAGATCTTCCAGGTATATACCAGGAAGTGCAATCACTAGATAGAAGGGTAACTTTATATCTTGTTTTCTAAGGAAGTGCCAGACTGAATTCCAGAGTGGCTGAACCATTATCCAGTCCCATGAACAATGAATAAGCATTCCACTTTCTCCATATCCTCTCCAGCATCTGTAGTTTCCTGTTTGTTTAATGGCAGCCATTCTAATTGGTGTGAGATAATATCTCATTCTCACCCCATTTTTAACACCTTGCAAGGTTGCCATTCATTTGTTCTCTCTCATGTAAAAGCATATTTGTACCTTTTATCACAATTGTTGATCACCCTAGGTTTCACTGAGTTATACAGTCCCAGTCTTTAACTTTCCTCTTTCCTTCTGGTGTCCCACATGCTCCTAACCTTCCTCTTTCAACCATACTCACAGTCATCTTTGTTCAGTGTACTTACATTGTTGTGCTACTGTCTCCCAAAATTGTGTTCAAACCTCTCACTCCTGTCTTTTCCTTTCTGTTTGTAGTGCTCCCTTTAGTGTTTCCTGGAGAGCAGATATCTTGTTCACAAACTCCATTATTGTCTGTTTGCCAGAGAATATTTTAAGCTCTCCCTCATATCTGAAGGACAGTTTTGCCCTATATAGGATTCTTGGTTGGTGGTTTTTCTCTTTCAATACCTTATATATATCACTGCACTTCCTTCTTGCCTCCATGGTTTCTATTGAGAAATCCACACATAGTCTTATCAAGCTTCCTTTTGTATGTGATGGATTGCTTTTCTCTTGCTGCTTTCAGGATTCTCTCTTTGTCTTCGATGTTTGATAATCTGATTATTAAGTGTCTTGGTGTCAGTCTATTCAGATCTATTCTTTTTGGGTACAATGCACTTCTTGGTCTGTAATTTTATGTCTTCCATAAGAGATGGGAATTTTCATTGATTATTTCCTCTATTGATATTCCTCTATTCCTCTATTATTGCTTCTGCCTCTTTTCCCTTCTCTTCTCCTTCTGGGCCACCCATGGCATGTACATTCCTGCATTTCATTTTGTCTGTAAGTTCCTGGAGCCATTGCTCATATTTTTCCATTTGTTTCTCTGTCTGTTTTTTGTGTGTAGGCTTTCAGGTGGCTTGTTCTCCAGTTCCTGAGTGTTTTCTTCTGCCTCTTGAGATCTGCTATTTTATGTATCCATTGTATCTTTCATCTCTTGTGTTATGCCTTTCATTTCCATAGATTCTGTCAGTTCTTTTTTTTTGAACTTTTGAGTTCTACCTTATGTATACCCTGTTTTCATTGTATGGTTCATCTTTTGCCATATCTTCCCTAAACTTTTTGAATTGGTTTAGTATTAGTTGTTTAAGTTCCTGTATCTCAGTTGAAGTATAAGTTTTTTCCTTTGACTGGGCCATAACTTCATTTTTCTTAGTGTAGATTGTAATTTTCTGTTGTCTAGGCATCTAGTTTCCTTGGTTACTGCAATCAGGTTTTCCCAGAACACAATGGGCTCAGGTCTTGTAGGAGGCAATAGTATCACATCTCCCTGAGAGTGTCTTATATTGATACACCCTGTGAAGCCTTAAATCACTGTGGTTTTCTGCCCAGCAGGTGGAGCCTGTCAGCCTGTAGCTCCAGACTGTTGTAAGGAGATGTGGCATGTGCCTGTTTTCCACAGGCTCTGCAGTCTGGATCTGAATGTAAGGTGGGTGGTAGAGCTTGACACCACCTCTTCCTCTTTCCCCTTAGAGAAGATACACCCTCTGGAGAGGGGTCCTTAGCAGTTTAAAAGACTCTGGCTCTGCTTCTCCACCCTATTCTGGGTCTGAGCACTGGGAATTGAAAATGGCTGAGGCTTTCTCCACTAAGCTGAAAAAGGGACAGAATGCCCCCTTCAGGGTCAGTCTGTAGCCTCCCTCAATTTAACCCATTGACAGTACCTGGTCCTCTGGTCTTCTCCTTCCTCCCAGAGAGTTCCTCTGGCTCGCCAAGGTCAGTCATGACCAAAAGCTTCTATCACCTTGTTGGGGTTTCATAGCTTATAGTGAGCAGTCCATGATTTAATTAAAATAGTTGGAGCTCAGCTGAGCCATATTCACTTGTTCTAAGGGTGCTGCTCTCTAGCAGTGAGGCATTGCAGTTTGCCATTGTGGAGGGGACTCTCAGGCTTTGCAGTTAGGGCCATTGGTAGAGGGGGCTCCTAGCTTGGATCTTCAGTTTTTACTTACAGATTTTATGCTGTGATCTTGGGCATTCTTCCCAATTCTGGTTGGTGTATGGTGAGTGAACTGTCACGTTTGATCCCCCACAGTTATTCCAGATTATTTACTAGTTGTTCCTGGTTGTTTATTAGTTGTTCCAGGAGGACTGACTAGCTTCCACTCCTCTCTATGCTGCCGTCTTCTTCCATCTCACAATTACTTTTTAATAGCAATGTGAAGATATCATGCCATTGCTTTCCATTGTTTCCATTGTTGAATTTGGAGGTCACATCTTCATTTGTTACTCCTTTACTGATTATCTCCTTAATTTTTGGTTTCTTTTAATATTTTAAAGAAAATTATACAATTATATTCATATGTGTGGGTTCCATTTGATTCACCCATAGGGTTTTCAGGAGTCTCTTGAATCTAAGAATTGATGTCTTATCTACTTTTGACAATTATTTGACAAGATCTCTACAGATATTGCTTCTTCACTAGTTTATCTTTTGAGTCTACTCACACTTTCAACTAAATGTATTTTTTAACATCTCACTTTTTCCTATGTTATTCTTACTCTCTCTTCTATATTCTATTTAATACTATTTCCAAATTTCTGAAGTAATGTGAAGTCTAGGGTGGTGTTTATCACCTTTCAAGAAGATTTTTGTTCGTTTCTGCCAGGCTCTGTAGACATCAGAAATCAAAGGCATTGTTAAAGCCAATTTAAGTAATGTCAAGAACTTCCCTAAAAGTCGTCTTTCAACCACGTGTGAATTACTTTCACAATTATGTGCTACCATCACCAACTTTTTGGTCATGTGTGTTACTCTAGTGAAAGTTAGAAGATAAGACACAGGACTGAATAACAGTGAACACTGTTGTGGACAATGGTCTTGGGTTAATAGTACAAGAATGTTTTTCATGAATTATAACAAATATATCACACTAATACAAGGGGACAATTAAAGAATATATGGGAAAATACAGCTAATATAAACTATGGACTATATTAATGCTATTGTAATATTGTTTCATAAGCTGTAACAAAGGTACCGCACTAATGCTGTGTCAACAATAGGGGATATATGCAAAAATTGTTTTTTATATGACATTTCTCTAAACCTACTTCTTTAATTAAAAAAATAATTTAAAAACATTTTGCTAAGTGAAAGAAAACAGATACAAAGTACTACAAATTGTATGACTTCATTTATATAAAATGTAAATATAATTAAATCTCTAGAGACAAATAGATTAGTGGTTATCTAGGGATGGGGGAGCATAGAGGGATTGAGAAGTGATTGCTAAGGGGTATGGGACTTCTCTTTATGGAGTAATAGAATATTCTAAAATTGATTGTGGTGATGAATGCACAACTCTGAATATGCTAAATGCCATTGATTGTACACTTTGGATGGATTGTATGGTACATGAATATATCTCAATAAAACTACTTAAAAAGGCTTGTTTTAATTTGGGTTTACACTTATTCACAGACAGCATTCTAGTAGGGTCCCTTACTAAAACAGTGGATGGGTTACCAGATTCCCTGTGGTTGTTGGCTGTGGACTTTGATATTTTAATCCCTATAGACTTGACATGGTCAAAAAATGCTCAGCCTCTCAGTGCTCTTTGCAAACTGGCAGCACTTCCCCCAACCTGCCATGGCATAAGCAACACTGATTACTGGTTCACCTCTCTGAATTTCTGTCTTCTCCTAGTACTTCATCCAGTACTTCACAAATAATTGTATAATTTGTTTTATATATGTATATTTCATGAAAGAATAATATACTCCACCATTAATAGGGTGTGATTCTTCTCTGCTGGGTGTGGTTTTTGTTGTATTATAGACTAATAGGAAGACAAATTCTAGGAAAGAAAATGTTAAATAAGCAAAAAAGCTTTTGGAAACCCTCCAAACAGTATTTCCTTGATTGTTTTCCCTGTCTACAGTCTCCCTTCTTTACAATAGGTATTGGGACATGGTTTATATCTTATCCATAAAATACTTGTCCTTCAAATATTGAACGTGCTATACCTCAGATGGTGTGAGGGTGAGCTTTTTGTATATTTATTGCTGGTGGATTGAAGCTTTTGTCCCTATTTTTCCTTTGTGTAGCATCAATGTGCACACGAAGGCTCCTGTTTTCTGCTGAACACTCGAAGTATATAATTTGGTTGCTCACTGTTCTTTTTCAGGATTTATCATTCTCTATTATTGCTGCGTTAGCATGATGACTTGCTGGACCATTTTAGTGAATTACACTCCTCCCCTCCCACATGGGTAAGCCTCTGCTTTGCCCTTCTGGAAGGTGCAGTTTTGAGTATTGCCATAGTCACACTGGGATGACAGTGTTTGGCAGGTCTCTCTTATTCTCTTTCCCTGACAATACTCAACAATTAAGCTCCGCTAATACCAGGAATGTAACTCTCTTGTTATAAAAAAGTTATCTCATTATAAAAAAGTTATAAAATTGTCCTTGGTTTTACAATGATAAGTGAAAAACATTCAAATTCTCCAATCAAACAAAGTATGCAAGGGTTTTTTATGTTGTTGGTGTTTGTTAAACAGAGAAAATAACTTCTGGAATATAGAGATAAGAGTTGAATGAGCATGCCACTAATGGAGAAAGGGGGTATTTATAGAGAACCAGTATTTTTCCCCATCCCATCTCCATTTGATGTCAATCAAAACATACCATTGGCCATTTAGTAAAAAAAAAAAAAAAAAAAAAAAGCAATATGCTTGTGCACATACACCAGTTACTTTATGTACAATAAAGGAATGGGGAAGGGTAAAATGAAAGAATAGAGAAAACTATACTGTAGTAGTCAGGATGTGGTGGAACCAAATGGCAGTTTTTCTAATTGAGAATGTATTCTTGGTCTGTAGGAACAGAGTTCTGGAGAAAAGAAGCAGGCTCCCTTTTTAATAGACACCTCCTGCCAGAACACATCATTTGTATCTTCATCCTCCATTTCCAACTGTGCAGATGTGTCTGTTTCATTGATTGGCTGCCCATCAAATCAGGATCTGATCTGCCTCATTGACAAACCCTGTCATTCACAATAGGCTTTCATTAGTTTACTAAGTGGTGTATGCCTCTTAATTGTAAACTGCACCACAGAACCATCCTGCCCCGCCACCTTCAAATTAATATGATTGTTGTTTTCAGTTGTGACTCCTTCCTGCATCTGGCCTCCAGCCTCCTGGCAGCTCATTGATTCGTCGTGAGCCCTCCCCCAAGCAGCCGCGAACCTCGGCAGGGGTCACGAGATGCGAACAGCCCCCAGTTCCCAAGAGGGAAAGCACCAGATGGAGGGGGCTCCCCCGCCACCGCGAGGCAGCAACACCATCCAAGGCACAGTGTCTGCGCAGGGTAGGGACTCTGAGCGCCCTAACACCTCCCCTCATGCACGCCTGGAGGAGCCCCCGCCTGGGGCCGGTGGGATGCGGGCGCCGGTGATCTCATTTCCCTTGTGCATAAATTGTCCTAGACTAACCAATCAAATTCAACTCAATTGAAGGAAGAGTTCCTGAGGTCATACTTTGACATTTGTTCTGACCCCTGGAAGGATCCCCTTAGTCATTTCCTCCACTGGTTACCTCTCCAAACTAGCCTTCAATCTAATAGTGTATCCTGTGTCTTCATCAATTCCATATATCTCCTTCCAATTGTACCCATCAAAATCTTCACTGTTTTGAGACCACCCTTACCTTTGAACTTTTTACCCTATTGTAAATGCAATCAACTCCTTTGGTAGGAGATTAGTAGCTATCTTATTTATCACCTGCTTCTCCTCCAGGCAAAATCTCTGAGCCAGGGCTCTGGTATTGCAGAACAGGACAGTAGCACCCTTATTTCTGAATGATACCCCTGCCTTTGGAGCTAAGCACATAGCAGAGGAGGTGAAGTAGACTGAGGTTTTCTGTTTGCTTCTCCTTACATGGGGACCCAAAAATGGGGATCAGGATTTCATTATACTCAGAGGTGCCCACATCCTAATTAGAGCCTCTTTTTAATGACTGGGGGTTGGGTGGAATACTGAGAACTCACTTCTGTACTGCATTATTCCTGAACTTATCAGCAGCAACCAATAGCTGGGAGCAGGATGATAAATCTGACTACCTGCACCTTCATAGAAGAAAGACCCCTAAGGTATAGCTCTGTGTTTTTGGCTGCACTAATCTGGGTGTAGATTCCACCTAGCTGATTTGGGAAGTAACAAAGGGACTAATTTCAGTTAAAATGCCACAGACTCTCCTTTTTCTTATCAATTTTTTACAGTTGCTTATAATATTATATTTGATATTTGGCAGGAAGATTCTAAGCTCAAATGAAAGGCTGGTAGGTTGTTTAGAAAAACTTCCTAGAAAAAGCTCTAATGCTCTTCTGGTGGATGAATTCTTATGGATTAGGGCCTGGTTAATCAATTAAGATTAAATCTCTTAAAAGGGCTGGGTGACATCATCAACTTGGTGACATAAACAGCTACTGAAAATCTCTCCACAGAAATTCAATGAAATAAAAAGAAAAATTCTGAATTATTTAGAACTTTGGAGGAAGACATAGATTTGAGAAGTTCCCTATAAATGCCAAATTGAAGACAAGAGATAAATATTAGGTAGGAAAATCCCATCCCATACCAGCCAGTCCTCACACTTCCCCTTCCCCTTCACAGCTGCTGGGTCTCTCATACTGGGGACACAGAATATAATTCTCTTACAGTAGTGAGACAGGCACCACTATTTGGATACCCAGGGCATAGGGGACATTTCAAGGCCCAGATAATGGAGGGACAGAGTCTGAGAAAGGAAAGACTGTTTTCTGAATGCTGGGTCTGAAAACCCCTTACATAACTCTGGGGGAAACATCAGCAGGTGGCAGTTTCCTTGCCTGGGGGATGGCTGAAAATGGGTATATCTGGGAGTGTCCTCTGCTACAAATAAACTGAGGAACACAGCCCCATAGTGAGTCATTTTGGCCAGCAAGTGGGGCTCAGGAAACTTACAGTTTCAAACTGCCTGGTCAAAGGTAGCCTGGACACCAAGGCAAACTGCTTCTGAGGTTGGTGAAGTTACCAAACAGCACCATCTGCTGGCTGGTCTGGAAAGTGCAAGGGTATTGAAGGACTCTTCATCAACTGTTTCAGTCCCACTGAAGCGACTCTAGATTCCCTGCACAGGAACCCAGCCCAGTTTTGGCTTTGAAATACAGATGACCCAACTATTAAAGCAATACCCTAAAACAAACCCAGGTCCTGTTAGCTGGTGAAAAACAGAGAACTGTTGGGATCCAGCAGATGTTTTTACCCATATACAGAAATTTTGTGTGGTACCTAGTGCCTGCACCCCACCCCTGAGGAATAAACTAAGCAAGAAATTCAGATGTCTAGACACCAGCAGAAAGTCACAACTCAATCCAGGAAGGTAGAACATATGGCTGAGACAAAGGAAAAAACTAAATCTTCAACTGAGATGCAGGAGCTGAAAATCTAATTAAAGATGTTCAAACCAGTCTTATAAAACAATTTAATGATTTGAAGGAAAATGTGGCAAAAAGATAAAGGATATAAAGAAGACATAGGTTGTTCATACAGAAGGACTTTAAAACTTGAAAAAACAACTGGCAGAACTTATGGGAATTAAAGGCACAATAGAAGAGATGAAAAAGCCAATGGATACATAAAACAGCAACTCCTACACACAAAAGAATAGGGAAAAGAACAGAAAAATATGAGCAGGGTCTCAGGAAACTGAATGACAACATGAAGTGCATGGATATATGTGTCATGGGTGTCCCAGAAGGAGAAGAAAAGGGACAGAAAGAATAATGGAAGAAATAATCAATATAAGTTTCCAACTCTTATGCAAGACATAAAATTACAGGTCGAAGAAGCACAGCATGCCAGAAACAGAATAGATCCAAGTAGACATACTCTAAGATGCTTACCATTCAAACTGTCAAGTGTCAAAGACAGAGAATTTTGAAAGCAGCAAGAGAAAAGCATTCCATCACAAACAAGGGAAGCTCAGTAAGCCTAAGTGCAGATCTCTTGGCAGAAACCATGGAGGCCAGAAAGCAGTGGTATGATATATTTAGGATAATAAAAGAGAAAATACACCAACCAAGAATTGTATATCTGGCAAAACTGTCCTTCAAAACTGAGAGAGTGCTTAAAATATTTTCAGATAAACAGGCACTGAGAGAGTTCATAAATAAGACACCTGCTCTTCAAGAAATAATAAAGGGAGCAGTACAGACAGATAGGCAAAGACAAGAGAGAGATGTTGAGAGAAATGTGTAAAATTGAAGATTAGCAGTAAGGGTAATTAATAGGTAAAAAGAGAGAAAAATAAGATATGACAGATAAAATCCAAAAGGCAAAATGGTTGAAGAAAGTACTGCCTTTATAATAATAACATTAAATGTTAATGGATTAAAATCCCCAAACAAAAGACATAGATTGCAGGATGGTTAAAAAAACAGGATCCCTCTACATGCTGTCTACAAGAGACTTAAGACCAAAGGACAAAAACAGGTTGAAAGTGAAAGATGCAAAAAGATATTTCTTGCAAACAACAACCACAAAAAGCAGGGGCAGCTATACTAATATCAGACAAACTAGACTTCAAATGTAAAACAATTAAAAGGGACAAAGAAGGACTCTAATTTTTAAAAGGGACAATACATCAAGAAGACATAATTATAAATAGAAATGCACTGAGCCTGAGTACCCTGAGGTATGTGAGGGAAACACAAACAGAAGGGAGAAGTAGACACTTACACAATAATTGGTGACTTCAATACACCACTCTCAGCAATGGATAGAACATCTATACAGAGGAACAATGAGGAAACAGAGATTTTGAATAATGTAATTGAAGTAGAGTTGAACAGACATATACAGAATGTTGCACCCAACAAGAGAAGCATATACATTTTCCTCAAGTGCTCATGGGTCATTTTACAGGATAGATTACATGGTGGGTCAAAAAGTAGGTCTACATAAATTTGAAAAGATCAAAAATATACACAGCTCTTTCTCAAATCACAGCGGAATGAAGTTGGAAAACAATAACAGTTGGAAGGCTGGAAAATTCACAAATATTTGGAGTCTAAACAACACACTATTAACCAATGGGCAAGGAAGAAATTACGAGAGAAATCTGTAAATATCTTGAGGCAAATGTGCCAGTTTGGATGTGTTGTGTCCCCCCAAACACCATTATCTTTGATGTAATCTTGTGTGGGCAGACCTATCAGTGTTAATTAGATTGTAATACTTTGGGTGTTTCCATGGAGATGCGCCCCACCCAACTGTGGGTGATGACTCTGATTGGATAATTTCCATGGAGGTGTTGGTCCACCCTTTCAGGGTGGGTCTGAATTAAATTACTGGAGCACTATATAAGATCAGACAGAAGGAGCAAGCTGCTACAGCCAAGAGGGACACTTTGAAGAATACTCTAGAACTGAGAGAGGAGTTTCAGCTTACAGAGACATTTTGGAGATGGCCTTGGAAAGCAGACTTTTGCTCCAGAGAGGCTAAGAAAGGACAAATGCCCAAAGAGCAACTAAGAGTGACATTTTTGAGGTGCTGAAGCCTAAAGAGGAATGTCCTGGGAGAAAGTCATTTGAAACCAGAACTTGGAGCAGATACCAGCCACATGCCTTCCCAGCTAACAGAAGTTTTCCAAATGCCATTGGCCATCCTCCAGTGAAGGTACCTGATTGTTGATGCATTACCTTGGACACTTTATGGCCTTAAGACTGTAACTGTAAACCAAATAAACCCCCTTTTATGAAAGTCAATCCATCTCCGGTGTTTTGCATTCCAGCAGCATTAACAAAGTACAACAGCAAATGAAAATGAGAACACAGCATATCAAAACCTATGGGATGCAGCAAAAGCAGGGCTGCAAGGGTAATTTATTGCTCTAAATGCCTATATCAAAAAAGAAGAAAGAGCAAAAATTGAGGAATTATTTGCTCACTGGGAGAAACTAGAGAAAGAACAAACTAACCCCAAAGCAAATGAAAAGAAATAAAAAAGATTATAGCAGAACAAATGAAATGTAGAACAGGAAAAATATAGATAATCAATAAAACAAGAAGTTGGCTCTTTGAGAAGATCAAGAACATTGATGTACCTTTATATAGTCTGACAAAGAAAAAGAGAGGATGCAAATAAATAAAATCAGAAATGGGAAGGGGACCATAACTACTGACCCCACAGAAATAAAGAATATAGTGAGAGGATACTATGAACAACTATATTCTAACAAACTGGACAACTTAGATGAAGTGGACAACTTCCTAGAAAAGCATGAACAATGAACACTGACTCAGGAAGAAATAGAAGACCTCAACAAACCAACCAGGAGTAAAAAGATTGAATCAGTCATTAAAAATTCCCCAAACCAAAAGTCTAGGACCAGATGGCTTCACATGTGAATTATACCAAATATTCAAGAAAGAATTAGTACCAATCCTGCTCAAACTCATCAAGAAAGATTGAAGAGGAGGGAAAGCTACCTAACTCATTCTATGAAGCCAACATCACCCAAAAACTAAAGCCAGGCAAAGATACTGCAAGAAAAGAAAATTACAGATCAATGTCTTTAATGAATATAGATGCAAAAATCCTCAAAAAAATACTTGAGAATTGAATCCAGCAGCACATTAAAAGAATTATCACCATGACCAAGTGGGTTTTATTCCAGGTATGCAAGGGTGGTTCAACATAAGAATACCAATTAATGTAATATACCACATAAATAAATTGAAGAGGAAAAACCACATGATCTTATTGACACAGAAAATGCACTTGACAAAATTCAGCATCCTTTCTTGATGAAAACACTTCAAAGGATAGGAATAGAAGGAGACTTCCTCAACCGATAAAGGGAATATATGAAAAAACCACAGCTATCATCATACTCAATGGGAAAGACTGTAAGCTCTCCCTGTAAGATCAGGAGCAAGATAAGGATGTGCATTGACACCATTGTTATTCAACATTGCACTGGAAGTTCTAGCTAGAGCAATTAGACAAGAAAAAGAAATAAAAGGCATCCAAATTGGAAAGGAAGAATAAAACTTTCCCTGTTTGCAGATGACATGGTCTTATATGTAGAAAATTCTGAGAAATCTACAGTAAAGCTACTAGAGTTAATAAGTCAGTAGAGCAAAGTGACAGGATACAACACCAACACACAAAAATCAGTAGTGTTTCCATACCCTAGTAATGAGCAATCTGAGGAGGAAATCAAGAAAAAATTCCATTTCTAATAGCAACCAAAAGAATCAAATATTTGGGAATAAACTTAACCAAGGATATAAAAGACATATATACAGAAAACTACAAAACATTGTTAAAAGAAATCAAGGAAGACCTAAATAAATGAATGGACATTCTGTGTTCATGGATTGGAAGACAATATAGTTAAGATATCTATTCTACTCCAATTGATTTATATATTCAATGCAATACCAATTAAAATCACAACTTACTTTGCAGAGAGAGAAAGCCCTATAATCAATTTTTGGAAGGGCAGGGTGCCCTGAATAGGTAAAAATATATTGAGAAAGCAAAGCTACAGTGGTCAAAAACAGCATGGTACTGGCATAAAGATAGATATATTGACAAATGGAATCAAATTGAGTGTTCAGAAATAGACTCCTCATCTATGAACAATGATCTTTGATAAGACAGTCAAACAACTCAACAGGAACAGAGCAGCCTCTTCAATAAATGGTGCTTTGAGAATTGGATATCCATATCCAAAAGAATAAAGGGAGACCCCTATCTCACCTTATACAAAAAATAACTCAAAATGGATCAAAGGCCTAAACATTAGAGCTATGACCATAAAACTTTTAAAAGAAAATGTAGGGAAACATCTTAAAGATCTGATAATAGGAACACTGCACACAAAACATCAGCAATGAAAGAGGAAATAGACAAATGGAATCACCTCAAAATTAAACAATTTTCTTTGTCAGGAAAGAAAAGGCAGCCTATACAAATTGTTATGATCTGGAAATGGATAGTACAATAGTATCTGATGGTGGCACAATACTGTAATGTAATGAACAAAGAGGAGTGTGAGAATAGTTGAAATAGGAGGATAGGGGTATGTATGACACCGGGAGGATAGATTGAGGATAAAGGCTGGGACTGTATAGCTTGGTGAAACC
Organism: Choloepus didactylus; assembly: GCF_015220235.1. Lineage (NCBI taxonomy): Eukaryota > Metazoa > Chordata > Mammalia > Pilosa > Megalonychidae > Choloepus > Choloepus didactylus. Next base: position 4,495,376 of record NC_051313.1, read on the forward strand.
TAGAGTGGACAATGATGTATAAATGAAAGAAATTTTTCACATGAGGTAGAACAAATGAATGTCACCATTGCAAGGTATTGACAGTGGGATGGTTTATGGAAAAAATACAATCAAGGCAAACTAGGGTCTATAGTTAACAGTGACAGTGAAACATTCTTCTGTTAATTGTACCAAAGGCTATATAACAAAGGTGAATGTCAATAAGAGTGAGATATAATGGAAGAGTATGTTATTCTTGCTGTTGACGTGGTTGTCTCTCCTTTCTTTTCTATTTCTTATTATTCCTTATTTTTAAAACTTTTCCTCTTCTCTTGTGGAAGAAGTAAAAATGTTCTCCAAAAGATTGTGGTGGTGAATGCCTAGCTATGTGATTGTGTCAGGAGCCATTGATGCTTAACCTAGGATGGATTTTATGGTGTGTGAATAAAAATTTTTAAAAAAACAGAAATATACAAGTGCTGGATAAGATGTGAAGAGAAAGATATAGTGATTCCCTATTGGTAGGGAAGTAAAATCATGCAGCCCCTCTGGAGGACAGTGTGGTGGTTCCACAGGAACCTAGGTGTAGAGTTTCCAAATGATCCTGCAACCCCGTTATGTGGTGCATACTTGGAAGAACTGAAGCAGGGACACAAATAGAGATTTTCACACTGATGTTTATGGCAGCACTATTCATGATTTGCAACAGGTGGAAGTCACCTAAGGGTACATCCATGGATAAATGAAGGGGTGTATTGTGTGTATACATACAACATACATACAACAGAATATTGAGCAGCTGCAAGAAGGACTGAAGTCATGAGACATGCAGCTAGGTGAATGAATCTTGAGGACATTATATTGCATGAAATAAGCCAAAAATGAAGGAACAAATATTGTAAGACCTCACTCATATAAAGTATGTATAATGAGCAAAGGCTGAGAATTGAATTTGAGAGCATAGGTTATCCAGGAATAGAATGGGGGCAGAGACTGGGTGATCAATGGTGGGGCACAGAATGTTCAGTAAGACTGATTGTAAAGTTTCCTAGTTTGTAAGCTCTTACAGCAGTCACATCTATTCCTTAGTTATAACTGTTATTTCTAAATTCTGAGATGCTGTGCTCTTTGTACATAACTTGGTAGTTCCCTGAAGCTTTGAGTATCTGTGTGACACCTGAGACTCAGAGTTAGAGTTCAGCATCTCTGTAAGTCAGTATTACTCCATACAGCAACTGCTAAAGAAGCTGAAAAGGAGATCAGACTATATTTAGGGATATTACTGACACAGAAATAAGGTAAATTAGAACACAGGGTAAGGATGCTAATTGACTGTATGTTAAAATTCCTTCTGTCTAAGACCAAAGGAAAAGAGATTTCTTTGGTACAAAATTTATAGTTTCTGTAGCACCCTACCTAATGTAACCTGTCTGGTCAGTTTATTTAAAGGACATAATTACATGGATCCTAGAATAGAGAATGAGTTCTTGTTATTCCATACAGGCTAATGTAATACCCCAATACTTCCCAGAATTTTTGGGCAGGAAATAATACTGTATTTGCAAAGTCCCCTTGAGGGACCAGAGAAAAATGTGGAACTATTAAACTCCCCATCTGGGGAATTCCTGCTATTCTCTTAAGCAATTGGGGGCTCTTAATTTAATAAGCCAAGCTCTCTATCTAGAAGCTTGCTCTTGTTAAACATCTCTCCAATGGGGAAGCTAAGCCTACTTACACCTATGCCTAAGAGTCACCCCCAGAAAACCTCTTTTGTTGCTCAGATATGGACTGTATCTCTAAGCTAACTCTGCAAACTAGCTCACCGTCATCCCCCAATATGGGACATGACTCCCAGGGGTATAAGTCTTCCTGGTAATGTGGGTCATGACTTCTAGGGATGAGCCTGACCCTATCATCATGGGATTGAGCATGACTTCTAGACAAAAGGGGAAAAAGAAATGAAACAAAACAAAGTTTCATGGCTATGAAATTTCAAATGGAATTGAGAGGTAATTTTGGAGGTTATTCTTATGCATTATACAGATATTCCTTTTCAGTTTCTAGTATATTAGAAAAACTAGAAGGAAATACCTGCAACTGTTGAATTGTAATGCAGTAGGCTTGATTCTTGGTGATTGTGTAACTATATATCTTTATGTGTGACTGTGTGATTATATTAAACCTTGTGATTGACACCCTGGGTCCAGTGTATGGGCAGAGGGGTAAAACAACACAAAATTATACAAATAATAGGGGGAATAAGGGGTTGCTCTAGTTTGCCAATGCTGCCAGAATGCAAAACACCAGAAATGGATCAGCTTTTATAAAGGGGGTTTATTTGGTTAAAAATTTACAGTCTTAAGCCCATAAAGTGTCCAAGGTAAGTCATCAACAATTGGGTACCTTCACTGGAGGATGGCCAATGGTGTCCAGAAAACCTCTGTTAGCTTGGAAGGCACATGGATGGCATCTGCTCTGGAGTTCTGGTTTAAAAATGGCTTTCTCCCTGGACATTCCTCTAGGCCGCAGTTCCTCAAAATTGTCACTCTTAGTCACTCTTGGGGTGTTTGTCTTCTCTCAGCTTTTCTGGAGCAAGAGTCTGCTGTCACCAGCTGTCTTCAAACTGTCTCTCATCTGCAGCTACTCTCTCAGCTTCTGTGCATTCTTCAGTGTCTCTCTGGCTATAGCAAACTCTCTCCTTCTGTCTGAGCTTATATAGTGCTCCAGTAAACTAAACAAGGCCCAAGCTGAATGGGCAGGGCCACACCTCTATGGAAATTATCCAGTGAAAGATCTCACCCACAGTTGAGTGATCACATCTCCACAGAAACATCCAACCAAAAGTTTCCTACCCAATCAACACTAAAATGTTTCCTGCCCACATAAGACTGCATCAAATATAATGGCATATTGAGGGGACATAATACATCCAAACCACCACAGGGGTATAGGATGTTTTGGGTGTTCTTCTTATTTTTATCTCTTTTTTATTATATTTTGGGGGAGTAATGAAAATGTTCTAAAATTGGTTATGGTGATGAATACACAACTATATGATGACACTGTTAGCTATTGAAAGCATACTTTGATGAATTATATTGAGTGTGAATATATCTCAATAAAATTGCATTAAAGAAACAGAAAAAGATGAAATCTCTTGTTTTTCTCCCAAAATCCACTAGGTGATTGCAATCACTTCATTGAAATGCAGAAATTCTAAAAGCTAGAAGTTCTAACAGTTGAAATTTAGATACAGCCTGTTTTCATGAAAAAGGCTTT